>NC_135413.1:23351111-23979861 GCF_051991245.1 Festucalex cinctus | reverse complement strand
TTATGCTGCACATTTTTGTGCATTAGCGCGTCTGTAAAATAAAGCACTGACAGGCAGAAGCACCAGCTGATAGTCTGACAACATTTGGAAGAGAAAGAAAAAAGGCAGATTGTGGGCATGTGAATCACTCGCCGATAAGACACTGAGGATTAGAATAAATTACAATAATACAGCTAGAAATCCAATTTTGTGTAATACACAAGGAATAACACAACAGTGGGAAAACATAATTGTATTTTTTATTTTTTTGCAAGGGATGCATTTTCTCTCATAAAAAGCAACAATTTTCTGTTTCCCCACCTAACAGTTGACATAGTTGCATACTTAAAAATGTTCATATTTATCTTGTTTGCATTTTGCAGTGTTGATCATATTTAAACATCCCTTCGAACAACCTGCGCTTCTTCTGTCAAAGAACTTTGGTGCATTGTGTTGGTCGATGCAAAACTAATACCCCGTCCTCCGACTGCGCGCTCGGGTTTACAAAATAAACACGTTTCTCTCGCCTGCATTGGTAGACATTGTCTGTGCTGACTTTCACTCTTTTCAAGGGAATTTTGCTACAATTAAAATGGGATTTTTTTTTTTTTTTTTTTGTGTTAAGCAGTTTGCCTCCTGGGCTCAAAGTGGGGACCTCAGCAAAGTTGTTGTTTTCTCAGTCTCCACCATTTACCTCAATTCTATCATCACTGACACAGTGCTTGCAAAACTTCAAGGCCGAGTGTGCATAAAACAAATCATTCCACGGCGTCAGCAGATAATGCGGGCTTGTGATGCAAATCTCTTTGCCACTTATTTCCCAAGTACATTAAAGTTGCTTTTGTGGCACATGCTTTGATGGCATGTCACTGAGCAAAAAAAAAAAAAAATGAAAAAGAGTGTGTGTGTTCCTGTAAGGAAGAAAAATTGCATGATTAAGTGGCTGTTTGTTTATGTGCGTTTTGGGCTGGAACATTTTGAGTCAGCGTCATTTTTTGTGAAGTTTCGCAGTATATTTCTGATGGTATGTTGAGATTGATCCCGATTCAGAATAGGCAAAACTGATAATGCCATTAACAGCATCACAACCTCTGAAAGACTGTTAATTGAAATCGCAGGCAAATCTTCTCATGTCACCATTTTGGCTCAAGAAATGAAGAAGCGGGTGATTGTAAGAGACTTTTGGAAAAAATAAAAACAATCAACTGAGCTTTGGTTTCCTGGCATCTCATTGATACACGGTAAAAAATGTCTGTAGAATTAGCAATGAATTTCTGTAAAATCGAGACATAAAATCTGTAAATACAAAAACAATGAAATGTGTAATTTGTAGAGCCGTCAAACAACATTTTGGAATCATATTAATTACATCTTGGAATTTTCATTAATCATGATTAATCAATTGATTTTACTGGCACACGTTATCAAAAAAAACAAAAAAAAAACCTGCAGTGCCAGTCAATTTTGAGCATTTTAACTCAAAACATACGTTTTCTCCACAATAGTGACTTTGACAGTAATATTTTTTGCTTAGTGACGTTCAGGGCATCCTTGAAAACGTTCTATTTCATCAGATTCCATCATGTTTCATTGTAATTTCTTCCACTGTCAAACCATTGAAAAGATATACAATGCTGCCATTTGCTGGCTATAGTTAGTGGTTGTTTTTGATTCCATAACCCATTGACCAGGCAGCGCTGCATTTAGACGTTGCGCTGCCCATTGATATGAAAAAAAAAAAAAAAAGTAGTTGACGTCATTTAACGTTTATGGCGGCATACATTGTGATTTTACTAAGCGTTATTAACCGTTTTTGGAAGTCAAAGAGTAAAAAGGCTTTTTATCAACATTTTTACCCGCCAAATTTGAAGAGCACGTGTTAATTCTTTCAAGATGTAATATTTTTAAATATTTTTTTTTAATCAGTTAATTACTTGCATAATAAGAAAATGACAAAAAAATGACCCCAATACTTTGACATGAACAAACATTCTGAATGTCATATTCAAACAGTCAACATTAATAGTGTGATTAATCTGCGTTAATGCATGATTGTTAAAGCAATAATTAATTATTATTATTATCCATCCATCCATTTTCTTAACCGCTTGCTCCTCACAAGGGTTGCGGGGGTGCTGGAGCCTATCCCAGCTGGCTTTGGGCAGTAGGTGGGGTACACCCTGAACTGGTTGCCAGACATTATTATTATTAACCAATGATAATTATTAATCAATGAGTTAACACTTTAACTTTGACAGCACTAATTACATTAATATGTTGTAAAACCCTGAACCAAACACAACAGTTGATTTGCCAGTGAGAAAAAAAATGTATTTTTTATACAATTAACAAATTACTGTAATTTAAACACAGATAAACTAAAACAATAAAGTAAAGTAAACATTGGGATGCCGTTAAAATGACATCATAGCAGTGTTAGAATAACAGTAGGTTCTTTGGTACATTTTGTTTATGCCAAAAGAAACATGCATTTCACAGTCATATTGCAGATAAGAATATTTGTATATACTGTACAGTAAAATCATCTGAATATATAGACTAAAGTAAATGTATTACGTGCATTTAAAATTGAGATACTGTAGGCCTAATTATTAATTCATTAGTAGACTTTTAAAAATGTCTGTTGTTTTACAGAACAAAATTAGCAGCTGTGGTTACCAGAATAAAAAAATTAAAAAAAACTGTGCAAATAAACTTTACAAAACAACTCGTATATTAATACAACAGTCCTTTACTGATAACGTGACAACAGGGTGGCATAGCTCAGTGGTAGAATGGTCATCTCGCAACCTTGAGGTTGTTGGTTCAATCCCAGCGCAGTGTTACTGTGTCGCAAGGTAATGAAACTTCAGTTGTATGGCTGTGAATGTTTTATGCTAATGACAGCTAAGACTGTTTGGAAGCGCTATATAAATAAAGATGACTTGACTTGACTTCAGTTGTTCTTGATGCTGTGTAATCAGTAAGTGAATGAGTACCTGTAGTCAAAATGCAAAACACTTTGAGTCCCTTGCAAGGTATGAAAAAGCTCCACAAATGAAGTACCATTTACCAAGAACATGCCGCTTTTATATTATTTTGTTGTTGTTTATTATACCTGTAAAATTTCGAAATTGTTCTGTAAAGTTGTTTATATTTTTTTTATAGAATTTCTCTGGCAACCACAACTGACAGTTTTTTTTTCCTGTAAAAACATTGATTTTATTTTTTTTACAGTGTAGTGTTTACCGTCGAGCGACCTGGTTCACCCTCATGTTCAGCCGCCTGCTCTTTAATTCTGATTAGGCTTCTTCACACCGCTCGCCCTCCTCATCACTCAATTACCGCACAATATTGATTTGTTCCCGCAATAACCATCAAGGATGCGCGGCCAGGAAATCACTGATATGCGCTTGAATATGATGAATGAGCTTTAATCCAATGTTACATTAAAATGCCATCATACGCCGCTATTTGTCACTGAATTAATGATCGGAATTAAGCGGCTTGGCAGGTGGAACACGACTGCTTCTCCTGTTTGCTTTTAAACTTCTCACAAGTATTGAGTCCAGTTGTGTGAACTGCTTCAGAAGTATTGCTACAAACAAGATAGCAGAATGCGCTATAGTATATTTTATCGTACGATAGTGTGCAAGCTTGTGAGCATGTGGCATTGTCAGCAGCCGAGTGCGCCTGGCCAGCTTTCCCGGGGCGAGGGCTGCGCTGTGCTCCATACGGCAGCCCGGGGGCCACGCGGTCCCAGGTCAGCAGATGGGCCTGTGATTATTATTTCCAGGCTTGTCTTACCTGACCACTTCCTCACTCCGTGAACAGCTGTTTCGCTCGCTTCAGTGAGACGCTACACAAGCGGCCATTTTTCTTCTCTTCTTTCTTTTGTACAAGATATAAATCTTTTGTGTCTCTACTAGGCCTCGGGCGAAAAGTTAACCCAGGAGGGTTTGGTCCTGCAGTCCTCTTCTTCTTTTTTTTTCCAGTCATCCCCATCAGAAAGATTACAAGATTGATCTTAAAAAATGATTGTGTTTTCAAAGCTTTTGTGTCGGTGTGTGGAGGGGATCAGTTAAAGTAGCACTAAGGAACTTTCAACCGTAATCAAATATTTTCAAAACTCTTCTGATGAAACATCGACTTAAAACTAGTTGATTGGTAAAATAGCTTTGTCTGCGGAGACAAAAAAGAAAACAAGGAATAGGGAGGCTACCCGGATAAAAGGACAGTCAAGGATCAACATTGGCCCGGATTTCACTCGCTGGTGTCAGTAAAAAAAACAACAAAAACTTGTCTTCATGGGAAATGTGGTCTTCCTTCAGACACAATTGCGCTTTCGTCCATAAGATGCCGCCAAGGTAAACCATGATAAAAAATATCACAGTAGTGACGTATTAAAATTACTTTTTTTTTTTTTTTTTTTTTTTTAAAGATAATTGGGACAATTTCTGGACGTTATAATCTATTTATATTTATTTATATCTACAGAATCCTGTCACATGTAAAGTTTAAAAAAAATAAATAAATAAATAAATAAATAAATAAATAAATAAATGTTGACCTTCTTCTGTTTTAATTCTTTGTCGTAGTTTTTTTTTTTTTTTTTCAATTAGCAGACCCGTGGGCTCCTCATGTTTCCCTTGGGGCTGATTAGTACCCACTGACACATACTTTTTTTTTTTTTTTTTTTTTTTCAGTCATCCCCATCAGAAAGATTACAAGATTGATCTTAAAAAATTATTGTGTTTTCAAAGCTTTTGTGTCGGTGTGTGGAGGGGATCAGTTAAAGTAGCACTAAGGAACTTTCAACCGTAATCAAATATTTTCAAAACTCTTCTGATGAAACATCGACTTAAAACTAGTTGATTGGTAAAATAGCTTTGTCTGCGGAGACAAAAAAGAAAACAAGGAATAGGGAGGCTACCCGGATAAAAGGACAGTCAAGGATCAACATTGGCCCGGATTTCACTCGCTGGTGTCAGTAAAAAAAAAAAAAAAAAAACTTGTCTTCATGGGAAATGTGGTCTTCCTTCAGACACAATTGCGCTTTCGTCCATAAGGTGCCGCCAAGGTAAACCATGATAAAAAATATCACAGTAGTGACGTTTAAAAATTACTTCTTTTTTTTTTAAGATAATTGGGACAATTTCTGGACGTTATAATCTATTTATATTTATTTATATCTACAGAATCCTGTCACATGTAAAGTTTAAAAATAAATAAATAAATAAATAAATAAATAAATAAATGTTGACCTTCTTCTGTTTTAATTCTTTGTCGTAGTTTTTTTTTTTTTTTTTTTTCAATTAGCAGACCCGTGGGCTCCTCATGTTTCCCTTGGGGCTGATTAGTACCCACTGACACATACATTTTTTTAGGATAATGCACAGTTCAAAAAGTTGTCTGTAGCAGTTTCTCTTTCGTCTTGTTCCGTCTTATACATAACTGTGTTGATATAGTGAAGTGTTGTGTCAATGAAAGATACAGTACAGACTTTTAAGTCCAACACAATGTCATCATATACTTTTTAAAAACTCTACGAATGGCAACGATGTAGCGTTTAGATTATGCCGGTTACCAACATAGCTATAAATACAACTTGGTGGTAATTATGCAGATACTTCGTCATACAACAGATTAAGACAATCTTTCCTACTTGACAGAATGCTCATGTTTCACTGTGATGTATCAGACGCGGGAAGAACATTATGTTTCCCTGCGTTGTCGTCGGGTCGAGCAATGGCGGTGTGGATGAAACCCCTCTTTAGTCAACCAATTCATCACACTGCAGGGGATGTTGTTGTACAGCACCTGGTGTTCACACTATTTCTGTGTTCCAAGCATGCTTGGTACAAACCATTTGTTCTCCATCCCACAAAGCTCGCAAGGCCTCATTACTTCCCCATTATTCTTTTTCAAGGTTTTGCTCCCATCTCATATTATATTGTCCCCTTTCCCATTCTAATTGCAAAGTAGTAAGTCATTTTAATGCTTATTTGAAATTAAATTGCTCTTCTCGTTGTATGGTAAAGTAGGCCATGAACAAAAAGCATCAAACCGCCACTTGAAAACAGCCAACCGGCTTGAATTTTTCATTACGTCGTTTCGGAACCTTTTGAGGAGGTTGCACAATGGAACTTATCAGACTTTGGTGTAACACACCAGCAGACGCAAACAGTCTTTGGTCGGAGGGAACTGCATCAAAAGTCATTTCGACAATCCAAGTGAGAGGAAAACATTTCCAGAGAGAATAAAGAGATAAAGTAAAACAACTAAATATAACGTATGTAATAAATAACATACTTAGACAAACATCCTTCAAAATAGCTAACGGCGCTTACATCACACGAAACAAAACCATCCAAAATGGCGGCCAGCGACAGCCCACCCAAATCCAATCTTAAACCCAATCTGCTGGGTCAAAAATAATTAACACAATCTTGCATAAAAGCAATTTGAACGAGATGTTAGAGGATGTAGAATTTAGCAGGAATGGTGTGAGAACGGCACCGTTGAGAATATACAAACTCCAGAGAGATTTGAGATGAGGCTTGAACCCAGATTCTTTTAATTCAACGACAGACATGCTAGAAACCACAAACGTCAAAGCACATAAACAGAAAATGACTGAAATACATTTAAAGTTTAGTACTGTCACTAGCAAATATTTTTAAAATTGATTAATCTATCGATTATTCAATCGATTAATCGGTTAATCTGATTCATTTTAATTTTGCATTAATGTGTATTAAAACCGTTTATTAACCAGTGATTGGTGTTTATTTCGTACTTTTTATTTGTATAGTGATTTGAAAAAAGGCCGTTGATGTTGCACTATGTTACCAGTTCGGTCATTGTTTTCCAAAGTAAAAACAGATGTTTGAAAATGTCTTATTTTGATTAAACACAGAAGATAATCAGTCTTCTTTCAATGAGGATTACAAAAATCAGTGAACAATTACTGTTGATATGCAAAAAGGTGGCTTGTTTACCAATAAGAATACAATGGAATCAAGTGGAACTTTCTTTGAAATGCAGAAAAAAAAACCCCATCTGATTGTTAAGAATTCTTCAAGTTGTTTTGTCTCTTGTTTACTTATGAATTATTTTGAAAAATATGCTTTTAATTTGAAAGACCGCGCCGTATTTCCGGTTCCTGTTTTCTGTCCTCCGTGCGTCTTTCAGATCGCAGCGTGCAGTAGTAAATGACGACGTGAGTGTCCATTCTGATTGGTTCCAATTCTAATTTGTGCTGATACATTCTTGTTTGTGATTAGTAAGAAACCATGAGTGTTCATGTCACTTATATGTTTAGTTTTTGGCAAATGTTTGCACTTTGTTATGAGTAGCTGATAGCTAACTGCTAGTGTGTGGCTGTTAGTAACTTGCTAATATGAGTAATGTAGCTCAACAATACAGTACGTTTTTCATCTAAAATAGTCTGTAAACATTTATATATTTGACTTTATTTGCATTAAAAGTGGAATTTGCTTTTGAATGATAGAAGCACACAGACAGTTGCCTTAAATGTGATTATTTTCTTTCCTTTATTTCTCCACATACTGTAAATCGGCATATGCGAATGAGGCTGCATTTTGAGTTGATGAAATGTTCAAGTTCGACTGAAGACTTGCATTCTCTCTTACCGAGGCGCCCTGTAGTGGTTAATCAATCCTAAATAACCAATTCAGAGGTTGAATCCTCAATACTGACAATCCAGTCTCCAGGTGCTGTGTTTGGGAAAAAAAAAAAAAAAATCATCCTTGTCGAAAGATAGAATACACCTGTAAGGTCGGGTGGCTGCCTTTCAACGCGAGGCCTCAGCCACAGAGCTGTTGATCCAACGCTTCTTTTCATGCTGCCGCTACATTTAGATTCCCGGCCCCTCCCTCAAATCCCACAGTGCGCTCTCAAGGAAATGTGTGGAAATGAATTATGGAAATTTTTGATGGGAAACTCGCCGCATTAGTGTTTCATTTAGCGCGCTCGTATCCAGAAGCGCCGCTCTGACCTGCGAGAGACCGAGCTGGAAATATAACTCTCCGTGGCAGGGAAGCCCACAGGGGTGCATCTCCCAGTCAGGGCACGGGCTGGTCCATTTATCTGCCAGTGGCCTGCGCCTGTCTGATACAAGCTCTCTCACAGGTGGATTTATCACCGCTGCCCGCAGCTGCAGGCCTACCAACTCAATTCGGGCCTCAATATTTTATACTGGCTAAGCATGGCAACCTCTGCTGGCTCTCCTCAACCTCTCTCTACCTACGGGTTTCCTCCTCTGGACTTTTCCCCATTGCTGCTCCATTTTGTGGGAAAAAAAGCTGATTTATCGCTCTTGCTTGTTTGATGTTTTGCCGGCTTGCGAATAAATGCAACTTGGCTCATTGATTTGGCTGTTAGTGACATTTCAGAGAAACTGAAACAAAAGTATAAGACAGTACAAATAAATGTATACGACAACGTTTGATAACCGTATATAACCAGTTTCTATGATCAAATTAAATCAAATCAAATCTTGAATGTTCACCGTCAACCAACCTAATCTGTATCGGAACTCACCCATACCTTATTTGTGGGACATACTACAAAATGAGAGCAACAATGCATTACGAGTCTGCAACCTTTCCACCAGTAGTGTTAATTGTGGGAATGCTGAAGCATTCCCACATGTTATTGTGATTTTTATTCTCCACACTTTTTTGCCGCGTAATAACTCCCACATAATACTTCCAATTGACACTGTTCACATTTCAACTAGCTTAAAAAAAATTCACATCTACTGGGGTATATATCGTCTGATTCCACATTACTTACAGTATTTGTACAATTTAACTTGTAATATGAACTTTTTCCCATTCATTTTCAGTGGCACAGACCACTGAACCAGGAGGTCATCATTTCATAATTTATCTCTCAATTTACTTCATAATCATTCCACGTGCATTCAAATGTTAGCATCAGCTATTAGCATTCAGCTTTCAGCATTCCCACGCAATTTCTTCAAATTGCACTTAGTCTAGTTTTGACAAATTTTAATTTAGTTTTAGTCTTTTGACTAAAAGTAATGAAAATTTTAGTCATAATTTAGTCATTTGATTGTATTTTAGTTTTAATCAAATTTTAGTCGACAAAAATAGAGCAACTTTCGTCAACGAAAAAAGTGCAATTTTAGTCGATTGACGGCTTAGTTTATATTTTCGACAATTTAGTCGATATTTTCCTTCAGCATACATTTCAACTTTTATACAGAATATTATAGCACACCTATTTGTAACATTTAATACAACGGTGTTATTATTGTTTCAATGAAACATGTTGAACTGGCACGAATATATATTAATTTAGTTTTCACCTAACTGTCCACCAAAGGCGGGCGGGTCAATTCATTTTGAGCGTCCGACATTTGTCAGTTGTCAACATTGCACACCCTTCAGTCATCGTCTCTCCGTCAGTATTTCTAGCTGAACCAAACTGTAGTCGTCAATCCATCCGTCTATGTTTACGTCATTCATCAGCGAAATGCAGATTCGTTGGTACTGATACGGTTATTGATGATTACATTGACAGACGAAAACCCACTTCTGGTAAAGCTTAGTTTGTCAATTTTCCAAAGTTTCCCGTCAGACTCAACCCTCAACAAAATTGTCGTCTGTCATTGACGGACCTTCCACCAATATTGACGGAATGCCCACCACTGTATTCCAGTTATTAATTTTATGTCAGTGACTGCCTACAAATGTCATCTTGATTTCGATAAATTTATCTTTAGAGGAATACACTGCCGCAACCAACTGCTCGCCGTGTAGGAGGCAAACCCTTCGGCCAGTCCGTCACGCTATCCTGCGGTGCGTACCTGGCAAACGTCACGGCAGCGTGCCAAGGAAGATTTATACCTGGTGTTTGACCTACTTGAGTTTGTGTCTCTATTATCAAAGGGAAGCGCTTGATCGAGGGGGGAGGGAAAGGTCACCAGGATCCCAGGTCTTCCTCTGATGCATGAGGACGAGGGAAGCGGCTAATTTAATGAGCAACAGTTGTCCCCTTGGCTGCTACAGATGGCGCACCGTGGCTCAGCTCAAAGCCGTCTGGAAACATTGGCTTCGCAGCATACGCATCATTCCCTAACAGCCAGCCTATAATACTGCACAGATGCCAACTTAATTCAGTCTAACTTGTTCGGAGAATGTCCAACAAAGAAAAAAAAAGCCATATTTCATAGATATTTGACTATTGCCAAGCAACATCAGCGGTACTTCATCTGCACGCTGCAAACCTTCACAGCAAAAATAATGCTAGTCTGCGGAATGTGGCAAAAATAGTGTGGCCAGATTTTCAAAATGAAAAACCGGGACATTATAATTTCGCTGAAAATCAGACCACAGCACATTTCCCATGATTCTTCGACACGGAAGCAGGAAGTAGTTTTAATTCCGGTATGACGAAAACATGCCTGTTAGCGTTTAGCTGTAGTTAGTCGCAGATAATCGATATTTGGAGCCAATATTCATTTTCAAATGTATTTATATAATATAGAATAATATATAATGTATAATAAATAATCTGCGATTGGTTGGCAACCAGTCCAGGGTGTCCCCCGCCTACTGCCCAGAGCCAGCTGAGATAGGCGCCAGCACCCCCGCGACCCTTGTGAGGAATAAGCGGTCAAGAAAATGGATGGATGGATGGATGGTATAATAAATAATAATAATAAAATAATATCCAGTATAATAATAATATATTTATATTTTATATTTAAAAATATGTTTATTGAACAACTTTTGAGGTTCGTTAAATATTGACGTAAAAAAAAAAAAAACACAAACCAAAAAAATCTAACGAAAAGTTCAGGGACCTCCCAGGGGAAGTAACATGATTTGAAAAGTTAAATAAAAACTTAAGTAAATAGCTCCCTAATGTTTTCTACAGTAAAGTTTTCCAAAATTTCAAAATATCTGAATTAGTACAGTATTAAAATGTTACTTAGCTTTAATTTCAAACAAAAACAGAAGGTGCAACATCTCTGAAAATTAGTGCCCTGAAGTTAACACTTTTAAAAAAAATTGATCTATTCCGATTGTTTATTATGATTCCTCAAAATGGCCGATGCCGAAATTCATCAAAATGCTCAATATTGGCACCGATAATCGGCCCAGCCCTAATGACAACTATGTAATTGACATACACAAGACCCAAAAAATTAGCTTGCTGATGGACTTAAATAAAAACTGAGATGCCGGAATGAAAACTGGCTTAAAAACTGGACAAAACAACGGAGCTGGCGAAATCCTGAAGGCTGAAAAAAATGGGGACACGTACGGTTTAAACAAGGACGTCTGGTCACCAAAAAGTTGCAATGAACACAATTGAAAGAAACTACGTTTTCTGAAGTTTTTACCTGCCACCGGGGCACATGTTGATGAATTAGGGCTGTTCTTCATCTTCAGTCGTTTACTCACCTGTGCATTATGTTAATCCTCATGGAAAAGTTCCCGCCTGCACAACAACGGCATTACGGTATACATTATATATTTCTTTTCAATGGCGTCATTAAATGACTACGGGTAAGTCACTTGGCACTGAAGCAAAAATAATTTGATGTCTCCAGAATGAGACACAGGAGAAATGTGTTGTTGCGTCGCCTAATTTGCATGATAGAATAACCTTCCTTGTGTTTGGGAAGCAAAAGAAGCTAATGTATGCACTGTATTTGTGGTCATGCTCCTCAGTTGTTGTTTTTTTATCACCCAGAGACTAGCATTAAATCACCTCACTGGGGGGAACGAGTCGCAGGAACGGAGGAAGAAATGAAGCAGCTTCTGGATCTAATGAATTCCTCGGGGAATAAACATGCCTTTGAATAAAGCCCTAATCGCAAATTAAGTGGTTGTTGCCGTCATACCTTTGTAGAACATAGCCGCAGACACGGGCCCGCCGATGTGCGTGCTCAAATTATTTCCTCAGCTCAAGCGACAATGAAGCACAGATAAGAGGGAAGCTAGCCAGTCCTCAGCCAGTCCGTGTTTCAAGATAGGACGGGGCTCATTTCCAAACTAATCCCTTGTTTCAATCCCCCTCTTCATTTGCCGCGCAGACCCCAAGTGTGGAGGGGTCAAACCGAAATGAGGAAACTGTGGGAAGGTCGGCCATTTTTGGATCCTCCAAAATGCATCGGACTGTAGCGTTATGATTTCAAGCGCCTGTTCATTATCATGTTTTGGCCCCGGACTTGCTACGCCGAACAAGGTAGCGCAACGGCTGGAACAAAGACTAGGCTAAGTTTCTCTTAGTGATATAATCCCACCGAGCCTTCTTTGAAGCAGTTCTTACAACCAGGAAGGTTGAGAGGGCAGATTTTAATCAATACAGGAAAACAAGGAGCTCAGGGGACGTGAGGAGCCTAGCAGTCGGGATGAAGATTAAACGCCTCTGTCTCAAGCACGCTCGGTTGATGTCAGAAAGCCGGGGTAACTTCAAATCCATCTATCAAAGGGGTATCAAACTGTGTTTTTCGAACAACGCAGTGTTATATGACATGTATTCTCCCTTACAGCTGTAGGTGAGCGGGCGGATCATAAATCATAGCAGACAAAGCTCAGCTTGACCTCTAAACGTTGTTATATCGGGCGATTCTGATGCAGCGTGGATCTCTTTTTGGCCTCAATAGGTTACACTTACTTTATTTTCAACAATGGAGACATAATCCCACGGGGCTGATTCTACATAACAAACAATCTCTGGTTTGCTCTTTTTCTGTACTTTTCAGAACCTTAGAAGTGAGGATGCACTGCACCACTTCTCAACTTTCAACAGGGCATGAAATAAAGTTGAAACCCTCCCCCGCCCCAAGAAAACTAGATTTGCACAGTTGCGTGAAGACCTCAGCATATGCAGTTTGGATCGTCATCTAAAAACATGTTTCTCCTTCATCCTCTTTAGCTTGGCGTACCAAAGTATAGTTCAGGTGAGATCACATGACATTGTAATTTTGTTAACTCATTCACTCCCAGCCATTTTCACAGAAGCAGTCCCGTTTGCTCCCGGCTGTTTTACTGGATTTTGACTGATTTTGCAAGGCCTACAGAATATTGTGTTCTATTGCTATAAAAGCATGGGACCTATCAAAAGAAAGATTAAAGTCTCTTCTTTCATCAGGAAAAAAAGTATGTTTCTATCTGTTTCCGTTTTGCAGCAATTAGCATTAGAAGAGAGCTAAGTTTCATCAGTTTTCACAAATCTATTTACAATTCAAAGCTCTGCTGCCACCTGCTGGCCGTTTGTGTAATAACTACCATTTCTGCAACAGTTGAAAGGCTGCATCAAAGCCTTCTTTCTGTATGCTCTAGCATAAAAAACAAACAAAAAAACGTATAAATACGTCTTTGGGACACTTAAAAAACGTATTTATACGTTATTGGGAGTAAATGAGTCAACGAAAACTAAACAAAAATATTTTCGTCAGCACACATTTGTGGTGCCTGCATTTTCATCTCCACAACAAAATGTACTTTAAAGGGATACATAACTCATTGAGACATTTTCAGCAGTAAAATGTTAATATTTTGTCTCTAATTAATGTGGTAACTTAATTATTTTTCATGTACAATTAGTACCTTTAAAAAGTATTTTTTCTACTTGCTGTCGACTGATGATGACATCACCTGTGCTGAGGAAGTAGGTAACGACCAATCATGACTTGGTTTACTAACCAAACTCAGAAAACAAGTGAGCCATAATTGGCTGTTACCTACTTCCTTAGCACAGGTGATGTCATCATCAGTCGACATCAAGTAGAAAAAATACTTTTTAAAGGGATGCTTGACTTATTGAGCCATTTTCAGCAATAAAAAGTTAATATTTTGTCTTTATTAATGTGGTAACTTCATTATTTTTTATGTACAATGAATAACTTTAAAATGTAATTTTTGTACTTGCTGTCGACTGATGATGACATCCCTGTGCTGAGGAAGTAGGTAACTGCCAATCATGGCTCAGCTGTTTTCTGGGTTTGGTCAGTAAACTGAGCCATGATTGGTCGTTACCTACTTCCTCAGCACAGGTGATGTCATCATAATTCGACAGGAAGTAGAAAAAATACTTTTTAAAGGTATTCATTGTACATGAAAAGTAATGAAGTTACCAAATTTAACTTTTCACTGCTGAAATTTGTTCAATGAGTCAAGTATCCCTTTAAGTAGATTTGCTGTAATCTTGCAATTAAAAAAAAAAAACAATATTAATAAAAAATAAAAACATTAAAGCCTCTCTGGCAGGTGTATTGTATCATATGCATCAAGTTCTACTCGCAAATTTTTCCACCATGTATGAATGCATCAGTCTAAAAAAATATATATCTGAGAACATAGAGATATTAAGATGCAGCGATTGAGGGCCGTTTAAGGACTTTGTGCAAGCGCTGTGTGCCTTTCTTTTGTGTTAATTAGAAGCTGGCAGCCATTTTGGCTCCAAGGCTGGATTTGCCTTTGATTAGGCGGCACTCATGAGAAAGAAGGCCTGTGTGATAAAGCCACACTCGGGTTGTACGGACCCCCCCCAGCTGTATAAAAGCAAACCTTCCTCCTTTACGCGTCTCTCCAAAGATGAAGGTTGAGAAGGGAGAAGAACCTAAACAGCCTCACCACCTCGATTTGTTTCACCAGTTGACTGACATGAAGTGTAATATTTGAACCCGGGTGTACAGCATGAGAGGTTCGAACCACCAGAGCTCAAGACGTCTTTGGCTGAGAAGGCCCGGGTCTTTGCAGAGAACCGAGGGTCACATTCTTAGGGGCTCGGCTGAATAATTGATCAATGAACGTGCGGCGAAAAACAGAAACACAGCTTAGCACTATATTTCCCCTCTCCCCCTTGTAATGTGCATCGAATCCCACGGATCCATCAGCTACATGCAAAGCTCCGCTGAGCTGAGCTGAAAGGCCTTCAAGTTCACTTCAATTATTCAACATCCCTCCAAGATTATGAATTATTGAGCTAAAAATATGTTCCATATACGAGAACGGTGCTTTGCTGTAGAGAGGGGCCCGCGTACTCGGTAGATATGTGGGAAGTGTGTTTGTGTGAAACAGCAGGCAGACAGGAACCATTAAAGGGATACAAGACTTATCACTCATTTTCCGGTTTTGGATTAGGCATTGCGTAGAAAGAATAAAAGTGCAAATATCTCTGGCATCTTATTCCCTTATTTTTATTTTTTTTAAACCGATTAAGTATCAAAATAAGAACATACCATGTTGAACGCCATTATCCTGGTCACCTGATTGTGATGACGTATACCGCGCGTAAACGACAGTTGCCGTCGTTCACTTGAATGCTAGTTTGCTGACGTATCCCAAATACTGCGCCAGTTCTCTTCAGAGTAAAATCCTCAGCCAGGTTTCATGTCATTCCGTGTGGGGGTGGGGCTTCTCCTAATGGGGGCTAAAGCGTGCTTAGCACACAATGGGATTTTGATTGAGACCAACACAACTATGCATCCACGTGAAGCCATACAGCATAAATAAATACATATGCAGAAACTTGCTTAACACACAAATAGGATTAACAGTAAGTAAAATGTTACGTTTTGCTCAGCTTACTTTACTACACTCAACAAAAATATAAACGCAACACTTTTGTCTTTGCTTTTGTATGAGATAAATACAAAGAACTAAAACTTCTTTCATATCCACAATAACACCATTTACTTAAATATTGTTTACAAACCAGTCTAAATCTGTGATAGTGAGCACTTCTCCTTTGCCGAGATAATCTGATTAGACAGTCAGTACTGACTGGTTTTCTGGGTGCCCAGAAAGCTAACGGTAGGGTGACCAAATATCGTTTTTTGCCCGGATATGTCCATTTTTATTTTTATTTTTTACATCCTGTCTGGGCATCCATGTTTTTATTTTTCCTTTATAAATTCATGAAAATGTCCAGTTTCCATTGTGTACCAAATTGGAGGTGGAGTGCACTATGATGTTACCCAGACAGGTAGACTGCGAACTGCTCCCAAGTCGAGTTTATGGAGTTGGGTGGAAGCAAGTTTTGTGTGTTTGTGTTATTATTAGTATACTGTATAAGTATTTTATTTTTTAAAAGAAAGGAAAAAAAATAGATAAGCTTTTTATGTTTCACTTCCTGAGCGTTCAAATGTCCTAAGCGGTGTCAGTGGCCCATAGTTTTATGACCACCCCTGACTACCACATAGCTGTATACAAGTCGGACCTCTGCAAACGTGTGCACTCCTGATTCTGTCTTCTTATAGTGGCCGAGAAGTCAAAGAGTTTCAGCTGCCATCTGCTGACAGCCTGCATAGCCAGTCATCTCTCATCCCATCAGCCGTTCCGGTGGTATAAAATCCTCCTAGGCCTCAATTGGTGAGTTTTTTTTGTTTTTTTTTGGCTTATGCAAAGTGGGAAACAGATGATATGATTAATTATCAATAGCTCCCTCAGCAAATCAAAGCCATTTTGGCAGGCTATGACAAAAAAAAAAAAAAAAAATCGAGCTGAAGCGGCGCCTGCAATTCGCCGCCATGTCTTCATTGCCCATTCTCAACAACTGCTCTCTGGCCACCCGCCTCGAGTACCATCCACAAGGTGTTTGAATAGGTTGTTCAAATATTTTCATTTCTCATTCTTACTCACATTTTTGGACTAGAAATTAAAGCACAGATCTCGGCCATGGTGGAAAGATTTCTGGTCTGCATCTCAACACAAATTAGTGTTTAAAACACATATGTTTATTCCTCCTGTTGTGTGAGTGAATGTGTAAGCTAAATCTCAGCAGACAGCATAAAGGACCTCAAATGGATATTACTTGTGAGGTGTTATGTGGACAATGCAACAGCAGTAATACGAAGTTGTGTTTGACAAATATAGGCTGATGTAAAGTCTATATAATACCATGTAGTATATAAATATGTCTGTTTGGTACTAGAGTTAATTGGTATCGAAGATCCCTAATTTTTGTAATGGTCTTTTAACTGGACTCCCTCAAAAGAGCATCAAACAGATGCAACAGCTCAAGTTCCCAACAGAACATTTTACACTGGCTCCAAGTCAGCTGTAGAATAGATGTATAAATTCTGCGAATGGCATATAAATCACAAATTGCTCAAGTTCTGCATCCACTAAAGAAATTCTAATTGAATATAAACCTAGTAGTGTTCTGAAGTCAACAAACAATTAGTGCAGCTCAGAATTCAAAGAACACATGGTGAAGCAGCATTTAGCTGTTATGCTGCTTAAAAAAAATCCAGTTTAAAAACTATGCGTCCCCGGTGCCAATGATTGTCTATTAAAACATTTTTAAAAATGAAAATACCAAAAAAGCTTGCACTGTACGTTTTTTCAGTAATTTTAACTCTGACCGCCAAAAACGTTTAATGACGTATTCTAAAATCCTAACGAATCCAGCCAAAAACATTAATTTACGTTTATTACGTTGTTTTGTTGTTGTTGTTTTTTTTCTCTCAATGGGCAGTCTTGTGCAGCGCTGCCTTGTCATTAAACAAAACATATTAGTGTCAAAGTCACTGTTGTGCAAAAAAAAAAAGTATATTTTCACAAAAACCTTGTTTTTCTCAATATTTTTGTATTTTCGCTTTATGTTACTCAAACGACCTAATTTCAAATGGTGATTACTAAAGAACGGAATAAGGTAGTAACATACTTTTTTTTTCTCATGAAAGAATTTCATATGGTGTCCACCATGTTTATATAGTCAAACTGTACAATATTCTGTTTGCTTTGAAAATGAGTGAAAATGCTGGCACCGTTGGGGTTTTTTGGATCACGTTTGGCAGTCAAAGAGTTAATAAGTAACTTGTTTCTTTACTTTGCCTTCAAATGTCTTAAATTATTTTGTTTGCAAATACGTTTAAATGTTATATTATGTGAAACACTTTGAGTTACCTAATGTATAAAATGCTTTATATAGCTGCCGTGCCTATTATAAATAACTAGAGCAAGTGGTAACGGCTACCTAGTAAAATGGTAAAGGATAAAAATAACGTCATCAGCTTATACTGTCCCTCTGAATTCAGCCTTCTGCCCATCATAGCATCAGCTTATCAAAGCATAGAGGCAGGCATGCAAATAGCCGCTCATTATCCTCCCTAGCGGCACTCGCGCCGTTTGCGGTGAACCTCTTTTCTTATTGTAGGGGAAACATTTACCCTGTAAAGACAGGTCTCGACCATTAGGCACTGTGGAGCTGCGGTAATGGAAAGACGGCCCTGTGCAATTGTGCCTACACTCCTTAACATTACAACTCACTTACGCTTACTTTGGCATGGATCTTTTATTTTATTTTATTTTTTTTTATCGTAATTTACAACTACCCGGGGACGTTTCCTCAGCAAAGGTTGAACTCAAGCTTTGCCCTCACACGGCAAAGTCCATTAAATGTGGTTTTTACAAGAACTCTGTGGGTAAACCATGCATTTTAAAACTGCCCCGGAATGTGTTAACAATGTTGTTAAACAACACAGAACAGCATTTGATGGACAGAGCAATAACAATCGGGTACTTGTGAAACCAATTCCTCAAGTATATACAGTCAAACCTCGGTTTTCGAACGCTTCTGTTCTCAACCAAATCCGTTTTCAACCAGAAAATTCAAGAATTTTATGTCTCAGAACTCGTCCAAAATTTCGGCCCTCAACCAAACTGAAAAAAGCCGAGCGTACCTGAACGCGACTTACTCGGAAGCCGAGCTAACTCGAATGCCCAGGATGCTTCTTCCGTAGCACATTCGTGTTCAAAGTTCGTTTGGAGCAGACCTGTTCATTGTTATTTACGCAAATCTTTTTTTTTTTTTTTTTAGTTTTGCATCGTGTATTAGCCCCTAATCATGGGTCCAAAGAAAGCAAGTGCAAGTGGTAAAGCTGGTGAAGAAAAGAGGAAAGTAGTGCGCAGAAATGTTTGCATTTTGTTTTTGTTTTGTTTTTTTTCATCATTTTAGATAGGATATTTAAATAAAACCCTTTTCTATTTATGGTAAACAGTATACAGTGCATTTTATGGTGTAAAATAGTAAAAAAAAAAAAAAAGTCTTAAAAAAAAACTTGGAAAAAGTTTTTTTTAGACTTGGAACGGATTAAAATTATTTACATTAATTCTAATGGGAAAAATTGTTTTGGATTTCGAACAAATCGCTTTTATAACAGCCTTCTGGAACGGATTATGTTCGAAAACGGAGGTTTGACTGGATATATTTTTTTTTATATTCTGTACCACCAGATGGCGTTGGTTTCCCCTCCAATATTTATTTTAGATTTGAGTACAACTACCCAAACTATCGGGGTAAAGTTATTATCTCCCCCATTGTGTGTTGGAAAAGCAACACATGCAAGTGTGAGGGAGCGGTTGCGATCCTTCACCCGTCTGTGACAGGCTTGGGAGGAGCAGTGGCGTGAGCTCTCTGGGGTAAACGAGGCTCATTAGGCAGCCACTGCCTCCCAATAACCCAGCTGAGCCTGAGTGCCAGCAGACTGGGCAGCCGTCCGTCTCTTCATCGCACCCCTCGCCCATGATTCATCTCCTTGCATTACGCACACCGAGCTGCCTCGTTTGTCTGATTGGCCAATCATGTCAGGTTGAAAAAGGTTGTTTACATGTGATTGTACTGTGCATATATGATGATGAGATGATGATGATGATGATGATGATGATGATGATGATGATGATGATGATGATGATGATAGCTGAAGTCAAATTGGAATTTTCAGATAAGTGGCAACAAAAGGGAGGGGGGGGGGGGGGGGGGGTTAGGGGGGGCAAATACGCCTCTACTAGAAGCAGTTGTAGTAGGTTATTGGCTTCCAAGACGTAATTGAGAAAAAAATAATAATTCAGCTGTCAGAATGTGTGATCTAAGGTTTTAAAGCAGTCAGGGTTTTGAAGAACTTTTCAAAGGAGGGTTTGACTTATACATAAGGTCCTGATTTTTAACCGTAGTCACAAAACTGAATTCAACAATTCAGCTGTAAGAATGTGTGACTTTTGATTTCAAAGCTGTCAGGGTTTCAAAGTAAGGTTTCAAAGGACGGGTTGGCTTCCAATAGGGTCCCGATTTGTGGTTAAATAAATCAGTTTATTTAAAAAAAAAAAAATTCAGCTGTCAGAATGTGTGACCTCGGGTTTTAAAGCAGTCAGCGTTTTGAAAAGCCTCTCAAAGGAGGGTTTGACTTCCATGCAAGGTCCTGCTTTTTGACAGTAGTCACAAAACTGAGTTCAACAATTCAGCTGTAAGAATACCTTCGATTTTAAAGCTGTCGGGGTTTCAAAGTAAGGTTTCAAAGGAGGGTTTGGCTTCCAAAAAGTCACAATTTTTAGCAGTGGTTAGTTAATTGAGTAAATAAAAAAATACAGCTGTCAGAATGTGTGACCTCAGGTTCAAAAGCAATCAGGGTGTTCAAGAACTATTCAAAGGAAGGTTTGACTTCCACACAAGGTACTGATTTTTAACAGCAGTTACAAAATTGAGTTAAACAATTCAGCTGTAAGAATGTGTGACGTTTGATTTCAAAGCTGTCAGGGTTTCAAAATAAGGACGGTTTGGCTTCCAATAAGGTCCCGATTTTTAACAGTGGTTACATAATTGAGTAAAAAAAATTTTTTTTTTTTAAATCAGCTGTCAGAATGTGTGACCTCGGGTTTTAAAGCAGTCAGGGTTTTAAATAACTTATCAAAGGAGGGTTTCACTTCCACACAAGGTCGCGATTTTTAATAGTAGTTACAAAAATGTCAACAATTCAGCTGTAAGAATGTGTGACTTTTGATTTTAACGCTCTCAGGGTTTGAAAGTTTGGCTTCCACGTAGGGTCCCAAATTTGAACAGTAGTTACAAAACTGAGTTAAAAAGTCTGAGAATGTCCCTGAACAAGTTTACCCTCCAAGGAGTTTTACGAATTTCAACAGGTGTTGCAAAATTGAGTTGAATAATTCAGCTGTCAGAATGTGTGACCTTAGGTTTTAAAGCAGCCTGGATTTTCAACTAAGGTTTTCGAAGGAGAGTTTGGCTTCCAAACGGGATTCTTTTAACAGTGGCTAGATGTCCCTGAACAGGATGTGAGAATGTCTGAAGTCAGGGGTGTTCTCATTTCCAGGGTCAATGATTCCTTAAAGAGGTTCTCAAGGAGCCACTAGTCACATGCTTGTTAGTGCTCTGATGAACCACTTTGCCTCCCCTCATGTTCTGTTAATTATATACTCAATTAGCAGCCTCTTGGAGTCTGTTGCCTCAGAGCCACTCTTTTATTATTGATATCTTGCTATTACAATTTAGTTACAATCTATTTTAATTAATGACAATAATCTTATAGAGACGTGATGCAACAGAACCCTTTTGTAGTGTCCTGTTATCAACCAGTAAACTGATCATGTATACATCTGTGACAACAAGCAAACACACACCATCATCAACGTGATAAAATTGAATATAACAAGACAATAACACAAAATCTAATAAAAGTATAGTGCTTGCTGCGACAAATTCCGTAAAAAGGGAACCATGAAATATACTTGATGCAGCATTCCTGAGGGAGTGCGATGATGGGGGTCTGCTCAAATTACCGCCTCTCGTCTACCAAGGTTGGAGACTAGCATGTCTTCAAATTAAGGCTGCTAAGCGCTGGAGTCAAATTGGAATTCCCATTCTATTAAGAAGTCATGCCCGGCAGCAAATAATGCCAAATGGGCCCCGTGCAAGAGGAAAGAAGACCATTATAGTGCAGAAATATGAACGTACTGATCTATTTGCTGAAGATAAACTTAGCATATGTCTCCCAGTGCTGCCTTTGCAGGATCTGTAACAATCAAAACGTCTTTTTTGGAACTTGATTAAAAAGACGTGTTGAGATCAAAGTGGAGTGCGGATGTGATGAAATCTTTTTACAGCGAGAAAAGAATAATACGTTTCCTTGACAATGGAACATTAAACAATGCAGACAGTCTGTTTCAGCAGTTTTATAATTAGCAAGACGCCGTAGAGGGAACATGGGTGCTTGCTATGTCCGTGCACTTTTAGAAATTTGGGTACGCTAGGAGTCCACCTCAGCTCAGCGTTCAATACTGTTGGACTATTTATCAGATCTTAAAAGTAAATGTTTGGGACATTTCGCCCCCGCCTGATAAATAAATAAATAAATACATAAATAAATACATAAATAAATAAATTGATATTACTTGTGTGCATTAGGGCTATCATTATCGAATCTTTTTAAAATCGATTGCATCGAATAATCACGCCACCCGCCATCTCCCCGCATAAAATTTTATTTTTTTATGCATATTTATTTTTTTGTTTTTGTTGTTAATCCACTAAGGTTGCACATGAGTTGAATTGAATGGTTATAACTACTCATTATTTATTATAATTTTTGTACAAATGAATTATTAAACACCCAACACAATTAGCCTATGCCAAATGGTTAGCAATCTCCATTGGCATTAGCACGCTAGCGATAACCATTTAAGGTAAACAAACACTAACTACCATGTAGTTCACACATACGTCATTATATCTACATTACAAATGTAAAAATGTCTTAAAAGTCATTTCCATGTGATGCTTCAACAATAGTCCATGAGTAAAAGTGGAGCGGAGTTAGTTTTACAGCTTTTGTACGTACAGGTTTTTTTTTTTTTTGTTAGCATAGCACCCCAGTGACAATCCATCAAGAGTACAATGATAAACTCGTCTCCATTGCAGGCTCTAGGCTCGCAGTACCGCTATTTGTGTATTTTTTTTTTGCCCAGTTATTTTGTATGTAATACCACTTGCAACCACAAGATGGCGACACACTTACTGTTCAACACTGTTTAAGATGAGAAAGCAGGAAGTGTTTCAAACAGCCTCATTTTGGCTGAAATGATGAAAGATTATTATATGTCTCAATCCTCTCCAATCCTGCGTTTTACGCCTACAAAAAGCAACCGGCACAGTTTTATTTTATAATGTACATCTTTGGGCACGATTATTGATGTATTTTTATGTATTCAGTGTTAACTGGACATGCAATGCAAGCCTTATGTTTAAGGAAGGCACAAACAAGCCATCTTCTTCCCTCCTGAGACGAGGTGTCCCGGCATCCCAGTGCATTTATTATGTTCCCTTATGCCACTCTTGTCTATCTCATTTAAAGCTGTTTGGAGGCTGACAGCTCATCGGGTTCTCATCTGCAGACAAACGGATGTGCTATCATCTGACCACATCAGGCATGGAGAAGCAATCACAACATGGGCCTTGTTTAGTTATGGTGTATAGCTAGCTACTCCCCATGAAAACACCATTGGGGGCGCTGTTCTGTTTGAATTTTCCAGTCTGGATTTGAAAAAAAAAATGAGACATTTCATCTGAAACTATACTCATGCAGTGTTTTTCACATGGGTCCGCTTCACTATCAGCTTGCGCCATGCTGAGAGAGATACCTGAGCACTGTCAGATTGTGGCACATGCTACCAGATGGCTAATTTAGTTTGGACACAGACGGCTGTCAACTGCCTCGTCAAAGAGATATGCTACTCGACTGCCCCAGTTTATTTCAGCGAAGACCTGTTCAATCATGTAAAGAACCAAAAAGATACGGGACCACTAATCATAAGGTCCTTGCAATGTGTGCGAGAGACACATGGTTACAGAGCTCGTTTCGTTCCAGCTACGTCAAAGTAAACGCAACCTGTGGCAAGGGTAGAACTAGTCTGATTTAAACCAGTAAGAGTGGATAAGATCGCATCCCACTTGTAAAATGTTATCACTTAAGGGAACTCAGATGCATTGCACATGCAGTCAGGATTTTTTTTTTTTACTATTACCAAAAGGATTATAATTTCTTTCCACTGTAATAGAATAAATCTAGTCGAGCTGAGTCAAAGAGGGAAGCTGATGCTGGCGGCTGTGTCTTTTTTTTTTCTGGCAGACCGCTCTATCTGGGGCACCGCAGGTGTAAAGGAATATTATTTTAACTGGCTTATTCATGGTAACAGGGCTGCACGTTCACAGGCTATCAAAGGTTTGCGGAGAAACAGAAATAGGCAAGTACGATTTAGTGCGGAGCATGGCCGATAGCCAGGTTACTCTGAGCGTGTAAACACAGTTTTCTGTCTGCGAGCTGTGTGTGTTGCACAGGTGTGTTTTCTCCAGCCTGGTCGTAGGGAGATTGATGATTTTCTGGGAGTGAGGAAATGGGCACAGATGAGGACGATACATAAATTCTGTCTGCATGCCCGATACATGTGACCAGGTATTAAATTACCAGCTAAATAAACTTCTTTTCGCTAAAGTTTTCCCAAGTATTTATTTATTTTTTTTTACCTTGAATTAGCTTCTTTTTATTTATTTTTTTCCTCACGTTTTCTTCATCTGTTGACAGATTTATGTTTGACACGTGATCATGTGCAAAATAAAGAAACATTTGACAGCACAACCAGCAGATGGCGCTGCTTCAATCAAACTACAGCTTGGAAAACTGCTAACTCGCTTAAGTCGACCACAAACATTTCTTAACCCAAAAATGTCTACCTCAAAACTATAATAATTATAAATCCATATTTGTGGCACTCAGAACTTGTTTCGCGTTAAACTACAGAAAGACTAAAATAAAGTTTTATGTACTTACTGCAAAGCGGAGTAGACGGAATTTGGTGACGGTAATATACGGTAACACATGATAACGAACTAGTCAGCCGCTTGGTGGATGAAACAATACATAACTCAGCTTTGATATTTTTTTTATTTAAAGTGAGCTAGCACTAAACAAGCTTGAGCCTCGTCACAGTAAGTCCCATCAATAATTTACGGAGCTAAGCGTCTTCCACAGAATTGTCGTGACCAGTTAAGCTATCTAAAACTTCTCCAACTGACTTAGCTTAGCATCGCTTGCTACCTCTGTCAAGTTGTCCTGACACGACTCTTGCCCCTTCGCGAGCATTTAACTTGGTTGATCCTCTAGCCCCCATTAAAGAAAAACTTATAATTTGTCATTTGGGTGGGTTTCTTTCTTCTTTATCATATGGTAAAGAAGTGTGGAACTGCTAATGTGGAGTAAATTATTTGGATGTTGTAATTGTACAGCCCTTTGATGTGCATTTTATCTCAGAAAAAAAATCTATATAAATAAAGTTTGATTGAATTTAATTAAACATTTTTGACTGGCAAATACATTTATCCATATTTGTGATTACGTTCGAACGTACTTGTAGGCTAAATGCTAAAAAAATAGCATTTTTGTACCCATAATGCCACGCGGTGTTGACTTAGTTAAATGCTATTTGTTTTTAGTTTATTAATAAATTTTAGGATTTATTCTTATTTATTCTTAGTGCATGATTTCCAGTTGACATTTTTTTCCCATAATGCCACTATTAGAACGTTTTTATCATTAGCAGTCAGACATGGGAAAACCAGGTCAAGAAAGTAAAAACCCTGCCATAGTTCGGCTTTAGCCACAGGTGCTTCTCCTAATGACCTCGTTTACCTGCCGATTGAGTACGAGCACCTGTAGCGAAAGCCAAACTGTGGTAGGGTTTTTACTTTCTGGACCTGGATTTCCACATCTCTGATAGCAGGACAGTACAGTATTTACAAATACGCTTAACTCATTTGCTCCCAATAACGTGTCAATACATTTTTTTTTAATGTTCTAAGTGTCCCAAAGACGTATTTATACGTTTTTTTTTATGCTAGGGCATACAGAAGGCGTTGGTAGTTATTACACAAACGGCCAGCAGGTGGCAGCAGAACAAAGGAAATCAACCTGGGCCATCTAGAAAAAAAGCTCAATTACTAACAATTTTGAATAGATTTTTGAAAACTGATTAAACTTCTAATGCTAATTGCTGCAAAACGGAAACAGATAGAAACATATTTTTTTTCCTGATGAAAGAAGAGACTTTAATCTTTCTTTTGGTAGGTTCCATGCTTTTATAGCAATAGAACACAATATTCTGGGGGCCTTGCAAAATCAGTCAAAATCCAGTAAAACAGCCGGGAGCGAACGGGACTGCTTTTGTGTAAATGGCTGGGAGTGAATGAGTTAAGTATATTTGAAAGTAAGTGCAAATATACTTGCAATTAGGTTTAAATTTATTTGCAAATAAATTAAACCGTACCAGTTAAAATGTTTACGCCACATATACAGTACCACACTTTCGCATATCCAACCATCCATTATTTGAACCGCTTGTCGACACAATAAAAATAGAAACTTCACACTAGAAGTGGTACAGCTCAGCCAAAAGGTACTAAAACACTTCAAAAGTCAAACAAAACGTCATCCATCTTCATGCATGACACCAGTCAAGTGCATATAGTGAAGTACATTGTGCGCTCTGTGTGAACAAACGACATCCTAATCTAATCGAGCTCGTCCTTCACATCATCATTACAAGCAAATCTGCAACCTCAAGAAAGCCACCTGGTGTCAAATGAAACCGTCCAATCAACAGACACTCCCAAATAGAGTTTCACTTTCCGGAGCAGCCCATTACTTGTAGACTGACTTCTTTGTGTAGCTACCTGGGCTGCGGGTTTATTTTTACCCTCCCTATGTCCCTCCTCATTCTTTAGCTGCTTCAGGAGATGGCGTTAGTTTGGCTTCATCTCTGACAAAAGATAAATGAGCTCTGGGTCTGTGGTGATCCACTATGGCTGCCAGGGGGTTCCAAAATAGCAAACTATTTTTCATATGGAGGGAAGTGATACAGTGGTGCAGCCGCTAACGTTTACCATATAACTACATGCTGGAATGTACATTTCATTTTCTGCCTTTTCGTACTTTTCCACTAAACTTTCTATTTATTTTGGATGGGCGGAGCAATTAAAATTGATGAAGTGGCTGCCGGGTGCAAGACTACAGTACACGCCGCGGAGTTTGCGGTAAAATGATCCGGCATGAATCCAAATGTAAAACGTCATGTGATATCGTACTCTCCCTCTGTGCAACAATTAGGGTGGATTCACTTTGATATAATCACAAAATTGGTCATTAATCACCTCTCGCTGCGAGGCGGGAAAACAACCGGCGTGATGTGTTTTTACACGGGAATGTCAACAGGAGATCCACCGTTGCTCGCTAGCAGCCAAAAGAAACTTTCCTATTTAAATGAGGAGCTACAGAGCTTCTGAGGCTCTTTGAAGAGATGCGCTTGGCACAAACAAGAGCGGCAGCCTCTCCTGTGTTTTTAACAGGCGAAACATCGCTGACACCTGATGGGTGATCAAACAGCAGCCATCTCTCCCAGCATCCTCGTGGGAGCTCATCTTTGTACTGCGCAGATAAATCTGCAGACCACGCTGCTGGGACACCCCAACACTCAATATTTACCAAAGGCTCCATCACCTAGCTGGCTGCACTAGATTTGTAAAGGCAAATATATTTGTTGGTTTTGTAGCTTTTGCACTTTTGACTACAAGGCTGTCAGCGCCGGGGATGTGAAGCCACCCACGACAACGAGAGGAGATGATTTGCCGGCTAAATCACCTCGGGGGCGGGAACGAGCATCGGTGGCACGTGTGCTCCGAGAGAGTTTGCCGGATGAACTCTCTGTGATGTTTACTGAAAGGTCAAAGTTATGCGTGCGATTTTGTGCTCTTTAATTCAGCTGAAGTTAGGGCTGCACAACATATCTAAAAAATAGCCATATCGCGATATTGGCCTATGCAATATGCATATCGCAAAGACATGCAATAAGTTTGATATGGAATTTTATGCTTTTATATGAATTTGACCAGTCAGACTGTCAGGTTTACCTGTTTGACATTTATTAAACCTGGCAAAAAAAGGAGAGAAGACAGTTCAAAGCTCGTGAGGAGAGAGGAGAGGAACTGACTGATACAATTCATTACTGCACTCTCTGAAAAAATCCCCTCCTCACCCTCTTTTTTTATTTGGTTTCCATGCCCCTAGTTACATGTGTCATGACTGTGTTTTGTCTGTGTTTTGTTTGGGGCAAGGGTTATATTCGGGTCATGACTGTGTGGTCAAGTGTCTGTTTTGAACTGATGCAATCAGCATGTAACCGGCATCTAGTTTCAACTGGTAAGAAGCTATGTGAAGTCAGAAGCTATGTGATGTCAAGAATCTTTAATCTCTTTATCTGGTCAGAAGCCAATCAGAGAAATCCATGTCAGTCCTGTTTCCCGCATGTCACAGCCAATCTGATCGATTCGCTGTCTATATGAGCCTGACGGAAAGTGCGCGTTTCCGTCGGATTATTCTTCTGTTTCCCTGTGCACCTCCACAACCCAAGTTAGCTTAGCGTCTCTTGATTCTTGATACATTCTCCTTGTTTCAGGTCTCGCCAAGTTAGTTCCACGCCTCTCGATGTTATGCGAATAAAGAGTTAAAATCTTATGTGTGTCTGCATTTTTGGGATCCAATTCCAGAGCCTAACAACATGGGTGTTCCAACCCTAATAATGTAAATGCAAAACATAGTTGGAACAGAGTGTACGAAAATGTGCACTGTCATCCAAAAGTTGAACATTATCGAGAGGTAATTACAATTAATTAAGACTACATTGAGTTTGATTATTTTGCGCCATGGAAAAAAATGTGATTCTTAGTTTATTATTATTATTATTATTATTATTATTTATTAGATAAGAAAAATGTCATTTCTTTAGGTACATGATAAATATCACAATAATATCAATATCTATATATACTATATACTCTATACTATATCGCATATCGCATGATTTTCCCAGATTTCCAGACCCTTCACCTTAACCGGACACTTCAGAGACCCGCCGGAGTCGTGAAGTTGTCAGGAGACCAGAGGAAGGATCAAAGGAAAGAAAAATGAAACGGTGAAATCCAGCACCAACCATACACCACCTACCACCCAAAGAGTTATAAAACCGGAATCTTTCACTAACCCCAGAAAACATCTAAAATCCAATAGAAGATCTCAATAGACCAGAAGAAAGACTAAAGGAAGGAAGGAAGGATAGATGAAGCAGAGTGCGATCCACACACACAAGCCTCCACTGATTCAGCGACCGGTGTGGGAAGCGAATTCTGTTTGAGTTTCAGTAGGTGCTGATGTGGTGGACCTGGCATGCATGAGAACCTCCACCAAAGAAGGGAGCCGTCGACCTTCCTCGCTTTCTTAATGATGCCTTCCCGGTGTGCCCCACGCAAACTCGTTAGCGCTGTATTAGCATGCGGGATCAGATGAAGTCAGACTGGCCACGGAGGACATGTTCTCTGAGAGGACCTTTACCTGTCACTGAGGTGAGATGATTTATGATTTATTTTCCAATAACTCCCAGCCGGCACGCTGCGCTGGGCCCACGTGTCAACAACCCGTCGCTTCCCTTTTGAAGATTTTCTGATGCTCCCTCTCTGCGAAAGACTTCCACATTGATAAACACATCTTATTTGTACACGTCCGTAATTTGAACAAGAGAAAGAATGATTAAAAAGCAATGAATGACAGCGCTCCAGTGGTGCCGGATCTGCAAAGAGGCTGGCAGGCTCCGCACACCTGGGCCTCCAGGCAGATGGCGAGGGTTGAGGGTTACATAACACCAGACGAAGCCATATGTCTCCCAACCACACAGAACCTTTAGGAGGCCCCGCAGATCGCTTCCAAATGCACTCCATGAGAGACCAGAGGGCAAATGTGCGATGCTCCCTGATCTCAGACCAGGTGTTGAGCAACTTGCTTCTCCGCGTCGGTTGGGAAGGAACCAGGAAAACGTTGGCTGGCCGTGTCATGGTGGCTTAGTGGTTTTTGTTTTGTTTGGAATGTGAAACACAGGAACAACTTTTGACATAAAGTGAATGTTTTTTGTTTTTTTTTTATAGACAAATTGATGTTTTAGCTGTAAATGACACATGACGCAACTGGCAGAGAACAAATATTCTCAAGGTGAAACCAAATACGTACACACTTGGGGTGTCAACATTAGTGCGTTCATTTTGAGCTAATTTAAAGTTCCTTTAACTCATTTGCTCCCAATAACGTGTAAATACGTTTTTTATGTTTTACGTGTCCCAAAGACGTATTTATACGTTTTATGTTTTTTTTTTTTGTTATGCTAGAGCATACAGAAGGCGTTAATTTCAGGTTAGCTAAACTCAAAATTGGGCGATTTTATTAATTAATTAATTTTTTTTAAAAGGGGATATAAAGATATCCCTTTAAAATTATCTGTCTTTTTTTTTTTTTGGGGTGGAAATTTGATATATCAAAAGTGCTAGTGGCATCGGTACTTGGTAACGGTATTGGTGACTACTCAAGAGTTCTGAAATGTAAAAAAAACAAAAAAAAAGTGGTATAGAAGGTCTCTGCACATAAAACAGATTTTAAGTGAATTCCTCTCTGATAATATAATAATACTGAGCAATTTTATTTTTTGTAAATGTGTACTTCTCTGTGGAGTTTTCCTACAAACTTTTTAAATTGGGCATATATGCAGCCATTATACAGGACTAGTACTTGAACTTTTCCTCTGAATTGTCTGGAGATTTTAAAGCACAAAATAATCCATAAGGCCAGTTGTTGTGGCTAACTGTAAGCAAACATTTACTTCAATCGTCTTTTCTACATTCAGTGTGCTGTTTACAAAAGCCCAAAAAAGAAAAAGAAAAAAAAAAAAACACCTTCAGCAATCGACTTCGCCATTCCTCATTCTTAGCTAATTATCCACGGTAGATTTCCTTATTGTGATACATCTCTTTCACAATAAAAGGCTTAAAGTTACAAACGCACACAAGTGCTGTATCTTTCACACAAACACTTCCAGAGTGACATTTGAGACGGTTTCGGGATGGTTATAATGAAGAGTCGGAGCATCCAGAGGAGATTAGCGAGCTAAATGGGAAACAATAGACACTACAGAGCGGGACAGGAGGATACGATTCTTCATTGTGCTAATCACAGCGGAACAGCCCTGTCGTCTTGGCCAAACAATACCATGGGGATGCTAATGGCTACTGCCAGCCATGACTAAGAGCGCGCTCCGAATGATTGATAGTCGGAATCACATCAAGGTGACTTTCAGTCAGATTGATCGCTAATAACGGGCACATCTTTTGCTGAAGAAATAGGCTATCCTCATTTTCATTTGTCGCAAAATATTTGCTTACGCCTCAGAGTACTATTTACTAATGTAATTGAATGTCTACAAAGCAAACGTGAGGTTTGATCCCATCCCATCCTCGAGGCAGCTGCAGACGCGAGCGCAAACGCCTGCGTCCACTTGGCCCGCTGCCCCTGCTGGCGCACTCGGCACGGTGCGCCTTCGGGCTAAAACGACAACAACGCACACAAAGAGTACGCCATGTGCGACATCACACATGAAAGATCAAACGTGGATGCTCTCCGTCAGTTTTCGGAGCAGACTGTTGTTTTCAGAGTTGTACACATCAAATGTGCTCATGTGGGATGATTTGGGGTTATTTCTATCAGATGTCGATTTAAATTACAGCAAATTAGCCTCATATATGACGCAAGAGGAACTTTGGAAGATCGTGGCAACTTGTAGGTCTTGGATTTTGACTGCAAATTTATACACGGCTCGAACATGAGCTCTTACCGTGAGCCAACTACCGAGCGTTCAGATGTCCAAATTGAACAGACAGCACGATTTTCCCCGAACGTGGCAAGAAATCGCGCGACGCGAGCGTGTCGTCACGTTGAGAGGCTTATGCAGACCCACGGGGAAGGTGATGGGTTTTTCTTTCACCTACAGTGAGAGGAGCAGATGCTTCAGAACGATTCTGGACGTCACCACAAGTCAAATATGAGCAGATGTGAGTCGGTGTGCGTGCAAACACTTAACGAAAGCAAAATGAAGCTTAGTTGCTTAATGTCAGAAAATTGCAGTCATTTGTCACCAAAATTTATATTGACATCTCTACTAAAAGGTGATGAGATGAGAGAAAGTTCTGATTCTTTGTAAATAGAATATTTATTGGTACTTTGGAATAATCTTTGGGGGAAAATCAACTTCCACATGTGACTTTTGATTTGTGTCATATTTGATCCATCCGGTCACAATGCTTTAAATTCGTACATTTATAACCAGAGGTGGCAAATCCAGGTCCAGAAAGTCAAAACCCTGCTTGCCCAGTTTGCCTTCAGCCTCTTGTGCTAGCTAGCTAGCTCCCGAGCTGGTAACCTAGCACCCAGGGAGCTAGCTAGGGAGCTCGCTAGCTAGCACCTGTTGCTAAAGCCAAACTGTGGCAGGGTTTTTGCTTTCTGGACCTGGATTTGCCACCTGTGTTTATAACTGTCAAAATTATAATAAGAAACAGACATATTAAACATATTAGTATTTCCAAAAATCAGAATGAACATTTCTAACTATTAATAAGTACAGGTGTCTCTCCTTTTTCAATTGGGGCGATCTTGTAAGGTCGCTGGAAAAGCCATCATCTGGGTGATACTGCCCTCTAACGGATTATCTGTGCAATGCATGTGTCAGATCATATATGTTAGGGTTTTAATGGGGAAAAATATTATACTCATGAAATAGAGGGCTCAAAATGTATTGTATTTAATATGATACATTTGGCTTTATAGGTTTAAGATTCTGTGGTGAGCACCGATGGAGAGGAAAACCTAACGTTCATAAAATCCAAAATATTGGGGCAATTGTTTGAATATTTGCAGATAATTCGACATGTACACAAACTTTGGTGAAAATAACCAATAAAAAACAAACAAACAAACAAAATAGATGGCATTTTTCTGACATCATGTGACATTAAGCTTCTTTCTATGGAGGGAATCACTTTCAGTCCATAAAATACAAAATAGAGATAGACCGATATGATTTTCTTCGGGGCCGATAACGATTATTAGTAGTCAAGGATGCCGATTTGGAGCCGATATTCATTTTCACTAAAAAGGGAAAATATTAGCATCAAAATTTGGCAAAAATACAAATTCCAGCTCTTATTTTTGGGTAATTGTAAAGCACATGTTTATTGAGCAACTTGTGGTTTCATAAAATATATTTTATTTATTATTATTATTATTATTATTATTATTATTATTATTATTATTATTATTATTATTAGTAGTAGTAGTAGTAGTAGTAGTAGTAGTAGTAGTAGTAGTAGTATTATTATGATTAATATTGTCTTTTTTTAAAATCTAACAAGTTCCGGGATCTCCCAGGGGCAGTAGCATGTTTTCAAAAGTTAAATAAAATCAATCAATTGTTTTCTATACATCAAATAAAGTATTCAAAAATTTCAAAATATCGGAAGTATTAAATTATCTTATCTTATCTTATCTTAGTTTTAATTTCAAGCAAAAACAGAAGGTGAAGAGAGTTCCCAGGGTCGTCTAAAATGAAAATGAAAACTTAATTTATTTTTTAAAATTTACATTTAAATTAGTTCCCTGAAGTTATTTTTTTTTTTTTTTTTTTTTTTAATGGATCTATTATCGGCCATATGATTCTGCAAAATGGCCGATGCCGATATTTCTCAAAATGCTGAATATCGGCGCCGATAATCGGCCCAGCCGATAATCAGTCTATCCCTGATATTGGGACAATCACGATGTTGGCGACAACTTCGACATTAAGCTTTTTCTCTATAGCTAGCGCCTATGGAGAGGAAAAGGCTTAACAGCCATAAAATCTAAAATATTGGGGCAATCATTTTAATATTTTCAGAGGTTGAAGTGGGCATGAGTAGAGATGTACACATGAGTTTTGGTGACAAATGATCATACTTTTTTTTATTCCAGACCCATAATAGGGAGAATTAGGTAGGACGTTTTATGGGAGGGTAAAAAAAAAAGGAAAAAGATATGAAATCACTGTACAACTTCTTATTGATATTACTATCTATGATGAGATGTTTTTTTTCTGTTATGACTGTAAACCACTCTAATCTTCCGCATGTAAGCATCTATTTAAAATGTATTTCCCCGCTAATCAAAAATTTGTTCTACTAAAGCAGTGAAAGCAAAAAAGTTTAATTAGTTCTCGTTAATCACTTTTTTAAGGAGACAGAGAAGAGGAGAGCACGATCAATCCAAACATTAAAGACATTATGCGGAATGATTTGCGTGTGGGTGCACGCGCTGAAGAGGGCTTGATTAACTGGCTCCGCCTGGTGCGCATTCTTCAACGCGAAACACTTAACTTTTCTATTCATATCTTACCATTTTTCAGCGGCGGTAATGCCGACATTGTTTATTTTGAAAAGGTCATTAGAGGCGTGCGGTGGAAGTAGGCTGGGAATTTGATGGAGGTAGAGGAGGGAGCTGTGGCACACTGACTTATGGACATCCAACAGAGAGGGAGCCTCTTCATTAGCGCAGTGATTAAAATTGATGGGAACCTATGCAGCTCCAGCTCCCCTGAACTCCCTGGAGCATAGCTCTCATTCTGCGCTCATTTATTTGGGATGTTGCGTTGATCAATAAAAGGTGTCTGCTGCTCACTATGGGGTCTGTGGCTGGGGAGACAAAAAACTCACCGAGGAAAACAAAGGAAAGACAAACATTACGGAGAACAATTCGGGATTTGGGAAACCGTAGGGAGGGAAAACAAATCTTTGATTGTTGTCTCGGTGTGATTTTGTCACTAGTTTTGCTCTATTTTACTTCATAAACTTTCTCAAAAATTTCAAAAAGTTGGCTCGTGCTTATTAGTAGAGCCGAACGACTTTACAAAATAATCAAATTGACATTTTTCACCCTCATTATTCTGATCGCGATCTAATATGTAGGAAAGTTAATTTGAAGAGATAGTTGTGTCATGTGCTGGCGGTTGGCTCACAAAGCGCAGACACAAATAAGGTTTGAACTATTTAATCATATCGAGAGGCGTAGAACAAACTTGACTGGACGAGAAACAAAGAGAGTTGCACAGAGGGACAGAAAGCAATAATCCGGCAACCACACACACTTCTCAGACTGCTACTACAGACAGTGAATTGATCTGATTGGTTGTGGCTAAATAAAGGACCTAAAGATCAACATCACATAAGTCCTAACAAAACCAAACTGTCACAAAGCAAAAAAAACAAAAAAAAACAGTTGAAACTAGATGCTGTTACATCAGTTCAAAACAGACACTTGTTACATCAGTACATAACAGACACCACCTCACGGTCATGAACCCAACTTAACAGGTCATGAACTCAAACTTCACCCTGGCGTGACCCCAGACATGACAATTTGACTCATTGAACAATTTTCAGCAGTGAAAAGTGAATATGAATATGATAACTTCATTATTTTTCATGTACAATTAGTACCTTTAAAAAGTAATTTTTCTACTTGCTGTCGACTGATGACGACGTCACCTGTGTTGAGGAAGTAGGTAACGGCCAATCATGGCTCACCTGTTGTCTGGGTTTGGTCAGCAAACTGAGCCATGATTGGTTGTTACCTACATCCTCAGCACAGGTGATGTCATCATCAGTTGACAGTAGAAAAATCCCTTTTTAAAGGTGTAGGAATAATTGTAAATAAGTTATCATACATTTGCTGCAATGAAGAACTGCTTCTGCTTGCAATGAAGACTGCTTTGCTCTTTTCCCACTCACATTCACATCGCCTGTCTATTTGAAGATGACTCAAAAAGCTGAAGAACCACAACATCTATGCAGCAGAACGGTTCGAGCCAGTCTGCTGAGGTCACCTGTTTTCTGTTAAGAAATGATTGCAAACTTGACCACACATGTACTCAGCAATCTTCCACTCACATGCACAACACACAGACAAACAAGTACACTGTTCCAACTATGCCTTGCATTTGCATTTTTAGGGTTGGAACACCCATGCAACTAGGGGAGTGGAAAGGGCGTGGAAAACCAAATAAATAGAGAGAGTGAGGAGAGGAATCTTCAGAGAGTGCAGGAGTGAATTGTCAGTCAGTTCCTCTCCTCGCGAGCCCTGAACTGCATTCCTACATGTTATTGTGATTTTTATTCTCCATACTTTTTTGCTGTGTAACAACTCCCACTTAATACTTCCAATTTACATTGTTCAAATTTCAACTAGCTTCAAAAATTGAGGCCTCCCGGGGTATCATCTGATCCCACATTACTTACAGTATTTGCACAATTTCACATTTAATATAAACTTTTCCCCATTCATTTTCAATGGGACAGACATTTAACTTTTTTCTAAGTAGCACTTTCCACGCCCACTTTCATACATATAACTTATCATCATTACCAGGTGTCTGATACTGCTCGGTTGGTATTGTCCAGTAACCAGGAGGTTATAATTTCATAATTTATCTCTCAATTAACTTCAGAAGCATTCCACATGCATTCAAATCTTACCATTCAGCTTTCAGCATTCCCACGCAATTTCTTCAGAAACTGCACTTAGTCTGGTTGTTGATGTTTTTCATCTTGAAAATCATTCCACTGCAGGCAGATGTTTCATTTTGTATTGGAAGTGACTGTACTTCACCAAGTCAACGTTTCTCTCCAATATAGTGGCGTTATATTGGTTTAGGGCATACTAATTAAAATTTGGTGCAGCCTTGGTGGCTCGAGTAATGTACCAGCAAGAGCACGGAGCCACGGGAATTAATTTCTGCGCGCTGGACCGGAGCCAGTTAATACGCAGACATGATGAACACCGTCCAGACTGTCTTTGTCTGTCCACTTGGGCGCGTTCAAGTGGCCCGTCGCTATGCCTAAACAAACACAGATGATCAGGATCAAAGGTCAGATGATGACAAGGGAGGAAAGACTGGCTGCTTTTGCCATACGTATATACACAAGCCGTCAATGTGAAAGTGCAGGTTCCTATTAAAATGAGACGGAAGTTGTTTCAAAATGGAAAACCAACACGTTTAAATTAATGCTTCTCTCGTTGAAATTAATTCAGTCCCCAATTCTTGTTAATGATGCACCTTCCGGATACACGCTCGCTTCATCAATATTTATGTTATATATAGCACAAATTCAATGTGTCTAAGAAAGATCTAATTAGCGAGTTTAAAACTGAAAATCTGCAGCTCAGTGGACTAGTGGTCAGAATGTCTGCTTAGCAATTCTGACATTTGTGGTTTGAATCTCAGCTCTGCCATGATCTTTGCCATAAAATGCTGATAACCAAGCAATGATGTCATACAGTGGAGGGATTATGAAGGTTCCCAAACAGAACATATTCGGGAAGAACAAAACAGACATAGTCTTTTTTTTTTTTTTTTTAATAGTATAATAATTTACAATGTTCAAATGGTTGCTGTTTCACATGTCTGTCATACTTAAAAAAGAAAGAAAGAAAGAAAGAAAAAAAAGGAAAGCTATTGACGTTGCATTTTACAAAAACGAAAAAGTTGAACTCATGTCATTAAATCTGTTCCGTTTCACAAAAGAGTTTTATGTTTTGCACATTGTCATCAAGTTAAGCACCAAACGATTTCTGAAGTGCCATTACTCATGAGTCTTTGACGATGACATTTACAGTGGATGGAAAAAGTGTACACACCCCTGTTCAAATGCCAGGTTTTGTGCCATAAAAAAAGATAAATTATTAATGTTACCATTATGCTGTTTAAGTTAAAAAAAAAAAATTATAAAAACAAAAAACTGAGATTATGTGGTTGCGTAAGTGTGCACACCCTCTTATAGCTGTGTATGTGGCTGTGTTCAGAACAATGTTATTTTAGTTAACTAAAACTAACGGAAAAAGTAAAACTAAAATACAAAAAACAATTACGTTCACGAAATAAAATAAAAACAAAAACTGAAAATACATTTTATGTTTACAAAACTAACTAAAATTGCAGCAAAAATGTCCCTTGTTTTAGTCTTTGGTATTTAATTTAATGTGTGAGCCTTTTGGGATGATTTTAATTGTGATTTTAAGTAGATTTATTTAATGGGAACAAAAATATTTGTGAACTGGGGACGAGATGATGGACATGCACCAAATCATATTTGTCGACAGTAGTGCGCTCACTATCGAATTTTTTAAAACTCATTTATACTATCGATTAATCGAGTAATGCCGCAACCCAGATTTTTTTGATTTTTTTGATTTTTTTTTTTTAAATTGATTTATTTTTGTTGGTATTAATCCTCTCAAGTTGGATGTACATTTAATTGAGTGGATAAGTACTCAGAATTTATTATCTTCTATTAAACACCAACACAATCATACCCTGGTAGCAATTTACACCCTGAGCGTGTGAATGTTCAAATCAAATCAAACTTTATTTATATAGCACCTTTCAGACATTCAAAAGGTGAACAATTAAAACATCCATAATACAATCAAAAGAAAAAGCCACCCCTCCCCCCCATATTCCCATGATCGTACCCACAGACCACACACGCAAACCTCAACATGGCGGGGCACAGAAGAACCCTGTGAGGAAAGGCACCCAGGAGGAGTTCATCCACAGAGAGGTATGATGGGAGGAATGTCATCCCAGAGACTGCCGGCCCACAGTGATCGCTGCCCGCTCCTTACAGCCTAAAGCGAGCCTCAGCTCCCAGGGGCCAAGGGGCCCCCGGGACAACCGCCCACCCGCAGGAGAAGACCAGCCATCCCTTGTTCTTTGTTACCTCCCTGACAGGGACCCAGTCATAATTGAGATAATGTTACATTCGTCTGTTTGAGTGACAGCATCAAGGAGGTTCGAGCACTCGAGTGTTAGCTAAACCGCTTCCGTATTCAAATATGAAATGATGAAAAAAGCATGCTGCTCCAAGGTTTATGACATGTAAATTGTGAACAATGCTATTTAAGGGAACAAAAATGACTTCTTTCGACTTGAGCCCCGTGACTCCTCTGTGTGGACAATTCAAGCCTGGCGAAGCCAGCGGGTTCCAGAGAGAGCGACGCAATGCGAGAGAGGGCTTTGAGGAAAGTCTTTTTGTGTCGGAGCCTTTGAATATCTATTCTTTATGATCTCTATTCCCTCTGCTGAAGTTCACAGTATGTATGTGTGTGTGTGAGAGCGGGGAAAAGGCGAAGGGTGGAAATCATAACACTGATGATGAGATGACACCCAGCATACTTTGGAGAGCAATTTTGATTCTTTACACATTTTCCTAAAGTCAGACAAATATATCCAGAAGCTATGGCTGTATTCTTTAGGGCGGTCGGAGCGGTTGTTATGACAGCGAGCGGTGTCAATCAGCCATGGTGGCTTGAAGAAGTAAAATAAACATGAAACGAGGCGAGTTATATAAAGCTCTCCTTGATGTTCAGCATCATACCTCTTTACCCCTGGTGCGTGTGTTCTATAATGGCACAAAGTAAGGACGGCTCGGCGCCGTCTTTTTCATCTCGCGCTGCCTTTTGTTAGTGGCGTCGACTCGAGAGCGGCGACGAGCCAGAGAACGAGGAAGGAGGAAGACGAAGAGGAGGCTGCTTGGGATTGGACCCGGTCCCTGCACACCCAATTAAAGGAATCTTGTGCTCAAAAGGCAGCCTGGCAACATGTGTTCTGACATTTGTCTTCCTGAGTGTTGTGATTTACCGTACCGCGGAGCTAAAGGCTAAATTAGCAGCCGCCCAACATCAGAGACCGCACAGCGACGTCGGATTGGCGAGTATTGTCAGAGAGGATCAGAGAGGCAGCCGGAGCGCCGCCGTCTTGTTTTCATCAGCGCACGCGGCGAGAGATCGCAGACGACGCTTTTGTTGACTGATGAGTCCGAGTCATGTTTGCTGCAATGATACAAATATACGAATGATGTTCGTTGAAATGAAGATGTACAATTACTTTAACGATCTAATGAGATCCTAACCCCGGGTTTTCACTGGATGCGGTTGCGGTGCGGTTGCGGTGCGGTGCGTCTTGACTGCGTGCTCCGGACGGGTCAATTTTTTTGTCAATCCACACCGGCTCCGCACAGCTGCGGTCCGGCAGCTCCGTCGCCGCCCACTTCCCAACGTGTCTCGCGGGACCGCGCGCGCGCGATCATGTGGCATTTCACAACGACAAACATACAGAAAGTCTGCTCAACAGAGAAGCAGAAAGATATGAGATTCCATGCAGCATCCTTTTTTTGGTTGTCCTTGTAAAGTATATTAATAACGAGAGTCGGGTCAGTGCGGGTCCACTCTTTATTTCTGTCTTCCCCGTCCGGCTGCCGCTCAGTACGGCAAGCGAGACGGGCACAACAAGCAATCGCGAACATCAAACTCACAATACATTACAGTCCTTATAAAAAGGATGTGCCGTGTCATATATTATTTTGTGGTTTTCCACCTCCAATATAAACCTCTCCTCGTCCATGTTCGCTGGTGTCTAAACCGTGAATGAGCACATGGCCCGGCGACGCCCACGTCACGTTTTGCTGAAAAACTTGCGAAATAGGAGCTGGCGAGTATTTTATTCTGAAAGGTAACCGGAAATTTATTTTGAAACTGCCTCGGTCTTCCTGTCCCGCTCGATGTGTTTTGTGCTAGCTTGCCATTTGCCGGAGGCCTACCGCTGCGGCGTCCGGCAAAAATAGAAAATAGGTCTATCCTTGCGGAAGGCTTGCGGCACGCCGCAGGCCTTCCGCAGTCGACACGCAACGCACCCGCAAGCGGTGTAAACTGCACCATTCGAATGAATGGAATCTAATTGCTTGCGTCGCCGGACCGCACCGCAACCGCACCGCAACCGCATCCAGTGAAAACCCGGGGTAATGAGGGTCCGATGTCCCACAAAATCGCTGATGCCACCCCGACCGAGCCACCAGTAGAATTTAATAAACAAATGTGATGAAATCAACATGTTCTTTCTGTTTTAATATCAAATATTCAATATTTTGAGTTTTATCCACCTTAATTGATCAATCATCAAGGGATCCTATCCTGCATATCTTGGATATTTCCCTCCTCCAACACACCTGATTCAGCTCATCAGCAGGTTTTGCACTACCCTGATAACAATCTTGATCTTTTGAATCTGTCTTGGTTTGGAGTGGGTTTTGTTTGAATTTATCCTCATGTTTCTTTAAGTTTCAGTCATGATCTGTGTTTTGTTTTGTTGTCCTTGTGTGCCTCCCGAATCTTGTCAAGCATTGTCATGTCCACCTGTGTTTGCCTGCCCTTCCTCATGTGTCAACCAATCAGCATCCTCTGCCAACTTTCTTTTCCCAGCTGTGTCTAATTGTCAATTAGTGTATGTGTATTTAATTTCTTGTCTCCCCGCTGTCCGGGGCGATTAATTGTTGTTTCCTATGGAGGACCAAAACTGCCAAAATTCGAAATAAATAAATGACTAAATAAATAAATAAATGTTTAAAAGTGAAAATAAAAATGAATATAAAAAAAATATAATTCCAAAATTATATCTAAAAAAATAAATATAAATGGAAATAAATCCGTTTTTATTTTCACTTGACAGGCAGTTTGCAATGGTGGAGTCCAACCCAAGACACGCTTTTGAATTTTGAAATATTTCTCCATGTACAGTATAATCCAATTAAAAGTGTGAACACCTGCAGGGTCGAAGTCGAGTAATGAGCAAAACAGACAAGAGTTGTGTTCCAGCTAAAGTGACGTCTCTGTCTCGTCAAGTTTCGCCTCTGTCTGAAATACTGTGTTGTGAATGTGGGATTGTTTTCCCCCCACTCTCCTCTCCAGCTCTAATAGAGATCTTCCTTCCCCAGACACTGCTTTGATGTCTTCCTGTGGGACGTGCTTGTGCCACACAGGATCCTCTGGTAAGTCTTAGAACCAGGCTGTAATAACGCTACTAATTACACAACTACAAAAAAAAAAACTCGACCTTGCTCTCAATTTACCTGCCTCTTTGCTACCCCGTCTCAGAATTCAACTTTTGTCAGACTTTTCAGACGAATTTGTGAAAGTGGAACGCAAATACCAGAACAAGAGTCCTCAAATGAGCGAGAAGCCGAAGTTAGGATGGCTGGCGGTAACGTGAGAGCGAGCTGGCAAGGTGAGAGAGGATGCAGCAGCAGCAGAAGGCTGCCTTGCGGTCAGCGGGGGGAAGACGACATCGGGCCTCGGGGAAAAGCTCTTAACTTCTGTCAGGCACCAATAACCACGCCATTTTTCACCTCCCCGTTTTTAACAGAGAAAATCATCCTGCTCGCAAGTCATATGAACTCCACTCGCGCACCATCACGAGTCAATTCCAGCCTTGACTTCAACGATTCCTCACCCGGACGTTAATCTCGACTTCTTATTTAATATTATTTTGCATGTGGGGTTTGCTGCAGTGGCACCGAAAGTTATTTTTTATTTTATTTTATTATATATATATATAGTAAACCTCCATTCAAGGTTAGCCCATCATTCGTAGGGTGTAATTACACATTGCACCACAAGATGGTGGCACACTTAGTTTGAGCATGTAAATTTGAAGAAGAACAAAACAGGAAGTATTTCAGCAACAGCCTCGTTTTTGCTGAAAATTATTGAACGTCATTTGCTGTAATCATGCTTTTAACTCAATAACGTGTAAATACGTTTTTTTTAATGTTGTAAGTGTCCCAAAGACGTATTTATACGTTTGTTTGTTTGTTTTTTATGCTAGAGCATACAGAAGGCTTTGATGCAGTCTCTCAACTGCAAAGAACGGTTACAGAAATGGTAGTTATTACACAAACGGCCAACAGGTGGCAGCAGAGCAAAGGAGATCAACCAGGGCCATGTAGAAAAAAAAGCTCAATTACTTACAATTTTAAATAGATTTGTGAAAACTGATGAAACTTAGCTCTCTTCTAATGCTTATTGCTGCAAAACGGAAAAAGATAGAAACATATTTTTTTTCCTGATGAAAGAAGAGACTTTAATCTTTCTTTTGGTAGGTTCCATGTTTTTATAGCAATTGAACACAATATTCTGTGGGCCTTGCAAAATCAGTCAAAACCCAGTAAAACAGCCTGGGGAGCGAACGGGATTGCTTCTGTGAAAATGGCTGGGAGTGAATGAGTTAAGGGTTTACAAAAGGTGGCATTTTATAATGTACATCTTTGGGCATGTTTATTGAACGTGTGACATGATAAGTTTGTTAATTAATTAATTAATTAATTTATTAATTAATTTATTTATTAATTTATTTATTAATTTATTTATTTATTTAAATGGGAATTGTTTACATTGAAGGATCAGTACATTTACACTCTTCAATATTTTTGTGTCCATTTTCTTGCAGTCTGCCCATATATATGTTTAGAGATCTTAAAATACATTAGGTAAATAGTATAAAAACATGGCTATAGTTGCCTATAGACTAAAAGAGTAAAATATTGAGAAAATTAGCAGTTGGTCCAGTTTGTAGTCATTCATTTCTGGGCATACGTTATGCTGTGCTTTAACCGTGGTGATCCACTGTGCTCAGGTTGCAGCTAGGTGGTGCTATTGAGAGCCAAGTCTCTCGGTGGTAAGACTACAAAGTGCACACAAAAAAAAAATATATTTTTTTAAACATTCACTAAACATCATTAAAAAAAACAAAAAAAAAACTGCACAGCATTCTTCGACATTGATATGCACAATGTGTGATAGTGTGCACTTGTTCCTCCTCAAATGACAGCAATGACTATCGCACTCTCATGCACTGCAGGCCTGCACCCAAAAGGCTCACTCAGACTCTTAAAGGCTCAACCATGTAACAGGAGTATGTTGCCATACATCACAACGTTTAACCCTTTGAACTGTCACCGACATTTCACTCAGCCTCCCTCTCGACACGTTCCTCTGTCAGAGTCAAATCATAAATACAATCATTTCCCCAACGATGTCTCTTTATTCTGTCAACTTTTTCCAAATGTGACTGTGCCTCTTCATTTCCGACGCATGAATAAGTGAGAGGTCATTTATATGTCTCTTTCATTACACTGCGGAACTCGGCACTGCTCGCCGAGACACGCGTTCGCAGGGTTCGGGCCACTGATGTCCGATTTGTAAGGCTATGCCACCACATTCTTGTTGAAATAATTTGCATACTTCTTTAAAAAAAAAATAAAAAATGCTTCCTTCACTCCTAATGTAAATCTAACACGCACGACGGTCTATTTCATTTTACAGAGTTGCATCTTTTTAATATTACATCGGAACCACATCTTAAATTTGAGAACATGTTTGTTCTGAGGAAAAGCAAATAAAGATTAACAGCTTGAATCATGTGACTTAGCCTGATTGTCAGTTTGGATTAAATAAAGATTGCTTTATGTAAACAGTTGGTATAGTTTTACTAACACCAGCTTGAAATACAATTAGCGACATTAACGCTAATTTCACTTCAGTTCATTCAATTTTGTTTTGTTACATTTCCCAGGAAATACAAGCTAATGTTGACATTAGCTTGCTAGTTTTGCTAACACTATAAAATTAGAGACTGTCATGACTCAAGTCATGCAGCAGTAATGTTTGGGTCTTGTCTCATGTCTGGGGTCACGCCTGGGTTAAGTTTGAGTAGAGTTCATGACCGTGCACCAGAGTTCACGACCTGTTACGCCTCTGTTTTGGTATTGATGTAACAGCATCCAGTTTCAATTAGTTTTAGGCTATATGGTGATGTCAAGGATCTTTTATGCTATATGATGTTTGTTGATGTCAGGAACTATCTGTATTTACGGAGTCAACAGTTAATCAGAGAATTCCATGTCAGTACTAGTACTCACATGTCTAGCCACAACCAATGGGATTGATTGACTGTCTATTTAAGGGTCTGAGAATTGTGTGTGTGTTTTGCCGGATTATTGCTCAACTGTTCCTGAGTACAGCTCTCTTAGTTTCTGCCTCACAATGTGAATAAATAGATAAAATCTTATTTATGTCTGCGTTTTGGGTTCCAACCCTCTCAGTACACAACAGAGACATTAGCGCTAGTTTCACTTCACTTGATGCAACTTTGTGGTGTTGCATTCCCGGGAAACACAAGATACCGCTAACATTAGGTTGCTAGTTTTTGCTAACACCAGCTTGAAATAAAATATGAAACATAAGCGCAAATTTTACTTCAGTTAATTCATTTTCCCCCCGTGTAATTCCCAGCAAATGCTAGCTAATGTTGACATTAACTTGCTAGTTTTGCTAACACCAGTTTGAATGAAATTTAGAGACATTAAAACCGGTTTTGCTTGAGTTAATTCAACTTTTCTTGCTTTATTGTAGTTCCTGGGAGGTGAAAACTGTTGTTGGGCCAAACTGTTGGCTGCAAAATGTATTCAGTAACATATGCTAATATTCAGGGAGCATGGTGAGCTAGTGGTTAGCATATGGCTATGGCATGGTTACCAGGCTACCGGTATGGCGGCTTCCTCCCGCATTCCCTGTTACGTTCGCTTACATTTTCAACAGTAAAATACCTAAATTTGTTGCAAGGTGTTTTTGGAGGGTAAATAAAACGGCCACTTTGAAACATTGCTCAACCTAGCAACAAAAAGTGCAAAGTTGTCATCAATTTACGCAACCCTAAATAGTACAATCCCAGGGAATATTATTTGTTTCACTATGCATACTGTGCTTGTGCTCCAACTTATTTTGAGAGTCCTTTATTTTGTTCCTTCTACTGAAACTCACCAGACAATAGGTCGCTTGCACATGTCGTCACTTCCGCCTCGGATTTCTCGTAGTCGCCATGCTGGGTGGCCTCCATTTACGTAGCGATTCGGTCTAACACGTATCTATCACGTTTGTTTTCTGCGTTTAAAATGGTACATTGTTGCTGTATCGTTGGCTGTTCGAACAAAGCCAAGGGGGAAAATGGTCGGTCTTTTTTCCGAATTCCGAAAATAATTAGGAACCAGGGCCTGGAGACAGAGGAGTGCGGACTCCGGAGGGAAGTCGTTACTTTGGGCTCGTGTGTGCAGCGATCACTTTGTGAGCGGTAAGCTTGTTTACCTTTATTTAATGCATGAGGATTAATAACGTTTCGACCGCCCATATATGGGCAAGTTGCTTATGTTTTGGATTCATGAGCAAGCAAGTTCGGTAGTACAAGCTGGCTAGCGGACGTTAGCCGAAAGCTAACATCGAACATTTTCACCCAAGTAGTGCTAGTGCAAAGTGTTTACTGCTGAAATTGGATTGATTAGTCTTGGGCTTTTAATGCCGATAACATGTTTTTTGGTGGCAAAATGTAAACTTGGGAAAAAAAGAGACAGAAGGGGCTGATGCAAGAAAACAGAGCCCCGGTAGCCTACACATCATGCTAAAGAACTTATTCACGGCCACCCTACTGCGGTAAAATAACCAGTCTTTCCATATTTTATTTGTTTATATATTTGTTTATTTTAACAGGTCGCCCTGCGCCCGTTTTTCTGTCCAATCATCCCGACTGGGCTCCAACATTAAAGTTGGGTCCCAAGTTACAACATCTATGTCTCAGCCCAGTCGGTGCCAAGATATGAACGTGCACAGGAGAGACAAGCAAAGAAAAGACGACTCGAAGTGGCAGAGATTGTTGCAGTTATGCAGCCAGATGGCTCCAGTAACCTGTACCCTCAAGTACTGCTGACATCATTGACTCTGGTATGCCACTCAGAATTCATTACATGATATATTGTATGCATGAGTGAATGTATGTGTTTTTGTTTGTGTGTGTACACGCACCTTATATTTTAGAGACATTTGGAAGTGTTTATAGAAATAAGTATTTGCCTGTAGCAATGTTCATACATTAAAAAATGCAACAAAATGTGTACATTTCTTTTACACTGACAAAAAAACTATACTACTTTACTATATTAAACCTATTACTGGTACCGTATTTTTTTGTGATTTTTTTTTCTTTATTTTTTTCTTTAGGGATCTCATGCCACACAGACTTGATTGCCAATGACATGATGGAAACGAAGGCGAGCATCAAAGCATTGGAGCAGGACAACATGCGACTGTTTGTTTGGCGCTAATAAAGGCAGCGTTTATACAAATTCTATTGTTGGGTTTGTTTACAAAGCTATACATAATACAAATGACAGGATTTGACTCAATGTGCAATATGGTCCCTCTTAAAGTAATGGCATAAATCTCTATTATTTCTAAAAGCACAAAAATGAAGTGAATAATGATTAGATGTAGTAATTTCAGGGTTAAAAATTGAACTGTTAATTAATGTAGTTTATTTTAGCACAGGTGCCTACCATCCTGAGATGACGGTATGATGTAATGTTGATGGGGTACGCAATGACTTTCATTATGCTATGTACAGAGGAAAAAGTTGCTCTCTTTTAAATTTGTTTAATGTAAGACAAGTACCAGTACTGTGTTACAGTTTTCCCAATAATCCTTGTTTCACACTTGTCACAAAACCACTGTCCTTTTGGAAGTCTAGATTGGCACACTTCAAGTGATATCATTTGATTTTACAATCTGCTGCAGCACAAAAAACTACTTTATTCCGCATCTTTGAAGTACATGAGCAAGTGGTAGGTGACAGCGGCTGAGCAGGTACACTGGAAGTCCACTGCTGATCTAGTAAATGCTCTCCCGAGCAGTTCAGGTAAGGAGGGGATTTTGGGGAAAAAAAACTCTGGCTTTTCCAACTGGCCAAAACGAGCGATCTGGGTGGACTCGCTCAATCACACTTTGTCCACACCACAAAGTCGCAGAAGTCCCGTCCAGTTAAACTCATCTGTGCCTGAATCTGAAAATATTACAAACATTGTAATGAAAATATGAAACATAGAATTAAATAAGAAACTACAAAAAGTAAAGCCATACATACCTGGTAATACTATTGGTGTTGTCGTGACAAGTGATGGGAATTGTTGCCATCTGGCACCAGACAGAAATTGGGTGTTGTGACAGCCTCCTTAACCGTGAGATCATAAGAAAAGCTGTCAGTATGCTCAGTAGTTACCATGAACACGTTTTATTGTACTGGAAACTGAAACTAAAAATACGTCCTCTGAGAGTGGTTAACCTTAACCATTTAGAATAAGTTGATTAAGTAACATGTAACTAGTGAAAGGGTAGCATTAAATTTAATTAAGCCACGGGGAGGCTGTGCATAGTTACTTTTTATTCTTATACGCTCTGCCATATTTGCCTGTTATAAAATTGTTAGAAAAACCACATCAGGTAAACCTAGCTGTGCATGTAAACACAATGATAACAGGAAGCCTGAGAACAAATCAACATTTTTGTGTGCAGAATTACCAACACCATGTGGTTTACTTACGTGCAACAGCAACCGTTTCTTCTGATGCGATGTTAAAGTTTACACTCTGTATCCACCCGCTTACAAAATAATTGTAAGCCTCCAGGGATTTGTTGGCGTGTTATGGAGCATGTTGTCAACACGAGGTAGTGAAAAATGTCCAGAGAAGTCACATTTGGCCAGCAAGCTTTCTCCGTCAAAAAAAAAATCACCCTTGGTCAGGACGTAATTAGGATCAATCCCGCCACACAGAGACACCTTCTGCCTGTATCGTTGTTTTTGATCTTCCGGTAAATCGTGAAAATACTGCGAAAATTACATCAGGTTGATAAGCTCTACCGTGTAACTCGCGAGTGTACCTTGTGAACCGGCGGACACCCAATATGGCGCCCGAAGGAAAAACTCCCATGATGCATTACGATGTGCAAGCGACCTATATTAAAATGGAAGCTCATCAGTCTCCTTGGCTGTTCTCTGATAAAACTTTTTATTTGAAGGGTGTCCTATCTGCTGTGTCTCTTGTGTCTTCCTCCAGTGCACAACCTGATTTGAAATATAGCCTTACATAATAAGGGAGAAAAATAGAGTGGTGTTGCGCCCGAGAGCCGGTGTCAGCTTAATCAATCATTTTTAAATGCGGGCGGGCGAGCTTACGCCGCTCATTTCACATCCTTCCTCTTCTAAACAAAGTGACAGCAGCATAATTCATTTTTACTCAAAAATTAAAACTTGTCCTTGTGTCTTTTTGGTTCAAACATAGCGCAGTGTTGTGCTATGTGTGTGTGCGTGTCTTTTTAAAGCTTGGGTGCATAGAAAGACAAGTATTTTCCCTCCGTTCTGATGTCAGCATAGGGCTGATAGTCCGATGTCTCTGAAGTATTTTCCAAGTTTTTTTTTTTTTTTTTTTTAAATGCAAATTAGTTCAAAATTCAGTTAACTAATTCATTCACTGCCATTGACGGAAAAAGACGTCAAAAGATGCATTTTTTTTTTTTTTTTTTTTTTTTTTTTGCTGGGCTGGCAGTGACTAATATAAATTTAAAAATTAACTAGTTCCGGACATAGTTTATAATCAAAATATATTGTATGAGGTTCATTGTTCCAAAAATTACCAAGCTTGTTGGTTGTTTGTTTTTCTCCAATGGTTTACATTTCCACATTGTTGCCACCCATTCAGCTGCAGCTTTCACTCTACAGCGTCATAAATACAAAGTTGCTTCAATGGTCTTCGACCATGATGTCCTTCACCAGCAATTTGGATCACAGCAATACTCATGACCACTTACAAAAAATTAAAAAAAATAAAAATTCCAAACCCTGCACACTGTGCCGCAGTTCACTCTGGTTCAGTTGCGTTAATCGGTGTCCAGTGGGCTGATGGTTCCTTACTGATGACTCACTATGACTCACATAAGTCATTCACCACAATAAAAAATGACAGGAAGAAGAGTTTGTCACCGCAATGTCGTTACCAAATAAGTTAGATAACGATAGCCTAGTTTCTTCTACAAGAAATATTTCTTCTTCTTTGTATTTTCCTGTAGTCTGCTTTTGTCTTTTTCCAAATTTAATACATGAATCTTATATATTTCGTTATTTTTTTCACTGAACCTAGCCCAAAAGTCGATGCTAGGTAACAAGTGTTTTCCTTTTTTGGTTCGTATATGAAAAGAAATTATGTTAATAAAAAGGGTTGCTGTTAAAATGTTTTGTAATAGGGCTGTGCGATTAATCAATTACAATTTCAATTATTACACTCCACAATTACAAAATCAGCATAATCGTAAACAAAAATAAAATATTATTAATACTAATTTTGAGTTGTTCAAATTTATGTTCTATTTATGTATTTTGTTTTAAAATTACGAGTTTAATCTTGTTTGGTCAAAAAGAAAATTACACAATTATAGTGTTTCAAATAATTTTATATGTCTTAATACTTTTAAATGTTTAAAGATTTTCTTCTTTTGTATCAAAAAAAAAATCGTTTGATTAGTCATGATTTCAATTACCAAAATAATCGTGATTATTATTTTTCCATAATCGAGCAGCCCTATTTTAAAATCTTTTTTTTTTACACAATACCTAACATAATTTTGTTTTTATCTTGCATGAAGTATGTACAAAAAATATAAATACATTAAAATTAATAATAAATCTAATAAAAAAAAATCACTAACATTAATAATTTACGAACAAACTTGAACTAATTAAAATGAACAAACCCACTCTGAAAACTAATTAAAACTAAATTAATTTAAAAAACAAAACTCAAAACGAAATACAAACTATAATGAAAATTCCAAACTATCATAACCCTGCAACGGACATCTGATTTGGGGGAGAAGACATGCAAATATCGGTCGAGTGTGAAAATCAATAAGAAAGGGAAAAAAAATACGTTTTTCCCCATCATGTGGGGTCTCATGAAAAAATCTTGTAAAATGTTTAAATGTTTAAAATGAAAAAAAGGGGAGAAAAAAAAAGCTGTATTTTATGTATCACGCTTAGCTCTATAATCGCGCTTGTAATATTTCCTCGAGTTCCAGGTCATCTTGTATTCGAGGAGTGCAGGGGTCACGCGGTCGAATTGCACAGGGTGAAAAGGTCAAGGCAATTTGGAGGAGCTTAAGTTAAGCAGAGGGAACGAAACTTGGCCTGCTCGCTTGGCAGTCGGAGCTTCCCACTGGCTCGCTGACAAAAAGTAGGCCCTCGCCGCAGCGCAGCTCCTAAAGTTATACCATAAAACAGTCTTGTTGGTATGCTATACAAGCTGCTGTGGAAACATGAAAAACATCTGACAGGCCAATGATTTATAGATCCTCTTGTGGGGCTCGTTTTCATTTTCTGCTCCACTTATAGTTCACCACTGGATATGCAATGAGCAGACTAACAGTCTAATAGGATCTTAAACAAGAGCGGTCTAAAAAATGCATTTACAAAATGATAATGCTCATTGCTCAGGTAATTATCTAACTATTCATTACTGTTGTGAATCTTGGATTTTACAGAGATGAGTGGACGACATCAAAATGGCCGTGGCGAAAGAGATGCGGACGATCCCGGAAGAATCCTTCTAAGAGTGCAAGGAAGCGTGTCAGAGAAGTATTTTGTAGGTTGAATTTGAAATATATCGTTTGTGACGCCAGTCTTGGAACTTTTATGACAGACATCCTATAAACAACTCACAGTGCTGCCCTTATATTTATAATCCCTATCGTGCCATTACAATCAGTATAATAAATATCTATATATATATTTGTTAACTCGTGTTGTATTTCTGCAATGATTGACAAGCTTTGATTTAAATAATATTTGGTATATGCTATTAATTATCAGGGCCTGATCGATTAATGATTCATCTTATTTAATTGGCCAATATTAGCTCTATTAAAATTTGATTTTTTTTTGAAGATGTGTTTTTTGTTAACATTAACATATATTATTACATGAGACAAAGACAATAAAAAAAATTTAAAAAAAATGGCTTTTTTATTTTTATTTTTTTATTTTTTTTTATTTTTTTATTTTTTTTACAAAGTTTGCTAAAATAGTCAAATGGCCAGCTTGCAACTCATATATTTATTGATGCAAATGTTACTGGATGCAAAAAAAAAAGAAAAAAAAAGTTGTTTTTACTTAGTTTATTAACAAAAAAATTTAATTACCGATAATCAGTTGATTAATTGGTTGTCTGAATTGTAGTCTGCCAAATATTAGTATCAGCATGCCTATAAAACAAAACAAAATCCATATGGGCTGGGCAGTAATAATTAGTTATCCCTGAGTTTGACTGTTTGAAAAAAACTAAAAAAAAGTGTACAAATGTACAAATGAAGCACATTTTATTTTTTTCTTGAGCAAGATCTCAAAATTATAGTTATTTGTATTTTCACATGGAAAAAAATAGGTCTAATGGTACGTTAAACATTTTTTCATGTATTTTTTTTTTATATATATTATTATTTTCATGAAATACAGCCAAACAGCTCCCAGAGGGCAGAAGCATGTCACGCTCCACGTGTGTGTGCTTAAATGGGCGTGTGTGCCTCGTGATCACATGAGGCAGCACGCTGGATTGAACCGTAGCAACAAGCCAAGCAGAGCATGCTGGTTGCCGCGGCGACGCTTGACGGCAGTCGTTTACGACACCGTGTGTCAAAAACCAGAAGTCTCCTGTCAAACTGCTGTCAGACGCCACTTTTAGTGGGGAAGGTTGATGGTACTCGGCGCTAACAAAGTCTCGGTGATTTTACACGCGTTAGAAATGAGTTTTTGTTTTTGAAGCATTTAGAGTTGCCACGAGTGTAGCTTGCAGTACCCTGTAGGTGGCATAATGGTAACTTCTTCACCTCCATGGGCATAAAAAGAATTCAGTGTAAAGGTAGTAACAAGGTGCTATTACGTTGTAAACCGGCTCGAGTATTACTTGCTAGGCCTGCGTGTGTGTATTCCTCCTCTCCCTCCTTTCTTTCTTTTTTTTTTTTTTTTTTTTTTTTTTTTAAGTTAGCATGAGAGGGGCGCACACTAGCGCCGCCAGTGGACAATCAGACCCGCACACCCACCTCCACACACGCTCGCATTTCTCATTTTCTTACTTCTACTCCAAATTACATCGCTGAGGCTTGGTGGCGCGGACGGAAAAAAAAAAGCAAAAAAAAGCGGAGAGAATAGTTTGAAGTGCACGCCGCAACCAGGCAGCGAACCACCACATCCAACATGGAGTCCCCGCCTGATCCAGCAAGCGACCCGGGCAACAGCGCCTCGGAGCCGGCTACCCCGGTCAGGGAAACCCCGGTATGCCTGGAGACGCTCCGGAAAGCGGACCATCCAGCCCCGGTTCGAAGGCAGACCTGCTCGAGCACCAATAGAGGTGAGTTGACTGTGGAGAAAAGGTGGCGAGCGTTTTTGTGGTGGGGGGTGGCCGTGAAACTTCCAAATGAATTAAATAGCTCCGGTGAAATAACTGCACAGTGTATCAGCATGGAGCTTGTGGGCGCAGGCGGTTTATCATTTCTTTGTAACGTCTCGTTGGGTTCAATCATGACAGCTCAAATCGGTCACGTTTTAATTAAATGGTTACATTTTGTATTATTATTATTTTTTATACGCAGCAAAGCAGGGTGTCAAAAGTTTTGCAAACTGTGGACCGGTTTATCGATCGCGCTTGGACGTGTGATCCCAAGTGATTGAAATGACATCTCTTATATGGTAATTGTGCGTTACAAGAAAAAATAAAGTAAATAAAAAACCGGCAGCTGATGGTTGTAATCTACGCAAAAACCTTCCACACTGGGCCTAAAAGAAGTGTGTGTGGATTAATTTGGATCTATCTGTGTTGTACAGTACTGTACAGTAGACAGTTTAACCACACCCCCTTTGTATTCCTCATGCAAGTTAAAAATCTATATTTTTAACTGATTCCCTTAAGCTGAGTGGGTGTCTATATGTGACACAATTGGCTCTGAATGAAGTGCCGCACACTGACAATTAATTCATCCCACTGTGTTTTGTGTACATGTGCTTGCGCCCTCGTCTTCCTGCCGTGTATATTTAGAGTGTGATATGGGGAATGTGGAATGTGAGCTGGTTATGTAACAGGTTTAGCCATAAACACAAGCGCACAAGCTCAGGGTTAGAAATCATCACATAATCGTCACTTGCAGATCGTTTTCCTTTCTCGCCACTTTACGGCCACTTTTGGAGCTGATGTTTGGTGAAAGAAAAATCAGCCCTCTAGTATTTACACAGCACCGAAGGAGGATGGGGGGGGAAGTGTGTGACTTGTGGCTTGGCACAGGCTGACTGCTCTTATGTAATAGCGGGGCAAAGGCAGGTACTTGGGAAGCTTGGATTGATTTTTTGTACCCCCCCCCTTTCTCCTTCTCTTCACGAGTCAGACTTTGAGAGTCTCCTAACCTGCTGACCCACATTCACCCCCCGCCACCCTATTTTATGCACACGATTAAATAGTGTCTGGGAAAGAGAAGGAAACGACAGGGAAAAAGAACGCCTCTTGCCTGTTATGTAATGCTGAGTAGGGAGAAAGGAAAAAAAAAAAAAGCACACACATGTTTAACCCCTCCTGCTTTTGAATGAGTCGGCCTGCTGTTCACTTTCAAGTAACAACAACAACGAAAAAAAAAAAAAAAGTCACTTGGCTTGGAGAACTTTTGATATATATTTTTTTTGTCCAAACTTGGCATGGCAACTCTTATGTGAAATAGATTGCAATAGATTCCCTGGATTGATTGTTTTGCTCTGAGAGTGAGCATTCCAGTCAATCACATAAAGTTGTTTTTTAATGCTACACAGCCTCAGATTTGAAGATTTATTGGAAAGAGTAGACGATTGATTCGTAGCTCATCTCAAAGGATCTTTAAGTGGCTGTCTGCAAATGTGGTCGCTGTAATGGCAATCTGTTGTTGTGTCACTGCCACCTAATCAATAGTCTCTTAAATGGTGGATGGCGGACATGTATTGGTTTGAGGGGGAAAAAAAGGCCACATTTTGAATGGGAAGCAGTCAAGCTGAAGAAATGTTCATTCGCAGTACAATGTTATTATGATTGTTTTATTTATTTACCTCCCGTCACCTTCTTCCCTTCACCACATTATAGTTCAGTGGTTCTTGGAAGTAGTGAACCCCACCAGTTTCCTACCCACATTCACAGAACTCATCTTTTATGAATAATAATATATTTTCTTTCCATTTCAAGACACAGGTATAGGGTTTAGTGTTGAAAAAATGAACAGGGAGCGTAGCGTTTTTTTTGTTTGTTTTTTTAAATCAAATCAGGCTCTCTTCACCTTTAATTCAGAAATGAGTGATCTTGTCTTTCCCATCCTCATGCTAGCAGTCCTTTCGTTTTGCTTGATGACTAGTTGTACCGGACTAGAATTGCTAAACTTGGCATTGCAAATCATGCAGTTAGTACGCACTTAATTCAACTCTTATTTTGATAGAGCACTTTGAAAAAAAAATACAGCTGGTACCCAGGGCCAGCAGTTACAATGAAAATAACAGTGGCTCCAGAATGGAACCCTGTGGAACACCATAGTGTACATTCTGTTATATTTGCACATATTTGTCAGACCACTTTCATTCTTTCTTTCTTTTTTTGCTCTTTTTTTTTAATTGAAATATGTCCTAAATGTAAGCTCATTCAATTCACATAGGGGACAGTTTTTGACATGCCAAAAATGTTCATGTAACCCCACACAAAATTCCCCATTCGTTCCCAACGACACATTCAACAACACAGATTCACATTGTTCCCATTTGGGAACGATTTTCAACCTGCCATAAATTCCTTTAAACCAAAAATTCAACAAATTCACCACTAAAATCAGCACAAAAAAGTCCCTATCTAGTCATTCCCACTTAAAATATCAATTTTCTACACTATACTGTTCTTATCCATACTGCACCCCCCCTCCCCTCAAATTTTCAAAATAAAAGTAATAAATTATGTTTGTTTTTTTCTTTTTATTTCTTCTTTTTATTTCGTCTCTAATTTGTATGTGTTTTGACTGATTCTGATGTTCAGCTCATTCTGGATAATTATATATCATTCCACATCATTTCTCTAGAAAATATAATTGCATTCTTGAGTGCAATTATTAGAGATAATTAATCACATGCTCATTATACATTTCCAAAAATACTGTCAGAGAGGCATGTGATAAACAAAAGGTTTATTATTGTGGCTGTGTTGTACTGTGATGTAACATCACTACACCGCATCTACAGTCAACTGCTAAATAATATCAGTTGATGTCATTTCATGAAAAAAAATATCCCTCAGCAGACCCTTAATTGAATCAATCAGTGTTTTGCCGTGCTTAAACAGCAGCTTGTAGTTCATATTCATATTTCTGAGGTTTGTGAGCTTTTTACAAGTAGTCTTAAGTGATTTGCTTGTAGAAAACAAATCAAACCTGACATTACAGCTTAGTGGCTGATTGAAAAACGAAATCACCTCCTGTTAACGGGACGTATTGCCAGACTTTCATCCAGCAGTTTTATTTTTGGACTGTGAAATGAGAGATCTCAGCTCAGGCGGTGGCAGCGTTTATTTTGTTGTCCTCGCTTCTCAGTGGACGCGGTGCAGCCGAGCAAGAAATATTTTTAAAATAAATAAATAAAATGTTTTTTTTGAGAATCTCAAAGAGAGCTTGGAGATGCCTTGGAGCTTTCGCGCCACTTAACCGGACATCACTTCGCTTGTTGACTTTTCAAATTCAATGAGTTTGCGCTAGAAAAATGATACATGTGGATCTGGACTGATGTGTTTTTTTTTTCTGTCTTTCTGCCTATACCATCAATATTGAATTCCATCCCTCCTGCGTTTTCATTTAAGAAGCGATAATATCCCATTTTATTGGGACCACTTGTGTCACACGCTTGCTACTTTTATGAAGGATTGATTTGTGAAACAAGCTAGCAAACATCTGTTAGCTCACCTGGCAAAATGCGTTTCTCTCAGCTCGCTGTGTGGGCAACTGACATCTGGTCCCAGTTTAGACTTTGGCAGCGCTCCTGTGGAGGAAAAGAAGGTATTCTGGTCTTACAGATTTCAAAGGTCAATTTGCATTTGAGCGGAGGAGTGCTTATCTAAGGAGGATGTGAGTTTCGACGTAACATCAGAATGAAATGTGCTGGGATTCATCTTTTTTTTTTCTCCCCACATGTGAGGCGTTCTCTGTTCTCTTCCTGTGTCAAATTTAGAAGTCATCTGTGTCTGCTATTTTGCATTCATGGTTTTAAGATGAATTTGCATGGCTTTTCTCTCTTCACGAGGCATTTTATTAGGCACATGTACACAAGCTAATGAATGTAGTGATGCTCACCTTGGATTTAAATTGGCAGATAGGTTTTCGTTTCCTTTTTAAAATGTTTTTTTAAATTTTTTTAATGTGATGTCGAACTGTACTGCATCATAGGTCATATTTTGCCTCCATTTACAGCAGGGATGGGCTACTTAAATGCTGGAGGGAGCTATCATTTTATAATATTTATATATATTTTTAATCTTGTTTTTTGTTTTCATATTACAATTTTTTTACGTTTTAATTTTTTATATTTTTTTATTTTCTATTTTTGTATAATTTTTTTTAATTATATTTTTTATAACCATCTATTTTATTTTATTTTATTTTAGCAGTTTTGGTCCATACAGATGTATGACAATGACAAAAGTGCTACAGACAAAATCTGCCTCTCAAAGTAGTTCATTTTTGATGATACATTTTTATTTTTTTGCTAGTATAAGAGATTTAAACCAAACCTGAACAACAAAGGGTTTCAAAGCAAACAACAAAACAATCACATACTGTATTTTTCCCCCAGTGCAAAACCAACTACTGAACAAGAAACCAACGTTAAGTGAAAGAACTCATTGTGTACATTTTTCTACAAAATCAACTAAATCAAAATTTTAATGTTATTGTGGTGTTTGTCCTGCATCATTTCAAATCAGAAAAAAAAAAATATATATATTAGACCTACCCACGTTGTAGAATAGGGCAGGATAAGACCCAGTGTAAACTCAATGAAGACATGTCTGCCATCTAGTGGTGAATGGTGATATTACAACTTAAAACTGCAGTGAACCCCTGCATATTCGCAGTTCGGCACCCACATATGTGCATATTCACAGATTTTGTTTTCACTTTTTCACTCTTCAATATTTTTTCTAATTTTGGATTTTTTTCCTGTTTATTTATTTATTTATTTATTTTTACCCATAATAAATTCATTTTTTTTTTTTTTTAATACTTTTTTTTTTTTTTTTTTTTTTAAAGAAAAAACAACAACTTTTGAGTGTGGTCTTCCAGTTGCCCATTCTTGATCTACACAGCATAAACTGCATATGCAAATTTAATAAATAAGTATGTAGTAGGTGTTCCTAATATTTGACTGCTGAGCTATAAAATATTTCACCGTTTTTTTTTTTTTTTTCCTGCTAATGCTACAGCTATTAGAAGTTTGGACGAGCAAACTGTAGTGATGTTTTTAAGTATCACTCAAAACAAACACTGCTTCTCAAAACTACTATAAACAAACAGTGTTTCATGAACAAACACATTGCCACATTAAAGTCACGCTCCTGCTGATGTAACATCTTGCATGTTAAAACGCATAATAATACATGACAAATTGGGTAGTTAAGGCAGATATTTTTGATACAGGATGCTGTTTGGGTCAATTTTTGTTGCCTGATTATGTTTCACGAATGACTGACTGCGCCTCAGCTCCCACACGCTTCTCTTCCCGCAACAACATGCTTTATTATCTTCTGCATCCTTAATGAAATAGACCATTGCCTTGATCAAAATGATAGATTTTCATAGCTTTTAAATGGTGGAGTACCGTAAACATACATCTCAATAAAGTGAATAACACGACTGCATTTGCTTTTAGATGTTTTTTTTTTAAAGGTCAAATTGTTGTTTTGTTGGTGTCGGTTACTCCCCCTCCCCCTTTCCCTATTGCCCTACACTCACGCTGCACTCAATTGCTGCCTGAGGTCGTTAATGTGTGAAATTATTTCACCAAACAACACTGTACGACTACAAATTTGATGATTTTGTCGATTATTTAGCATCTCTGCTGAAGAATTGAAAAATATTGACTTCCAAGTAGGATTCATGTTTGCCGTGTTTGGGAACGTAAGACAGCATTTGAGTGAAATGTAAATTCTGCTCTGCAAAATGAATGATTAAATTCCACCTCTGTCCGTATTCTATTCATGTTTTGTATTTGACTGTGTACTGTGCTCATACCAGCCTTCATCATCTTTAAAGTGACATTTTGTGACAGAAATTTTGCACATTATCTAATTTGTAGTTGTTCATGTGTTGTGCAGATGAAACTGTGTTGTAGTAAACTGTACGCATCTCTCGGAAACTTTTGTCGTATTTTGTTTGATTCTGTCCTGATTATTAGTAGTCCAGGAAGCTGATAACTCATATTTCAAGCCGAAATTCATTTGCAGCAAAAGAGAAAATATTAATGTCAAATCTTTTTTTTATTTTATTTTTTATTTTAATTATTTTAAACATAAAGAATTAACAGATTTGTTTAAAAATTATAACAGTTGCAGGGAGCTTTAGGGTCATCAGCATTATTTAGCTAATTAAATATTAAGCAAATAAATAGTTCCCTGAAGGTTTCTACTGTAAATAAAGTGTTTCAAAATTTCAACATAATTTCCTATTTTTTTATTTTTTTATTTTTAAAAATAAAAAGTGTACGGAGTTCCCAGTGTCAGCATCATTTTTTGTAAAGTGGAAATTTAAATACATCCATAAATGAAAAGTTCCCTGTATCTCACTGAGCGACAAATGAATAGGAATGATGCTAATTTGGGGTTTTCATCAAGGTTCGTAAAAATTTTCGCAGTGAAAAATTTTCTAAAATTCCGAATACAATGTATTAATGTCTTTCTTTAAAATTATCTGTCATTGTTTTTTAATCCTGTGTTTCAAACTTTTTTTTTCTTTGTAAAAAAACATTACCAGTTCACACCCAAGTTGAAAAATCCCAGCCCCTCGCTTCAACGTTCATCCAAATCCGAAATCCGTAATATGACTTTCACAACTCCATATGCTTTTAATCAGTATGGATACTTGATTTAAGTGTTGTGGGTGCAGTTAATTTAAACTGACGTGTTACAAGACGTTTACACGGTGGAGGAAACGTGAGGCCGGAAACGACAAATTAATGACCCACACTGACAATATTGTAGTGTGGTTTGTAGGAATGTCACAATAAGGACAATAACGTGATATTGTGATATTAAAACTGCCACAATATCGTCGTCGTCATGTTCACAATATTTAAAAGGAACACATCTGTTAAAAAAAAGTCAGGTTAATTTCCATTTGTGCAGTTCTAGCACCCACTAGTGGCTATTTTATTAGTGCAATTTAATTTTCATTAGGCATGTTTTGTCCTTCTATGTTTAAAATCTATGCTAACTGTCAGAAGATGAAGGGGAACCTAATTTGCTTGTGAAGCGATTGTGTGCTTTCATTAGCAAGTAAGTGACTCAATATTGTTATTGGAGATTGTAGGTGCTTTATATGCATTGCTGTTATGTATGTGTTATGTATTATTAGTATCTCTTTTTTTTTTTTTTTTTTTTGCAATATTGTGATCTTTTTTAAATATAGTCAACGTCCCCCACAATATCGTGATAATTATCGTATTGTGACCTTCATATCGTGATAATATCGTATCGTGATGTTTGGATATAGTTACATCCCTAGTGGTTTGTTGGGTACACTGTTGAGAATAAGAGATTGCCTGATCCCGACTCGACTAGATCTAAATTTTATTTTGCTTGTAAGTTGTTGAACATTACATTACATTAGGTGTGCTATTCTTCATACAACTTCTCGGTAAAAGTTGACTCTATACTGACTGTATACTTGACGTAAAAGTTGTTGCAATGTGGGGCAGTTTATTTTGGAGTTTGAATCACCAGCGGCCTCAAACTGGAGCTGGCGAGCAACTTTTGACTGCTGATAGACACCAGATTTGATGCGAAATCTCCAGTGGTGAATGACAGCTCAGATCTATGGCCCATTTACAGAAGTCGGTATGCAAGATGAGGGGGGGGGGGGGGGGGGGGGGGGGGGGGGGGGGGGGAGTCTGAAAAGTAATGACCGGAAATGCTCCAGATGCATTATTGGAGGACGTTAAAGGCGTCTAAATTTAATGCAGTACACTGTGACCCGGGCTGCTGGTGGCGCTTGGCTCGTTGCTGCGTCCCTCTGACACAACATGGGCCTCTCCGAAGGGGCCCCGCGGTGGAAAAGAGGTGCTGAGAGGGATGTAAAGGCTCATTCAAAGCCAGTCTTATGTCACATCCAGGGCCCAGCCTTTCATATCTTCAACCATGCGCAGACGGTGCCCTAGCAGGCAGGTACGCTTGTCAAAACGCTCGCTCGGGATGTGTGACCGGCGGAATCTTTCAAGCCATCGTGTCTTTTGAACCGCATCACACTGCGCACACATGTTCCGCATCATGTTGTGTGTGTGTCAAGTCATGTGGACTTCACGCTGTTGTGAGTGAAACCACAGAAACTTTATCGTCTACAATGGAGGCTGCCAAACACTTGCGTGTGTCGTAAGGCTCTCGTGTGGACATTGTGTGTGTTTATGTTATTGAGGACTATGTTTATTCTGCATGTCATTCCAAATCAGCACAAAAACTTATGAGGTCTACTTATGTATGGCCAGTATAAGAACCAGCACATGCACAACTAAGCCTTGTCTGTCATCTAGTGGTGAATGGTGATATTACAACTTAAAACTATACAATAACCCCACTATTATTAAAATAAATTAATTATCCAAAAAATAAATTATCCAATAAAACTAATATATGCGTTATTTATATTTATTATCATTTTATTTTTCATCTCCCCCAAAAAACAAAACAAAATTAAAAAAAATAAAAATTAGAAAACAAAAATCTGCCAATGGTTAGCCTAATGCTAACACGTACTAGAAAACATAATTGACAGGCTAACAATTAGCATTAATAGTATTAGCGTTGTAACACCCCTTTAAGCAGCGGCTATTGGAACACAAAAGGTGGAACAGAACAATACTCAGGCAATATCACAATAATCACAGGCATGTTTTCTTTATCCGCTGTAAAAAAAATCAAAACAAAAAAAAACCCATCAAAAAATAGCTTACTGATTCACAGTAGTTGTGAAGCTATTCATCTTTCTTTGTGCATGACGTGAATTTTACTTTTCTCCTTGATGGCCAAGATGGGCACACCTGAAGGAGCAGCACAATTAATTGACAAGAAGCATTTAATTATGATGCACAAACTGCTTCATTCTTTATGTTCTATTTAATTATGCCAATATTGTTGTTAGTTGTGTTTTTGGGGAATGCTGGAATGGATTAATAGCATTTCCTTTTATTTGACTGGAGAAAGATGATTTGAGTGTGGTCACAACAAACGGCTTTTGGTTGGTCAGCGTTAGATATTTTTGAACTTGCATAACGCCTTAAAATAAATGTTTGATTTTCACTCATTTGAGTTTAGTTTTTTATTTTAAATTCATAGATTCACACCCAAACTTAATCTCCAATCACATTGTGATATTAATGTGATATTGAAATATTATCTGCGATTTTCACACGTTGTTCGCCATTGTCATTTTCTATACAGCCCATTCGATGCTATTAATGAGCAAACTTTATTAATCATCCGCAATAAACAAAAAACTTTGGGAGATAAAGCAACTTGAAAATCAGTGTCATTTCTCTTGGCTTGATGACTTATATTGGAATAACAGGCGCGACTTAATCTCATAAATAAAAAAGGGAAGCGATACGGATCCGTCCCCTCCAGGTACTGGCGCCACTTAATCGAATTAGCTCCACTCGCAGGCTTGACGGGCTCTTCAAACACCCCTGGTGACTTTTGAGTGCCGATTACAATCAGCTACTATTTTCAGCTTTGATTAAAATCTGGTGAGGTTGGTCACTGTTTTTTTTTCTTTCTCTGCAGCACAGAACTGACTAATGTGGTTAGTAAAACAATGCTAATGTTTAAGCAGTAATCATGTATGCATAAGTCTTATTCAAATAGAATTATGGGGCACACTTTTAATTATTTACCTTTAGTTGCACTTTTGGCTTGAATATTTTACGAAGAGATTTATTTTGTTTGTTGCATTACTATAATGTTGTAGTCGATAGGGCTGAACAATTAAAATAAAATCAACATTGTGATCGAGTAAAATGCAAGTTTCAACCTGCAAGTGCTGCAATAAAGAAAAAAAAACTGCTTAATTTCAGGAAGTCACGTTTTCAGCACATTGACAGAAGTGGAGATGTTCACGATGTAAGCTGGAAATTCAATCTCTATGTTAAGTAAGTGTCCAATAAAGGTGAAAATAATAATATAGAACTAAACTAAGTGCAACTTATGGAGAAATTGCGGGGGAAAGCTGAAAGCTGAATGCCAATAGCTGAATGCTAAGCTGGATTACATTAGTTAGTAATTACTAGTAACAGTAGTAGTAGTGGTTGTAGTAATATTATTATATAAGTAGTGTATTTTAGTACATTTAGAAATATGTCTAGAGATGCACGATAATGCTATTTTCAGCCGATACGATAAACCAATAATTTAGAAAATCCAGTGTCGATAACGATAAGTAAGCTGATAATTGTTTTTTTTCAGCCTAGCATGCTAACGTAGCATTAGCTTAGCATCAGCATTAGCTTAGCATGCTAACCTATAGCATGATAAACTAGCATTAGCATTAGCTAAGCATTAGCATGTTAACTTAGCATGCTAAATTAGCCTTAGCTTAGCATAAATTAAGCATTAGCTAAGCATTAGCATAGCATTAGCTTATCATGTTAACTTAGCTTTAGCTTAACATTAGCTTAGTATTAGCTTAGCATGCTAACTTACCATAGCATTAGCATAACATTAGCTTAGCATGTTAACTTAGCATTAGCATAGCATGCTAGATTAGCATGCTAACTTAGCATGCTAAATTAACATTAGCTTAGCATGCAGCATGTTAACTTAGCATTAGCTTAGCATTAGCTTAGCATTAGCTTTGCATGCTAACTTAGCATTAGAATTGTCTTCGCATTAGCTTAGCATGCTAACTTAGCAACTGGTTACTGAACAATGCACTTTACCAACTGCACCACTGAGGAGTATCAGAGAGCTGGTAATGATGGTCAGTTGTATGTATGCTTTAAGGATTCCCACAATTAATCAGTAAATTTAAAAAAGTAATTAAATTACTATTAAAATTAAGTAATCAGTAAAGTAACTAAGTAGAATTTTGTGAAGTTGTCATAGTGAATTTAAAAGACCGAAAGTCAAAGTGTCGATGGAGAGTAAGTTAACTCTAATTGAAGTATTCTTTCATATTAATTTGTGGTTCATTTGCCTTTATTTTAGCGTAAGCCTAAACTGTTACATCAAAATATTTATGTAAAATAAATCGGATGTTGTTTATTTTATTGCTTGTGTTTGTAAAATAAATAAATCAATTAATAATAAATCAATCAATTAATAATAATAATAATAATAATAATAATAATAATAATAATAATAATCATATATGAAATCTCAATCACAATACTGAGGAAAAACAAATCACAAATGGATTATTTTCCAAAATCATCATCCCTGATATGGCCCTGCACTTTTCTTGATTTGGAACACGAAGATAATAATAATAACCAGTTTGTTGTTTTGCAATTTCCATCAAAAACAATTCCATCCCTTCTCTAACTTTTCTCAGCTCTGCTTTGAATACGAATAAGTCATATGATTATTTAGACTAAGCTTGCGTTTGCCGATTGATCACTTTGGGAGGCCCACCCAGGCGGCGGCGGCGGCGCGGTAGCGCCACGTCGCTCCATCAGTGACGCGGCATCGCCATGCTGCTTTCTGACAGTGATTGAAAGAAGGAGTCACCGTCCCCGCTCTCCCTCGCTGACAAATATCCTCCGTCTGATCAATCACTATTTGCAGCTTTATCTGACTAATGCAGTACTTAAGAGGCAATAATTAACTGCGCGCGGGGGTTGTTAAAAACCTATTTTTACGTGACAGACAGAAATAGGCACACGGAAGAGAGACGGCGAAGGCCTCGGGGTGATGCCGACAGTGGCGTATCTCGCAGACGTCGCTCGTGTGGCGCACTGTGAACTTATCAAGCGTTTGACAATCGGTGTTACAAATGACAAATGCATGATTATTGCACTTGCTTTCAAGTTCTAATCTAGCTGAAATTTGCTTTGTGAAGAAAAAAAGGTGATTCAAGAAGAAAATTCTCAGGCTGAGTCAGTTCTCTCCTTTCTGATGGCTTCTCATAGACAAAAAGTTACAAAGTTTACCTTTTAGCCATTATTTACTGTAGATCAGGCTTCCCCACTCCTGGTAGTTCAACACACCTGATTCCGATCACCAACTCGTCAACAAGCTCTGCAGAAGGTGGATAACGATCCTGATCTTTAGAATCAGGTGCGTGCGTTGCCATGTTGGTATTTGGTCGCCAAGCTAGTTGAGACTGGACCACATATGGTGTCATGTCTGGGGTCACGCCAGGGTTAAGTTTGAGTTCATGACCTGTTAAGTTTCATGAGGTCAAGTGTCTGTTTTGTCCTGATTTAACAAGTGTCTGTTTTGAACTGATGTAACCATCATCTGGTTTCAACTGGACAAACGCTATGTGATGTTTCAACTGGGTTTATGCTATGTGCTGTCATGAGCTTTGTGATGTCAATCTTTAATCATTTACTTAGTCACAACTAATCAGATCGATTCACTGTCTGGGGTAGCCTTCTGAGAAGTGTGTGTGCTTGTCGGATTATTACTTCTGTTACCTCTGTTCCTCTGTGCAACTCTCTTTGTTTCTCGTCTAGTTAAGTTTGTTCAACGCCTCTCGACGTGAATAAATAGTTAAAACCTTATTAGTGTCTGCGCTTTGGGATCCAACCTCCAGCACATGACATTTGGTGTTTGTAACCAAGTAGTGCAGCATGTTGTCAAATAACATTTCAGAAAATCCACAAAAATGTCGATCATTGTTTTCCAAAGTAAAAACAGATGTGTACAAATGTCTTATTTTTAAAAAGAAAACACACAGAGATAATTAGTCCGCTTTTATGGAGGGCTACAGACATCCGTGAATATTTACTGCTGAAAGGCTTCTGAGGATTTGGACAATTTTAGGTTAATAGAATTATTAAAATAGTAGTTGATAATTTCCAAACAATCAAAATGAATTAAAGTGAAAGGATAGCACAGTGCTGCAATTTACCACAACAATGTTGTAGTTTAATGTGCTAAAACAAGTTTTTCAGTGAAACGAAAAAGTTGTAAATTGTCTATGAATTCGTTTTTTTATGTTTGATTTTTTGTCCAAATTACATGACTGTTTGGCTTTCACCATGTGACTAACAAGTCCTGTAATAAAACACAAGACTGAGTGGGACACCGCACGTTATTTTGCACTTCCTGTTATTATTGTGACCATCAAAGTCACGATTTTGACTCAACTCAAAGTCATAATAATCTATTGTAATGTGTTGTTTTTGTCCTGTGGTTGGGGTTCAGTCAATCAATGGTTCAATGATGACTCAGTAAAAAAAAATATATATTTTTGTTTTAATATAAGTTTAAAATTCGGTTTTAAATTATGAATGCAACTACATTGCATTCCCACTCGAACTAGAATTTCAAAAGCAAAACGTCAATTCACACTTGCTATAAAACAATTTTAAAAATTCTGAAGAATTTTTGTTGAGGTTCAAGTGTTTACTCGTAAACAATTTGACCATCTTCGGTCTCCTGTGCGGCGCTCAGAGGGAGAAAGTGTGGCTGCAGGCGAGCTTGCAGGGGGCTTTAAGCATTTTAGCTCGGAGCAAGACCTCCCTATGATTTGTAAAAATCTCTTTGGATCAATTCCTCGGCTACCTGCTAGTAAAAGCATGCTTCAAAACATACCTGCCGCATTTTGAACGAGCCAAAGAGGCTAAATGGACGCTCAAGCCTTTTTCTTCTCTCGTAGTTTTAAAATTCAAGTGAAGTTTTTCGAATGAAGCGTTGATCTTTTGTGGATTGTTATTAAAACCTGAGTTTGTGTTACATTTTGAGGACAATTTCAAATAATAAAAATAAAAAACAGTGACCTTCAAACAAGATCTGTTTATGTTTGCTGCTGATGTAAGTGACGACTGAGTGGGGAAATTAGCAAATCCTTCAGCAGAACCATGTCACACTTCAATTTTAACAGATACTCTTTGACATCAAGCACTTTTTAGACTGTTCGGTACACGATTTCCTCCCCTCCCTAGACAAATGGAAGTATAAAAGCTTTCTGTTGTTTGATCATGTCATGTCTCAGCCTAGTGCAAAGTAGTATGTTGCTCGTAAAACTATACCCAACCAATTTCCACAAAAACATTGTGGAGAGATGTGTTGGATAGAAAAGGTGGATTGCTGATTCAGAAATTTTTAAAAGTTCATTATGTACCCTCCTTTCTAGCGATAGATGTTTTTTTTTCAGCGCCGATACCGATTATTAGTAGTCAAGGAAGCCGATAACTAACTGATATTTGGAGCAGATATTCACTTTTACTAAAAGAGAAAATATTGCCGTCAAAATTAAAACTTACAATAAGAATGAAAACTCCATCAATGAACAATAATTATTGTTGAAATTAGGCATTGGTTTTTTGAAAAAATAATAGACCATCATAAACACGTTGAAGAGAAAAAAAACTATATAGTTTTTTAACCCCCCCCAAAAAATCTTTAAAAAAAGGTTAAACCTGGATTATGCTCTTTCCAAAAAAAAAAACAACAACAAAAAAAAAAACCAGGGGTGAGCTCCCCACCCTTTCACCGCAAAAAATAAAAAATAAATAAATAAATAAAATATATAATGTAAGAATTCAAATACGTTAAAACATACTCGCAAGTTTGTTCGAACATACTCCCAAATACGTTTGAAAATACTCGCAAATATTTTTGAAAATTCCCACAAGCATGTTCAAACGTACTTGTAGAATAAATGCTACAAACAGCATAATTTCCAATAACGCCACAGGGTATTAAAATAAGTTGCAAATACCCCGTGGCATTTTGGGGGGGAAAAAAAAAAATGCTATGTTTGCAGCATTGAGCCTACAAGTACGTTCAAACGTAATTGTGACTATGTGCACTTGCGAGTATGTTTGAACAGATTTGTGAATCAAAAATATTTACTCTAACATTGGCTGTTCCACATTTTCATAAACATCTACTTACCTTTGAAGTTAGGACTACATTTCTAACAATTTGACAAAAAGCAGAACACTCATGCTAACTTGGGTATGATAGCGGGATAGATGCCAAAGTATGTTTGCTATTTTGAACGGTACCACCTTAGGAGCGTTTGACTTATTTGAGCGTACGTAAAACTGCAAGTGACTGGAAGCATCCACTGGTCACTGACAGGGAGCTTGTACAAAGATAAATAGTTGACGCATCGGAAAACAACGTTGGGGCATACGAGATTGCTATCTTGTCTGCATGTCATCAGCGCGGACGCGCTACCCTGCGCTGATTTGATTCTGGCCTGGGGAATGTGGACAGGAGTGACTGATGGCGTTGTCCCCAGTCAGTCAGACTGATAACGCGCGATTCCTCCTGCAAGTACGCCGCTCCACCGCGTTCCCTCACTCAATGCAAATTTTCTGGGGGCCACGTTCAGAGATGATCCCGATGAGCCCCCCGGGGCTCGGCATCCGCATGATCCATGCATCAGGCTCACCTGGGACAAAGCCCTGTAGGCACGGAGGGGGGGGGGGGGGGGGGTTGTTTGTTTAACACAGGTGCATCTCGTGCGCGGTGCACTCAAACGAAGACTAACTGAACACGCTTGAACACATGCGCATGCCACACTGCACACAACAGTTCACAAGCGTTAATGAAATATCGTCTCAGCATGTATTGGAAAAAAAAATGTCTCAAAAGTACTCTTGTTACGGTCATGGCCTGTTTTTACCACATGAAATATTTACGTTAGTAAGTATGAACAACTGTGTCCGAGTACACATTTGTGCGGACTAAACCATTTTGATGATTGAATAATTAATCAAACATGGGCAGGGCTTGTCCCTTTAATTCACCCTGAAAGATGTTTGAGAATGTGGTTTGAGAAGGCCTTTTTCTCTTTCAGCATGATGGATGACATATTGTAAGATATCAAGTTATATATTTTGGGATTCAAATGATTAATTTTTAGATAATCAGCATCTTTTACTTAAATATAAACTGTAAATAGAAGCAAACTGTATTTTTTTTCTCTGGAGACAGTGAGATTTGTGGTTGGTGGACGAAGAGTCATCAAACGCACGTAGCAATTATGTTAGCTAAAACAAAACATTTGCGCGAGCCTGGTTTGTTAAAACAGCAATGGCATCTTTGTCAGCAAGTGTGCAGTCACTTTTGTTTATTAAACTGCCTTTGAAAAGTAGTCCAATGGCACTTACCAGCCGATATGGGACATTCGGTTAGCGGCTAGCTGCTACCTACTAGCTTGTAGCCGCTAACAATGGTAACAGGCGTTGTATTTTTAAATGTCAGTGTGAATAATTCAAGAATTTTCAGCATCCAAAATTAGTGACTGAACACGTTTTCAGGATGATGAAGTTGGTGGCAGCAGTTATGACGGCAATAGGCGACAACGATCCGGCATTAATCTTTTATGTTATGTTAGTTTTGTTGTGTTTCTGGAAAGCGCTTTGTGACAGCTAAGGCTGTTTGCAAGCGCTATATAAAGATGACTTGACTTGACTATAAAACGTGGGCCCTGTTGCATATCTAACGAAACACTTTCTCAACTAGTAGTCAGCCAACCACTAGGGGGCGGAAGCATGGTTGAGACTTCATTAAGTTGACCAAAAAACAAGTCGCTCAGTGGACTGAAATGTTATTTTTTTAAAATTACGAATCATTCATTTGTTAATTGTTTTGTTAATTTTTATCTTGTCTTTGGTTTATTATATGCGGAAAGAAATCTTACATTTCTGTTAATATACATAATTTACTTGAAAAAGTTTTCGAAACCCTAGACGTAAATTGCGATGATGTTATGATAATTATTAGGCTTGTTTCACACAGTACACCGGGGTGGGGGGGATGAAACAGTTTTATTCTTTTGTATCTTCACTTTACTCTGATTTACAATAATGCATACTACAAAGGACATACTATGAAATCTTTAAGCACTCTTTTGATGCGGTTACATCATTTTCCATCACTGTGTAACATCAGAGCGTCTTATGATCCACACGATTCAAAAGACACTCCAGCCATAGATAGTCGTATAGCGCAAGAGAACAAATTCCGCCTTTGTTATTCAATAACAAGGTTCGCCGTGCAGGCTCTCCGTGTGCGAGCAGATGGTGAAAGGTTGGTGCATAATAGATCTCCGTATTAACCGTAGCGCATGCTGGGGGTGTCGGTGGATGTCGCGCAGCAGAGTAAAAGAGAAGCGGTGACCTTCTGTCCCATCATTTACCCCCTCGCGCCCTTCACACTGCTCTCAAATTACTTTGTTTTAGCCAATTAAAGCGGGCAACTGAGCGTCAAGCGGGCTGCTGTTTTTCGCTCACCTGGACCCCGGCGACATTATCGCTCTGTCACGGGAAGCGATGGCCCCCGCGAGTGGGGGCCTTCAGCGTGGCACCGTGCCACCTCGGACCCCACTGCGCTTGCTGAGATTAATGTAGCGGCTGCCTGCAAGTCGCGGCAGTTTCAGTCAGCACCTCTCGCTTGGTTTCCCACGGTGGTTCTCAGTGTGTTGACCAACTAGAATGTATTTGTCACGTTTACAATGTATTGATTTGGATTTTGCATCCCGGAGGAGCAGTGGGTGTAAATTGTAGTGCTAATGTTGTGGATGATATGCTGTAATACCTCATGGACTTTGCCTGGGCATATAATTGATCACTTTATTATTAGGAATGGCATTTATTAATTTATTTGATTTATTGTAATTTCGAAAGATCTTTCATGACCCACAAAATATTGTTTTGTGTGGCAATATATAAGCAAGAACTAGGAATGTTCGATACCACTTGTCGTCCACTCCGATACCGCTTTATTTCCAAACCGATACCAGTACGAGTATTCAAATTTTTGGGTACTCGTTGATAAATAAGGACGAATATTCAGTTATTATTGATTTGCACAGGTCATTGGCAGTAAAGTTTGTCCGATGATGCCCATTTTATGAATATAAGACAGTCAAGAACCCATGGGAGTTACCCTCCTTTTAGCAACTGGTATGTAGTCGTCATGACTTTTGGACATCATCTTCGACATGACCATAACAAATAATATTATTTTTTTCCAACAAATCTATATTTTCATTACAGTTTTAGTTGTGTGGCAAGCTAGCTTGTTTTGTTTACAAGGCTAATTGTTAGCCTCATAACTTTGATGTAAGTAATAAATATTATGTGGTGCGACCATTGTGGAAAGCTTTCCATGATAGATGAATGTTCTAAATTATTGATGTCCTAAATTGTAGAAAATTCGATTAGATTTCGATTCACAACAGATCAGTTTTTATTTATTGTGGGAATGCTGAATGTTTATTTTATTTTATTTTTATAATAAATTGCGCTGGATATGGTAAAATTCTTATGTCAGTGACCCACAAACGTTCATTCAACAAAATAACACAAAATTGTGAACCTATCTTGCTGATTCTCAAAAAAATAATCAATAAATGAACTCTTAATTTCCCCGCATATTTTTTTTTTTTTGTCTGCTGCATCTTCTGTATGTTCTCAATCCAGCACTGAAATCTTCAGATTTGAGTTTCCTGATGACCTCTCGTCTACCAAACGAATTGTGCCTCCATGTGCAAGGAATTTGTCATCTATTAAGAAACAGTGGTGATCAAGATGTTGATAGACGGCTGTAGATGAGAATCCTTTTGTTTTTTGGCTCAATAATGCCAGGAATGTTGCTAGACACAACAATAGCAGGCGAGAGATGAGTGAGTGCGAGAACCCGAGTGTGTGTGTGGCGCTCAGTGGCCAATATGAGCACAGATTCTCTGCTTCAAGGGTTTGGATCGAGTGCCAACATTGACAGTTGGGCTGGGAATTGCGTGTCGGGCCGGTCTCCTTTCGGAAACACCACTGGGTCCGGGGCTCATCTCGGTAGTCCGCCGCCTCCCCGCTTTCCTTGTGGCGCCATTGTAGCTCGGCTTCACCCAGGGAATGGGTGGGCCCCCGATGGCGCTTGATGAGCTCCCACTAAATGGCTGCTTCTTTGAAAGCCGGCGGGTCCGTTTGAGGAAAGCGGGTCTTTTACTTCCCTCCAGCTCAACTTGGCCGGGCATTCGTCGAGCAGGCTTGCCCGCCTTTGCTGTCCTGCCCACATGATGGGACGCCAGGGGGCTGAAACGTCTGTCATTTGTTTCACTTTCAAATAGATGTTGATGATTTACCAATCGAAAGTAAAAATAGTTTTGTGATGATGTGTGGAGGTATGTTGAAATATGGTAGCGATGCCAGTGTTTTCTGCACTGTTTTCATGCTAGAAATAATGTCTCATGCTTGATGGGTGATATAAAGATTACTTGACTTGACTTGACAAGGTAGCTCAATGTTAATTTAAAGACAAAATAACACACAAAACCCCCCCAGAATAAATTAAAGTGACCACATGTAATCTGTAGCGCCATCTAGTGATTATATATATATATATATATATATATATATATATATATATATATATATATATATATAATCATAAATCTAGTAATCACTAATTATATTACATGGTCTGGAGCCTCACCTTACAAGAGGCCAAAGGACAACTTTGCGAGCGTAGTTAGCCCTGGTGGTGCTTGCATCGATTACCTTTCATAGCTGGGGCCTGCAAGTGGTGGTCGCAGAGTCCCGTGATTCGGGCTCCCATCGTTTTTCACCTTCTGCTTTGCCCTCGCAAGCTTTTACCAGCCTTTTTTTAAAAACTTTTTTGTAACTTCATCCGCTAGCCTCTCGTTAGCCACTCCAGTCTATGGTTCAGACTAACTCCCGCTAGCCGCTCTTGTTAGCTGCAAGGCTAAATCCGAAAATACAGTCAGAACATTTGACTGTTTTAATATATTTTGTTACTCTTGCAAGCTTTTACTAGCTTTATTTATTTATTTATTTATTTATTCATTTATTTATTTATTCTTTTTTTTTGACTAGCTTCATCCGCTAGCCGCTCTCGTTAGCCACTCCAGTCTATGGCTCCCACTAACTCCTGCTAGCCGCTCTTGTTAGTTGTGCCAGCTAAATCCGAAAGTACAGGTAGACTTTAGAGCATTTGACTGTTTCAATATATTTTGTAGCTCTCACAAGCTTTTACTAGTTTTTTTTTTTTTTTTTTTTAATAAACTAGCTTCATCCGCTAGCCGCTCTTGTTAGCTGCTCGGGCTAAATCCGAAAGTACAGGCAGAGTATTTGACTATTTAAATATATTTTGTAGCTCTTGCAAGCTTTTACTATTTTTTTTAAATTTTTTTTTTTTTTTTTTTTTTAACTAGCTTCATCTGGTAGCGGCTAGCCGCTCTTGTTAGCTGCTCCAGCTAAATCTGAAAGTACAGGGCAGAGCTTTTAAATGTTTTAATGTATTTTCACCCCTAATATTTGTTTAACTTTACAACAGAGAGAAAAATAGGCAAAAATGAATAGGTCATGCTCTAATAATATGATTATTAAAGGTCATTTGAACATTTTTTTTTTCAGAAATGTGTATCAAACTAGGAGTAGCCCTTTGCATTAATCAGTTCCCAAGAAGTAGCTGTCAGCTTCAAAAAGGTTAGTGACCCCTGACTCCAATATTCTGTAGCTGATTCACAACAGGTAAGCAGAGTCCACGATTCTTCTAAAGTTTTTAATATACAGAAGCTAAAATTATACAGCGATGGGGCAAAGCCTCCATTTTGTTGATGGACATGATGATTGGCACCCTTAACTTCAGCCGCTTGGTCCGCTCATCCCAGAAGCAGCCATTTTCTAATCCTCGCCACATTCTTCAGTTTCATAAGTCTCCTTAGAAGTTGGACTTGCCCTTGGAAATCTCCTTTTTAAAACTTTTCGCTCCCCCCCCCCCCCCACTGAAAACTAGGGCATAGGCCAAAATGGTAAATTTGATATGGAGCACCTTGTCAATTAAAAACAATGGCTTTGCAGGAGCTGTGAGTCCAATAAAGAATGAGCTCCAATTCCCAGACAAATGTCCCTACTTGACGTTCCCAAAAGAGAACACTTGTCTGCATACATTTGAACACTTCTCGGCACCCAAATGAATTCACTTTTTTATTGAATCACTCGGGAGATCATGCATTTTAACATGTAACAACGTTGATGCTTGTGAAATTTGATTCCATTAAAACCATCTTATTCCGCTTTAAGTGTTTTGTTAGTCTGCACATCATGTCGGTGGTGAAGTAACAGATGTTCACAGTTGCGTAATGGCGAGCGAGGTGGAAAGGGAAAAAAAAAAAAAAACCCCAGCTGGCTGCGTTGTTGTGCAGCAGCGTGATCAAATAGTTTTAATTTGATCTGACCTCTTTGTCTAAGAGTTTCTAAGCTTCAGACTGTCATCAAACAGAGGATCAGTCTGGTCCAAATACACTCCACTCTCAAGCTGGTAACCCCTCCACCAAATCCTTACAGTAATTGGAGTTTGTACTGTTTGAAAACAAATCTTTGCTTGTGAAATAATACAAATAACGCAACAAATGTACAGATGGATCCAAAACAAAGCAGCGGTGTTCATTTTATTTGTTGGAATACATTACTGGCCCGTTGTCACCGGCAATTTTATCTCTAATGATTTGTGTTTTTTTTTAGTTGTGACATTTTAATTGGAACTCTATTCCCGTTAATTGGATACATTAGAGAAATGTCTGCTGGGGGAAAGGTAATCTCTCAAAGTGATGATTTAGAATTTACCATTTTAGAAAAAAAAATGGACTTAAAAATCAGCCACTGTGCTCTGTTTGTGTGTGTAAGATCGTCGCTGCAGCGGTTGTGGGCTCTGCGATGCTCAGGACTCACATTGTCTCCATTAAGTCATTAAAGGAATGGGTCCATTTAGTGTGCCTGCATGCTTGGACTTGGTCATTTCCTCTCATAAAATATCTTCATCTGCCTGGCGCGCTGCCGCCGTGATGATCCATCTCATTTTTATGCATGTTTAGATTTGTGGTTGAATGTTGTGTAATAATATTTATACAGCTATAATTGCTGTTTATGTATTATCTTATAGGGATAGTTGTTTGGCTACATTTACTTGATAAATGATTGTATTAATTGTTTGAAAGAATAAATGAGATGGAAGAATCCTCTGATTATTTTGAACTTCATTTTCTGTGCAGCCTAATACTGCCTCGGAAGAGTTGCGCCTGTGTGGATGCTGCTCAGCTTTCCATAGCTGACTTCATGTTGTTAATCTTTGGCTAGCAAATTAGTTGAGATTTAATCAACAGCACATCTGCTATTTGAAACCAAGTAGTGTGCTCAATTTTGACTCAATTACATCAAGACTCGGTTATTTCATCGAATCAAATCAAATCAGCAAACAATCAATGGGACTATTATGTTCTGCCATATAACATACACTTCCAGATCACAACAGTATTATAATAGCCAAAACAGAATACTTGATCAAGCTCTTATATTGGAATGTCATCAGATTTTATAGGCATATCTAATATTTTGGGCAGTCAGTCCCCTTTCATCACTCACAGATTTTCATTTCTTCTACAATTATATTTGTAAACAAAGACTCATAATAATTAGTTTAGTGCTTCAAGCTGAGAATTAAAGACTTTTAAGATTTTCCGACCCATGAAGACGTCCCCAAAAAGCTTTGCTGGGCTCTTATCGCATCGAGGGAAGCTCTGTGCTACTTGAACGGTAGCAGCTAATTTGCTAACGAGCTTTGGCTAGCTACTCGTCTGGCTAAACATGTTACGGAGTCACTCCCAAGTCAAAAATCATCACCTCTGTGGCAGAGAATAAGCGAAACTTCTGACATGTATCGTTCTCATGAAGGGATGTTGAGAAAAGATGGAGAAGACATGCTAATTGCTAAGCTAATCTAAGATGGACACGGCTAGCGCGTTTAACACCACAGTGGGTGGAAACATGTAATAAGTTAAAAGTATATTCATAATATTAAACATTTCTAATTCTTGTCACAATAAAGTCACGAGTTTTAATTTTGACTTTTGAGGTCTGCACAATACAATAAATGTGTTTATTTTTATTTTCTGTTAATCAATTTAATCTTGCTTCTGAACTGCAAAACAAACACACAAAAAAAAAATTAGAACATTGCTCCAGGCTCAAATGAAGTCACTGAATCCCAAAATTGCTCCATAAATTAAAAAATAAAATGAAATAAAAATATTTTCTTTGCCTTGCTAAACTAAACGTTCAACAGTTAAACGGCAAAGTCGTGATATTGCACAGAAAGAGGCGGTTTGTGCCCACCAAAAGCAACATGGTCCGCTAACATCTAATTTCAGGGTGGCCACCTGTCAGTTTAGGTCGAGCGACCAGTCAGCCAAGTGGGGAAGCCCAAGGCCTGGAGTGTAAATAAATGTTTCACAAACAGCATGTCAGCAACAATATATAGGACGTTTGCTATTTTTGCTGTATGTTTAAGGGCGACATTGCAAATTTATGCCATGTAAAAATCACAAACCTTTTCACTTACACCTTCTGACTGGTTTCTGTTACCGGAGGCGTTCATGTGTCATCTCATTGTTCCGATTAGGGATGGGCATATTCATTGCCCTAATAAATGAGTTGATTGTTACACATTATTGTGGATTAATTATGACTAATTGACTGTACTACTCATAATATGAGCTATGTGAAATTAACGTGTTAGAATTTTGATATAGAACAACTCCACCTGGTTGTTCTTATTCTAACAACATGAGGCTCGGACCCGCCCACTTTAGTTCACATTTTAATGAACATACACAATTTTAAAGTTTGTCTATCAATGTAAAATAGATGAGCATTCCCTCCAACAATATTCATATTGCATTTGTTCAAAAATGTAATTTGTTTATTTGAACAAGTATGTGAACATAAACTGGCCAAAAAAAGGACAAAAATAGACCATAAAGTAAATGTACATTAAATGGGATGTTTTACACTTCACAAGACACGCTTACCAAATGAAGTTAAACCAGCAAGATTAAGGCAGCTAACATTGTACTTCCTGTTATACGCTTATTTTGAAACATGTTCTCACCACTTCTCATACACTACTGAGTTGACTGGCGCTAACTTGAAGAGAGCAACAGTAATCATAGGATGCTTTCCCATCATGCTTTGCTGCTGTTACTAGTAACACTTGTGATTGCGTTTTGCCTCTCATGTTATTTTTGTACATACAAGGTTTAATATAGTACATGGTTTATTGTTTCTATTTGTGGATTAAAGTTTTGCTACTTTTGATATTAAATTGTTGTAACTCCGTGACACCCTTAGTAAGAAAGACAGGCAGTCAGTGCTATATATATAATGGCCTGTAAAGGGTGGTTTGAGTTACAGTTGATTGATAATGAGGCAGTCAACATAAGATAATGTGGCTGCTCTTTAAATGCCATTTTGAAATAATGTGTGGGCTCCTACCTGCTGATTCGCGGCCCGAAATATAGGAAGGCCCACCGGGAATTGTCCCGCACCTCCAGATGGCCCAGTCCGGGCCTGGGCGGAAGATCAGAAGATTTCATTTAAATCAAATTTAAATGATCACATGCCCTTCCCTAATTTAAATCATGTGGTTTCTCAGCTCAAATTTAGCAGCAACTGCACGCAATGCCAACTTTCAGTTTCAATTACTATGTTCCATGTAGAAATCATATTTATTCAATATTCACAAGCCAGTATAGATATAATGATTGAATAAAAACACAGATGTCTCAGAATAAAAGAAATATAATTCCTTGGCATGTACTGATCGTGCAGAGTAGCGGAGAGCCCTAATTGGAAGGAAGAGCAAAGGGAGCGAGGCAGACAGACGGGGCTCCTAGATTGTTGGGCCGGGGGGAAAAAGTTCCCCCCATGCTTGTCAGAGTTTGAGCAAGTTCAGAATTGATGGAGCCCACAGGCAGCACTGCTAATTTTAGTAGAAATCACCTAAGTGGTTTGGCTAATTTATCCAGGCTCCTCTGCCCCTGCTCCCCCCCCCACCCCTCCCTTCCCCGATATATGCACAGAGCGTGAAGGTACCAGGAGGTGACAGAAGCAACAGAAGGATATTTTGTGCCCAGCTGATTTGCACAAGGCCCGCTGGTTCCACTGTGTTGTACATTTGGATATTGGTTGACCTATAACAGCAGCTCGGGTTTAGCCAGCTATTGCACAAATTGGGGACGGAAAAAAATAAAAAGAAGAAATTTGCACTTAATTGAAAAAGTAGATTCTAAATGATGGGAATTCAATTAGATGGAACTCCTGATGCTACTCATTACATTGCAACATAGTGTTTGGATTTAGTGCACAGTTAATAATCACCAAATGTGTTACACATGCACTGATACTCATTTGCTTATGTAGTGGTTTATCTTATTTGACAGTGCTGTAGTGTACAGTGTTGACAAATCACAGTATTCTTTGTTTTAGACAAGGGATGGGAAAATTAAATGATGGAGGTGGCCACAAAATAAGTACCACACTCAACCAAGTTGTAAGACAAAAATGCCATGTATTGTTTTTTTATTGAACCAATGTAAGGAACAATGTTTGAAAGTATTTTAATTCTTAAATGCATGTGAAAGACAATTTTTGGATTAACATGGGGTTTGAAGCCAATAATAAAATAATAATAAATAATATACTAATATAATAAAATGAAAAACAGCAATAATAAAAAATAGATTTTGCTGCCATCATATGTGTTTGTAACACTATTAACTCATTTGCTCCCAAAAATGTATAAATACGCTCTATTCTAAATGTTTTAAACGTATCCCAAAGATGTATTTATACGTCTTTTTTTTCCTTTTTTTTTTTTTATAAGCTAGAGCATACTTTGAGCAGCCTCTCAACTGCAGACACCGGGTGAAGCAATGGTAGTAATGACAAAAACGGCAGCAGAGGATAAGAGATCAACCAAGGCCATGTTGAAAAAAAATATGATTTCCCCACAATTTTAAACAGATTTATGAATAATGATGAAACTTAGATATATTCTTATGCTAATTTGCTGCAAAATGGAAACAGATAGATTTTCTGATGAAAGGAGAGACTGTAATCTTTCTTTTGGTAGGTTCCCATTTTTATAGTACTCGAACACAATATTCTGTGGGCTGTGCAAAATCTGTCCAAATCCAGTAATACAGCCAGGAGCAAAGGGGGTTTGCTTCAGTGAAAATGGCTGGGAGTGAATGAGTTAAGTGTTGAACATATCCATGCTTGTGGGGTACCTCCTTATGCACTTCAAATGAACTGTCATTGGTTCAGTTTGTTGTTGTTTGTGTACTTTTGAGATTGGAGTTGTAATGGATTATTAAAATATTTCATGGCTGATAGTGTAGCTAGGCAAACTAGGCAGATAGTTTGCATTTAAACGTATCACTGCCGTTAGGCCGAAACGTTGTACCTCCAAAATAGTCACTTATCAGAAGACCTCAAGAACTGCATATTTGTTCAACCATTAACATTGCATCATCAAAGAGAGCAAGACATTTTCAACACTTTAGATTTGTTGGCCAATTATTCATCCATCCATCCATCCATCCATCCATCCATCCATCCATCCATCCATCCATCCATCCATCCATCCATTTTCTTGACCGCTTATTCCTCACAAGGGTCACGGGGGGTGCTGGAGCCTATCTCAGCTGGCTTTGGCCAGTAGGCGGGGTACACCCTGAACTGGTTGCCAGCCAATCGCAGTGGCCAATTATTGATTTTTGGAAAAAAAAGTAATACATTCTCAAAATTGTGAACATATAATCTACTTCCTATTTTACCTACCAGACACCATTTTCTTGACCTGGTCCGGGTGAGAAGCCAGGACACATTTGTTGTTGAGAAGCCAGGACACATTTGTTGTTGTTGTTGTTGTTGTTGTTGTTGTTGTTGTTGTTGTTGTTGTTGTTGTTGTTGTTGTTGTTGTTGTTGTTGTTGTTGTTGTTGTTGTTGTTGTTGTTGTTGTTGTTGTTGTTGTTGTTGTTGTTGTTGTTGTTGTTGTTGTTGTTGTTGTTGTTGTTCTTCTTCTTCTTCTTCTTCTTCTTCTTCTTCTTCTTCTTCTTCTTCTTCTTCTTCTTCTTCTTCTTCTTCTTCTTCTTCTTCTTCTTCTTCTTCTTCTTCTTCTTCTTCTTCTTCTTCTTCTTCTTCTTCTTCTTCTTCTTCTTCTTCTTCTTCTTCTTCTTCTTCTTCTTCTTCTTCTTCTTCTTCTTCTTCTTCTTCTTCTTCTTCTTCTTCTTCTTCTTCTTCTTCTTCTTCTTCTTCTTCTTCTTCTTCTTCTTCTTCTTCTTCTTCTTCTTCTTCTTCTTCTTCTTCAGTCTTGGATTTGAAGGCACTGATGAGCAATGTCTACCATCTAGTGGTGAACACTGTTTTTACAAATTAAGACTGCTCACCTATAGCCAACATTTTTCCTGTCAAAAATTAATCCATGGCAACTGTCTTTTTTTAGATGATATCATTTGCTAAAATATAGCCAGATCAGCACAAAAGATAATTCTTAGCAATGGTGCTTAAAATTTGTGAAATATTTTGAAGAGGAGTCAAAACTATATTCACCCTTCATCATCAAAACTTGCAGACATAAAAAGCTCTGCTCTTCTCAATGTTTTAATTTGTATTCAAATATTAATTAATGCTGCTTCTTGTAAGGAAGTTCAAACACATCCAGGGGCAGCATTAAAAGTAAACACACAGCACAGGGCTTTCTTGTTTAATATGTATATATTTTTTTCGGAACCGTTGTATGAACAAATATAGTTTTATTTTTTGCAAGTTACAGTATAAGTACCAGCGACACAGTGCGTGAGATATCCTTTACACACAGTTTTGTATTTGAACAGGGAATGCAGCTTGTTGACAAGCACATTTTGCGAGCAGAGTGCAAGAGAAGATGTATGCGGTATTGTGTGCGAGCCAACACTTCTTGGCAGATGAATGCACAGTTTGTATGTGCCAAGCACCTGGTCAAACTGCAAACAACCGAGAGTCTGAAGAAGTCCCTTTAGGCAACAATGACTGAGATGATAGGACCGAGAAAGTTATCACCCTCATGGGCGCGTCCCAATATTGTGGGAGTGATTCACGGCCGTAGTTACCTGTCAACATAACGAAAAATTGTGTTTTTGTTGTACAGTATTTCGCTTTCCCTCGTTGGTTGTGAGCAAAATGCGCCAATATCAGCATTTCAGGATATCCGCCTAGCTTAGTTTCATTGTGCATGCTCTTGCTTGAGTGTTTAGCGGCCATCCAATAATGAGCTCCACAGATGGGCTTATTGGCGGCGGCTTGCGCAAGTCCTCCGTGTATGCGGTGGAGAGTGTCAAAGTGTCTCCCGTGTAGGATCATCTCCAGGTTTTGAGGGGAATGGATGGTATGTGCCAGACAAGCTGGCAGTCATTGCTCCGGCTCTCCTCTACTACCTGGTCTGGAGCGCAGCCAGGGTTAATTATGGGGGAGCTCCAGAGTCTTGTGTCACTTAGGATGGAAGGCAGAATTTTGTCATGCTGCCATGTCCTATACTGACAAGACAAGAGTAAAAAAGCCCACCTGCTCATCTCCGCTTTCCGCAGCACTTCTCTCTATTCGTTATTCCACTCTGGAAGGGAAACATCGAAAATGCCAGATGTGTTCATGCTTTCAGCCACTTTGATGAGAAAAGCACTGTCGTTGTAGAAAATCTGTGTGTATCCACTTTTATTTCCAAATGTCCAAATGGTTGGATTTACGATTAAAACCAGAATTATTCCCCTACCCTGATATTATCACTTTCTATTTCTATTTCAATAGTATTGTCACATCAAAGATACCCATTCACCGATGGCTACGAGTAATTTCTCCATAAATGAATGAATATCCTGTTTTATCTAGATAGTTTTTTTTTGTTTTTTGTTTTTTTTAAAAGAGATATTTTACACCAAAATGTCAATTTTTAGTGTTGATAAATATGAGATGAGTGATCAGCTTCAGTATTTATTCTAGAAAAAAATCTACTCACTTAATCCCATTTCACACTGCACTTGATAAATGCGAAATACTCACGCGGCAACGCAAAATGATCGGTTGAAGTGTTTGTTCTGAACTGATGTAACCGGCATCTAGTTTCAACTGGTCTTAAGCTATGTGATGTCATGAGCTAGGCGATGTCAAGAAGCTTTAATCTCTTTATCTGGTCAACAGCCAATCAGATAATTCCAGAGTAGACCTCACCTCAACAAGTTTTATCTTTGATTGTTGAAAAAAAGCCCTGACTTTTCTCATTTCAAGGAGTATGAGGACACGAGCAGAGGACTGAAACTAATGTTAACCATTCTATTAAGTGTAAACGAGTCTGGCAAAATAAGACAAAATCACCTTACGTTGATGAACTATTCTGTTTATTTCTTATTCCACAAATACTCAGAATACTGTGTTTTTAACAGGGCAGTCTCATACAATGTATTCAGTTTTTGAAGAATTTGCGTTTTGTTCCCCTTTTAAGGGAATGTTGAAAAATATTCTAAATTTTGTAACTCATCAGAAAAAGAACAACATTTTATCCTACGTGAGGAACATTTCTCTATACCAATGCAGTGTTGAGAAATGTTCAACCCTTTGACCTTTATTTTAGCACCCCCTCAGGCCAAAATTTCCACTTGTTCAAAACATATCTCCAAGTTTAAAGGGCATATGTTGTACCCAGTTATATTTCTCTGAAGATTTCAGTCCATTTGGTCATTGTGTGACCTTTCTTCTGGTCCCACTCCTCTTGTAAATTAGCCAAATGAAGTACAGTAACTGTAGCATAGCAGCTAATAGCTTGAACTTCTTTCAGTTGCAATACATTGCTATTTACTGGGAAGGTTTTCAGAAGACACACCCATCTAGTCTGCGTTGGATTTTGTATGCGTGTATGCACAAAAAAGATGCTATTGAACCAATTTGAGAGAAACAGTTGAACAATGTTTGGCATGCTAACTGCTAGCTTGACTTCAGATCCTCAAGGGTAAAAGATTGAGATACATGTTTTCCACTACAGCTTCCTACACACTTTTGTAGCTTATTTCATCTAAAGAACCATCTTATACTCAGACAAGTTTTCAGTCGCAGCACTTTGACTCAAGCTGGCCTTGGAAGAAAAAGAGAACAGCGTTGTATCGTTAAAGTTTTCTTCCCCGTCTAGTTATTTTTACAATGACCTATTTCCGCCATTGTTGTGGCATTGTTTTGACCTTACGCAGAGCAATTTTCCCAAAGTCAAATTAGGTTTGGCCATTCAAAGAAATGTGGTAATGTAATGGTTTGACGGTTCTGCCTGCGAAATATAAAGAAATGGAAGTGCGTGCCACTGGGGTTAATAATATTCCTTCTCTTCAACAAGTATCTTGGGATGCCAAGTGTCCTTGAAAGCGAACTGCATCACACTTACGCTGGGTGGCTAACAGCACTCAGGGGCAAAAGCGGTCTACCATTATAACCGCGTACTTTGTCAACAAGCACGTTCGAAAACGTTCGCCCTGCTGCTATTTTCCAGGCTGACAATAGTTCCAATCAATGTGGATAATTGGCTTGCTTATTACGTGCATGAGAAAAATAATTCACTACAATAGATCAATAGCAGCTCATCGGTCTTTCTTATGCGCCGGCGTGAGAAACCAAAGGCAGCCCTCATGCAAGTCAATGAGCACCTGGAGTGTTTTTCCCAGCGGCCGTTTAGTGTGCACGGCGAGGGACTACCAAGGAACCGTGGCGAGGTCCCCCGACCCGCTTTGATAGGACAGAGTCGACGAAGCTTCGCGCAGAGATGCGGGGCCCCGCCGGGCTTTGCGACACCCGTTTGTCGCGCTTCTCCGCAGCGCCGCTCTCTCTTACATGCCTTCCCGTGCCCGTCCTGCTGGGAATCGGGGCGTTAGGTACAACAAAAAAGGTGACTGAAGAAAGCCGGGTTTGGCTTATGATTTATTAATCCAGATTCCTTTAAATTCCAAGCTACCGGTGTGTAGCTTGTGATGTACGCTCGGGGGAGTAATCTTAAAACAATTCCAATTCACCAAAACCCAGGTCTTTTTTTTTTTTTTACTTCTAGAGCGCAGGCAATGCGCCGGAATTGGGCAGCCAAGGGACGTTCGTAATCTCTAAAACCAAAAGAAAAGGAAGAATAAATCAAAACCTATATTTCTTACAGAGCCGTATTTTAAGTAGTACGTCAACATGCAGGCGCGGATTGCTAAAAATGTGGAAGTTTTGTCTTAAAAGTGACATTTGGCTGCATCAAGTCAAGGCAATTATAGCGCAGATTTATTTAGGTGCCAACTATCAGCAGTTAGGGGGTTTAGTTTAATGCTCTCTCGGGATCCAGAGGTTAAACCGCTAACCTGTGCTTGATGAGACGGCCACTTTCCCCTCCAGAGCCTTGCTGCCAAGACCCAAAGTAGTGTTGCACATTTTGCCAGGTGTACTTTTCTTCTATTGAGATGCAATGGAGCTGGAGAGGAATACTTTTTACAGACATTTCCAGATTATTGTCTTGGGAGTCGTTCACAACATAACTCCTGCGTGCGCCGTCTGAGCCAAGACGATGCTTAAGAAAAAGCCACAATGATGAAATGTAAGAAAGTACTGTGCGTAGAGTGTCTTTATCTTTTGAAGCCGTATTAGAGAAATGATTTTTTGACATGGATGAAGGCTAAGTTGGAGTGGTTTGAAGATCATTTATACAATAAGAAATGATGCGGTCACGAACTGTTTTTAAGCCATGAAAATCTGCCTTTCCTGAGACTGATTAGCTGTGAGAAACATTGATAGCAAATAGCTGATGGCAGCTGTCTTAGTATAGTAGCTTGACTATTCAAACATTAAGCAGTAGTGTATTTATTTAGTAAAGTAAAACAAATCTTAGAGTGTGGCGTGACAAGGAATATAACACTATATGTTGGTTGTTTTACGATGTATTGAAGTGCAGTTTCAGAACTCGATCATAAACGACGTACCCTCTCATAGGTTTCTTGGTTTATGTCATGACTAGGGTCATGCAGGGGTAATGTTTGGGTCTTGACTCATGAGTGGGTCGCGCCAGGGTTAAGTTTGGGCCATGACAGAGAGGTCAAGTGTCTGTTTTGTACTGATGGAACAAGTGTCTGTTTTGAACCGGCATGTAACCGGCATCTAGTTTCAACTAGTTTTAAGCTATGTGATGTCAAGAATCTTTAATCACTTTACTGGGTCAACAGCCAACCAGAGAATTCCATATCAGTACTGTTGCCTACATGTCTAGCCACAACCAATGAGATCGATTCACTGTCTATTTAAGCCAAACCGAGAAGTGTGTTTGTCGGATCATTACCTCTGTTCCTCTGTGCATCTCCGCAGCCTCAGGGCGCTTGGCGTCGCGTGATTCTCGATGCATCCTCGTTGTTTCTCGTCTAGTCAGTTTTGTTCTACGCCTCTCGATGTTGTGCGAATAAAGAGTTAAAACCTTATTTGTGTCTGCGCTTTGGGATCCAACCTCAGAACATAACAGTTTCGGGATGTTCAATACCACTATTCTTCAGACCGATACTAGAATGAGTAATCACTCTTTGGGTACTCACAAATATCGAGTACTGATACCTGTCATACGTTTGATATAATAAATTTAAAAATGTGAACAAAGACCTTTCTTTCTGATGACGATTCTGCCGCTGTCTAGCGCAGAAGTACCTCTGAGGTGGACTTAACTCATTCACTGCCATTGACGGAAAAAGACGTCAAATTATGCATTTTTTTGCTGGTCTGGCAATGAATGTGTTAATTGAGGTCGGATTTTTTTTTCCGGTGGTTTCCACAAGTACCCGATACCTTAAAGTAAGGCCAGAATCAGCCCGATATCGATACCCGGTACCGCTACTTGCTCATCCCTACTTGGTTTAATATAGAGGTGTAACGGTGAAGCAATTAATCGACAACTAATCCGTAATCATATTAATAACTATTTTTGATAATCCGATTAATCATTTAAACACCTACCATTGTCTAAATCAGAATTTCAGCCCCTCGACAGTGACTATTCCCAGATTTCGGCAGTTCTCAAGAAAGAACGATTATTATTGTGATGAATCAAAATAAGACATTAACGAACAATATTTTAGCCAATTTTTATTTTTATTTTTTTTGCATTGTCAATTTGAAACAAAGTCATGTTTTTAAGTGAAGGGATTGAAATTAAAACATATCTTTAAAAATCCAACTCATTGATTAATCAGCAAAATAATTGACAGATAAATTGATGATTAAAATAATCGATAGTTGTGGCCCTAATTTAATATAATGATGCTGAAAAAGTTAGTGAACAACCTTATGCACTTGTGAAAATCATCTTCTGTCACAGTGTTGTCATTTAATCTTGTTAAATTGTTGTGAACGTATGGCGCTTTTTTTTTTTAAACTTACATGTGCAATACATTTGAATTGAATTATTCTTTAACTACAGTATTTTTATTTTTATTTTAACCGTAGTGTTAAAGCTCAAATTTTATAACGTTACAGTGGCTTACAATGATATTGCTTCTACTTTTTAGTCTCGTTTTTGATGATCTTCCTCTCTGGTGTTCATCTGGCAGCATCACCTCATCTCACCCGACCTCGCCGTCACCTCATTAATAGACTGTGATGTTTACAAAGTGATCATTACTTGTGAACGTTGGGGGATTTTCTTCAAAGTGCTGCGTAAGTGAGGAGCGAAGCTCGCTCCTCTGGCCAGCGGAGCGGAACGCGGCTATCCTTCACCTGACAGTGAAGGATAGTCAAGTTTTGAAAAAAAAAAAAAAAAAAGGACGCGGATGTTTCCAGTTCACTTCATCGCGCGGCCTCGCTTCGCCTCGGGACCCCAAGTTTGCGTTTTGAAGAGTGGACGTGAGGGCTAAATGGGACGTGGGCGACGGGACGGCGGGGGCCGGCGGTCCGGATGAGAGGACACCAATGTGAATAGATGGCCTAAAATAAGAAGTAAGCCCCTTGGTCGGACTTGTGGCAGATGGAGGCTCAAAGGAGGAAGCGATGCCAGCATTCTTTGTGCGTTCGGGTGCCAGCGGAGCAGCGAGGAGGCCGCTCGAGACCCGGCATCAGCCCGCTACCAAAACGGCAGCTGCCTGAGCTTAAAACCTCCGCAAGGTCAACGAAGACGAAAGCAAGAATGATGGATGAGTTGAAAGTCGAGCCGGTCATGATTTTTTAAAAAGCCTCAAATATTCGTTTTAAAGACACATTATTAAGGTTTGCGCAATTTGTGGCCCCGTTTTCAGCAAAGAAGTTGTAATGGTGGTGAAAGTTTGAAAAACATCTGCACTGTGAAGTCAGCTTTAAATGAGCTAGCAAGGATATCAAAGCAAAAATTAGCATGGAGGAAGTTTGGAGGTGCTAATGACTTTGACTGTCCCTGTGGAAAGGCTTACTGTTCCCGAGAAGTTGCGTAGCAGCACACACACGTGCGCGCGCACTGTGTGTGTGTGCGCGGTGCAGGAGCAAAGAGTGATTCACTAGTTAATAAATCATGCCAGATGAGTTTATCATGGAGATACAGAAGCTCCTCTGGGTCCTGAGCTGAGTGTCTGGGAGCTGGTACAACACATGATGAAATGCCGTTGTCATGTATATCATTTTTATTGCCGCTAACTTTTTTTTTTTTTTATATATTATTTATTTTTTACCTTCATCGCTTTGAAAAGGGCCAGGATGAGAGTCTCAAATATCCCAATGTGTTGCTTTAAGGAGGACTTAACCAAACTTGGCTTACGCTAACTGCTACAATATGTTTTTTTTTTTTTTTTAATTATTTATTTTCAAATCACTTTTATCAGCTTAATCCTATTTGATTATCTCCTGGCAACAAATTAACCTTTTTTTTTTTTGTTTACTGTAATTGAGTTCTTGGATGAGCACTTGGCATTTTTGATGAACTTTCTCATCATCTCTACTTTCATTGATAACATCTCCCCAGTGTGCTTGAAGATGCTCTTATCTTTCATGCTGATGATGCAGCTTGTCATCCAATGGGCGTGTGCTCGGATAAGCATCGGTAAATTAACTTGATAAGCTTCGATTGTAACTTTTGACGGCATTAGAAGAAAAAAAAAAAAAGCCAAGCTCTCCATTAGGTCATTATTCTTTCTGCCACCTTATTTTGTGGCCATTTTTGGTTGAAGTGAAAACTCTTTGGGATGACTTTGGCGGAAATAGCGGGCGGCGGGCGCACCTCCTTCCTCCTTGTGCTCCTCTGTGGGTAGAGAAGTCAATGTAACGGCTATCTCAGCTAATGACTTGGGAGAACAAACCTTGGTCTCTTAACATCTAAGACTTATTATTTTTAGCTGCGGCCAGTGCTGAGCTTATCCCGCTTACAGGGAGCACGATTGGCGATATCAGATGTGGAAATGAAAGCTAAATGACTTGAGGGGAAGCCAGCCCACACTGCAAGTAGGCTGCTCTGACCTTCAATAAAGCATAAAAAAAAAAAAAAAAAATGACATGAGTTTTACCCCCTTTTGTCACCGGACGGACTTCTCTAATTGACGGGCTTGTAATATGATGCCCTTAGAGCAGGGGTGTCCAAACTTTTTCATTTGAGGGCCACATACAGAAAATCAGAAGGATGCAAGGGCCACATAATGTTATGAAGAGAAATTATGTTTAGTCCTAAAAATTTTACATATAATTTATTTGCGCTTTTGCATATTTACAAAAATGCTACAGTATATAAACCAATTTATTTGTAATATGGCAGTACGGTTATTATAGTTGTGTAATTTTTTATTTTAGTTAGTTTTTATTAGTTTTCAGGGTGGTTCTGTTAGTTTTTATTAGTTTTAGGTCTTTAATAAATGCTTAGTTTTAGTTTAGTTTTAGTTAGTTTCAGTATTAGTCTTAGTTTGTATTTTTTTAAATAATGTGTATGGGGTATATGCCACAGAAGAGGACTGTTTTTGCACATCAGCTTTGGTTCCGCTTCGGTTTGCGACGTGTGGGCTGCGTCAAAATACTTGTGCTTCCGACTGTGTGCCCCTCGGTTGCGCGTTCGCAACCCGGACCGGAACCAAACTCGTGCAAAATCACAGAAGTTGGAAGTCCTGCCTCTTGCATGGCATATACCCTATTACTTGTGCGCAATATTAAAAAAAAAAAAAAAAAAAAAAAAAAAAAAAACACCATGGGAGCAGCGTCATCTGAAGGTGCTTTTCTATTGGCTCCTGCCAGATGATGTCACTTCTGTGTGACATACTTTCAAACGTCATTATTCCGGATATCAAAATAAATCTACTATAAATCACACCAAAGACTAAAACGAAGGACATTTTTGCTATAATTATAGTTTTAGTTAGTTTTGTTAACATAAAATGTAATTTCAGTTAGTTTTCGCTTTTTAAAAACCATTTTCGTTTTTATTTTGTTTCGTTAACGAAATTGTTTTTTTAATTTTAGTTTTAGTTTTTTTGTTAGTTTTAGTTAACTAAAATAACCTTTACTGGCACCTGTGTTTTTTTTTTTTTTTTACTTTGACTATTTGATTATTTGTTTTTAATTAACTTAAACAGCTTAAACAAAATAAATTTAATAGTAATACATAATCATATTATGTCAAGAGGTGAATATTTTCCAGCAACATTACAGATATGCCATTCAGCCGCAAATAAATACAGCAAACATGCCACAGACACTACATTTATCCTTTATAATGCTGTATAGTATACTAGCTAGCGCCAGGACTTGTAGCCAAAATCCACATTCACATTGTATAACGCTTTTTATTGAACAGATTTAAGCTTTAAATGTTGTTAGCATGTTTTCTATAAGACTCTGAAGAACACATTCAAGTATTGTTTGAATTATTTTAACTGTATTTGAGCCGAGCATTTAAGTCCTCAAAATGTCCTCTGTAGTGGACACATCATAGATTAAAAATGAAGTTTTTTTTCAAAAATTTCTTTTGTAGTATTCCAGTTACTTCACAAAGATTGGGGAATATCAAAATAAACATGATTGGACAATATTTTATTTCCTGGTAGCCAGGAGGATAGTTAAAAAAAAAGAAATAAAAATCCAATGTGATCATAATGGTAAATGATAAATTTGTGTACAGCCCTAATACCAGCGATGAACACAATTCTTTTTCACAAATGCCGCAAAAGTTAAACTACCATTTCCTCCCTGAAGGCCAGACTGTAAACAACTGTGAAAAGCAAACCTATAAAAAAATTCTGAATAATAATGAAATAAAATGGATTATACCAGCATGCATATATTAGTTTCAATTTACAAGTGAAGACTGTTTCTATTGACTAATTAAACTTGAATGAACAGTGGAAAATTTTACAGAGTGAAAACTTTTGTTTATTACATGTATTGAGGGCACTCATTTCAATAACTCTTGAACTTCAAATGAACTCTCAGTTTTCTTTCATTTCAATATTAAGATTTATTTTATGCGTATGTATTTTGTTGTTTTAAGGGCTCGTTTTTTTTTATACTGGAACTAATGTTCTTTATGTGCGTGTTGTATGGGGATGCTAATGACTGACGCATTGCTACATCATTCCCGGTAAGCTGATGGAAAGCCATCCTGTAGAGCTGCTGTTGTAGATGTCGGAAGAACCGATTTTACTCCTCTCTAGTACATGAGGCCAATGAGGTAACATATTTGCAAGCATTTTCACTCGTTCTGTTAGTATCTACGAGGCCTTTTGGAAGTAGTGTACCACTGTTAGCTCGCTAGCATGGTAGCGCTAGTCCAGTAGCATGCTATCATTGTTAGCATGTTAGCAGGTTTATTTAGGGGATGTTTGCAGGCCTATATGCCAAATGGAAGTTATATTTTGAATGTGTATATCTATGTTCTCTGTGAGAATTATTTTGTGTAATTTAGCTCTTTAAAATGGTGTTTTCTGTATTTTGTACAGTTCTCACGTCATTAATAACCGCAATAAATGCCTGTTATAAGAAGAACCACTTGGACTCGTAATTTTCGACTGGAGGGGCGTAACAATTTCTAAAAGTTGAACTTCTGTGTTTCTCATTTCAGTAGTCCATTTTATGTTAAAATACCTTATTTGAGTTTTATTCTGTATTTCTTTTAATATTCCCACTTTCACCAAAGCCATAAAGTCCCCGCTGATGCTTTGGAGTCCTTCTAGTAATGAGATGAAGTTTCGTACAGGGAAATGAAGTGAGAATTCTTCGGATGCTTTTCCATAGGGAGGTTGGAATAAATTTGGCAAAAAATGTTTATGATGCCAAAGACGGGGGGGCCGGCTTCTCATTAGCCGATCTTCCCAGTTCAAGTATTACAGCGGCATTAGTCTTTTGGGTTCCTCTTCAAACGCTCCCATATTTATCCCCATCAAATGCCAGTGACTGCCCCGCGACACCCCTGTGTGCATTTGCAGGAACTTGCTTAGTTAAACGCCTCAGAAAAAAAGCGCAGGAATGTGAGCTAAACTTGACGAGATCAAACACACTGGTGGGTGCACAGACGCTGGCCACTGTTCTAAGTGTGCTGCATTATTTATGTCCTCCAACATGGGCTTCCTAATGAGAGTCTGGTGGCTGTATTTTTTTGGGGTTCTCCTCATGGAAATCACTGTGACCCGTGCTGAGGTCTGTGGACGAAGTGTTGCCTTCATGGTGCAGTTAAAACAACGATATATATTTTGACAATTTCTTCAAGTCAGACTTAACAAGGGTCTTTCTTTTTGTCTCCTGTCTCCGTCATAGTATTGACGTTTTTAGTGTGACTCTTCCAGACAGAATTATGGGAAGAAAAAATGAGAACAATAATTTGAACATTATGCTTGGTTTTTCCAAGAATGCTTTTTTTTTTTTTTTCGGGAATAGCAGATTTTATAAGCAGTATGTCTTAGAGGCCACTGTATGATACGCTGCCGACTCTGCACCCCCTCTGGAGGGTCTCACTCTCACATCACAAGGCAAGGGCCCCGTGGTTAAATGCAAAAAAATTACTTCTGGCATTGTAATAAGCCAATGCAACAAAATACGGATTATCACCCCGAGGCACGCTGGTTCAGTGGAAGGACGCTGAACCAAAAGGCTGAGCATCCATCCTCTTAACATCACATATCCCTTGAAGAGTAAGCAGCAGGCTGCAGTCGAGCATGTTGTCTTCATCCTTGAATCAGAGCTGGCAATAACATATTCAGACTGAAGGGCCTCAATTAGACACTTTAAAACTCTGTGTAATTGGTGTCTTGCTGCAGATTGCCTGTGGATACGAGGCGCGCAAATTAATGCAGCCCAACTTTCCGTCTGTGGCGCTGTGATTGTCGTGCAGTGCTCTTTTAGCAAGGTAACAGACTTTTGTATTCAGGAATCGTGCACTCGGCTTTGTGTACTGCACTGATTGCGGGAGCTGTGCTTCAGCAGAATTGGTTCCAGCAGTATTTAGACAATGCATAGCCTCCATGATTTGGCTTTATGCGCCACCATAATGGAAGGATTTTACAGAAACATTTTGAATGCGAATTTTTGAAGGCCACAGGCATCAAAATGTTTCTGGCCTGGCATGTTGCAAAAAAGAAACTCACAATTATTGTGTGAAGGCTCCTCTCACTTTTTTTGACGAGCATCTACTTCCACATAATTCTTCCAATTCGCATCAGTCCAATTTCAACATGATGCAAAAAATCACGCCATATGGGCTAGTATTTTGTTCATTTCAACTATTCACAGTTTTCCTCAAATTCAAATTCTTCACCCCAAAATTCAAATGAGGCCAAGTTTCTCCCAAAGATTGTTTATCATTCATTCACAAAGGCACACTCGACATGAGACATTTACATCGTTCCCATTTGAAAGTTTTGAACAATTCAGCTCATTCATTTCACCCTGGGGACAATTTTCAACTTTCCAAAAATCTCCACTGACCAAAATTTCAAAAATTCCTTATTCACTCCCAATTACAATTTTGACATACAGATTCACGTTCACAAAACAACCATTCATCTCATTCAATTCACGTCAAAAATTCTAATTTAGCAAAAAAAATCAGCATTTTCTCCAAGTTCCCACAAAAAAATTCTCTATTCTTAACGACACATTCAACAAAACAGATTTATATCATTCTCATTCCAAATTCCAAAATGTTATCTCATTCAAGTCGCATTGGAAACAATTTTCAACATGCCAAAATTCCTGAACCCCACCAAAAAAATCCCCATTAACACACTATTTTCATATCATATCATTTCACATCATTCTATATCTTCCAATATAATTCCACATCATTAAAATCATTTGACTTTTCAATATTTAACATCTCAGCCTTCGCACACATTTATTCCAGAAATTGCAAATGTGTCGTTTTTATGTCGCCTTCATGTTGTTAACTAACGTTTTAATTTTTTCAATTGAAAATTGTCCAAACGCATTTGAGCCCTGAAAGCTAAAGTCCTACATGGTCACGTTAAACACATCTTGATAGTTTTATTTAAAATTCATTTTGCCGTTTTATAAAGGCACTGTGCAAATAGTCATGAAAGGCATTGTGTCAATGAAAAATTGTCTCGTTACATGAAACAGTATTTTTACTTGAAACAGTATGGAAGGTAAGACTATAATGCCTACATATGAAAGTAAATGCAATTAAAAACGTTTCTTTTTTGACGTACGTACGCCGCATGGTTTCAAGACCTGATGGTTTGTTACTTATGGGTTTTGCTTTGCTCTCTAAAAGGATGATTTTAATAATGGAAGGAAAAAAAAAAAAAAAGAGCACGTTTATTATTCCATGACAGACACACATGACTCATGAATCCCAGAAACAGTTTTACAATCAATCACTAGGTCGGATCCTGACAGATGCATCTGGAAGGGGAAAAAAAAAAAAAAAGAACATTGACTGAATAAATTGGTGTTCAGGAAAAAATGGTTTTGTTATAAGTTTGGTAATGAACGATACTATTTCCAAGTTACTGTCAGTGTTTTAACGTTTGTGTTATTCTAACAGTATCCATGAGCTGAAGTAGGAAAACAACCTGGTCTTGGTTTCCGCTGTCAGACTGAGCCGTGGCCTCTGTTGCGACCGTGCAGACGGGACTGACCGCTCTCCAATCCAAACATGTCAGCCTCACCGCGTCGAGCGCAAACGGCTTCACCGTTCGTCCCTCACAACCTGACGTGTGCAGAAAACTCTGGAATACCGCTTTCATTTGTCGGACTTTCCCCAGAAGCTCCCGGGGGGCACTTGGTTAGTGGTGCCGCGTGGACCTTCCTGTGTCACCTTAGTTAAGGAGCAGCTGGGGTCCATCTCAGGAAGGGGGTTGCCATGCATAGATCAGAGGCTGACCCCTGTCTCCGGGCCTCCATGCTGGCAACTTTATAAATGTTTCAGCGGAATGCTGTGATGCCTGCCTGAGTAGACACCGCTTCACCTCGCCAACCAGCCGCCGCTTCTCATCAAAGCGGCTGAGATGTGGTCAAGCAGATGCAGATATCAAACCTCCCGGGGTCTGCTTTCGTCTCTTCCCCCGTGTACAAGGGAGGCAATGAGGATTAGAGCACTCGGTCATCCATCCTTCCCTCTCTCTCTCTCTCACACACACAGACTGACTGACTGTTAACAATCCCTTTATCGAAATCCTGTCAGCACACTGCTTTGTGTTTTCCATTAGCATTTTGTTGTGGTGTGCATCTTGAATGGCTCTTTACGCTTCCAAAACCACAATCTGGCAGGCGTCTTTAGAAATCTTTAGAAATAAGGCGATACGTCCAATACTAATGAGGTGTCTTCTTAATAAACTTGCACTGGCACCTGTCACCATCACAGTTTTGCTTTGTTTTCTCACCCTTCCTTCTTAGCAGCGTGACATGTGGTTGAGCAAACTAAGTGTTGCTTGCCTCCGTTTTCACCATTCAGTCCGCCTCATCCATCCATCCATCCATCCATTTTCTTGACCGCTTATTCCTCACAAGGGTCGCGGGGGGTGCTGGCGCCTATCTCAGCTGGCTCTGGGCAGTAGGCGGGGGACACCCTGGACTGGTTGCCAGCCAATCGCAGGGCACACAGAGACAAACAACCATCCACGCACACACGCACACATAGGGACGATTCGGAGCGCCCAATTAACCTGCCATGCATGTCTTTGGAATGTGGGAGGAGACCGGAGTACCCGGAGAAGACCCACGCGGGCACGGGGAAGGCCGGAGCCTGGACTCGAACCGGAGTCCTCAGAACTGGGAGGCGGACATGCAAACCACTCTATCACCGTGCTGCCCCAGTCCGCCTCATAAAAGTAAAATTCATGCTAAACCTGTACCTGGCTTTTGTTTACATCAGATAACAAGAGTGAGATGCTAGCATTCTGCTACTCAATTCTTCCATGTTGGCATTCCGACATAATATTGCTAGCACTCCTTTGCTAGCATTCCTTCTTTTCACCTTGTTTAAAGCGGAAGACATTTCCACAAGTGTGTTGTCTTGGTTTAAGTGTTAAACATCACAGTTGGTAAGATCCCTTCACAAACTGTTGACTCTAAATTACCTATTGGTAGTCTGGTTATCCATAAGCGGTGCAATTTGGGTTAGTTCAGTACGGTCAATGCTTTTGAAACATCCAAGCGCTACCAGTGCTTTTTTTTTAAGCACCCTTTCGTAGGGGTACCAATAGTACCGTATTTTCACTTTGGCTGCTGTTGGTTGAGAATACTCACTTCTGTGTTATAATGACATTGAATTGAAGTGTGTAGAAGAAGAAGAAAATCACAGACTAACAGAAATAATACTATGGTTGCGCTATATACATCATGACCATCCTGCACTGAGTCATATTTACTTTTGTGAACTTGAATGTGGCAAACTGAAATGAGTCCGGTAGGCTTGTTCTTGCTAATCATGTGTTGCTGCCGTTCCCGTTGTCACACGGTAGCGTCGACCAATGAGTAGCCTGCTCTTTCGCTAACACACACTTGCAGTTGGTCCCCAAATAGAGGATGCCAACAAGGAGCACCAAAAGAATACATTTTACTTGCAAACCTACACAACATGTGACAATAGAAAAACAAAATGAACGTCTTGCATAGTCAGCAAGAGATTCTCCTTTTCTTTGCGGTCTTTGATTTAAGCATGTCAAGTTCCGGTTTCTGCTAATGAAAGGTGACAAGGGTGTGTAAATGAAAACAAATATAGTCTGACTACAGTCTCTCCTTTGAGCGCGGAGGTGGCCTTTGGCCTGTAGAAAGTGCTGGCTGCGTCTACTGCCCACTCGCTGACTAAGTAAAGGCTACATTTACATAATTATCTGTTTAATTGGTGCGCCTCTGCCAGTACAGCGCCCCCCTCTTTTTTTTTTTTGTGTCCACATGAAATTTGTTACGTTGATATGGGGGTAGAGATTACACGCAAAGCAAGCAAACTGCCAACTCATGGCTTTCTTCTGCTTAACCTGATAATGCTTTGGGCCTGTAAATGCTTCTCTGCCTACACGTTTTGGGAGATAATTTGCAAAAAAAAAATTAGGATTAAAACATCAACGTTGTGCAGAAATGACAAGACTACTTCACGTTATTACTTTTGAGATACAGTGTTTGGTCTATCAAGGTCTTCAAATTAAGAATTCAACACGACATTTGAATGTATGTGCAGATGTAGCATTTATGACAATTTAGAAAATCGGGGCACTTTGACCCCAGGGTGAGGGACATCTATAGGCCTATCCATTATATTATTTTCTTTACTGTGTGAAACATTTTTAAAAATGTAAACCAAAATCTGACCACTGTCTAGATGGGATTCCGCTCAATTTTGGTGTGTGACCTATTCAGATTTTCAGCAGAAAGGACGACGCGCCGGAACATTTACTCTACTGCTAAATGCAGTTAAATAGTATTTCAATGCCAGTGGCGTCTCGCTCAGGGCTTGCAAGGCAACTAATTGATCTAAGTTGTTGTCATGAAAAGGAATAATTAAGATTACATGTGAGACTTTGTGATCAAATCATTTTGGAGAAGGGGATTTTCTCTCTGCTCAGCAAGCGACACGACGGGGTCCCATCTGCGTTTTACAGTCCAGTGGCAGTAGTGACGCATTAGTAACTCCTCCCCTTTATCCTAAAAACACACACACGCACCTCCATCCTGTTTTTATCTTCCAGGCTTCAGCTGCGACCCAGTCCAAACTCTGTTCAGCAGAACAATTCACGAGACTCATGTAATTAATATTCTGTATGTAAAAAAAAAACAAAAAAAACAAAACAAAAAGAACTAGAAGAAAAAACCCAAATGGTCATTTTTAATTGCACCAAGCGTTGGTTAACAGGCTGTATGCATGCCTTGCTATCCAGTTCACGCCAGCTTGTGCAGGCATAAAGTTGTTTGTGTAATTTTTGGTGGGGAATAAAACTGTGGATTGCGGCTGAACGATTCATCACATTCAAATCTGCATTGTGACGTAAAAAATAGGCTGTGATGTAAACAAAATAGGCTATCTATCTATCTATCTATCTATCTATCTATCTATCTATCTATCTATCTATCTATCTATCTATCTATCTATCTATCTATCTATCTATATCTAATATTAAATGTTAGACATTTACAAAGCCATATTCACTGATCTCATTCAAACATATTGAAGTATAGCGTATACTGGCCCATTGATACAACGTATCACCAAACAGATTTTCAGTTTAAAATAACATCTTACTTTAATCTCCGGAATCCTGCGCTGTAGTCTGGCCAACGGCCGGAATCACAATGTTGTTTTCTCTTTGTCCCCATTTTAAATCCATCCCCGTTGTGCTAGCCCATAGCCCCGTCTTAGCTAGCGCTAAGCTAGTTCGTCTCTCAGGTGAAGCCAGATAATGTGTTTAGATAAAGCCCAATTCAATTGGCTGAGGAACGGATCCGGTGCATTTTCCACCCTATAGAAAATGAACACATTAGAACACATTGCAGTCTCCATGTCAATTCACATCAGCTGCAGTGCGGCGTGTCTGCGGTGCGGAACGGCTGTGGCGATGCGGAAGGTTTCCGCAAGCGTTCTTTTTTTTCCTGATGCTGCATGCGGATTTTCGTGAAGCTGAAGAAATTACACGAGCCGGACAGGAAGTCGGGTTTCTCGCATCAAGGTAAATCCTGTATATTTCAAAATAAAACTATTTTTTTTGTGAGGGAAGCTAGCTAACTACATAGCATGACATGAGTCGGACATTTAAGACCAAAAAAATGAGCTCAGAATAAATTAAACATGACAAAATAACACTATTTAAACACAAAATGTACTTACCCATGGTAGAACAGTCATGGTAGAAGTCCCAGAAACAATGTTCAGAAAGTATATCGATGTGACAACAGTCAATCGTGGATATTGTTTACAAAATAGGACTCTATATACACGATTCTTATCGCGTGAACTCAACTCTCCAGCGTAAACCCCACGTGATCTTGTGGTATGGTGGGTGCAGATTTCCGGACACGCAACGCACGCGCTGTGAATTTCAGTCCTTGTGGAAGCCGTGCGGAAAACGCACCGCATCCTCTCCGCAGTCAGTGTGAACTGGGCTATAGTGCTGAAGTAAAACAGATGGACTTGTTCTTTATGCTACACTTGTTTGGTGCAATTTTGTGAAGTGAACAGACTGCAAGTCAAAGTGATTAGTACGTTAACATCTCGATTTGAAGTAGATAACGTGCCTTTTATGGTAATTGCTGTTATTTTTTTTAGTGCAAGCCTAACCTATAATACCAAAACATTTGTGTTTGATGAATCTGCTATTTTTCATTGTGGTACAGACTCACCTTGCTAACTTAACGTAGCGAGAAATGCGGAATTTAAGAGGAACGATACAAGAGACTGTCGAATCACTGACTTTGTTCCGCACGGACACTGCCTCAGCTCCGAGTGTTTGTCGTGCGTTCTCCCTCGGCACTGACACTCGCGCTCGGTCTGTGTGTCGGCTATCAGTGTTGGGTAGAGGGCTGCTTTGAAAGCGACTATAGTGCGGCATGTTTGCGCCCGCCGCTGCCACCGCATTCGCCGTGCCGAGCAGCCTCTGATCAGCCTGAGCCTTGCCTGCAGAGAGCTGGCACAGTCTCCAATCCTATTCTATGTTCAAAGGTAAAGCGGACCTCTCACAGGCCCCCCCATCCCCCCTCGTCTTTGATGTGCTCTTCGGCGCCACAGTCGTATCTCTGCCACTGCACATCTCCTGGCAGACGACACGAGCCAGTCCGAAGCGAGCTGCGGGAAGTGCGGGGGGGGGCGGCGTCGGGCACCCTCCGTTTGCAAGTCACAATGCATTTCTACAGACATGCCTCATATTCAATTGCTGTTTCTTGAGCCTGGTTTATTTATGAGTGGAGCAAAAACAATGGCGGCCCAAAGTAGAGAATTAAACGGGTTGCTGCATTTAAACCCGCAGCGCTGGTTGGTTGAGAAGCGGAGTTAGGATTAGCGGAAGAACAATGGCGCCGTCACAATGAACATCCTCCTCCATTCCGCGCGTCGCCGCTTCAGACGCACGGCTCACCTAAAGCATCGAAATGAGCCCGGTCCACCCTGTTTGCTCGTACGTCTTTGCTTCATAAATGACATTTAAGAGGCGCGCAATAAATCACCTGATTTCATTTATCGCCGCCGGCTTCCAATCCCTCAACAAGCGTTTGCGGACCGAGAGTGCAAATGAGCTGGAGTACGAATGCAAATGATCTCAACAAGGGGTTAAATTTGACATCAAGTGGCTTGTTATGCGCTGCGCAAATGACTACAAATGAAATCGAATGCGTTTTGGCCCAAAAGGTGCGCGACCACCGCAGAATCTCCAAGGAGTTTCTGTCTTAATGATTTATATCGCCCCAAAAACCTCCGAGAATTAACAGCTGAGGGTGATATTCACGCCGTTGCAAATGAGAGTCCCCTAGACGCCTAATAAGTGAGCGTACTTGTTCTGTAAAATAAATCCAGTGTTACTTTCGCTTCTGGATCACTGAACGTCTCTTCTAAACACGCTCTCGTCATCGTCATGAGGCTTGACGTATTCCGGCTTCAAGATGGTGACTTGATGAGTCAGAGCTTTGTTTATTATCGGTTGCCATGAATACAAAGCGGCAGCTATTTGAAAAAGGCATTTAAACACAGGGAACACACCCAGGTTACTCACAGATGACGAATAAACTGACGATTGAATCAGCCGTTACATAAAGTTTGTTTCCCGTCTGACGCCATCAGGTAACGTTGGCCAGCCTCGCCGGGCGTCAGTTGTCATCTGCCGCGCTTAAGATGTAAACGCTTACCTGGCTTGCTGCTTGACAAGTTGTCATGTCGGGCGCGAACCACCGCCAGCGGGATTTCGGAAGAGATTTGCCGCCTGCCACGCCCATCCTCTTTGGTGGGCTGCCAAAAAAATGGAGTTGTGATGTGGAAAAACACCTTGAAAAGCAGCAGTTAATCCTCCGTGATAAGCTCTTTGTCAGCTAGTTGTGTTTGTGGAACGGTCCGGAGAATTCTTGTGCACGCTCATCACCAGTATTGCAGAAGTGATGTCTGCGGTATGGACACATGAGGCAATATGGAAGATCTTGAGAGAATTTGAACGTGCACTTAGAATCAAAAATAATTTGAACTGAGGACTCTTTGTTTGAAACTTTTTTGATACATTTTCAAAATTATAGTCGTGATTAAAACCAAGACTCAAAATATATTTTTTTCTTGTGAAGCAGTTTTACGAATCAATAACATCATTGGAGATGTTCAATACCATGTTTTGTTTTCAGACCAAGTTTTCACTGTTTGAGTATTCACTAATGTCGCGTGCAGATACCTCTAATACTTTTAATATCGTCGCTGCTATGTGAAAAAACATTTTTGTCGTTTTTTTTAACATTTTTATGTTTTTAGGATGAAACTGAATGCAGACATCCCAAAAATGTAAAAAATATTTTTAAAAATGGAAATAATACCGGTAATTGTTTTTCCACACAGCAACGACGATATATAAAATTTAATTGTTCACAATGACAACAAATTAAATAATAATAATTCCGATTTGCCTTAAGTATTGGCTGCTGGTATTGGCAGCCTCCACAAGTAAGCGATAGAATAAAATAAGGCCGGTATTGGTTCGATTATCAAATTAATCTAAAACTATTTTAATAATCGAGTAATTGTTTAGAACTATTGTTTATCCTAAAATTGTCCAAATCTTCCAATTAAAGTAATGTTTAGCCGTTTTTTTTTTTTTTAAATCACTAGATATTAGTAAATAAACAACAATAATTTGTTAACTAGACTAAGAAATTGCGTGGGAATGCTGAAAGCTGAATGCTAAGATTTGAATGCATGTGGAATGTTTCTGAAGTTAATTGAGATATAAATTATGAAATTATAACCTCCTGGTTACTGGACAGTGCGCTTTACCAACTGTGCCACTGAGCAGTATCAGACACTTGGTAATGATAAGTTATATGTATAGAAGTGGGCGTGGAAAGTGATACTTAGAGAAATTTCAATGTCTGTCCCATTGAAAATGAATGGGGAAAAGTTGATAATTAAATGTGAAATTGTGTAAATACTGTAAGTAATGTGGAATCAGACAATATATACCCCGGGAGGCGTGAATTTTTGAAGCTAGTTGAAATTTGAACAATGTAAATTGGAAGTATTACGTGGGAGTTGTTAGGTGGCAAAAAAGTGTGGAGAATAAAAATCACAATAACATATGTGGGAATGCTTCAGCATTCCCACAATAAACAGTAATGGGGGAAACGTGGTTTTGTAATGCACTTTAACACAAAATAAAATTTTATCAGATTAATCAACGTCATAATTGATAGAATAACCAATTCTAAAAATATTTGACAGTGACAGCCAGCCCATTCCTTTGTGATCATGATCAAAATTGAAATAATCTCCCAGGTCAAGCTGACTCATATATCAGTACATATTTGCATACTATGAGCAAAAGCAAATAAAATGAAATATAGCTCCCCGCTGCATCTCGTCTATCTATTTTATTATCTTATAATCTATCGGGCAGTTCAGCTTTGCAGCCGCATTTAAACCCGTTGGAACCAATTGTAGGAGAAAGGCCGACTTGGGATGGCCTCAGTGGAAAAAAAGCGAGGCTCATTAGTTAAATCCCCACCGTGGGCTAATTCAGCCCTCCAGGAGGGAAGCAAAGAGAGGAGAAGATGTTTCCTTGACTTCTTCTTTCCCACATTTTCTTGCACGCATCAGCAGCTCAGCAAGGGATGTGCGTCCCCAGTTTAAAAGGTTGCCTTCAGCGTTCTCTTGAAGCCCTTTAGTGGGGCTTTCACACTGATGGGTGCTTGTGGGTGGTCACGAGTGCAATACCTATCACAATCCAAGTGCAAATATTGGCACAGTGTTACCTGTATTGCAGGAAAACCCTCAATGAAGAACTTTAGACTTTGTATCATTTTTGTATAAGTTTCCTTTGCATTTTAAACACTTTGGAGGGATTAAAATAAAATAAAAAAATAATTTTCCAAATCGTTTGGCTCTGGTGTTTATAATTGTGTAAACTTGCACTTAAGACCTTTTTATCATTATTATTAAAAAGCCTGAAAACTACATTCATGATTTGTTTCACAACATATTATGTCTATGTACTGGATGCCTCATTTTATATAACTGGCAATTTTATTTTTATCATTTAACTTTGGCAGAATTGTTAGAATCATGACTTGACTAATATTTATAATATTTAATAATAATGTTATTATTATTATTATCATCATCATTAATTATTATTATTATTATTAATAATAATAATAATAATTTATTTGTTTTATTATTATTATTATTGAATAATTATATAATAATTAATATAAATAATAATTACTACTAATACTGAAAAGAGTTTCTAATGTGTTACTATAATAATAATAATAAAAATAATAATAATAAATGTATTTTATTTTTATTTTTTAATTAGTATTATTTAATAATGTATTATTATTACTATTATTATTATTATTATTATTATTAATAGTAATAATAATAATTTATTTTTAGCTAGAGTGACTCAAACATTCATAAATGAACTTTGACCTCTGCATTTAATTTGTCGCAGTGAATCAAACAAACACACACTGTTGGAGCCACACTAAATTAGTGAGTAGATTTCCAAGGAGGAATTGTATTTATTTTATTGTATTGATTATAATTTAATAAAATACATATTTTATTTACTATAATGAAAGAAATATTAATAATTTAATAATGTAAAATTATGTTTTTTACAGTATTATACTGTACAAGGACAGATTCCTATTCTAAAAATCTATTATTCTAAAAATGTATGATGATGATGATGATTATTATTATTATTATTATAGTAACACATTAGAAACTGTTTTCAGTATCCCCACTGCATCCACAGCCACAGTAATAAGCTCACACTATCACCAAGAACCTTTTCAAGGCATCTTTAGATATTTAATTTTATGACACATGCTGATAGCAAGCAATATCTTAAAGTTGTTAATTTGAAGCAAGCAGTCTGACCTTTTCCATTAGTCACTAGCGCTACTATCAAACTCTTGTTTTGCTCGTAATGATTTGGGAACTGGAGGCCACAAAGCAGGCGGGTCCCCCACTTAACCAGAATTTATCTTTTTGGCAGTCGGGGGAGGGGTTTGCAGCGCCGTTATCTATGGCTTCCCCCTTGAACGAATAAACATCCCATTTATTATTAACTCAGGTTTAAGGTAGTGCATTAATCCTGTCTGACACTTTTCCTACTTGTTAAGGCTTGGCCCTCCGCAGCAGCTGCTCGCTCTCTATTACACAGACCCGCTAAATAAGAACCCCGTGCATGCTTTTGTGCTGCAAAGTCTCGGGCTAGCAGGAGTCACTGGAAAGCACTCGCACCAAGTTACGTAACAAAGTTCACCTGATTTATATTTGGCTGCCGGAACGGCGCGCTGCTCTCACTGCCCTGCTAAAACGTGGGTCGAATTCCAGGAAGTTCCAGTCTTGCTTATTTGACTGATATGATGATTCAAAACAGCACATTCGGCCAACTGATATAATCCCACAAAATTTGAGTATGGCGCACTCCAAGTGAATTAGTTACATGTCCCACGAGGCATCTTGATTGTTTTTATTCACTATTGTGTTCAATGATGGTATCTGCCACTACTGCCGTTACATCCAATGTGGAAAATATTTAGTATACAGTTACCTTAGTATTGGAAGAGCAAGCAAGGTTAATTCTTTTGCATCCTTTTTTATTGTATATTGAAGACATTGGGGTTTCAGAACGGAAGATGAAAATGAGGTCTTAGTCTAGCCAAGTCACTCGGCCGCAGCTTAACACATTCACTGCCAGCCCAGCAAAAATGCATTATTTGACGTCTTTTTCCGTCAATGGCAGTCAATGACAAGATGAGATGTAACCAAAATTGATGGATTTTTAAGCAACATTTGGAGGATGCTGCAATATAATCACAAAATATATTGGCACATTGTGTTTAACACATTCACTGCCAGCCCAGCAAAAATGCATGATTTGACGTCTTTTTCCGTCAATGGCAGTCAATGAATTAATTGCAAGTCAGTCCTACACCACCAAATGTTATTCACTTCGTAATTTTATTGTTCATTCCAATACTTTTACATCTACAAAAATTCAATGTGGTGAACAACAACAACAACATATTGGGATGCAACTAAGTTTTTTTTTTTAATTGAATTCACAATTTTAAACCTAACAGGCTATAGTAACTAAAATTTCCCACTAAGCAAAGCAACATGTCTAGTAGCAACCTATAATGTAACAATTTCCTGAAAATATGATCAAAATTTCACTTAATTAAAATATAATAAAACCCCGTAATTTAAAGGGATACTTCACTTATTTAGCCCATTATAGCAATAAAAACGTTACTATTTTTTCTATAATTAATTTGATAGTTTCATTATTTTTCACGTACAATTAGTACCTTTAAAAAGACATTTTGCATCTTGCTGTCGACTGAAAATGACATCACAAGGGCTCAGGTAACCAATCACAGCTCACCTGTTTTCTAGGTTTGGTCATGTGACATTCACAAGCTGAGCTGTGATTGGTTAACTGAGCCCTTGCGATGTCATTTTCAGTCAACAGCAAAATACAAAATGTGTTGTTAAACGTAATAATTATACATGAAAAATAATGAAAGTATCATATTTATTATAGGCAAAATATTAATGCTTGACTGCCAAAATATGCTAAATAAGTAAAGTATCCCTTTAATAATTTCACCAATATTGTAATACGATTTTTACCATTTATGCAAATGTAATAATTATATCTCAGAAATCTTTGTGGCAGAGCAGTTCTAATAAAACGGATGGAACTAACTTTGATAAACTCACTGCAGACTGTGCAGAGTTTAACAGTAAATAAATCAGATGTGTCAATTACTGTAACTCCACCACTGGCCTCCATTTATATTAGACAGTGTTAAAAATACATTTTGGGGCTGGGAATCAACTCTGCAACATTTAACACCAAAATTTTGACACTGCAGTTTTTCATGGGAATATAACAAAAATCTAAAGATTCTCAAAACAGATGCTGTGGCTCTTTATTGTGATAAAATAGAATTTATTTATAGTGTTTTAGTTCTAACAGGCCCTCTGAGAGCAACTGTAATGACTTTAAATTAGCTTGACACTCTTGCAGCCACTACAGTGAATAATACGGTATTTTTGATGGTGAAAAATACAAACCGACACAGCAGATCATCAAAAACTTGTTTTTGGTGATGCGAGTTTGGCCATCTTGATTCTCCAGACAGTTGAAGGATTCACATCACTTTGGTTGGCTGTGCTGTGTTTTCAGATGACATCAAGTTTGGCCTTCACCTCACTTTTCCCCGCTGTTGCTATCAATAAGTGTTTGAGGCAGCTGTTGGCGTAACGTGGCGGGACTCGTTCAAAAATATTTGGTCCTTGCCCCTGGGCCTGGTCATACGTAGGCCTATATGCAGTTAACAACTGTGTTTCACAACAATTCAGCTAAACGCAGACGATGATATAATAGCCATGTTTACAGCAAAAAAAAACAAAGTTGTCTATTATGTGACCTGATGCAAGGACAAAATTTCTATAAGGCAATTTTGAAAAGGCAATTGTGAGATTTGTGTTCACTGTAAAAATGTGTTTGTGAGTGTCAGGGTTGGGTTTCTTTCTGCTCCACTTCACCAACGTATCACATGAATCGGTGGAAGCCTGCGAGAATCAAGTGTGAAGCAGGGAGAAAAGAGGAGAGGGAGCAAGGGAGCTCGTGCTTTGTGACGTCCCCTTTTTGAGATGTGGTAACACTCCCTGTGTGACAGTGCAAGTCCTATGTGGGAGGGGGGGGAGACCCCCTCACAACTTTTTTTTTTTTTTGCCGTGCAGTGAATACAGCACTGACAGCAGGAATAATACTTGTAGTTTATCGCTCAAGTTGAGCTTATTTTACACCAGTCTTAAGAATTGCTTATTATGAAATGTTAAAATAAGCAAAAAATGGTAGTTGACTTCTCAAATTAATATATTTTTTGTTGACATATTTGTATGTCGGCCGTTTGGCTGAGTGGCAAGGTTTGCTCAAGATAACTTCAGCAGCGCCTGCTAAACAAACTAACTAAAACAAACTGTCCAACAAGATTCTCACTTTTTTTCAGAGTTTGACTGGTCCCGCAACTGATACATACTCAAGTGCGACTTGTTTATATTATAATTAGAGTTTGGACTGGAACCCAAAATCCCAGTGCCCTAATTGTTTTGACTTTCTTTTGGCGGTTGGTAAATACTTTGGTGCATTAACGGCAGAGGCTAAAGCAGGTGGCGGTAATGTACCACAAGTATTTGCTAACCGCTAAAAGGAAGTAGAAGAAGAAATGGAAGATGAAGAAAGACGTAGTAGTAGTAGTAGTAGTAGTAGCAGCAGCTAATGTGTCGCGCTAACGTAGCTAATGTGCAGCGCTAATATAGCTAATGTGTAGCGCTAACGTAGCTAATGTGTAGCGCTAATCTAGCTAATGTGTAGCACCAACAAGGATTTTTAACTTTGGCCATAAAGCGACAGAAATTTTGACAAATTCGTTCACTGCAGTCAACAGAAGGTATGTTCAGAAACACATTTGAGCACATTTGAACAAGGCTCTGACTTTCCGAACGGTTGGAGTGAAGTAGTACGCACTGCGAGCTTCTTCTCCTCCTCCTCCTCCTCCTTCATCTTGTTCTCCTTGTTCTTCGTTTTTCCTAATTAACGCTAATTTTATATTATCTATAAATAAATACATAATTACCCGGTATATTATTTTTGTTGTTTATGAGGAAGTTGATTCTAATTAATGCATAGAAAACAACTTGCTAAAAAACATTTCAAAGTCTGGGGATTTTTTTTTTTCCAGCCTGTTACCAGTATTAGTACTGAATGACTACTAACATTTCCCCAAATAAACAATGACAGATAATTTTATAGAAACAACCTTATATAATTTTCATATAGGATTGTCCTTGAAAATTGCATGAAATTAATAGATATTTTGTATTTTCCTAATTAATAATTTTTTGTTTCTTATCATAAAATGGCCGATACAGTTGCGAGAACCAAGTACCCGCCCATCCCATTTTGTGACTATTAAAAGTAGTGCATGGTTCCAGCCTGAGATCCTGCCACTGGATTTTCAAAATAATTTTTGAAACTCAAAAGGATTGCAGCAGTCAGAAGAGCATAAATAGAATGTTTGATATTTAATGAACAGAGCTCTAATTCCCTCCTCATCGCCCGGTTATGAAGGAGGACTTGAATCCTGCCACCGCTGAGATAAATCAGCCGGCATAAAGAGCCGCATGAATTACAACAGAGATGGTTCCGTCGGCCTTTCACACGTTCAATTCTGCTCCGTTGCTTTGAGAGAAAGGAATTTCGCTCTTACACAATCCACTATCTGCTTCCATTAGGCAACTTTTTCCATTTGAAATGTACTTTGTCTAAGCCACTAAAACGCTTCAATACTGCCATATTCAACATTCACACCATGGCAAATATTGAGGATTCGCTCCTACAAACTGTATTTTTTTTTCCCCCCCCATAAAATTGGGTCTGTTCCAAGGTTTGAAGTTCCTCATTCGAGAGCGCTTTGGGAATTTGAGCACATTGTCAGAAACTCCGCCAATCCCAGTGAAATGGAATATTTTATTTAGTGGCCGTGCTTAATTTGGATTAACCATATGAGAGCAATTAAATAGAAGCTTTAATTTCTAAGATGAACGGGATGAGAAAATGTCACTTTTTAACTGTTACTTGACTAGTGGAAAGTATGATATGAGCGTCTTGAAAGTACAAACCTGCAAGGTCACATAGAGGGCACAAAATCCTACCTTTTAGCAACGTGACCTCATAGGTCACACTCTGTTATTGTTGTGTGTGTTAAGACGGATTGCGAACGAGCACGAGTGTGTGCACAACAACTGTGACACAACATGAGTGCAGGCGACACTGTTTACATGTACGCACACGTGTGCATGCTCACATCACATTATTGTACTAACTCACCTCCAACTGCAACGCTCGTTTTGTATGAAACATCATTCCTCACCATTGGAAATACATTTTTTTTTTCAGATCAACTTCATAATGCCGTCCAGTTCGCAGACTGGGTGACGCACGGAGTTACATCATCATCAGTTCAGGTCTAAAGTCAGACCAGACACATGGAAAAACAAAAAAAAAACACATGGAAAAAAAACAAAACAAAACATTTGGCCACTTTTAACATTTTGTTTCAGCCCCGGGTGGTCTTCCAGAATTTTGCGTCAATAAAACCACTTTTGAAGTACGAACACAAGTCTGATTGATGCCTGTTAGTGGTTGACCACCAGAGTTGAACAGCAGCTATTGAAATGATTCCGTTCCGCAACACAGTAGAGTTTGGGAGCACTTAGAAATGTTGATAATTTTGCGAGCAAAAAAAATATTATGAGCAAATTAAAGTGAAAGTAGCCAATGAAACGGCCGTCCTGTCCCAAGGCACGTTTAATACTTGCTGAGGTGCTTCGGCTTTTATTGTATTCATAGTGACTGACCTCTGGAGAATATTCCAGAGTACAATAATAAACATATTATGAAATAAAAATACCTTTCTGACAGTTTTACGGTTTTGTTGTTGCTGTTTAAGTCTACATTTTGTTTGTTCCGACACTCACGTTTGTAACATGGACCAGAAATTGTATCACCGTCTTCACTTTTGATTATACTTTTCATTAAACATCACTCCAAAAGAGAGGTAACTAACTAGGTAATTGGATCTAATCTTTGGAACCTGATAGTTTGTTGACATACTTAAATGTCCTGATGTCCCATTTTGTGTCAATTTTGAGCCTTGGTTCCCACATCCCAGCGAATTTCACCAACCTCATCGGCAGCCTTTTTTTTGCCACATATATGACAATCACACGGTTGTCATAACGATTCATACCGTAAACCAATTAACTCATTTATTCCCAATAACGTATAAATACGTTTTTTTTAATGTTCTAAGTGTCCCAAAGACTTATTTATACGTTTGTTTTTTTGTTTTTTGTTTTTTTATTCTAGAGCATACAGAAGTCTTTGATGCAGCCTCTCAACTGCAAAGAACGGTTGCAGAAATGGTAGTTATTACACAAACGGCCAGCAGGTGGCAGCAGAGCAAAGGAGATCAACCAGGGCCATGTAGAAAAAAAGCTCAATTACTTACAATTTTAAATTCATTTGTGAAAACTGATGAAACTTAGCTCTCTTCTAATGCTAATTGCTGCAAAACGGAAACAGATAGAAACATACATTTTTTTCCTGATGAAAGAAGAGACTTTTATCTTTCTTTTGGTAGGTTCCATGCTTTTATAGCAATTGAACACAATATTCTGTGGGCCTTGCAAAATCAGTCAAAATCCAGTAAAACAGCCGGGCGCGAACGGGACTGCTTCTGTGAAAATGGCTGGGAGTGAATGAGTTAATATTGTGACATGACAACGACGATATATTGCGGTAGTTTTAATATCGCGATATCATGATACCATGATATTGCCGTCATACAATATCCCTATTTACTACAATACCTAAATAAAGTAAATTACTAAATCATTAAGAATACCTATTTACTACAGTGACACAGCTAGCTTCCAATAGCTGTCGGCACAGAGCAAAAAAGTTGAGATAATGGTGAGTCTTGTTTAGCTCTGTTGAATTGCCCACCAAGATAGCGTTTAGCATTAGCGATTGACACAATTATCCACTGTGTGTATATATAAAACAATTCTGTTTGATGTCAGTGGAGTGCACTACTCAGCTGCAACCAGCAGGGGCACTGTGGAAAAACGGTCAACTATGGTTGAGCTCCATCCTCTCAGACCCCCACTTAACTTAGCCATTCTTCATTTTTCCAATCTATACAACATGAGAATGAAAACGGGAGCGAAAACCATTCACAGAGAGATTTTCCATTTTAATCATTAAAATTTTCTTCACGCAAGCATATCTCAGACTTTCATTACTTTTATTTTCACTACTTTCCAGCAAAATGTGTATTAGTAGTGTTATTAAGGCCATTATTCCAACATGTGTGCACTGTAATGTTTGGGCCCAATGCTACTGTAATTGGTTTTAATAAACCATGCATGGAAATCTTAATACGAATATCACATCAGATTCTTGTTCAATTGATTGTGTTGTGGTCAGAAATGGATTAAAAACGAAGAATATTTTTCTTGTATCTTCCGTGAGCGTCAAGCGGGCACATGTGCAAGTTAAACGGTAGAGAGGGTGTTGATGTGCGCATGTGTGTCTACATGCTGTGTGACTATATTAGTGTGTGTGTGTGGTGTGGGCCCTCTTCACACTGCGCTGGGGGCCAAAACACTAGAGATTGCTTTGATCTGGATTGCCTGTGTCTGGTCCAATCACAGTCATGTCACCGGCTCCCCACGGCGGGAGCGACTCATTCACGGCGCAGAGTGGCGCGGGGACCTCCTGCATTTCAGGACTTTCTACGCACTTCTGCATCTCACAAGAAGCGTGTTTACAAAATGGCTCCATCCGTACGGACAGAAGAGTAACGGGACATATTTACGAGGAGCCACCGCATTAACTTCAAGTCGTTGGTGTCAGAGGTTGGGGACAGGTAGAAGTTCAGAGAACACCGTCTCTTTGAAGAGAAGCGTATCTTCAAAATGGCTCTTAAGATGCTGCCAGGAAATGATTGGAAAAAATTTTGCAACCTGCTGCACTGAAATATTCATGTCCAGTTGACACTTCAATCATCCTTTGAGGATATTTTGCGCGTCTTAAAGTTGCGGATATTTCTTTCAACCTTTGTTTTGTGGGAGGGATGAAAGCTTGACCTCTCTTTGCATCTACTTCTGACACCTGAATCAAAACTATCTTAATGTAAACGGAGATATTCATTAGATTTAGATTCAAGGGATTGGGTGGACTGAATGTTCTGAACTCCCGTTTCAGTCCTAGTGTTGCTTCTTTCCACAACAAACTTGTTGAGAGGGAATCAACAGTTGGTTGTTGCAAAGCAGTGCACCTAATTTCGACACAATTACATGATGACAATTAATCATCAATCAATTCCACACAAATGCCTTAATCCTTAAGTATCAATTACCATTAAATGATATTTGATTATTATGCCCATCCTTATCTTACAATGTTATTTATGTCTAGCATGTCTATGAGTAGCTTTTTTTTGCACAGTATTTATGTGACATTTAAGTTGAGCAAAAGCTATGAGCTTTTTTTTTGACAAGCTATGTGACATTTAAATTATGCAAAAGCTATAAGTAGTTTTTATTATTATTATTATTATTATTATTATTATTATTATTTGCATTAGTTATGTATGGCATTTAAGTTGAGCAAAAGCTGTGAGTACCGTACCATAGCTTTTTTTTTTTTGCACAAGCTCTGTGGCATTTAAGTTATGCAAAAGCTATGAGTAGTTTTTTTTGCACAAGCTATGTATTTTAAATTTACATTAAAACTGATTCAAAATCAGTGTACGTTATTGTCTGAACTCTGAACATTTTGCACAAGATTTTTTTGAGTAAATCAAACCTTGTTTAATTTTTTTTTTTTTTTTTTTTTTACTTTTGATTAAAATTGATTAAATCGTCCAGAATGACAGAAAAAAAAATTGAGATTTTATTTTTTGGTCATTTCGCCCAGCCCTATAATCAATTAATCTTTTTTTCTCCAGTGGTTTTATAAAAAAAAAAAAAAAAAAAAAAAAAAAAAAAAAGACATTATTGCTGGTTTGGTCCGTAAGATCCGAGAAAATAGGAAAAAAATGATAATTGATTTCCAATGAAAAAGCTGTTTAAATAAAAAAAAAAATTTTGATTATGCACAAAAATAATGAGTCTGTAACATGGAGATTTACAGTAATTTGAGAATATTCACTGTTGCAAGGCTGTTTCCAAGTATTTGCACTATTTTAAGATAGACAATGTCTCTAAGCGGTTCACTGATTATCAAAATATCTGTTAATTAATTTGATAATCGATTAATATTCAATTAATTGTTGCACCTCTAACTGTGAGATAATGTCAGTTTCAAATAAAATAGTTGAAAATGGACAGTTAATAATATAGAACCGGCTATGCTAATTTGCCCTTCGTGCTAAAGCTAATTTACTGTAACCTTGACTTTTGCTGACATGTTACACAAAGAGCTCCATTCGGTGGATGTCCATCCATCCATCCATTTTCTTGACCGCTTATTCCTCACAAGGGTCGCGGGGGGTGCTGGCACCTATCTCAGCTGGCTCTGGGCAGTAGGTAGGGGACACCCTGGACTGGTTGCCAACCAATCGCAGGGCACACAGAGACGAACAACAATCCACACTCAAGCACACCTAGGGACAATTCGGAGCGCCCAATTAACCTGCCATGCATGTCTTTGGAATGTGGGAGGAGACCGGAGTACCCGGAGAAGACCCACGCGGGCACGGGGAGAACATGCAAACTCCACCCAGGAAGGTCCGAGCCTGGACTCGAACCGGAGACCTCAGAACTGGGAAGCGGACGTGCTAACCACTCGACTACCGTGCCGCCCTTTTCGGTGGATGTCTTTTATAAAAAATAAATAAAAACAGCAACCCAAGTAAAGATTATCTTAATGGCGAAACAAACGTGACTTCAAATCATACAAGTGTGGAGTTTAATTTGCCTTTAGGCTTTAGTGGAATATTTCAAAAACAAAACAAAAGCCACGGTCAAATACAAACAAGCCATGTAAATTGAATCGTTTTCTGTTTTGTTTTTTTTGCATTCGCACTAATGTAAGCGCTAAAGAAGAAGAAGAAGAAGAAGTAGAGCTGCTTTTAAAAGGAAAACTTTTATATTTTATTTAATTGTTTCTTTTGCTAAAAAATAATTATAATTTGTGTAATATTCATTCCGGTTTGGTATATTGTTATAAGTATCAGACAGTTTGCCCCAGTGAGAAAATGGGAAGAAGATTAAGAGATGATTCCAGATTTTGACAACATTGCGAGTAAAATCATCAAATACATAAAAACATCTGATTTCACTACACTTCCATTTATTTCCTCTTAAAACAAAACAAAGCATTGTTGTCGTATTATTTGATGGGGTTATTCATCAGCAAAATTTCGTGCGCAAACAAAGCTGTTAAACATTAAGCTTTTAAGCACCTCATCAGTGCATCTCATTTTCTCTTGCACACCGCTTCGGCGTTGATGATGAAACAGCAAAACAAAATGATTTACTGTCCAAGCGCTGCATTAGGGCCTTTTTATTGGACTCATATTATATGATCACAGGAGAGCAATAGCCCGGAGCCAAATGATTAGTTCAAAGAGGCGGTGGGTAAAAGCAAAGCAAAAAAAAAAAAAAAAAAAAAAAAAGAAAGAAATCCCAGTTCAGAGGCCTCCTTGTTCCTCGAGAAGGGGACCAGCAGATGATGAAGAAGAACTAAGAGTTGTGTCTAGTGGTTAAAATGAAGGGCAAAGAGCTCAGAGAAAAACAAAAACAAGTAACGTGTCCGCCCCACTTGATAAAACGGAGGCTTTGCATCCGTGCGGAAGGGTAGGATCTCTAACAAGAGCTAATGCTGTTTATGAAAGCCGAGTTTTTTTTTTGCATCTAATCACAGTGTCTACCCCCACGGGCCCACCGCCAGTTCTATTCAGACTGGTAGAGCACCTCTCTTCCAGGAGCACTGTATTTTTAGGATGTTGTGAAGCTTCCTCCGCCGCATACGCAATGAGATGCCTGCCTTTAGGGGGATGTCGAGTTTGAAGATGATGTCCTTTGGATTTGATTAATTCAGCAAACGCAGAGAAGCTGTCCCTGACTTAAAATAGACTCCTTTTTTTAAATGACTACATTTGCTGTTGTTTTCTTACGCTCCCCGTTCGGTCTCTTTGGCAGTGCATTGCAACGGGAAGCGGCAAAAATAAATAAATAAATAAAAATAGGCCTATCATTGAGTGCGACGGGAGTGAATTTGTTTGCTTGTGGCTTTAGGGGAATGATTTTTAGATCAGAATGGAATAAAATATACACTCTTTCACTGTTGCGATACTTTTTTCTTTTCCGTTTCGGTTCCGTGCATTTGTTGTTAAGGTGTGCCTCTGTTCCAGCTTGGAGTTTTTCTTGGAATGTCGCAATATTGTCAAGTTGTGATGATAAACCGCATACATTGAACAATTCCATCCATCTGTTAGCGTTTCACATTTTCCAAATTGAGCTTCATAACAGACACATATTCCTCGTCTGTCTCTTTTACCGAAACAAAACGTTCCCTGTTTGCTAATACAGTACAACCCCCTCCGAAACGATGCAGTACATCTTCCGAGACCTAAATATATCTAATCTAGTTAAACTACCGTATGTCAATCACCCACTTAATATTCTGTCTCATTTACTTCCACGGATATCAATGACATGAGCAGTCTTTACAACAATCCCCCAAAGATGAAAGAACTCTCAAACAAAAGTGTGCGGGCTCCAGACTTTGATTTTCTTCTTTAATAAGATGCTAATTAGATCACTTGCAGTGAAATCTACTCCCGTTGTCTAAATGTAATGACAAGATAGTGTGCCATAATGGGACACCCAGTACATTATTTTAAATCAAAGCGGTAGAGTGAAAGAGCTGGCGGATCAGCGAGAAACATTCGTATAGCGTTGGCCACATACGGATAGCAATGACTTGACCACTGACCTAAATAAACACAATTTACACTGTTTTATATGATCTGCTTACTAAATGTTACTTAGTTTCCATTCAGCCCAGAAATGACTTTATTTACTATTTCTGTAGGGCATTTAAATCATGAAGAAGTTGGTCGTTTGTGAGGATGAGACTGCTTACTGAGCCATAGAGTTGAGTTATACATGGACTGTATGAATGTGTGCATACCTTTTACTGTTATTTTAAATACTGTACCTACCTACATGTATAAGAAAAAAAACTGCAAGGTTTAGACCTAAATAAACCTTGACAAACTCGATTAAGTTGTACAACTAACATTGGGGGGCATTTTCGGTAATGAAATAAATAAAAATGAGAGCTTCAAATCAACGAAAAACTATATTTTACATTAATACAACTACCCAAAACTAACTATAATTCAGTAAAAAATGTCCTTTGTTTTCATCTTTGTCAATTAATTTCACGCATGAGCTTTCGGGGTTTACTTTTAAATGTATTTATTTTGGTGTTACCCTACGACCGTACGTAAGAAAAAAGGGTGTCTACTTTATTTTACAATACTGTGTGACCTTTTTTTTTTATTTTTTTATCTTGCACTCTACAAATATGCCATATACGAGAAAACAAAGTAATACAAACTAAAATTAAGCATTTGAGGAAAACAAAACAAAACAAAACAAACAAACCCACTCTGAAAAACTAATTAAAACTAATTAAAAAAAAAAGTCAAAATGAAAAAAAAAAAACAGCTATAATGAAAAATGCACAACAAAATCACAACAAAATCACGACCGTTGTATATATACTAGAGATGTAACGAAACATCACAATACGATATTATCACGATATGAAGGTCACGATACGATAATTATCACGACATTGTGCGTTGGCGATATATCTAAAAAAAGATCACAATGTGATATCGTGATATTAAAACTGCCACAATATTGTCGTCGTCATGTCCACGTTGATTTCCATTTGTGCAGTTCTAGCACCCTCTACTGGCTAGTTTATTAGTGCAATTTAATTTTCAGTAGGGATGTTTTGGTCTTCTATGTTTAAAATCTATGCTAATTATCAGATGAAGGGTCACCTAATTTTCTTGTGAAGCGATCAATATGTGTTTGCATTACCAAGTAAGTGCCTCAATATTGTTATTAGCGAATTGTAGGTGGTTTATATGCATTACGATATTGCATTATCATGACATCCCTAATATATACAGGTAAGAATTTTCATGAATACATTGATATGAAATGAAATCAGGCAGTTTAGTATACTGGGCAGGAAGTGAAGAATCTGTAGTGAGAGCAGAGAGCAATCTATCAATAAAAACAAGACATGAACAAACAAGGTAAACTCAAGCAAAACATGTCTCAAGCAGCGAGGGGGAGACTTCCCACCAGCGTGCGGCTGTGCGATGACTAATGAAGAATCCTCTGCTCTCAAACATGTCGTTCACCTCCTTCAGCGGTAATTAATGGCTCATTGGAGGAGGACTGAATTTCACCCCAGTCTTTCTCACCTATTATCCACTACTTTAACATTGGCCTCCCTTGCATACTGAGTGTGCATTAAAGCAGCCAGAGCAGCGCAAACCACCCCCCCCCCACCAAAGGTCTTTCCGCAAAGTGTGTTTTTCTAATGAATTAAAGATGGCTCCCTTGCTCTCTGGCTGGTAAACATTGCCGTTTGCCGCATAATACGGCTTACACAAATGAGTGCCATGGTTAAATTCAAAATTCGGATAATGCTTTAAAGTGAAAAACTGTGTAAAAACAGTGGATGATGAATCGGATGCACTGAAACCGCCTCTTTAATCAGTGATGGCTGCACTGCTTTCTTTTCCTTCTTATCAGAAATACTCATGCATCGTATTTTTGTATGTTTTCAGGAGAGTTTTCTCAAATACAAATTGTGGGGTTGTGTCTGGGCCTCTGGAGCAACAGCAGTGACCTTCTGTTGATTTGCGACCGACTAGCTGCAAGTAGATTTAGATCAGATAACAACCAGCAGGCAATGTGAAAATGGTTCAATTAAGGCAGCCATAAACCTGTTAGGGCTTGCTGGCGTTTGAGGGGAGGGCTTTTTTTTTTTTTTTTTTGTATTTGCCGCTCAGTTAATATTGCTTCAGCACATTAAAATGTGTACATGATGTGCTCTCAGGAGTACTGGTTGTTCCAGAGAGTCTTCTCATGGTGGACACTTAAGCAAAGAATGAACCAATTTCTCCCTCTCAACACAGGCACAATTACGGAGAACAGCAACATGAAATGCCTTTTCCAAAAGGTTAAGATAAGATTTTATTCAGATGGAGATGTGATGTCTTCTACAAAATCTACTACAGCGGAACCTCAATTTAATAAACCTGGGACAATAGTGTCCAGTCCACTCAAAACATCCGTTTGTACACTACCTTCAAATGACTGTTAGTTCCAGAATTAGCTACAATTGGTATCATCAACAGGCAGACACTGGTAAAATGTTTCTGGCTTGCACTGCTCTCGTCATAAATAAACAGATTTAACAGTAGACTAGAGCATGCTAAAAAGCGCGCCAATGTGGCGGCCATGTTAGGAGGGACGATTGTCTCATCAAAAGCAATTCATGTAGGCCGACATATGTGGCAGCTATGTTAACACGCCATCAAAAGTAATGGAAAGCATGGGCATTAGCTTAGCATTGGTGTTAGCATGCAGATCAAAAGGACCATCTTTTGTATACACTACCTGCTCATATCTATGGTGTTTTGTTACTCGGGTGCTCGTCGTCTACACATGTCTTGAGCATGCCATTTTTGGTACAGTATAGTACTCAGTTTTTGTGTGTGTGTAAAACTCTTGTCCACATCTAATGATAACGGAAGTGAAAACTGGGAGCACTAATTTCCTGGCTCATGAATTCGACCAAATGTACACCATTATGGGGAAAATAGGGAGTGCTCAACAGAGATTGAGAAATTGCCAACTTTGGATAATATACTTTTTGTCCGACCAAAAGAGCTTCTGATTTGTCCTGTTAACTCATTCACTGCCATTGGCGGAAAAGGACGTCAAATGATGCATTTTTTTTTTCTGGTCTGGCAATGAATGTGTTAAGTTTCATGCAGTTATGGGTGAGCCAGGTGTTGAATTCCGATAAACGGCATTTTAGAGATGAAAGAGGATATTAAATTCTTGTAAAATGCTGCCAAGGGGGAGGAGATAGATAATAATAATAATAAAAAAAAAAGAAAAAAAGTAGGGGCCCCAGGACAGAGCCTTGGGGCACACCTGAACTAAGTGGGTGGGATTTGGATGAAAAGGAATTTAGTTTAAGGAATTGAGAATGTTCATTTGACTCATCCCCCAATGAATCCGTCAAATCGAGATTCCACTGCACGTGGTGGCTGTATACAGTATACGACCAATAGCCTTAAATCGAGGAGTTTTGCGACTGACTGAATAAAGGGCATAATATTCAGTCTCCCCTGAATTAGGCATACCTTTTCTCATGGAGAGTCAGGATGTACACAGACAAGAGGATCACAGCGGCGGACGGGCAGCCGGTAGTGCTATCCTCCGGCTGCTGCCCACGTTTGTGTCTCTGACAATTATACTCCAGGCTGACAGGGGAGCACGGTTCAGGCACTATGTTAAGAGACTTTGTCAAACGTGCAGGCCATCAAAACGTGCGGGCAGCCCCAGCTGAAGCCAGTCGTCCCCCATTAACGATGGCCCTATTAGCTCCTCCCGTGACCTGCGAGCTGGGAAATGAAAGGCGTTGAGGTGCAGTCGTTTATATAACCAATGTCAGGGTGCGTTGGACATGGACGCCCCCTGTCTCCCTTTGCCTCATCAGGCCCTCTGATCAGTTGGGGATGCATAATACATCAGACGGTCAGTAAGTGGAAGAAAGACATTCATCACTGTCCACCTTTCAAATTAGATTCCACAGATGTGGCAATCAGTCAGATGCATCAGTATTCAGCCGAGGCGGAAGGAAGAGACGTCCTCCATTACGGCTTGGCACACCGTACTTCAATGCTACAACTGCCCTTCTTACATAATCTCTACTTCAAAGAATGGAATCGTTCTCTACGTTGATTTTAACACCAATTGATTAACTTGCCACTGTGAGTGTATGTCTATCTTCTTATTGGAGCCAGGGCAAGTATTGCACCAACTTGTGTTAAGTTTTTAAAGGTCTGACAAAGTGGCAGGCTTCATGTACCAAATGTCTGTCCGGTGTGATGTTATGCAATGGACTCTACAAAACTTTTGAAATTGAACTGGGCCTTCATTAGGCATTTATTTGAGGTTTCAGGTCAGATTGCGGATCTTATTCAGGCCACACTGATGGGTCTGTGTGGGTTGTGGAGCGGACGGTGAGTCAGAACTAAATCTGTAAACAAGTTATTCAGTTTTGGTCATCAAACCTTCATCACTTTGTCCTGATTCCAATATTTCACTTTTGATGACAAATCATGTCAATTTGTTTACCTTTGTGCCTTATAAAACTCATGCAATGGCACATGCTACCCGTTAAATGATAATTCAGAGACGGTTTCTACTGTAATTGTGGCTCAATACTAATATAAAATGAAGAGATGGCTATGGTGGATGTTGGACATCTGTGACTTTTTGTTTTCATTAATGTTCTCAATACTTTGGGATCAAAGCATTTTTGCTGGGATCCAACATCTGAGATTGTACAATGAGTAAAAGAACACAAAAACAAAACATGGTTTCCCTAATCAAACGTGTTCTCTTCTTTTCTCTCCCTATGTTTCTCACCCTTTCACGATGGCCTCCTTGTCCTACGTCAGGTAAGAAAGTTGGCTTGCACTCATGTATTTATTTCATTTGCTTGCCCAATTACATACTGTACTTCTGTTCTGACGTACTAACTGTAGCTATTAAAGTATGTGTGAGATGTCATCACAAGGACTGCATAAAGGCTTGTTTCTTTTCCAGCAACACACAAAAAAACTGTTAAATTGAGCTGCTTGCTCTGTTCGTCCTTATAGTACGTCTCCATGCCGTCCCTGTGCCCATGATTAATTACATCTCCGCGACAATCTTGTCACTTTGTCTCTTGGTTCGCAGCAAAACATTTTCCAAGAGTCATTTTCCATTTATACCTCAAGGAGAATGCTTTATTTAGTCTAGCTTGTCCGTAATGCGTAACTTATGTTGGTCTTGACTGGGTTGGACCGTAATGCCAAGCCTATGCTAGAGCACAGAACAGCAAATGTTCTGGGAGATCGACTTGAGCCTCAGTCGCAGCTTCTTGTCTTGGATGTTTGGTTCCGCTGCATCCAACTGTCAAAGTTTCCCAGAGGTTTCTAATCGGTTTCAAAATGGAAACAGTTTGTCGAGGTAGTGTCTAGCGGTCGGCTGTGGCCTTCGAGTCCAAGACTCTGGATGTGGCATTGCGAGCTCGCAGAGATGAAGTCATTCATCAAATTTTCCTTCTGTCTATTATACATTTTGAGTCTATTGCAGATAATTCAGAACAAGCATGTACAAAGTCTTAAAGACGCTCGGAAAAGTTTGGTTCTCAGTGCATAAATCAGAGATATTATGCAGCCCTCTAGCTTGTTATCAAAAGAGCTCAGAGAATATAACCTGTGCATTGTGCAGTGACTTGAAAGTGTGTATGCATTGGGGCTGTACTTGAAGCGCTTGGAAGGTCTTTGTAGTCTCCTCTCATCAGACGTGTGGTCTTAATTTGCCTCAGTGCGCCTGAGGAAAGGTCATGATCCACATGTTTTTACCGTCCTCGACTGGTCTCCAACACGGAGGGATGACCAGTGTGGGAGGAAGGACCCGACGTTTCTTCTGGGGCGCAACCTCTTTTTTTTTTTTTTTTTTTTTTTTATTGCTCACAAAAGTACATCCTCATTTATAATGAGCGTGTCTGTCCAACAGATTCATTTGTTGGTCGGGGGATGGACAAGGTGGGATCGCGAGGGACACCTACGGATGGTTGTCGGGATCTACATACTGACTGTAGCACAGACGTTATTGCGAATGTCCCAGAGCATACCTCTTCTCTGGGATCTTTTCTCCACAAAGTGACAAGTGGAACCTTCTATTCTTATGCAATGTCGGAAAAAATGTATTTGTTCTCTCAAAGTAGTAGTTAAAATAAACAGCGAGTTCTTGCTCAACTGTTTTCAAATGAATGCCAGAGACATTCACCTAACCTTTGTATCATCGGCTCTCAGTGGCCTTATCACGGAATATGAATGAACTTTAGAATGATTGCTTTATTGATGACTTTTATATTAGTAGAACATGATAAAAGAAAAACGGAATGTACATTACAACTGCAGTTCAATTTTTAAGTGCAGTAACCTTCAAGGACTTGATTTCGTCCATTTTTATGACAATGACAAATTATATGTTGGAACAATTTCCATTATTTTCTATGGGAATTTTTTGTGTGTTTATTAGTGTTGTTCCGATACCGATACTGGTATCGGCAGAGGTGCCGATACTGCATTAAAACAGTGGTATCGGTATCGGTGCCGATACCATTAATTCCAATAATATAATATATAATTTTGGATGCAGCATCTTGTGTCTTGCTGGTGCACGACATTCAAAAAAAACCCTCAAGTATCGGTATGGTATCGGTATCGGCCGATACTGCAAAGCTGGGTATCGGTATCGGTATCGGGAGCCAAAAAATGGTATCGGAACAACACTAGTGTTTATATAAAATCTTAAAAGTTCCACTGTATATGAACGTGAGTGACTGTCAGTTAGTATTAGCTTCAACAGATCACGATAGAAGTGTTGGCACGAAGCAACCAGCTACTAGTAACAAAAATGACGTGGTTGATTAGAAAACAAATAATTAAAATAAATTGAGAGTGACCAAGTGGCCGATTTAATGTTCATTACTTCGTTGTTTGACGTTGGTCTAGAAAATATATCATCACAAGGAGTTATAAAATATATTGCCCAGGCTCATGACAAAAATAAAAGGTGAACGTTAATAATAAGAATAAATCATAGACATATTCAAATTTTGCATCCATACAATACATCATTGCTATGAGAGAAATGGCACATTCTCAGCCCTCTGAGAATAGCAAGGACACAACATTATGCATGTCAAATTAATTATCACTCTTAAATTTGGCACTTCAGAACTAAACCTAAAAATAGTCATGATCGATGAAATCTTCGATACAAAAATACACTCAAAGGACATTTTATTCGGTTTTATATTGCATTATCTAATCATTTAATCATATACTGTAACTTGAGGTATTTAGAAATGCAGACATGGTGAAGATGAACGTGAAACTCTAACTTAGCATCAGAAAGGGGAAGAATGCATGTTGGAACATTAAGTGGCTGTTAGTGCCAGACGGGCCGGTCTAAATATTTTAGAAACTGCTGATCTACTGGGATTTTCATGAGCAACCATCCCTCACCATCTCATCATCTTCTGCCGAAAAAAGGGAAAATATTGTATGAGCGGAATTGCTCTAGCCAAAAATATTTTGTTGATAGCATGTCTGAGAAGAGTGATTAGGCTGTTTTGAGCTAACAGAAAGGCAAGATGAACTCAAATAACAGATCGTCGCAATTGAGACGTCGAACGTACAATTTGCTTGCACTCAAAATTGGACAACACAAAACTTGGAAAATATTGCCTGGTTTGAGTATATAGATGCTACAACAGGGTAACACGACCATATGTATTGGTGCTGCACACTACTTGCTGAGCATCGTTTAAACACCTTTTGATGACTATTTAAGATGTCAAATGTAATTACCGTATTTTCCACACTATAAGGCGCACCTCATTATAAGGCGCATCTTCAATGTATGACATATTTTAAAACTTTTTTCATATATAAGGCGCTACAGTAGAGGCTGGGGTTACGTTATGCATCTATTAGATGGTGCTGCGCTAAAAGGAATGTCAACAAAACAGTCAGACAGGTCAGTCAAACTTTATTAATAGATTACAAACCAGCTTTCTGACAACTCCAAAATGAATAAACAGCTGTTTTATTATTTTCTCTGAGGTAAAGTATTAGTATTAGCTAGCGATCCAAGATGGCGGGATCTTCTGCGCATGCGCGTCACCGATCATGCAGGGTCACCGATAGCGTCTTGACAGCGAGACCTGTTGCGGCTCAATATTGATCCATATATAAGGCGCAGGGTCAGATTTTGAAAAAAGGCTTTTTGGTGCGCCATATAGTGCGGAAAATACGGTAGTCCCTTAATAGAGAATTTTAATTTCCTACTTCCAGCAAGCTGTTTTCTTGAACGTGACAGTAAGTCACTAAGTCATTCCAATATTTTCGAGCAGTGATTCCCAACCAAGATAATCAGGTGTACCATGTCATTTAACAGCGGGAAATTAGTGCCAAACCTAGCTTCATGTACTATATACTGTGTATTATAAAACTATGATTTAGCGATTTTTCCATAGTTCTACACTGTGAATGTTCTTCCTTGGCTGGTTCTGTATGGGTAGCCCTTTTCTAATTGGGCGTCTCATTCAATTCTAATCTGGTAGCGTCTAAGTGCCGCCTTCGGTTATGGCATTCACTCGCCGTGTCCTGAAAATAGAGTGAAAAACATGCGGAATCAACCATGTCTGTTTGTTTCTCTTGCAAATGTAGCCAGCACGGCATTGACAAAACATCACAGCCCCACAGGCCACAGTGGGCGTGCAGAAGAAAGTGGCCCAACGCTGACGGCTGGCACCAAAACATATATATACTTCAGCTCACTGGCATTGGCTGGCACTCAGTGGCGCGCACGTAAACATGCAGGGAGAGAGACAGATTTACATAGCATCAAATATCAAAAAGTGTTTGACTCAGCTCAACCATGACTGGAAACTTTTAATGGCGTTGTTTTGCTCCGTCCACATTCCAAACTACAGGTGTCAAACTCAAGAGCCCAGATCATCATTTTTTGTGATCCACTAAAACAAAGTGTCTACTTCATGTTTCTTCCTCAAAGTTTTTATTCTTTTAACTTTGGCCTAAAATACTTAACAAAAATGGACATTTTTCTTCACCCTTTACATATATTACAAACATCTCCCCCGCACACATTGTTGATATAAATTAATACTTATGTCCTAAAACATTTGTACTCAAACTCATCTATCTATCTATCTATCTATCTATCTATCTATCTATCTATCTATCTATCTATCTATCTATCTATCTATCTATCTATCTATCTATCTATCTAGCTAGCTAGCTAGCTAGCTAGCTGTCCATATCTAGCTAGCTGCTAGCTATAGCGTGGTTCAATTTCTGCGGCTTTACTGCATCACAGATTTTTTAAAACATTTTTTATCTCACGAATATCACTGATTTATATTGCAGGATTTTGCTGTGATTATTTTCCCACACGGTTGCGAGTGAGTGAGTAGAGTAATAAGCACAAGGCGGAAAGTGTGTGTAAAAGACAGCAAATGTTCCAAGTTTGGAATTATATTACACTTAAAAACGTGTAAAGAAGAAGAAAAAAAAAAGAAGTTGCAAGGAAATAAAAGAAGCAAAAGAGAAATATGACGATTGTAATGCACAACTCGTTAGCTAATTACCACCACTCGTTAGAATTCATAGTAATCCTGCCACCGGCGGTCAGCTGTTGGTACGCTTTCAATCACTTTTTTGAACAAGTAACAAAAAACAAAACAAAACATAAGCACATGTTTCCAACGTGACGGTGAATCACTCAATAATTTAGTGGCTAGCAATTTAGCCAGTGAAAGCAAAGTTAAGATGATTTTAAAATGAGAGAAACCGTAATTACGATTGGGCCCAGCTTGAAAACGAGTTTGACACCCCAGCTTCGATCCTCGCTGAGTACAGCAACCCCTCTCTCACTCATTCATTGTTGACAAAACACAGTGGAAAAGTAGGAAGTTAATAATAAAACCTCTGCACTGTCTCTTTAAGTGGTGATTCGAACAAAAAAATAAAGAGGAGTGGAGGCCAAGGGAGAGTTGCAAGGCGGCAGTGTAAAAATAAGAAGCCCGGCAGGAGCGGCGCCACAAGGTCACCTCGGCCGTAGCGCCGGGGCCTGTCGGATCGAAGGCGCAGCCAAGGGGTTGCCGCGGTACCGGCCGGTCTCCCAGGAATGCTTCCTGAAGATCTCCTGCCATAGCCGAGGCAGCTGCTCATTTATCTGGAATGCTGCACTCGGACTGCTAACGACCAGCTCAAATTGGACTATTTTTTCCCATTTGTCAGTCGTGCCAGCTGCAACCGGCTCAGCTGCGCATCTGCGTGGAGGCAAGGCGCAGGACAATGAAAAGTTCCCAACTCATTTTTTGTCACTTTTATGTGTCTCCTCCACAGTTGAGAGACTTTTAGGTATTGTTGTCAGCGGACGTAATTCTCCCCTGGCTCTGTATTGATGGAGACGGGTGCCTTTGGCATGTGGTAAAGTGTTTCCTGTGACATTTTGGGGGCCGCTACACAGCGGGTGGTGCTCAGTGTGCCTTGTAATCTGCCTGTTGTGCACTATTATTAATATTGTATGTGAGTTGTTGTTTTTTTTCACATTTCACTTAATAAACACATCACTTTTCTGTTTAGTTGTACGCATTCCAAATAATTACATTTAATGGTTCACACGTTATTCAGCTAGGGAAAATGTATTGAATATGCACATGTACATGCACATGCATTATTCAAACACACATTTATTTAATTTTTGTTGAAATATATTACCGTATTTTCCGCACTATAAAGCGCACCTTCAATAAATGACATATTGTAAAACTTTTTCCACATATAAGGTGCACCATATTATAAGGCGCACCTTCAATGTATGACATATTTTAAAACTTTTTCCATATATAAGGCGCTACAGTAGAGGCTGGGGTTACGTTATGCATCCATTAGATGGTGCTGCGCTAAAGGGAATGTCAACAAAACAGTCAGACAGGTCAGTGAAACATTATTAATAGATTACAAACCAGCTTTGTGACAACTCCATTCACTCCCAAAATGAATAAACAGCTGTTTTATTATTTTTTCTGACTGTACTAGTATTAGCTAGCGATCCAAGATGGCGGGATCTTCTGCGCATGCGCGTCACCGATCATGCAGAGTCATCGATAGCGTCTTGACAGCGAGACCTGTTGCGGTTCAATATTGATCCATATATAAGGCGCACTGGATTATAAGGCGCATGGTCAGCTTTTGAAAAAATTGAAGGCTTTTAGGTGCGCCTTATAGTACGGAAAATACGGTAATTAATTCAATAGATAATCTGTTTAGAAATAAAATATTGCTATACCATTTCGGAACAGAAAAAATACAACTTGCCTTGTGTTGAAAAAGCAAGATTAGCTGTATAGTTTTTAATATTTTCTGGCAAGAGGAAAAAAAAAAAAAAGTTGCCAATCCAGCAAAGGAAACCCGCCGCCTAATCAGGAAGTGGTAGAGGAGAGTGGGTCTGACAAGGTGTGAAAAGAGCCGTGATCTTCTTCACTCAGCCCCTCAGATCTCACTTTGATGGACCGCTTTGTAGTGCAAGCAGTTGAGCGAGTGGCTGCTAAGCTACATTACAATATATGGCCTGTTTGCCCAGCAGGTGCCATTTCCCTCTCTGCCTTATAATGAAACATTTTGCATTGCGTAGCACACAGAATGCCAATGTCAACTAATGCATGGAACACCTTGTGCTCCGCCTGGAGAACAGATAAGCAATGAGCCACATGTTAGGGACAGCTCAAAAGCTGATGTTTGAAATGCCATGTGTGTGGTATATTGTCAATTTAGGAAATATATGGCTTGAATTAATGGTACATTGTCTTACACTTTATAGCACAATTTTACTCTGTCATATATGATAAATTGGAACAATGTCAGTTTTAGAACGATCCCTACTTGTTTGTTGGACAGTCTTTTTGTGACAAATGTTTTGAATATTTAAAATAAATACTATTTGACCGCCATATTTCGGACTACAAGTCACTTTTTACTAGTGTTGTTCCGATACCGATACTGGTATCGGCAGAGGTGCCGATACTGCATTAAAACAGTGGTATCGGTATCGGTGACTACTCACAAGTAACATGCCGATACCATTAATTCCAACGCTAATATAGAATTTTGGATGCAGCATCTTGTGTCACTTGTATGTGACATGTTCACTGCATGCCGATCTAAGATATCCTATTGGCCCTTGAATGCTCTCAACCAATGGCAGGACAGCTTGTTCATGTTGAGGAGAAAAAAAAACGTAAGTATCGGTATGGTATCGGTATCGGCCGATACTGCAAAGCTGGGTATTGGTATTGGGAGCCAAAAAACAGAATCGGAACAAAACTACTTTTTCCCCATAGTTTGGCTAGTCTTGTAACTTATACTCAGGTGTGACTTGAATATTCTAAAATTAGAGCACAGATTCACACCCAAAATCTTTTGTTCTCGAATCGTGTTGACAGTAGCGAAGGAATTCTGGTCGGATTCGAAAATTATGCGCGTCGCACTGTGAGCAAAGGTAGAAGAATCCTGCTCGGTTATTGCGACTTTTGGTGCTGTATATAGTTTGTCAGAGTTAAAGCATTAACTAATTAATTAATCACAAACAAAATATTGCATTAATCATGTATTAACACAGATTAATCACACTATTAAATTTGACCACAGATGATCCTTTAGCTGACAGCGGACGGTTACGTTAAAGGTAGCACATGTTGTGTTTGAGCAATAAACATAACTACATGCATGAAAGTAAAGCATTTAATTAATAAATGTTTGTGTATGACATTAAGAATATTTGTTCATGTCAGAATATTGGGGTAATTTTATTCCATTTTAAATTATGAAAGTATTTAACTGATTAGAAAAAGGGGATGAGCGTGTGTGCAGTGGATCAAAAATTGTTGTAGACGTCCTCATAATATTAAATGTCGTAAGGATTAACACATATCAAGTGCTCTTCATTTTTGGCGGGAAAAATGTTGATAGAAAAAAGACTTTAATTACGCGATTAATCGTGATTAATCAAAATTCTAAGATGTGATTAATCTGATTTAAACAATTGTTTGACACCTCTAGTAGGCTATATAGTAAATTCTTCTGGTGGTGCATGCCACATGCTAAGCTAGCAAACTAGCTACATGTCACATATTAGTTGCCACTACAACTACTTTCTTTCTTTCTTTCTTTCTTTCTTTCTTTCTTTCTTTCTTTCTTTCTTTCTTTCTTTCTTTCTTTCTTTCTTTCTTTCTTCTTCTTCTTCTTCTTCTTCTTCTTCTTCTTCTTTTTCTTCCGCTTGCTTAAGCTAGTTTAGCATGTGGGATTAGTCTAACAGCTAATAGTTTGTCCGTTCTTCTTACATCTAGTTCTCTCTAGCTTCATTGTGCTTTTTAGCACTATCATTAGTCTCCATATTTCCTCCAGATTACGCACGTTGGAAAAACACTGCCCGTTATGGCACAAAAGAACAGTTGGCTATATCACTGGAATCAGGAAGCGACAATCCAAAAGCGCTAAAATTGCTCACTCTCATTCACAGAAATTATTCTCTTACTCTCTCCTCCAAAAAATGTCATGACCTAAAACAGTCCACACAGGTCCACGCTATAAATCTTAAATAACAACAATTGGTGGGAAAGTATTAATTAAACACAACAGTGAGTGGAGCACAATCTTTGAAAAAACAAAACAAAACATTACTTTACATGCTTTTTTCTTCAATGGTGACAATATGTCAAATTGTTTGGTTTTATCTGGCGCTTTGCTTTGCTTTTTGTCAGAATTTGACAGCGTTCCGACCTCGCAAAATGACTTGTAATGATGTGACAAAAGCCGCTGAACATGGCTACACACGAGTGACGCTTGTTTCATGATGTGCGACATCACATCTCCACGCACTCAACTAAGCGGTCTCGCGTCTCTGTTATTTGTTAGCTTTTGCTCCTGCTATCTGTATGATGTGATTGTGGCATAATGAGCCAGCGTAGAAGTGGAAGCTTAGAACTGAACATCAAGGTTAATGAAGTCAACGCGCAATTAACTCAAAGCGGGGCCTTGGTTTTACAGCGACTCCTCTCTCCTCTGTTAATAAGACTGGCCACTCATGTGTTCACAGTGGCGGATTATGCACCTCTTTAATTCCTTTTAAATCCATCAAGTGGATGCTCTCCTCTCTCTTTCAACACGCCTCTAATAAGTCTGATGTCAATATCTCACCACAGGAGCCTCAAAGATGAATAAAAATCCACACAAGGCTAAGTTTCCTCATATGAGTGCAACGCTTCTCAGGTTCAGGGAGAAGGCCAAGATTCTTTCCACATTCTGTGGATGTTTACCAAATAATCCCACACAACAAGTGAAGCAGAAACTTAATTGTAACTAATTAGCTCCCTGGAGGTTGAATTGGATCTGCGTTCTTTATTCCCCAGTTTACCTGTAGTATGTAAATCCTGCTTCCGTGTTGCGGAGCGGAAGGGCGGTGGGGGGTAATGAGAAACACGAGGATAGATGGGAAGGGAGGCTGAATTAAGAGAATTTGAAAATCGGCCTGTAACGAGCTTAATTTTTGTCCTGTCTGCCTCTGCTCGTCCAATCGGCAGCCGGGAGCTGTTTCCATCAGCGTGCGCTGCTGATGGGGAGCTCAGCTCAGCTCAGAGGTCTCCAATGAGTTGCTAGCAGAGGATTAAACACGACTTTGTAAGCGCCGCTATTGTTGCGATCACCTGGAGAAAATGAGCAACCTGTCTGGGTTCGGTTTTTGGCTGCATTCCTTTCAGACGGAGAGCACAATGCAGCGCCCCCTCCTGTTCTGTCTGCATGTGTATTGGCCCAAAATGAGAGCTGATGGGTGGTTCGTTTTAGATGTTACATAAAAGGCTGAAGGATATGGCTTTTCCGTCATGTTAAGTAAAGGGCATACAGACCATTCAGCTACAGCCACTACAATACTGTCCATCCTGTTATGTTTCCCTAGCAACAGTACCTCTGTACGTGGTCTCTGGAGGGCTAAACAAGTATGATGTCGCTAAAGTAGTAGGAACAGATGTGCGTTAACGGTGCCAAATTACATCCAATGTAGAGTTTTGTTTAAACTGCTTTATTTCTCATCATAACACCTCATCGACGGTCTCTTTCCAACATGCTCAAATTTCACAGTGGAACACTGGGGACGTTAATGTAAAAACAGACTTTAAAAGCACTCTCGGCTCGCAAAAACAGAAGCGACTGGGGACAAACTGGGTGACGTCTGTTTTTTTCGCTTTGTCAGTGTTTGCAAATGCAAAACCAAAATCGGGCAGGAAAAGAAGTCTCATGGAAGTCTGCAGTGGCAGAGGAGACGGGAAGTGGGCGTGGAGGGTTCGGCCTGTTACATCACCAGACTTTTGCAGTTTTCCATCAGGCCACACGGACTTCACCGCAGTCAGCCTCACTCTGTGAAAATTGTTGGACAGATTGGTATTTGGGAAGAAATGAGGAGTTTTTGGATGACATTTTAAGGAAATAAGTTTTTATTTTCTTCATATACTATAAACTCAAAAGCCTTTCATGTTAGCTGTAGTTGTTGTTTGTAGTCTGGATCAGATGTGTCAAATCCAGGTCCAGATTGGTTTTAGCAATTGGTGAGTAGAAGCACCTGTGGCTAAAGCCACACTGTGGGAGTATTTTTATTTATTTTTTGTAACTTTCTGGACCTGGATTTGACCCCTCTGATCCAGAATACAAACTGGAACTTGGAGCTGAGTAGAAGCACCTGTGGCTAAAGCCAAACTGTGGCGGGTTTTTTACTTTCTGGACATGGATTTGACCTCTCTGATCCAGACTACAAACTGCAACTTCTAGCTGAGTAGAAACACTTGTGGCTAAAGCCAAACTGCGGCACTATTTTTACTTTCTGGACCTGGATTTGACCCCTCTGATCCAGAATACAAACTGGAACTTGGAGCTGAGTAGAAGCACCTGTGGCTAAAGCCAAACTGTGGCGGGTTTTTTACTTTCTGGACATGGATTTGCCATCTCTCATTTAAACTACAACCTGAGTAGAAGCACCTGTGGCTAGAGCAAAACTGTAGGTTTTTACTTTATTGACCTGGATTTGATGCCTCTGATCTTAGCTAGAACTTGTTGAGTAGGAGAAAACGTAGCTAAATCCAAAACTGTGGCACGGTTTTTACCTTCTTTACCGGTATTTGACACCTGGTTCTGGATACAGTACTTCCCTGAAGGTTAGCTAAATATGAACTCATCTGCCTTGTCTATTTTGTGCATTACAACTCACAAACCTGAACCTTTACTTTAATATAGTCCAAAGTAAGTTTCATCCGTGGTGTTCTGAAATTGGCCGTAAGTGTGGCAAGATGGGAGTCTGGCACCGTCAGCGGCGGTGTCATGGCTGCCCGAGAAGGTTCATGAGCTGTGCAGCATGTCGGGCGTGCAGGTGAAAGACAGGATATGATTAATCTGTCCTGCGGAATTGCGATAAGAGACCTCGGTTCATGCAGATCACCCGAGGCGGACACATTTTGAATTCCACCTGTTCAAAAAAATGCCATACTTAATAATGAAGAACAGCTAAAAGTACACTTATCTACTTGGTCTTTGTTAGCAGCTTTATGTATTTAAGTTGAACAAGCTTCAAGGGAGTATTTTTCCCAGCACATACATAGGTTACAAATGTCAATGCCTGGCGTGCGTTGTACGTGTTGCTGACAGCAAACAGTACGCCTGTAGAAAATAATGATGGACCTCGCGCTTCATGCATAATGCAAAGACTGAAAATAGTGTTTCCAGAGAGCAAACTGCATCGCCTTTGGACTTAAGTGAAATATAACCTGAATTTGACATTTTCTAATATCCTACACCCAAACTTTTTTGTTTCAAAGAGATAGGGTCGGTAATTGCTGTACCAGAAGAAAGACCGCCAATCCTTCTGGGTATTGTGGGTGACTGTGGGGACAAGTTGAGATTGGAACATGGTAATTGCAAAGACAAGGGCTGAGAATAAATGGGAGGGGTAGGGGGAGAATTCTTTACTGTCGCATAGAGGAAGGTCACATGCACAAGTGTATGACATCCGCGCATGTTACGGTGTATTATGCAGCGCGCACATGAGGGACTGATACCTTTTCTTAGATATCCAAATTCACGGCTTTGCTTTGTGACAAAAGAGAGCAGATGATCTACGCTCAAGTCGCCCTGCCTGAGCTGAAGGCAGGAGATGAGATGCACGATGCTGGATGAGACGTCGACAACAGCCACGCGGTGTGCGCATATTTCTCGTCTCTCCTCCCCGAATCATTATTCCGACCATTTGATTAATGCTTCTACGCTCTTGTCAGAATACTTATACACTTCCTCAAAGATGAAAGACAAACAGGGGCAATTTATTTCTCCAGATTAGATATTGATCTCTGTTAGTGTGCTGGGCGTCTGATATCTTCCCTGAAAAATGAATGTCAAACTCTCGGTATCATACTTCTTTTTTAAAAGTGGAGAATCGTAGATGCTCCCGCTACTGACACTATCTACTATCTATCTATGGGCTTGCACTTTTCTCCTGTTATAACTGAATCTTTTTGACACCATGAGACCACAGCCACTTTACTGATGTCCTCCCCCACTCCTCCTCAGCGCCAGTCACATACTGTTTTCTTCAAATTCTCTTGATGGTGCTGTCGTGTTTATAGACTTGAGAGCGGACAGCAAGCAGTCTGACTCTGGCTGGCTGGAGGGCTCAGTAAATAATAATAAAGACAGAACGGCAGAAGGGAATACATGGAAGGAGTAAGCCCAAGTCCATAAGTAAGCTTCCCTGCATATGTACGAGAGTTGACTTAGGAGAACCGATGTCTTAGTAATTGACTGTTACAGTTCACGATGAATCTAAAGAGGAACGACAGCCCATATGCTCTGAAAGTCTACAACAAAATCTCATCCAGCGTTGTTTTGTCTGCTTGTGTTTGCTTGAAATGTTGACTGCATTGATGGTAAAGAAGCAGGGAAGAGAACAAATATTTATGAACAAAACAGAAAAACAGAAAACACAAAAATCGAACGATTATTATAAATGGCTAAAGTCTTCAGTGTTACTCCACTTTTCCTGTCACATGAATGTAGTGAGTTGTACCTCGAAATCATCCCAAGACATGATATAAAAAAAAAAAACACAATTTAGGAAGGCAAGCATTGCTCATGCCTTATTTTTTTTTTTATTTCTGGTTGTTTTTGTCATACCAAGAACTAAAACTGAATGAGCAAGGAGCTTGGATGTCAGTTCAGTGATAAACAGATTGCAATACTTGAATTGATCTGCTAACATAGATTTAGACACCACAGTTGTCCCACAGCTCATTCAATAGACAGGACATTTTCAGATATTATTTGCAGATTCGTACCAAACAAACAAATAAAAATGTATTCCGATACATTTACTGTTAGAAAATGTAGTTAGTAATGAGATCCAAGTAGTTAGTAATGTAATCCAAGTACTATAATATTAAAATAATGTAACTTGATTACTTTTAATTACTTTTGATTACTCCAGTAACAAATATATAATAACAATATAATGTAATCCTGCAAAATAATCCCTATTTTTAATAAATGTACCAGTAATTTGATTCCGTGATTTTTTTGTTGTCTGTAACTGTAACAAATTACTTTTTAATTATTTTTTTAAATTCAGAATATGTTACACCATTACATGTATTATGTTACTCCCCATGCCTGATTATGAAAAGATTATGAAAACTAACTCCACATGAACACAAAATAAGCTTTTTCCTTAAAGCCTCCTGACTACCAGCAATTCAAATTTGTCCTCTGTAGTGGACCTTTTTAAACATGAATATCTCCCACCCAGTGCATAAGATTGAATTAACTCGTTTTGTGCTCTATAGAGGGCATTCGGAGCTTTCCGATGATACCAAATGTGTAGGGGGTGGGGCTTTGCTACCTTTGGTTGCATCATAAAAGAAAATGGCTTCCCTCAGTGCAAGCGGAAAAGCAAGTGTATAGCACTTTTTTAGTGAACAAATTTAGGCTTTAAATATTGTTAGCATGTGTTCTATAAGACTCTTAAGAACACATTAAAGTATTGTTTGAATTATTTTAACTGTATTTGAGCCTAGCACCTAAGTTTAAAAAAAAATGTCCTCTGTAGTGGACACATCATAGCTTAAAAATAAAAACGTTTTTTTTCAATGATTTTTTTTTTTTTTTTTTTGCAGTATTCCAGTTATTTACAAAGTTTGGGAAATATCAAAATAAACATGTTTGGACAATAGTTTTTTCCCGGTAGTCAGGAGGATATGTACAAAGAATTACGTAAACAATCAGTGGCCATCTTAAAATTGGTGATATTTCATTATGTGCCAAACATTGATTTTTTTTTTTAATGTTAGTTGTATTTATTTTCATTGCAACACAAACAACGCAATTTATTAAATCAAAACTCCTGACCACCATGTGTAACATCATCACTTAATTCTCCACGCAGCAGCTGCTTGCAATCAACTGTTTAATGGAATCAGAAATCCTCTATGGATATTTCCTTTCAAAGCTGCCTTAAATTCTGCGGCCATTGACCATTTTAAGGAACATAATTGTTCAATTTTCCTCTCAGAAAATCAGAGCTGGGACTGAATACTTTACACATGTTATGAATAATTGTGTCTCTTTGTGTAAGAACGGACTGTAGAGGTGAAGTCACTGCTGCGCGTATGCAGCATAACACACATAGCCCAGATGCAAGAAGCAGCGCTGAAGAAAATGTACATTCATGTGAATAACTGGAATCTAATCCACTGGAATGTGTATTAATAATGTGGATAATCAGCCCCCTTGTCTGTTTTTTTTTTTTTTTTTTGTCTCACAGCAGCTGCAAAAAAACAAACAAAAAACATTAGATTTTGCTTCACGCCTTATTTAACAATATTGTCAGCTTCATCGCACACTTGAACGTAAGGATGAGGTGATTTCCTTGCGGTCAATGTCAGAGAATATTTCCTGTTTCCTATGAGCGCTTGCCACCTCATCACTTTGCAAATGGTTTTCCTTAGTAGTTGGCTTTTATTCCGTGCAGTCAGGGAAAAATACTGTTGCTTTGTACGCCGTGCCAGTGTGACAGCCGAGTGTGAATTATCTCACCCGTTCTGTCGCGGTAAAAAAACAAACAGGAGACAGGCGAGCGAGACATCAATTACTCCAGCGACTCCTGGGGAAAATAAAAGCATTGGAATCTAATGAGTTTATATCGTTTACCTGCTGTTATATAATTTATACCCTGTTAACCCATCCATCACCTCCATGTGTACTACCAGCTGAGTTCCCAGTGCTGTTCAGCAGTAGGGGGGGTGAACGGGCCTCGAAATGGAATCCGTCAGCAGCGGAGAGTTGAAATTCTCCTCTCTATATCGCCGCCGCTTCCAATGTGGCTGTTTATTTGCCCGGCCTCTCATTTCATGCAGATTTGAATGCTGCATTCCTCAAGTAATGCTTCTGATATTTTTTTTTGAAAAGCTCCCATACATAGAGAGGAACACAGCTGATGATTTGCACCACGACTTAGCGGGCTGGGCTGCTCTGACAGGAATACATGCTTTCTGACCTGTTTTTGTTTTTTGTTTTTTTCATTGTCTCACAGCCACACTGCCTTTTAGACAGCCATCTTCTTAAAGTCTGAAAAGTCGACTACATAAACCCACTTGCTTTGATTTCTCCAAAATTCTGCATCATATTGTGTTGACAGATGAGAAAAGGAAGAACAAAATGCCCCATAGTTGACTTTTATACTTTAAACCCAACTTTATAGTAATTTTAACTTTAAATAACAACTTTTCCGTCACCTATATTTTGTCAAGTGGGCTAATGTTTATTCATAAACTAATTTGTTGATTAATTGCTTGATTTATTGACAGTATTGCAACACAATTCCAATTTGCAGCGGTTGGTTGACCAGTAAATGACCACCAACATGTTTGAATTTAGAAACAATTTTCCTTTACAAATAATGAAAATGCAGGTTCTATGGTCATCTGCACACTTTTTGTTATGGTCTTCACTGGTAACCTTTTGCGGTGATGTCACAAAAAGCATTTAAATTAAAAAATAAATCCAAAAAGAATCGACAATTAAAGCTTTAAGAAGATGCTGTGTTGAAGTTTTACAACATTTTTCCTTAAAATTTGGGTTAAATTCCAAATTATTTGAACTTAGTGGTGTTTGACTTTTGAGGGTCACTGGATTAGATATTTTCTGTTTCATTTCTGATAAATTATCCACTATTTTATAGAGTTTTGATGACTTTTTACGATGGAGAACATGCATAACTGTGATTTTCACATTATTTTAATTACATTATACATACTGTACTGTACAATAACAAATATTTATATTGTCTTTTTTTAAAAATATATTTTAGATGGCAAAAGTGATGATGGGTCCTTTTTAAAGGGGAAGTCGAGTCAAAACTTCTCTTGACAATTGAATTTCAATACAATTCAATTTATTTCACTCTTTAAAGTAAAAGAAATGAAATGGGACAGAAAGAAATAAAACTTGCTGTATGTAATAATAATAACAAATAAAAATGTATGTTCTGTGTGCCCTGACTCATCTAAACACGACATTCTTTTTAATTTTGCGTTTGTGGAATAGGAATTAAGTAGCAAAATCTACCTGTTCATACATCTCAGGAGGCGGCCATTTTACCACTTGCTGTGGACTAAAAATGACATCACAGTTGCTCAGGCTGAGCCATGATTGGTTGAGCTACTGTCTGTCCCCTGAGATGGATAAAAAACTATTGGATTTTGCTGCTGAATTCATCCATCCATCCATTTTCTTGACCGCTTATTCCTCACAAGGGTCGCGGGGGCTGCTGGCGCCTATCTCAGCTGGCTCTGGGCAGTAGGCAGGGGACACCCTGGACTGGTTGCCAGGCAATCGCAGGGCACACAGAGACGAACAACCATCCACACTCACAAGCACACCTAGGGACAATTCGGAGCGCCCAATTAACCTGCCATGCATGTCTTTGGAATGTGGGAGGAGACCGGAGTACCCGGAGAAGACCCACGCGGGCACGGGGAGGACATGCAAACTCCACCCAGGAAGGTCCGAGCCTGGACTCGAACCGGAGACCTCAGAACTGGGAAGCGGACGTGCTAACCACTCGACTACCGTGCCGCCCCTGCTGAATTCACATTACACAAATTCCTTGTTTTGATTATTGGGGTGCCTTAGAACATATATTATTATAAAGACCATTTTTTAACTGATTTCTTTTAAAAAGCCACTTAATTTACCAAGTATGAAAATAAAATAAAAAAGGTATTTCATCACTTATTCCTTTAACATACATTAGCAAGCTGAAAGTCATGCAGCTTGTGTTTTCACAACCGAAACCTCCTAAGGAACTGTGCAAGTAATGATGACAGAACTAACAGCAAGGCCATAACAAGGCAGGTCACACACCAAATGCAGTGACAGATTGTAATCATAGAGCTCGCTGAAATAATAATTCAAACTCTGCTCGGTTTCTGCTGCAGACGACCATTTCTTTCTGATCTCTCCCTCTTGACTTCAATCACTTTCTTCCCAACCGCAAAAATCCCTCACTCTCTCGTCTTTTTTTTTTTTTTTTTTTATCGTCATTCAACATGTCCACTTATAGACGTTCTATTATTTCTATATTTATGTATTCTACATTTGATTCAGAATCACATGTTAATGAAGAGCGTCATTATCAACCTTTAAAATTTAATTTTCCGCTCTGTGTCTGCTGCTGAAGACACTCTGCAGTCAGGATGGGAGGATGTGGGAGGGGTTGGTGGTGGGAGTTGTATCACAGTGGCATCCTTATCTGCATTTGCTGCTTTAAAGTTGCCGACCAAAGAAGAAGAAGCGTAGCAAGTGTCTTCTACACGGGCTCTGTGCGGAGCGCAGCAGACTCGTTTCCTTACACCCCCAGATCCGAAACTTGCTATAACTCCGCATTCAGGGACAGCGGCTTGGGTTTCCCGACCCCATCTCCAAACTCGATCCCCAGCCTCGGCATTAGCTCCAGAGAGGCGAGAGAGTGCCCTTGTGATAAGGTATGAGGCCTGTCTGCCTCTGACTGACAAGCCTGCTCTCACCATGCCAGTGCCTGCTGCTTGATAAGAGAAAATGTCAGCGTGATTTTGGGAAATGTCATTTATCACAGCTTTCTGGCCGTGTCTGTAACCCAGACTGATTATAGTTGCCGGACATTTATATCACTGGGGGTGGCTCGGAAAATTGTACAAATGCTATGTTTTTCTGTGATAACGGCCTCCGCCGTAATGGATTTGATTTTGCTTCCCTCGCTCACCTCCCGTGCCTGAGTAGTCGGAACATCATTTACTGTAGTTTGTTTTTGGAAGAGTGTATCACCAGCCACCTGCAGGTGCCGCGCCGAAATACTCAAATGTCCGCCTCTTGCTCGGTGTGATGTGTGCGGTAGTTTTGCTAGATGAGCAGCAGATATGTGTTGGCTGTATGGCGTATCTTGTCTTATTTTAAGTCAGATCTTTAGTGTTGACGTTTATGTCATGACTCGGGTCATGCAGGGGTATTGTTTGGGCCTTGTCTCATGTCTGGGGTCACGCCTGGGTTAATTTTGAGTTGAGTTCATGACCTGTTGGGTGTGAGGTCAAGTGTCTGTTTTGTACTGATGTAACTATCATCTAGTTTCAACTAGTTTTAGGCTATGTGATGTAAAGGATCTTTAATGCTATGTGATATGTGGTGACAAGAATCTTTAATGCTATGTGATGTTATGTGGTGTCAAGAACTATCTGTAATGCTATATGATGTTTTGTGATGTCAAGAATCTTTAATCGCGTTACTGGGGCAACAGCCAATCAGATAATGCCACGTCAGTACTAGTACCCACATGTCTAGCCACAACCAATGAGATGGATTCATGGTCTATATAAGCTGTCTGAGAAATGTGTGTGTTGCCGGATTATTACTCACAGTTCCTCTGTGCTTCTCCGCAGCCCAATGGTGGCTTGTCGTCTCGTGATTCTCGATGCATTCTCGTTGTTTTTCGTTGAGTCAAGTTATGTGAATAAATAGTTAAAACCTTATTTGTGTCTGCGCTTTGGGATCCAACCCTACAGCACACGACAGTTTAAATGGGAAGTCCAAAATTGATGAAGTGGTAAAGTGAGTTTTCAAGCAATACGAGTTCTTCATTTAAAAAAATAATATTAGGATAACTTATTTTACACTGCCGCAACAACACTTTGCATGACGGTAGCACAGTGCTAACGTGCTAACAAAGGTCAACTACAAAACAAAAGCTTTCCAAATAATACATGGACACAAAGGCACGTGACAACATGGCGGCTAGCTTGACTTGTATTTATGATTGGAGGGCACTTATTCTTGCGAACAACATCAACACATCATCCCAAAATCGTGTTTAATCGCTAAATGCCAATTACGCTGTCATTGTATTATTGCAGCGCCAGTTGCTAACGTTAACAGCTTTGGCTAGCAGCTAGCTGCGAGTGCCCAGTATAGGCTGGCAGTTGAAGTTGAAAATTACTTTATACACCTCAATGCTGACGGAAAGGACACAGTTGCAGTTCCTGGGATTCATTTTTAACAAGTCAGCTTTAATCAAACGTGATGTTTTTGGCAAGCAAAAGTGCTACTATGGTTTTGACGTCACTTTGTCCCATAGCCCAAAATCTCACTTTGAGTAATTCATTATTAATTGTTTTTTTTTGTATTCATTGTGCTTTAACAAAGTATAGTTTATCCAAATACTCATTTTGATAAAATGTCTACGACATGCTCACCACAGCCTTGCTTAAAGACACATGTATTTGTTTCTTTATATTAACAGCAAATTTGTTGAAACTGCGATTGGAATTACTCATTTTTACATTTTAAAGCTAGTTATTCATCAATTTTCTGGTTAAAAAAATGATTAATGAAACTCTGGAGCCGTTATGTAATGGAGATTGTACATTTATATGGTTTCACATTTGTAAGTGGTCCTCTGAGGGCAACCATAACTCTGAAATGTTAGCGCAGTAAAATGTAAAAGGTGGCAAAAGCTTCAGAAGCTTTAGAATTCTCCGGCTTGTCATTATTGCTAGCTTCTTCCTCTGTGGCGATGGACTGTTCCTTTTATGTCTTTCAAGGGTTTGATTTGTGGATTTGCGATGAAGCGCAGTTAAGAGTTTGTCACACTTTTAATGTTGAGTCCTAAAACCCAAGCTGTTATATATTATTCAGCATCGTCTTTTCACCGAAACACTATCTATACGCTACCCCTGTTTGCTAAGCAGACATTCAAGAGTTGGTGATTCAGAGTTTTTTTTTTTTTTTCCCTTTCTCACTGTTTACTTCGAATGACATTTGTGGGCCACCTTGATAAAGCAATTCTTCCCGCTACCTAGACCAACCTGATATTTCTAGCAGCTTCTCTCATTCATTTGTATCCCCTTTTTTTTTTTTTTCCACAAGACCTAGCCTGCCTCTTGTGATCCACGGCCCGAAGTAGACGGGCACATAAAGAAGTGTCTTTAACATGGACTCCCCGCCAGCCTCTCGGGAGCTCAGCGAGAGTGTTGCTCCCCACTCTTAGCCAAATTTATTGCTAGCCCGACTGTGGACGTCCTGGTATATTTGTCAAACGGCTGCACCTGTGAGAGTCCCAGCACAAGATGAATTCTAGGTTGGGAGTGTTGCTCCAGGAATAAATCTCCCTCTTTTTTTGCATTGTCTTTGTTTGCGGCTGGGAATGAGCCTCCTGTCACGTGAAGTGGAGTTGGAGAAAGCCATGATGAATGGTGCTCTTTGCTGACACCTTCATTGGGTTATTTATGGCTCATTAATTGAAGTGAAAAGGAAACTTGTTGGCGCAGCAGGGGGAGGCAGCACCGGGCCTCGGAGCAGCCCACAGGCTTCTTGGGAAGACGGAGGGAGAAAGAGGCAGCCGTCTCTTCCTCACTTTTTTCTGTCTGCTGGAGAGCAAGAGGGCAGTGACCCATTCAATGGGTTAGGTTGGGAGTGTGTCAGGATCCTTCTACTTTATTGCAGTTTAAGAAATTAAGTGAAAACCTTAAAGAAAAAAAAAAATCTCCAGCATTGGGGCGGCACGGCTCAGTGGTGGATGAGTCGTCTCGTCTCCCAACCCAGAGGTTGTGGGTTTGCTCCCCGGCCCTTGTGACCGTGAAGAAGTGTCCTTGAGCACGATACTGAACCGCGAGTTGCTCCCGATGCTGCAACATCAGTCGGTGAATGTGTAATCATTGTGAAGCGCTTTGAGTGCCTTAATAGGTGGAAAAGCGCTTACAAGTGAAAGACCATTTGCTATATTGAACTGGCCAATTACATATATTAAGGCTATGTTGCTGTGATTGTTAACTGCAATCATGTTGGCTTGAACTGTGTGTTACTGAGTGTTATTTTGCATCTTTAGGAACTAATATTACAACAACTTTGACCACAATATGCTATAGTAAGCTATTTTAATAGTAAAGTATCGCTCAGAACTCAATGTTAATTTTCTGTTAGCCTCTCAATGGTATTTATTTACCATGGACTAATAGCATTAGCTCTGGTTATGTTTCTAAAACAAAGGCTGGGGTAAATGGAGAATTGAGCCAAGTTGAGTAACCCCTTGTTCCTATAAGAAAGCATAAAACAAAACTGAGCATGTGATAACTTGTTTAGGGGAAAGACATTTTGCGGAACCTGTGAAGAGCCACATGGCAGAAATCATTTAGATGTTCATGTACCAAAAGAACAACAACACAAAGAATGCACTCATAATGTTTATGATGATTGTGCAAATGCCTGACTACATACTGTACATTTAAATTTGTTTTATACATATGTTAAGATATCTCTGAGCTGAAAAATTGGGTGCTAATGCTAGCATAACAGTGCACACAATTAGCTATGGTGGATAATGAATCCAATATGGTAGCCATGAGTTAGGTTTACTTATATGGGCTGGTGGCTCAATTTACCCCATTTAATTTATTAGTATATTTTTGGATATATAGTAACTAGTGGTGTGCATCTCCTCCACCCAAAATAAATAAATACATAAATTGAAGGCGTGATACAGTTCAAGGACAGTGCATTTTCAAGTGGAACAATTGCGGTTACATTTCAATTAATTGCCCAGCCCTCAGAGCTTGTTATTTGGCATATTTTTATGGAGCAAACAGTCTTTCAAATTGTTTTTATTTACACCCTAGTTTAAAGCAAAACAAGCCAGTCAGTAGGATTAAGCGTCATGTGTATAATCAACCCTTATTTCAAAGTGTGTAGCTGTATTGAAGTTGACATTAAGCATAGTATTGGTAAAGTTATGGTTGTATGTGTTTTGGCACAGCCACCCTTGGATTTGTCTGAAATTTCAATAATGTGAAATAATCATTTCCCCACTTGAGCACAATTTCCTTTGAACACGGCAAGTCTTCCAAGGAGAGGGAGCCACTTCAGACGCATAAGCTCATGAGCGCACTTGATTAACAAGTGGATTAACTATGCTCGTTTCATGCGATGATGTACCTCAAAGCACTTCAAAGGGAGCGCCGAGTGCCCATGAGGTGCCGTAATGAGGGCTTCCTCGACGCCACGACAAATGTGGCGGCCCGGCGTCGTGTGAACCTGAACATTTTTCTCATTTGGTGTGAGCTCGCCGCTTTTTTTGCCGCACGCATGCTCGTCTCTCTTGATTTGCGGGCTTGGTATTTTTTTTTTCTTGTCTCTTTTGGACTGTATTCTCATGAGAGATTCTTATAAAAATGTATATGAGAACTATATATAATGTACAGATTTATTAAAATTATATATTTATTATTTTTGTGTTATTGAAGACAACGGGACTTTCTGAAGCAACGTGAAGCCCTCATCCACACACTGGCTGTCATGTCTGACTTGATTCTTTTCCCTTCATCTTCTGCTTTTCTTTCTGTGAGGTACACCTACTCATGGCTGTCAATGAGGCGCTCTAAAGTGGCCACACTAGCTAACTATCCGGAGGGAAGATTAGGGTGACCAGATGTCCCAATTTAATTGAGACAGTCCCGATTTTGAACATGTCCTGTCCCGTCTTCCTGTTTTTTTGTTTGTTTGTTTTTTAAGTCCAGTAAATAAAGCCAATTGTTTGGGCCACATATATGTCAATCTGTGTCTAAGAATCATGGGAAATGTAGTCAGACCAAACGTCAGCTGAGCGTTTCTGGCGGTACGCTTCCAATGTTACAATATGGAACCGTGAGGTATTTTCCTTGCAATCAGCGAAAGATAGTCGCATGGAGAAACAAAAGAAAGCAAGTAGCATTTAGCATTAGCTACTATACACAACCAGCGTTCACAAGATTGACTAGTGATTAAATTTAGGGATGTTTGATACCACTTTTTTTTCAGACCGATACCGATACTCAGACCCTCAGTACTCACCGATACCGATACCAACTGCCGATACCACTAGTACAAATAAATAAAATCACTAAAAGATATTTTTAAACAAATATATTTCCTTTAATTTTGACAAAAAAAAAACAGCACAGTCACTCTCCAATAGTCTTAACGCTCAAAATAAAACACAAAAATGCTCTTTTAGTTTAAGATACACAATTTTGAAGTATTTCCAAACCGGTGAAGTTTTGGTGAAAAACTGCTGCAAGCTAGCGCCAGTTACAGGCAAGGAGGACTCACTTAACGTCTTCCCCCTCTGCCATCAGTCGCTTGTACTCGTCTGCGTCACGAGTACTCGAGTACTTGAAAAAAAGGCTGGTATCGGCCCGACACCGATACCTGGTATCGGTACTAGCCCATCCCTAATTAAATTTGTTATAAATAGATCCTGGTGAGAATTTATTGTATATTCGATTTTCAGCGAAATTGCGCTGTCACGGTTTTTTAATTTTGAAAATGTGGTTACAAAACGCTATATCGCCGCAACTCAATACTGCATAGTTGTGAATCTTCTCACAAGTTTTTAGCAATGTATAATTTATTTTGAAGCAAACGTGTTATGGGGTCATCAACATTTTAAATGCTAAAATTTGCCTTTCCAAAAAGCCTGGACAGTTAACAGAGGTTTTATAGTAGCTAAAGTTTCTCCTAGCTAATAAATCCAATGGGAATAAATAAATAAACACAAACAAATCAAAGGTCAGCCAGCATCCCGGAACAGATTGTATTAGGCCGTAGAGGTTCCCTAGATAATCTAAGTCTCCTTCATGGATTACAGTTGTTTATTTTGTCTCAAAAGCACATCATCAGCCTTGTTGCCAAGCTTTTTGCTGTCCTTGAACTGCTCAGTCCATTTTTGACTCCTGTGCGGCCCACGTCTGACACCTTTGCGCTGTCACCGCTGTCAATCAACCCTCTGCCTGTGTCCTCCAACACTCTCCCATCTCTCAGCAGCCAGGCTTCCATCTCTCCCTATCCGCGGGAGAACATGTCCCGGCCTGTCATACACTCATCCAGAGTGTATTTTAAGGATGGAGGCGGCGGGAGGGTGGGGATTCAATTTTGCGGCGTAACGTCCTCCCGAGACCGATAGTGAGGCTTCATTCGGCAGTGCGCAAGTCGGACACAGCGGACTAGCCAGCTCAAGTTCCAGCGACCGCCAACCACTGCTAACTCCCTGCATTTTTATTATTCGGATCTGACAAGCGCACGAGCGATAGTAATCTACACTTCAATTACATCGCACAAGTCATCAGATGCTATCTTGCGCTGGTGATAGAATGTGCTCTGAGGCAGCCCAGCGCCACTCCGAAACAGCCTCCGGAGAGGCGCAATCTTGTGCAGCACATACACACACACACACACGCAGAAACACGGGTAGATAGAAGCCTATCGGGCGTCTCTGTGTGTTTGTGAAGGAGAGACGGTGAGAGCTGGAGGAGCCGAGAGACCAACAGGCCGACAGCGAGCTCCACTTTATCAGTATGACACACGTATTTGCCAGCAGGATTGACTATATAACCTCAGTTTGTCATTGAGACGATTCTTATCAGAACATTTCATTTACTTTTGCAATGAGCAGACTTGGCTGTAATAGGGAGATGTATTTCGTGCATTTGAATTTCTTATCTTAGCCAATAGATGACCAATTCAGATGTGTTTAAAGTCGTTGTCCTCCGGAAGGCCACACTTTTATTTGATTTATTGCCGAACGTATTTAGCCGCTGTGGTCTAAATTGTCTATTTTTCCTCTTCTTTTCGGTGCTGTCCTCTGCCTTCAACTTATCATCAACACATTTTAAAGGTAAGTGCTGCTGCTCAATCGAATCCTTCGCAACACTGTGCAATATATGTTTATACCAGCATTTCCCAACCTATCGATGGCCTGCATCCCTGGAAAACTTTTAATAGAGCCAGTTGACAAAGGTACATTCGTACTAGATTGGTCGAAAGAACTTAACTCGTCCACTAAAGACTCGACTTGACTCGGACTCTTCTGTTGGGACACGTGAACATTACTCGTTTTCTCTCCTAACTCCAAATCTCTATGTGTATGTAAGTTGTCCCTCTCTCTATCCCTACAATTCTGTGCACCCGAGCAACGTCCCAACACTAATGACGTACAGTAGACAAATGTGACAACAAACAGTCACTAGCATGGCAAACTCTGAGCAACAAACTGTGCCCTTTGTTATAGCTTTTGCTCTTGAACACTATCCACTGAGTCATGGTCTAGGACTTGGACGTGACTTGGACTCGTGGTCAAGGACTTAAGACTTGACTTGAACTTGGAGCGTAACGACTTGAGTTTTGACTTGGACTTGGCCTTAGAACTTGTGCCCATCTCTGCAGGAAACTGTGGGTCGATGCACAGACAAAAGTGGGTTTTCATCTGTCACCGTAATTTCACCGGTTCAGTACCGACAGATCTATCAGTTTATTCACTGACGGACTTCTGTTTCACCGATGACTTAATGCAGGAATTAGTTTAGTGCTCAGTTCCTGTATTTTAGTCAGGCAGTGTTGGACAGCTAAAGGGTCCTTTGGTGCACTAATTTACGTCAGGCATACTGTTGAACAGTCCTATGATAATGTATTGAGTCCATTTGGCCGTTCATGGCAGTATTCGCTTTGTGCTCTAACATAGTTGTTAGTGTTGTTCCGATACCAATACTGGTTTCGGCGGAGGTGCCGATACTGCATTAAAACAGTGGTATCGGTATCGGTGACTACTCACAAGTAACATGCGGATACCATTAATTCCAACGCTAATATAGGATTTTGGATGCAGCATCTTGTGTCTTGCTGGTGCACGACATTCACTGGTATGTGACATGCTCACTGCATGCCGATCTAAGATATCCTATTGGCCCTTGAATGCTCTGAACCAATGGCAGGACAGCTTTTTCTTGTTGAGGAAAAAAAACCTTAAGTATCGGTATGGTATCGGTATAGGCCGATACTGCAAAGCTGGGTATCGGGAGCCAAAAAACGGTATCGGAACAACAATAATAGTTGTACATACAACGACTGGCTGTCATTGACGCAACAGTCAAAAAAAGCAGTGACGGACTGTAATTTAGTGACAGATGCACAGAATGATGATTACAGTTTGGTTCAGCTTGACATAATGACGGACTGACGATGACGGATGCTTGCAAATGACGGACACTGGCAAAATTTACTGACACACCCACATCTGGCAAAATGTCCCGCCCTTGGAATATGATCTCCTGTTGGGAACTTCTGGTTTATTCAGTGTACTATAACTTTGGCGTGTTTCATCAGCAAATTGTAATCATAGACAAGGTAAGTGGCTTGTGACTCGAAGATGTCTTTTTTTTTTTTTGTCATCACATCCACCCATCAGTTTCACACTCAGTTTGAAATGCTCTCACATCCACCAACATGACTGAAATATCTTCAGTGTGTCTATGCACGAGACAGTGGGAAGTCGGTCCAGTGTGTGAACAAATGAGCCGACCTACAGTTGCACTATTCTTCCACAGCGCGGCAGCTACTCTGCGTTTCTCCCCGCTCTCTTAACACGGATAGATCAAGACGGATGGCTGGCTTCCATAGTTTTTATCAGGCCTTAATGTGCACTTGCACAATGACTGAGGACTCTTTGAGAGACTGACACAGAGTCAGAGTGGAGATAACGTTCTCGGAGCCCCAGACATTTTCTCCCACCAGAGAGTGTGTGTGCTCTGCTTTGCTTCCTCTCCTGTTGAAACATAAGTGGGAGACATTCACCTGTTTCCAACTGTTCTTCTACCGTTAAGCTTCTCACAACACATGAAACATGTTTCACTGTGAGTCTACGGGCCAGGGGTTATTTGACTGGTTCTGGTTTTCTGTTTGCTTTTGGTCCTTGTGTGGCTATGAAGAAGCTTTAAACACACTTTATAGTTGGTTACCAGCATCTTTGAACTGTAACTGGACTGTTTTTTATGTAGCACTTTAGTTTCAACAACACCACATGGTGCCCAAGGCGCTTTAAAATGCCTCACATTGGTGCTACCAAGTCCACTGGGTTCAGTGTCTTGCTCAAGGACACGTGGCAACCAGGGGGTGAGGATCGAACCACAACCACTCTATCACTGAGCCATGCCACCCCCGAAGTACCCACTATACTCTGGAAACTGCAGCTCGAAAACACTTGATAGTTTTTGATCCATTTTGCCAGTCCAAATAATTCTGCCCATTCAGTACAACCTCTTTTGATCTCCATTTTTTTTTTTTTGTCATGGGTTTGACGGAAACAGCTACAGTCTGTTTCAGGGGATGAGATGGCAGTAAAAATTTGTTCCCTGTCTTTGTTTGCACATCACCCGCTGATAAAAGTACCTTGATGTCGGAATATCTAACCGGATGAGAAAATGTAAATATTTTTCCAGCAGACATTTGGAGCGGGGCGGCGTGCAGCAAGGGTCTCCGGAGCGCACGGCTGTCTAAATGAGTGGTTATTGACAGACCCCTGGCGTCATGAGAATCGCACGTTCTTTGAATCTGTGGTAGGCGAGCAAATGCGATCCTCTCTGATGCTTGCATCTGAACTTATTTTGATGTCCCTGAGCATTAAGGGAAGTGACAGCTTACAAATAAATCCATAATTATCACATCTGAAAGCCACCAACCCAAACTTTATTTGCATACCCAACACATGGAGGAATGTGGGTAATAAACCCTGAGGGTCTCTCAGAATCTGGCAAAGTCGCGGCTGTCATCTCATCAGCTTGCGGGGAGCTCTCTGAAGCTGGCAAAAAAATGGAAAGGCAGACCTGAGTGAGACAATATAAAGAGACTACAGTAAATGGGCAGCACTGACTCAGGTTCAACAGAGCACAAAAGAAACCGAAGGACAAGATTGTTCCCATTGTGTTTCCGCTGCGTATTTCCCCACAGAGCTAGGCGTGCCAAGGCCCCGCGGGCTTCATTTCACCCCTTCAAAACCCCAACATATTTCTTTGAGTGTCCTGAAGATAGGAACACAATGACTGCCTGTAGAATTTCATCTTAATTCTACCTGGGAACACAAAAGACTAATCACAGGCATCACAAAAGCGCCGTTCCTGCAGCTCATTGTGTGATAGGACAGGCTCGGGCCGCATAAAGACCCGGCCCTCCAGAGAGCTGGGAGGCAGGAAGAGGCAGTCAAATGGGTAGCAGAGGAGACCAGGTGACACCGGAGATTACCGTCTGCTTCTCTAGACGGGCATGTAGGAGCAGACATCTATCAGCGCGGGTCACAGCCGCAACGGATGCAACAGACCAGACTAGATAAATACGGAAACGGTGCTCATCAGATCAATAGTAATACTCTAATTTGCACCAGTAAGATCTTACAAGTTACGCATGATGAATTAATTGTTGAGGAATGTCACATCCTGCAAGTGTCTTCGTCTGATCTGTCATCATTTCAACCTTTTCATATCTAGTAATGACGTTGTACGGATTCTTCTGTGTTCACATGTAGGTAAACATTTCCCCCCTTTTCTAGTGCACTTCATCCTAGCTCTGCTTGTGGTTTCCACTTTTCCGCTGCCACAAGTAGTACTAACTAGTCCTGTTTTAGTTCTGGCTCAGCCAAAATTCCAAGCGCGTCTTGCTAAAACCAAACCATACCAGTTTTGTGAGCAGAGCATTAACAAAATTATGCAAATCAGCCGTTTGACACTTCACAGTGACGAAAGTTAGCGTTACTACTAAACTCATAAGAAAACTGATTGTAAGTAATGACAATACAATAGGGCTGGGCAATAAATCTAATGAATTCGATTAATCGTCTTTTTGAAAAACAAATTGTTGAAAATTTCCTAAATTGTGAAATCAAATTTTGCCTTCTGTACTATTAACTACTTTGCTCCCAAAGACGTATTTCTACTTCTTTTTTTTTATGATAGAGTGATAGAGCATACAGAAGGCTTTGATGCAGCCTCGGAACTGCAGAGAATGGTTGAAGCAATGGTAGTTATACAAAACTGGCCAGCAGGTGGCAGCAGAGTATAAGAGATCAACCAGGCCAAAAAAAAAGCTCTTTTCACCACTGTTCGAAACGGATTTGTGAATAATAATGAAACTTGGCTATATTCTAATGCTAATTGCTGCAAAACGGAAATGGAGAAATATACTTTTTTTTTCCTGACTCTAATCTTTCTTTTGGTAGGTTCCATGTTTTTATAGCAATAGAACACAATAGCCTGTGGGCCTTGCAAAATCTGTCAAAATTTAGTAAAACAGCTGAGAGCGAAGGGGGTTGGGAGTGAATGAGTTAAGATCTGTTATGTTGTTACATCCAGATGTCATTGTGAGTTGTACTTTTTCAAACTATAAATGTTAAGTTTATGGTAAAACGGCTTTTTAATTGGTATACATTCTTGTTGTCTGAATATTTTGTAGAGGATTGATTTTTTTTAAATAAATGAAACCTTGTTTGTTGGGTTTATTAGATTAAACTCATAATCATTCTGAATGACTGAAAAAAAATTAGGTTTAATTTTTTTGGTCATATCGCTTAGCCCTGTAATACATTATTATCACAAAGGGTGGTTGGCGATATTATGAAAAAGCTCACAATGTTGTATAGAAAGTCACAATACTGAAAAAGAAGCTTGTGTTATCGGAAAAAAATATTTATATTTTTAATATTGTGGTTTTGCACATATAAATAAAGATGACCTGACTTGACATAACGTCATTCGTGTTAATCTCTAATGGCGAGATAAAAAGCAATTATTGCACACTTTGCCATGGAAGCAGTTTTACCAAACCTCAACATTAATTTAAAAAAAGAGAAAATCATAACACTGATGCTTTAGATAAAGCGCCCTCCATTTACCATCATGATGGGTTTTGGATTTTCATTTTTTGGGGGTGGACATTTTTTGGCAAAAGACTGAAAAGTGTTGATATTTTCTTTATAAACACCGTTTATATATCGGCAGCGATGCACAGACCAAAGCTTTCATAAACAGATAAATGTAAATAAAATATTTTCTTTTCTAATGATTCTATTGCCTGAAAATATTTTTGTACGATTCGGTAGCTCCACCTTCCAAGCACATCACCCTCCCCTTCCTCTACGCGCAGACCCTCCCCACAAGGTTGAGCTGAAGCTCATCTAATTGGTAGCCAGGCGTTAATTAGCATGACTTGTTTGCATGGCAGCAATTAGGAATTCAAACAGGGTGGAGTGACAGATGACACCCCCAGCCCCCCCTCCCCTCCCCCTTCACTTCCCTCCTGCCCAGAATCCTCCCCTCTGATTCATCTCATCTTCATTCCCCCAGATCCTGTTTTTAAAGTTTTATTTAGGGTGTCATTTATTTAACAAGGGATTATTTATTTAGCGCATCAAATCATTCTGGAATGAATATTTATATATTTGTGGGGGTTTTAAATATTTACACGCTCTCTCCATTTCTGGTTGTGGAGCCACTGTAATGAGTGCTGTTGTTGGTTGTCGAGGGGAATAACAAGACTGATTTCAAAGTGGAGAGCCCTTTGAATATATTTCTCACTTAATTGGTATGAATCTATTAGCGGGCTTGACGCTCTGATCATTGTGTAATTGGAGGTATGTTATTATAGGATGACTTTAATGATATATCGCCGGGCTGCCCGTCGTCATTTCGAATGCCGATGATTGATTCGTGTCAGGGGTGGCACGAGAAACCGCTGGCAGTGCCCGTGACCCTGTGTCAGCCGCTCTAATGCACTCGCAGCCTCCTACTTGACTAAATTCCATTAATCCTCAAAGAAGCTTAGCCATTTTTTTTTTTTTTTGCCCTAATGCTCACTCTCTTCTTGCATCTTGTTTTACAGAGACACCATTGTGTAATGGTGGCTTATAAAAGAGGATGAACTTAAACAGAGTCGTGTCCCGAGGACTCGAACCACTCCGCTCTCCGCTTTTGTCTCCGGCGCGCCGCTATCGCAACCTTTGAGTGTCAGCGGTCCGACCGGCCTGGCGCTAAGTTTTTCGGGTCTTATTAACGGCAGCTGCAGGCGGCGGGAGAACCAGGAAAAGGCCTCTGCACAGAACCCCCCCCCCCCCCCCCCCCTCTCTCTCTCTCTCTCCGCTTGTCTTAATGACTAACCAGAATGAGAAGTGGAGGAGAGGAAGAGCCTGATTTGTTCTGCATGCTAAATATGGCCTGTAATCTTTATTCCTCCGAGTCCCTTATTAAAAGTGAAAGGAAGATGAAATCCCACCATCCAGCCCATCCTTTCTGCTGTTTATTAGAGGGGCTTTTCCTCTGTTAATATTGAGGTTATGGTAACCTTAGTGGTGATAGATGCATCTCGTGACTTGGGGTAATAATAGCCATGATTGATTCCCACCTGAACCCTGGAGGTGTAATCTAGCAGGATGGAGAAGATAAAGTGTCAAGGCGGCGTGGAGGAGATACACGCAGAGGCGCATTCCGTCGTCCGACGGCGCCGTTTGTCATCAGGCAGACGATGACGCCCCCTGTCACGATTTATGATGTTTCCCCCCCGTCTCAAATTCATCATTCATTAGCCGCTGCTCGCGCTCCTCCTTGAAATCCGTCTCTGTTTGTTATCAGTAAGGTTAGGGTTGGAAAAAAAAAATACCGCAGCGTTAGTTCTTGATTTGTGCGGGAGGAGGGATGCGAGTTTCGAGCGCGTCACATCAGTCAGATCAGATTTGTTAATCAAAGAAAAATTCCTCCCGCGGTCGCCGAGTTTGTTGTTGCCGCAGAGTGCGCTTGCGCTTCCTGTTTGCAGAGAGTAATTTATTCAGATGAATGCATTTCTCTGCAATTAAATCTCGTGGTACTTTTCTACAGCGATCCTCAGCCTTTTTTGGCCAGTTAGATTAATTCCACTGACCTTATCATGATCCCCAAATGATGACTTATAATGAATCTCTGTATGTAGTGAAACAAGAAATGAAAGCGTGTTTTTTTTAATCACGCCATTTTCATAACAAACATCCCCAATCCCATCGCTACTAGACTTTGGCTTCTGACCACTCCTTGTCATTCACTTTGTATTGAAAATGTGCAAAATACACTTGACATGCTGGTGAGGTCATATTGTTTGAATAAAAAAAATAAATAAATAAAAAAATCACTAAACTTTGCTTGTAAATATTATCTATAAAACTATGACTCAAATAATCAAAATAGTTGTTAAGTAATTTGACAATTATTTATCAATTAAATCCACCATGTGTAAACTGCAAATTTACCCCTAATTTTGAGTTTTCATGAGACATGAATTCCATAATGATCCATTTTGAAAATATGTCACACTATAAATGTGACTGTAGCTTCCGTTGCGGATCCGGAAGCTGTATGTGCGCGTATGTGGTGGAGATAGATCGATACGGTTTTTCCAGGGCAGATACGATAGCCGATTATTAGTCGTCAAGGACAACGATAACCGATATTTGGAGCAGATATTTATTTTCACTAAAAATGGAAACTATTAGCATCAAAATTTGAAAAAATACAAACTCCAGCTCTTAAATTGTTTTATTTTTTAAGCATATGTGTATTCAACAACTTTTAGGGTTTGTAAAAAAATTGTAGTTAAAAAAATAAAAAAATCTTAGTCAATAGACATCTTTGTTTTCAAAAATATAACAAAAAGTTCAGGGATCTCCCACTGGCAGACACGTCTTCAAAAGTTAAATAGAAATGTAAATAAATATTGTTGTTGTTGTTTTTACAGTAAATACATTTTTCCAAATTTCAAAATATCTGAAGTATTAAAATTTTTATTGAAATTTCAAACAAGAATAGAAGGTGCAAAGAGTTCACAGGGTCTCGGAAACTTTAAATATTTAGTTCCTTGAAGTTAACACTTTTTTTAAATGGATTTATTATCGGCTGTATGATTCTGCAAAATGGCTGATGCCGATATTCATCAAAATGCTGAATGTCGGCACCGATAATCAGTCCGGCCGATATTCTGTCTATCCCGAGTATGTGGGGAGTGTGCAGTGTCGTATGAAGCGGACTCTGAGACTCAACACCTGGCAAATGTTTAGCTGGCTATAAAGCATTAAATTACATTTGAAACAACCAGTCAATAAATTCCCTGTCGGCAGTATTTCACTGTTGGCCTCTGCCGCCGTCCTAGCATGACGGGAGTTTGCTAAGTTTGATGCTGGGTTGACGAGACAAACCCTCACAGGGGTTAGCTTAGCGCTAGCTAACAGAACACGGATGGATTTAATACTTTACCAAAAGCAAAAAAAAACAAACAACAACAACAGGGATTCTGCCGTTGGCCAATGTACGTGCAAGTTATTTCAAACTAAAAAGTAAAACTTAATGCAGCTGCATCGGCCGCATACAGTTTTGGTCCACTCCTATATGTTTTCAAAAAAGTGAATATGAACTTTGGTAAAATGCTTTGGACAACATATAGTGGAGATGAAACACTATATAAATGCACTCCATTTACCGCTATGATGACATTGGATGTTTTTTTTTTCTTTATTTTTTTCTTTTTTTGTGTTTGTCGGCACAGTACAATGAGTAACCCATTCGAGTTGCTCTGGGACTTGCTGGACTTGTGGATTTTCGTTGTAAATCTAAGATGTAGATAATAATGCTCCCTGGTTTCTATTGTTAGTTACGTTTGCTATAGTGCAATTCACAATAAAGCAGAATTGTCCTTAGAAACACTGTTTTCTTTTTTGAAAGTCACATCGCACACCTTTCCTCTTATCAAAGAGACTCTCCAGTAATGGTTGATGCTCTTTTTTTTTTTTTTTTTTTTTACCCCCCCTTTGGTCCTAAATTTATTATTTTATTTTATTATTAGTATTTTTTTTTATTTAATTTTAGCAGTATTAGTTTGTGGGCAGTGTGAGTTTGTTTTTCATCTCTTCATCTTTGAGTGCCCTGCGATTGGCTGGCAGGGTGTACCCCGCCTAATGCCCGAAGCCGGCTGGGATAGGCTCCAGCACTCCCTTGTGAGGAGCATGCGGTTAAGAAAATGGATGGATGGATAGTTTGTGGGCACGGAAGTGATAAGTGAAGTAGGCGAAGCTGCACCAACCAAAGGTGTCATTTGAAAAAGTCCCCAGATGAACATAAATAAATATATTCTTTAAATTATTTTTCCTTCAGCGTAATCTCAATACAAAACGCGTCGTGGCTGGATTGCATCACAAAAATAACCCAGGTATTTATTTTTTTTTTACGAATCATGACACACCAGATTATTTCTTCCTGTTGCCCTTTCTAACTCTTTCACTGCCAGCCTAATTAGTTTTTTTAAACGTTTATTTCCGTCAATGGCACTCAATGAGTTAAAATAATGCTATGTCGTTTCACAAACAGATCACCGCAACCGTGGAGAATACTATCAGCATGTTTGTTTGTGCCTGTACTAGCTGATAGCGCCTGCGTTAGCGGCACGCTAATGAAGCTCATTCAAAGCGGAGTCGTAGATATTCCCTTAAAGCCTCACACCTTTGCTGTTGTTTGCAGGCACATCTATTATTCCATTAGCAGGTAATTAATGACACTCATTTGCCTAACTGTTATTAAGCCGTTTGAAAGATTGTTTGTGCTCAGATGAAATGAAACACATCCCCGAAGCCATCCATTGTGGCGGAGAGATTAAAAGAGCAATAAGGCTCTTTGAAAAATGCGACTTTATCAATGGTGATTTTTCACCGTACCTCAGGGGCGTCGATGACAGGAAAACACTGCAGTCCTCCTTCATGTTGATATCCTTTTTTTTTTTTAGTCGACTACCGTGGGAGTACACTAAGTGTGATTTATTCATCCCTTGACCAGTAAAAGGTGTCAGCTAGGAGAAAATGGATTCTGCGAGAGTATTGACAGGCGAAATAGCCGTGTGCTTGTCGCGCTCTGTCGGAGCATGTTGAGGAAAGGCTGCTTGGTTCAAGCTCACACTCTATCAGTGTATGCAAAAAAAAAAGCAGGACAATTCATGGCCGTTTTTATAAATATCTTTCACAAGACAGCTTTCCAAATTCCTTATTTGTATCCAGGAATGTATCAGATAAATATGGGGATCTAATTCCCATTTTGAACAGATCAAATTATCTGTTTTGTTCAAGCTTCCTATCTGCCAATGGATAGAAAAAAAATCCAGGCTGCTCCTTTTTCATAGAAGAAAAGGAGGATGGATATGAAATCAAAAGCAAAAGCGTCTTGTGAACAAACATGGAGCCTTTCTGGAGAGGAAGCCGCCGCAGCCCCAGTTGGAAAGGCATCCAGAGCCTCTCCTTGGGATTTATATTTAGCATTAGCTATGCTACTTATGAAATATTTCATAAATAATGTGAATATATTAGACGGAGAGGAGTGGAAACTGTCGCCACTCATTCCATACGCACTGCCATAGCAACAAGATGTTCCGCCTTTATCTGTTTAGGGCCCGCGATTCTTAAACTGTTCATTGCCCACGTTTCCTTTTTTTTTTTTTTTTTTTTTTTTTAATCAGAGTGTGTGTTTGGGATCCCCTGCAGCAGGGATCTCAATAAAAGGATTAACTCCGCCTCAACTAGTTAACCACGTTTCGACGTTTGCCAGGCGGGCCCTTGAAATGAAAGTAGATGCCTCCGTCAAAGGGCTTCCATTGTGTTGCGCGAGGACCGACTAAACGCAACAATAATAAAGGAGTAAATTAAAAATTGTGTTCATTTTGGAGAGCAGCCTACAATTGATTGTCCTAAAATTTTCATCTTGCATTTTTTTTTTTTTTTTCAAATGTGGTCATACATAATCCCTTCCCATGAATTATTCGTAAAAGTTCTCCCTATTCTTTTCAAAGGGAAGAAACGAGATTATGGAGGACCAAAACTGCAAAAATTCAAAATAAATAAATGACTAAATAAATAAATAAATGACTAGTGAAAATAAATGTGGGTATAAAAAAAAAATAGAATTCAAGAATTATATCCAAAAAATAAATATAAATGGAAATAAAAAGACCAAAAATTTATTTAAGTTTTGAATTATATTTTTTTTATATCTGTTTTTATATTCACTTTTAGTCATTTATTTATTTTGAATTTTGGCAGTTTAACATTTCGACTTGGCAGTATGGTCCAAAACTGCCAAAATGTAAAAAAAAATTAAAAATAAAATAAATAAATAAATAAATAAATAAATAACAGTTTAACATTTCGACTTGGCAGTACGGCCCAAAACTGCCAAAATTAATAAAAAATTAAAAATAAAAATAAATAAATACATAAATAAATACAATTATAATAAAATATAAATAAATAAATAAATAAATGACTAAATAAATACACAAATAAATGATTAAATAAATGACTAAATAAAAAAAGAAATAAATGACTAAATAAATAAATGACTAAAAGTGAAAATAAAAACGGATATAAAACATTCTAATTAAAAAATTAAATAGAAATGCATTGATTTAGGGCGGCACGGTGGATTGACTGGTTAGCACGTCCGCCTCCCAGTTCTGAGGACTCGGGTTCGAGTCCAGGCTCCGGCCTTCCTGGGTGGAGTTTGCATGTTCTCCCCGTGCCTGCGTGGGTCTTCTCCCGCGACCCTTGTGAGGAATAAGCGGCCAAGAAAATGGATGGATTTATTTATTGCTCTTTTTATTTCCATTTATATTTATTTTTTTATATATAATTTTCAAATTATATTTTTTTTTATATCCATTTTTATTTTCACTTTTAGTCATTTATTTATTTTGAATTTTGGCAGTTTAACATTTCGACTTGGCAGTACGGCCCAAAACTGCCATAATAAAAAATAAATAAATAAATAAATAAATAAATGAATGATTAATAAATACAAAAATTAATGATTAAATAAATGACTAAATAAAAAAAATAATTTTATAATTTTCAAATTATATTTTTTTATATCCATTTTTATTTTCACTTGCAGTCATTTATTTATTTATTTATTTATTTATTTATTTATTTAATCATTTATATATTTTGAATTTGGGCAGTTTTGGTCCTCCGTACAAGATGGCTATCCAGGCATTTAATAAATGAGGGACTGCAGTCTCACCTTGCCGAGACTTAAGACAATCCAATGTGATCGAGGAAGCCTGTCCCAAGCTTCTGGCTGCTTAAAGTCAGAAGTCTTGCACATTCACATGTATGCGTTACTGGTCGCCATCCAAAAAAAAAAAAAAAGGCCTTGTCGGAATCTGTAGGCTCCCTGCCGGTCACTCCGCTGCTGGCTCGCTAAGTGAAGAGAAGAACTGGCTCCTTTGTCACTGCTGTTAGCATTAGTCGGAGATTTGCATATATTTCTCTTGGAAGCATTAACGGAATATAAAGGCAAAAAAAAAAAAGACTAATTCACTATTGAAAGTATCTGTTGCAAGATTAAAAGAGTCCCATTAGAAATGTATGACTGCTCATGTAGTTTTTATTTCATTTCAGCACTCCTCCTCCAAACTCTTGCTTCTTTTATTTTTATTGTTGGAAGCTTTGATTATCTGCTTGGTTGGCAGAAAAAAAATAATCTGTCAAAAAAAATGTCACTTGACTTTGTTTTAGATGCATTTGTTTTGGCACTGGCTCTTTTTCAATACGTTGCATGCACAGACAAAAATGAGGAATGGATGAACAATCTGCAGCTTTGGAGAATCCACATTTATCGACACTCACTGGCAAGGTTATGTGTATCGTTTGCAGATTTCATTTTCAACACTTGTATAAACATTTTGGTGCATAGATTTTCATTTTTAACATGTACACACTGCAATATTAGGCATTTTTCTATGTGAATAATTGATTCATTGTAATGCTAAAATTAGTTTCTGTATACTGTAGTTGTACATTTTGTTGATCCAGAATGATATTGTTTAGGGATATATTTATATATAACATCGAGTAAGTCTTTCTCAGTAGTAGTTAGTAGCGGTGTTCCGATACTGCATTAAAACAGTGGCATCGGTATCGGTGAGTACTCACAAGTAACATGCCGATACCATTAATTCCAACGCTAATATAGGATTTTGGATGCAGCATCTTGTGTCTTGCTCGTGCACAACATTCACTGATATGCGACATGTTCACCGCATGCCGATCTAAGATATCCTACTGGCCCTTGAATGCTCTGAACCAATAGCAGGACAGCTTTTTCATGTTGAGGAAAAAAAAACAACCTTAAGTATCGGTATGGTATCGGCCGATACTGCAAACCTGGGTAAAAAAACGGTATCGGAACAACACTGTGGCAGTGTGCAGTTATTCCCAAATGGTATTGTTTAAGGATGAGCAACCAGGTAACGGTATTGGACCAATACCACCCTTATTTAAAAGTATCAAGTACTTACAGAGGCTGCCGATACAGTCACAGAATACGGCAAAAAAAATAAAATAAAATCTGACATGGAGTTAGTCTTCCTCAGTAGTAGTTTGATCCGAAATTGTATCATTTAGGGATGGGTAACCACGTAACGCTATCGGGCTTCATTTTAAGGTATCAATAACTTTTGAAGGCTAACAATACCAGTTACAGATACTTAAGACAAAAAAAAAACAAAAAAAACATGACATTGCGTATCTCTTCTTCCGTAGCAGTTGGCGCTATACTGTGGCAGTTTGACATTGATGCAAAAATGTATTGTTTATGGGCAACCTGGTATCGATATCAGGCCAATACCGGCTTTATTCTAAGGTTTCGGGTGCTTGTGGAAGCTGTCGATACCAGTCACAGAAACCTAAAGCAAAAACAAAAAACAAACTAAAATCCAGGAAGTCCTCCTGCTGCAGTTTAGCATTGTTCCAAAATTGTTTTGTTTCGGGATGGATAACCAGGTAATGGTATCGGGCTTCATTTTAAGGTATCAAGTAATTTAGAAGGCTGACAATACCAGTTACAGATACTTAAGGAAAGCAAAAAAAAAAAAAAGACATCACATATCTCATCTTCCTGTAGTAGTTGCCGCTATTCTGCGGCAGTTTGACACATCGGTGAATCGTTAACAGAAAGGTCTGTTAAATCAAACCTCATCAAAAGTATAAGAGATATCAGTACTCCTATAGGATACACATACTGGTATCGGTCTGAGAAAATCGTGTAATCGAAGCTTGCTCGTCTTGTTCAGCCTTCAGTTGTGTGGCAGCTGTAGTTGATGATTTGTGGGCCGTGTAGGGATGTTCGATACCACTTTTTTTCAGACCGATACCGATACTCAGACCGTCAGTACTCACCGATACTGATACCAACTGCCGATACGAGTAGTACATTTTGAAAAATAAAAAAAATCACTAAAAGATATTTTTAAACAAATGTATTTCCTTTAATTTTGACAAAAAACAAACAAACAAACAGCACAGTCACTCTTCAATAGTCTTAACGCTCAAAATAAAACACAAAAATGCTCTTTTAGTTTAAGATTCACAATTTTAAAGTATTTCCAAACCGGTGAAGTTTTGGTGAAAAACTGCTGCAAGCTAGCGCCAGTTACAGGCAAGGAGGACTCACTTCACGTCTTCCCCCTCTGCCATCGGTCGCTTGTACTCGTCTGCGTCGCGAGTACTCGAGTACTTGAAAAAAGGCTGGTATCGGCCCGATACCGATACCTGGTATCGGTAGTCGCCCATCCCTAACTCGTCTTTCTCTATCCTCTCGTCCAGTCGCGCGCGTATCTCGCCGTCGTCTGAATGAGGCTGCTCTCTCAGGGGGAGTGCCCCCAGCGCTTATCACTCTGACCCGAATTCTGTGACGCCAGACAATTTTACAAACAGTCGGAGATCAATCAAAGCCCACTTGAAATATGCCACCTGCCACTTTTACATTAGGAAGCATGCTGTTCAAAATGGAACGTTTTCACTTGCGTTTGTGATTATTTTGCAGGCAAAGTTGCTCGCCTCATGGGGCCCTCCGGTGCCAAATGATTTATTCCTCGTCCCCCCTCCCGCTTTTGTATCCCCCCCACTCTCAAGTGCTGCAGCAAAGTGAAAGGGTGGTGGGAGAAGGGGGCTAAGATTTACTTTAAGTTGTCTTTAAGCCCGAGGATGCAGTCAACAAGGGAGGGAAGCGTATAGCAATTGTATTTAAGCAAATCCAACCACAAACCCCCTCCTCCATCCCGTGGACGTGTGCGTGTGGGGCTTAAGAATTGACGACAGTTTTCAAAGAAAATGAGTGATGATCGTCATATAGTGTTCGTCGTGTAGGCTGTGACCGAAGGTCCGCACAAATACACAATATTCGAAGACGTCGCAACGGCCGTTTGAAGCATTTAAACCACACGCTTTATTAGGGCCTTCAGGGGAAATTCTTTCTTCTCTCTTCAATTCATTAGCATACACAAAATGGGGAATCCATCCTATGGACATGTAGCAGTGGTGGGAAGTAAGATTGAGGGGGCTGCGGCTGAAAACGCGCCCCAAGCAGTTGGTGGGGATTTGCCGCCGCTTTCAATCGTTACTTTTTTGCCATATTTTCTTAATTTAGCAAACGAGTTTTTTTTCTGCCTACTTTTACAAGCAGTATTAGTTAAATGCGGTTTTGGACATCGATCAGTCGTGATCAGTATTAACTCATTTGCTCCCAAAAACGTATAAATACGTTCTATTTTAAATGTTTTAAGTGTCCCAAAGACGTATTTTTTTTTTTTTTTTTAGTGTTTTCTATGCTAGAGCATAGCGATGTCACGGTAGGGGCAATATCGTGATATTGCGATATTAACACTGCCACAATATCGTCGTCGTCATGTTCACAATATTTAAAAGGAACACATTTGTTAAAAAAGTCAGGTTGATTTCCATTTGTGCAGTTCTAGCACCCTCTAGTGGCTAGTTTATTACTGCAATTTAATTTTCATTGGGGATGTTTTGGCCTTCTATTTTTAAAATCTATGCTAATTGTCAGATGAAGGGGAACCTAATTTGCTTGTGAAGCGATCAATGTGCGCTTGCATTAGCAAGTAAGTGCCTCAATATTGTTATTAGAGATTGTAGGTGGTTTATATGCATTGCTGTTATGTACAAAAGCACAATATTGTGCTTTTTTTAGTATGAGCTATCTTTTTTACAATATTGTGATCTTTTTTAATATCGCCAAGGCCCCCACAATATCGTGATAATTATCGTATCGTGACCTTCATATTGTGATAATATCGTGTCGTGATGTTTGGATATCGTTACATCCCTACTAGAGCATACACAAGGCTTTGATGAAGCCTCTCAACTCCAAAGAACGGTTGAAGAAATTGTAGAAATGTCCAGCAGGTGGCAGCAGAGTATAAGAGATCAACCAGGGCCACGTTGAAAAAAAAGCTCAATTGCTCAGAATTCTAAATAGATTTCTGAATAATGATGAAACTTAGCTATATTATAATGCTAATTGCTCCAAAACAGAAACAGATTCAAATATATTTTTTTTCCCTGATGAAGAAGAGACTCTAATCTTTCTTTTGGTAGGTTCCATGTTTTTATAGCAATAGAACACAATATTCTGTGGGCCTTGCAAAAACACTTAAAATCCAGTGAAACAGTCGGGAGCGAACGGGATTGCTTCTGTCAAAATGGCTGGCAGTCAATGAGTTAATGCCACTTTCCTTAATTTTGGGTTATTGATGATCGGCCGCTGCGATTGGCTGACAACCAGTCCAGGGTGGAGCAAAGGAAAAAAAATGATTGGATCCTATAAATCCGTGAAATGTGTCTGAGGTTAAGAAACGTCCCACTAAAAAAAAAAAAAAAAAAAAAAAAAAAAAAAAAGAAACGTCCCACTTCACAGTAAGACCAAGCAAGTATAAACGTGTCCTGTAGATCGCATGCTGCTTCTTTGGCAATAGTCGGTGGTGTTGAAAATGTCTGCCAGACGACCACGAACTGGCTGGATAAATATGAAAGGAATTCAGGTAGAACCACAGGAAGAAAACAGATGTGTTGGAGGTTGTATGAAGTTGTTGGAGTCTTTTTTTGCCCATCTTTGAGTGTCGGCCCTCCAGAGCGATGTCGGACACCGGGTTAGCGCAACACCTTGTTGCATATGCTTTCACAAACTGTTGCTGTTGGTCAGGAGAACACACGTTACAATCCAGATTCAATCAGATAATTAGCTTTTGCTTTTCGTTCTCGCAGGTGAGCGAGGGAATAAATAACGTGTCGGCGTCTTGTGACGTGCGGATAAAAGCGGGCGTCTTTCCAACAGCTCGTTTCCACTTCGAAATTGGCCTCATTGTGGATGAAATATTAAATGGCCGCTTGGCTATTAACGCTGACGTTTATGGATTGGATGCTGTTGTTCATCCTGCGTGGGCTCACGTGTCGTTTTTTTTTTTTATTCCTCAGCGCGGTCCTGTCCAACTGTGATGTACTCAACTGCACAATAGGTGCGAAAGTGGCTGATACTGGTTCAGATTGGGAGTTAGAACAGTCGGATATCAGTTGTGGGATGCAGTTTTATCATTTATTGAGCCTTCGTGTTCACAATACAGTCAACATATTGAAATTGAACACAGTCCATGTCAGAAAGTTGTTTGACTTTTTCATTTGTTCATATTACAAATTAGGTTTCCACATAGTTTATAGTAGAGATAAAAAATTTTGTTGATATTTTTTGGACTATGTCTCACACTTTGAGTCACGCTTGACCTCAAATCGAAAATCCAATCGTATTGATTTGAAACTTCCACTTTTAGCTTGTTTTGTTTTTTAGTTTAAAATGGCTTACATTTAGGTAAAGGGGGCACTAATGCATCAAAAGTATTTGCCAACCGCCAAAAGACAGTAGAAGAAGAAAAAGAAGCAGAAGAAGAAGAAGCAGCAGAAGAAGAATCAAAAGCTCGGTAGTTTAGCATAGAGCCAAAAGTCAAATCTTTTACCACAGTGCGTCGCAGGATTCTCTTTAAAGGGATACTTTACTTATTTAGCCATTTTTGGCAGTCAAACATTAATATTTTGCCTATAATAAATTTGATATTTTCAGTATTTTTTATGTACAATTAGTTCGTTCAACAACATATTTTGCAATTTGCTGTCGACTGAAAATGACATCACAAGGGCCCAGTTCACCAATCACAGCTTAGCTCCTGAATGCCACATGACCAAACCTAAAAAAAAAAAACAGGTGAGCTGTGATTGGTTGCCTGAGCACTTGTGATGTCAGTTTCAGTCGACAAGTTGCAAAATGTGTTTTTAAAGGTACTAATTGTACATGAAAAATAATGAAAGTATCAAATTAATTATTGAACCCCGCCCCCAATCCCCCCCGATTATTGTTAACCTGTGATTGGTGGTTATTTCGTACTTTGCATTTGTGTAGTGATTTTAAAAAGAGGAGGGGGATTGATGTTGTACTATGTTACCAGTTCGGTGATTGTTTTCCAAAGGAAAAACCGATGTTTGCAATTTTTTTTTTAATTTTGATTCAACACAGAAGATAATCTTCTTCTTTCATGAAGGACTACATAAATCGGTGCACAATTAATGTTGATATGCTGAAATAAGATGATTTGGACAATTTTAAATTTGAAAATGCTCCAAACGATTACTCGATTATTAAAATAGTTGTCGATTAATCGATGAATTTTGACAGTTCTACAGCCGTTGTTGAGCCACTCTGTCATGTCCTGTCTTGTTCAAGTACTGGATTATTATTATTATTATTATTATTATTATTATTATTATTATTATTATTATTATTATTATTATTATTATTATTATTGTTGTTGTTGTTGTTGTTGTTGTTGTTGTTGTTGTTGTTGTTGTTATTATTATTATTTACCTTTGGGCCATATATTCTACAAAATGTGTGTTCAAATTTGAATATTTATGAGTTTAATATCTGAAATATTTCAAATTGCATTGAGTAATGCTATTATCATTATGTTGCCAATGTGTTCTGATGATTTTAGTTCCGTAAAAAGCAAAAGTTGAAAATACTGCAAAAGTGCACAGGACAAAATACGAGTGTTTTTTGTTTTGTTTTGTTTTTCCAGCAGCTTTTAAGTTGATATATTTTGATAAACACTTGAGGGGGAAGAATAGGGGGGGAAAAACACACAAAAAAGGACACAAACCCACCAAGAGACCCTCACTTACAAAAACACATAAACAAACCAAACAAACAAAATATCTAATGAGTAAGCTTAATCTTAAAAATTCATTTTCTGATTTGTATATGAAGTGGAGTGACCGCGGACGATCTCACACAACAAAAACCTCGGCGCGTCTGCGGGGAGAAGCTCCCCGCTCGCCATGCGATAAAGCCGACGGTGTGTTTGTGGTACGAAGAAGTGGGATTGAGCCGCCAAAAGTGTGCGTGTAGCACAGAACGTCTTTCACTGAATCATCCGCAGTTTGGGAGGATGTGGCTGTTTGCTGTCTCAAAGGAAGACGTTGGCCAGGGACCATAATGCCTGCAGCCGCTAGCAAAGCCCCTTAAAATATTCATCAGATAACTTTTTCTTTTTTTTTTTTTCCCTGTGTGAATATATGTTTTTAGCAGATGGTAACATTTTGGAAGGGAGAACAAAGTTGTAAAAGGAATATGATTTCACTTGTTGCCATGGGAACAGAGATGGATGAAGATGTTTCACGCTCCACTGGTTGCCTCCTCTCCACCCGCGTGTGCGTATTTGTCTGGGAGAATCACCTCAACTAATATTGCCTGTACACATTTCGGTGTGCAAGCGTATCAAAAAAAAAAAAAAAAAAAAAAAAAAAAAAGTGTCCAGCAATTCATATTTTAAGTTCTCCTGAAGGATATTGACTTGAGTTCCAAAAGTGGATCGCGCTGACATATCACAAATACGCAGTACACTAGTACCTCACGTTACAAGTGACCTGACTTACAAGTTTTTTGAGATACAAGCTGTCAATCTATGTGTATGTGGCTTTGACTTGTGGGCGCAAATTTGAGGTACAAAATGGTGGCAGCATTAACTCATTCACTCGCAGCCATTTTCACTGAAAATGTATAAAAGTATGGAAGCTATCAAACGAAAGATTAAAGTCTCTTTTTTCATCAGAAAAAAAAGTATGTTTCTATATGTTTCCGTTTTGCAGCAATTAGCATTAGAAGAGAGCTAAGTTTCATCAGTTTTCACAAATCTATTCAAAATCGTAAGTAGTTTAGCTTTTTTTTCAACATGGCCCTGGTTGATCTCCTTTGCTCTGCTGCCACCTGCTGGCCGTTTTTGTAATAACTACCATTTCTGCAACCGTTCTTTGCAGTTGAGAGGCTGCATCAAAGCCTTCTGTATGCTCTAGCATTAAAAAGAAACAAACAAACAAACAAAAAACAAACAAACGTATTTTCACGTTATTGGGAGCAAATGAGTTAAACAAACCGTAGTTTAAGTTGTGTGAAAAATAATGACATCCAGGATGACGATTCCCTGTACAAGTTGCATTGCTCATCTGAGGACTGCTTGTGAAATTATAAATTTATATGTTTTGATTGTGGCCAGCTGATTAATCAGTCCGACATTACAAATTATTATTTTTTTTATTTTACAAAATCATCTCGCGGGCCGGATTAAACCCATTTGCGGGCCTGATCCGGCCCTGGGCTGCACGTTTGACACCCCTGCTCTAGTGTTAAAAAAATAAACACAAAAAACAAAAAAAACGTATAAATACGTCTTTGGGACACTTAAAACATTTAAAATAGAAAGTATTCATACGTTTTTGTGGAGCAAATGAGTTAAGCAGGATGTTGGATACAATTTTCTAGAAAATAGAGGCATATAAATGGTTGTGTGGGAACTGTATGCTACACTATTGTTTAATTGATTAAAAGACACATGCTTCTGCATTGTCGCCATAATATCCGCTCGTTTCACTTCCCTCTATTCAAAGCCTGATTTATTTAGCTCTGTGACGGTGAAGTACATTGCTCATTTCACAGCGTATTAGCCGGCTGGCCAAATAGTGATGATTCCGTCGTACGGCTGCTCGTTTTCACGCGGCACATGAAAGGGAGGATCTGTCGATAAATGCGACACCAACAGATGCCCACGTTATCTTGTGACATTTTTTTTAGCCTCATTTTAAAATGACTGCACTTCCATTTGAGAGGAGCTAATTAGATTGTGTGAGTGGCATGATACGGGCGCTACTCACACACACATGCAAAAAAAAAAAAAAAAAAAACTTCATTGCAAAGATGAGTTGCCAGTCCCGCCACACAGAGCTGATAGGAAAGACCCTTCTTTTAATTTCGCTCTCCGAAATCAGATCCTAATTGGGTGTCTGATTTTAATAACTTGTTCAGCAATTTAAGAATATTGCTTTTTGAAATTTAACAATTTCAGTGAGCTTAAGCGTCTCATTTTTTATTCTGTGCTCTCTACTTGGGAGAGTCTCTGTTCTGGCCTCATCAGTGTTCAGCTGTGAAAAATGTCGTCCTTTCCAGTAAACTTGGAACTATATAGAGCAGACGATAGCGCTTATGTGCATATGGAAAGAACATTTGCCCACCTGGTAGTTGGTTGCTAAACTTTGCAATATTAATTCTGGGAAAAATAATTTCTGCAGGGTCAATTTTTCATAATCAATTAGTGTATCGTAAGATTTGTTATATTAGGCCTCTTAATGTAACTTGAGCTTGGCCGTTGTCTTACATTAGCATTTTCCTATCTGTCTGCACTCTGGTTGAAACCCATCAAGACCATCAGGTCACACATTTTACTTTTTTTTTTTTTAGGCTGAGCCATCCAGCATGTGGCTAAGACAGTATAAGAGTCGAAACCATTTTGGACAGATTAGACCTTCTTCCGCATCAGCAGAAAAGGTTCCACAGCTGTGTACTCGATCGTTGTGGCATCCAGTAAATAGATCAACTGAGAATGTGCAGTCTCCTGGTTATTATTATTATTATTATTATTATTATTATTATTATTATTATTATTATTATTATTATTATTATTATCATGAGTAGTAGTAGTATGTAGTAGTATAGCGAGCATTAAATTTAAAAGAACCGTGAAAGTTCCCATCAGAACCTAACAGAGTCGAGGATCCAAAGAAAAATGATTTTATTCATTTTATGTATTTTTAATTAATCGGCCGATGAATTGGTCATCGAGATTATATCTGAAATGGCATCAGCCTCAAAAATCCATATTGTTCGAGCCTTACGTTCTTGTGAGTCCAGAGACATAAGCAACCTCAAAATCATTCTTCAATGGTTTTTTAACAACTGCTCTCGTAATTTGCTTCACTGAAACTCTCCTTTATCTGTCTTTATTGGAACAAACCTTTATGGCTGTACTCTATTCCACGCTTTTCATCAGCGGATAGGTAAAGATATTTATTCATTTATTTATTCATTTACAAATTCTGTCTAAGAAATGACTTGCTTAATGGCCCAGTCTGCCGGTTTCACTCAGGAAAATGCACTTCTTAAATACAGGATTTAAACAAACTACTTCTCAATTTACAGATCTGGGCTTCTCTTAATTTCTGGTGGTGATTTTGTCCTAAACCCCCAACCCCAGCCTGTATATGCCATTTTGTGTGTTTGTTTTGTAAACATTCACACACGTAAGCTTCTGTGAGTGAGTGAGTGAGTGAGTGAGTGAGTGAGTGAGTGAGTGAGTGAGTGAGTGAGTGAGTGAGAGAAAAAAAAATAATAATCCTTGCATGCTGTCAAATTTCCGTGGGAGTGATGTCACACAGCCGACAAATTCGCCCAACCCTGTTTGCGACACGCCACGCCCCGCTCTGCGATTGGCTGGAGGAGTGTAAACACTCTCTTTCCACAGAAACGTCCCGCTGTTTACAAAACGGTGGAGGTTTAGGACAAAATCACCACCAAACATTAACATAAGCCCAGATGTGTAGACTGAGAAAAAGTTAAAGTGTGCACATCCTGTATTTAAAAAGTGCATTTTCCTGAGTGAAAACGGCAGACCGGGCCTTTAATAAATGTGGAACAATAAAATCATTAATCAGGCTCTTCTGGGCGACAAACTCAAACCTGTTATTCATGTCAATGCTTTAAAGCGACAGGAGAAATACCTCATTCAAAAACCTCCCCAGAAAAAATAATTTCTCAAATGTTTATTTCATTTAAATACTGCATGTGAAATAACTTGTAACACACTGTGTTATATTGTCGACAGTAATTTCCACCAAGGAATCGCAGCAATGCCACCTGCTTCCAAATCCTTTTATTTTGCGTCTGTGACCAAAATAAGGGCAGAACCTCCACTCCGGGGGGGCACGTGTTCAAGTGTAGCTTAATGGGATGGCTTTATTCATCAAACGGGGTCTTGAACACTCGTCCACTGCAAAGCTGCCTTGAGGGACAGTGAGTGATTCCGACCACTCAGCCTCATTATGAATCATATTAATATTTAAGGGCTCGGAATTTAGGAATAAAAATGGTAATTGATTGCATCAAAATGGAAGTGTTTGAACCGGGCAATATTATTTAAATATATCTCCGCTACAATACATGCTGAAAATACACTAAATTGATTATTATTATTATTTTTTTGCTTTTGCCACTTTTTTTGGGCGTCGAAATGTTGAACCAAGTGACTGGCAGACTCGCAGGCGAAATGAAAGATAAACGCATGTCTGATGAGTGGTGCCAAGCTGAGGGGGTTTAGTCATAGCCGATGCAGTGGAGTTTTTGCTGCAGCGCCGAAGCCACGGGCCATCCTGTTTTGGAGACGAAAAACAGCACAGGCCAGTTTATTTTCATATCCTGTTTATTTGCATCCAGAGAACCCTGTGCCGGGTTATGTAGATTAAGTGCCGGGGATAAGAATAGTAACCTTTAAAGACTCCATTGTGTGCTTGTATATATGCGTGCATGCGTGCGCGTGTTAATCAGCTGATTAAACCATCCAGTCAGAAAGTGACAAGTAAGCATAAATGAGTCTGCGGGCAAGTAGACTGTGAATGATAATGACGCTCAGGAGTTCTACTTAGCATAACATAAGGGACTGCTGATTGTGCTCATGGCATTTTCCAGCACGCAGTCAGTGGACTTTGTTATAGAGTCGCACTAATTAGGCCTTACCTCGTTTAGCCAACAGCTCGACAGAACCGCCATTGTGGTTCCTCTCTGGATCTCGCGCCTGATTTAGCCCGAGCGTTGCATCAGCCAGCTATGGGGATGAATGCTAACACGCCGCCACCTCTTATGAGAGCGGCATATGGAGTGTGCAGCCAGGCAGGTGGAATCATTCTGTTCTTGAATTGTTACCTGGAGGTTTCTAATCCAACAACAAAAGCATCGGAATGAAGTTCAGGATACTTCATGGAAAGAACCAGAAATGAACAAAAAGCTGGTTCACCGATGATGCTGTTAGCTTCCCAGATAGCAAAAGATGTTTATTCAACGTTGAATTAGGGTTAAAATGGATGATTTTTGGTTACGGTTGAAGATTGATTGGTCAATCAACATTGATTCAACAGCATTATGTTAACATTGAAGTTTGTGTTTAAAAGATAACATTGAATCAACGTTGTATTTTGGTTGAATTAAAACGTTTGAAAGGTCAATGTTTAATTAACGTTGAATCTATGTTTGCCCTTCTCGTTTTTTTTCCCCTTCAGCTGAGAAATTGACTAGGAGAGGGGGAGGGGAAGTATTTTGGGGACAGGTTGGTGGGTGGGGGGTGTTAGAGTCTTTAAACATTTATAATAAATATAAAACATAAAGCTAACTACTTTGCGGATTTCATTTATTGCGGGTATTTTTTGGTACCTAACCCCAGCGGAAAACGAGGGAACACTGTATTTGCAAAACTTCTAAATTATTTGAATGTACTCGAAACACCTGGCATTTCCACCAAATAAACTGTACACGTTAGAGTTTCTAGTTTGTGCATTTCAGCCCAGTCATCAAAAATATGTGCCCACATCCGGCATAAGTCCGGCACAGGTGGCATTCAGTCGACACTGGCATAAGGCATGTGGGCCGAACATGGCCCAGGAGCAGCAAAGGTGGCACTGGCTTGACTCTGGCAAACAGGATGTGGGCCAGTTGCTGTGTGACGCATCTGGCCCAGCTATCAATTTACAACTCTGGGCCACATATGTATAGCCAGTCTTGTCCCACTCTTAAATGCAGTTTCAGATTTATTTATTTTTTCTACACACATTTTTTTACACATACTTATTTGCATAACAGATGTTAAGAAGAATTTTAATACATCATCACACAGACATTTCAATATGTTTCTGGTCAAACAATCAAAGTTTGTGTGTGAATTCTGTGAACGAACTTTCATGAAGCTTCCAGAGAGAAGTTCTTCGAACGTGCGTTCACCATTTCTTTGTAGCGATTCAAGGGTAAGTATTTAATTTTCCTATGTTTTACATTTGATATTTTATGGCTTCATATTGACACAACTACTGAATTGACTTCACAGACATTGGTGTGTGCGTGCGTGCGTGTGTGGTTATCTAAATTTTCCCGTTAATAGTTTCAATGCCATAATATTTAGTTAGGTGCACTCACTGGCTGATCAGAGAAAATCTCATTTTATCTGACCAGTTTTGTTTCAACCTGCAACGCATAAACTTTAAGTCTAACAATTCTAAAATAAAAACAACTATGAATATTCATATGAAAGAGATAATTATTTACATTTAGTGGAAATCTGATTCAGAGGTAAAGCTTTTAGGGGGCAATATTGTAATGAAGCTATTTTATTGAGACGCAACTCTGCGAGTATAATCATATAAAAAGGTACCAAATTATCACTAGCACCAAATATTACATTGTTCTGGGATAATATTCAGCTTGTATTGTAAAATATGCAGAGCTTGAATTATGTATTTTTTATAGTGCTGTGTGATATGTACATTGTGTGCATAATATTATATTAAAAAAATACAAAAGAGGAATGACTTATGCGTTACACACATTTCCCAGGTTATGTTTTAAAAATCTATTATATATCTCATACAATTTTAATTTCATCGAGTTGATTTAAATATCTACTGTACTTTCTAACGTTATTGGATCGCTGTTCCACAGTACGCCACTAGATGGCGGGACATGCTACTAACCAGACTGACACACACAGTCATACACAGCGTAGAAGAAGAAGAATTTTCAAATTGCCGACAGAGCGGGAATCCAAACGTCGACGTTCTGTGTTTCAGGTCGGTAAAAGTTACATTAAATAAAACAAATATGTATCACCATGTCCATTGTCAGTTGGGTCGCTAAGCATATTGGTCTTTAGAGGTGGTTTTAGTGAAGAAATTGTTTCGAATGATCCTAAACGTCCGACGGCCTCTTAACAATGAGAGTTACTACAAGCCTATCTGTGTGCTATGTTGCTGATATGCTAGTAAGCTAACGAACTGCACTGAAGCGCTACAGGAGCGTTTACATGAAGAATGTATCTTTTTTCAGTCGTTTTTAACAGGCTGGTTTAACAGTTGAAGATAGAACATTGAATAGCGTTTTCTTTTAGGTTTAGTTTTTAAAGTAAATTAAGTCCACTTGTATAGTAATGTAAGGTTTATCTGTAATTTGTTTAACTTCTGTATATAACTTAATTCATCACGAAATCTAGTCTAATCATGCTTCAGGATATTTATTTGTTGAGGGAAGTAAAAGTATTTTTTAGTAATTACTAATTATTGAGCCTATAATGAACACATTTTTTTCACACTGTAATAAAACAAAGGTGTAAATGTTGTACTTTGTTGCGTTTAATATCATTTGTTGTCTGTTGATGTACAGGTTACTTGTGCTGTTTTGACGAGTCACATGGCGTACAGGTGGTGCCAGCGTCTTCGAAACCAGATGGCTAATTAGTAATTTACTACTTATTCAAACTAAGACGGCATGTTGTACCTTGGCCAGAGCTTGGTGAACCTCTTTGGTAAGTAAACAAGTGAACAAACACTCAAAATATTCATTTCTAAGAATCTGAAGAAAGCTTAGGTGAACTACCTTTCACCACATCCAAATGTTGAAATTAGTGACAGAGAATATAACTTGGCACAGGTTTAATGGGGAAGGAGAACATGCAGAGGTCTGTCTTACCTATAAGGAGGAAGAGGGCAAAGTGCAAATTTTTTTAAGGTAATGTTGGTATGTTTTCAGAATTCATAATATAAGATAACATAATTAATAGAATATCGGTTGTGCTCAGGTTTCAGGCTCTGAGTGTTTCTTCAAAATGTTCTGTCCACAAAATCCATTCTGAGGAGTAGCGCAAGACAGGTAAATGATTCTGTGCACTGTACTACATGATTGTGATGATATTATTGCGGTAACACATTGCTGACTTGTACAGTAAGTTTGAAACTTACATGCTGTGTTGTTGATATTGTTTAGGTGCACAACTCACTTTTTCAAGACTACAAACACAATTACAGCTCTACAACAGGTACCTAGACCCATTGTTAATTTAACTTGTGAGTAATAATAACTACTATGATTATGAAAGAACACAATCACATTGTGAAAAAAAATGTTGAACAGGGTCTTCTGTTTGTTTCAGGCAACCCTTTTTGCGGTGCTTGGGGACCAACCGGAAGAAAGGGAAATACTGTATTCGTAGTTGGTAAGTTTTTCAAAGGTCACTGTTGTAGAACCAAATCATCATAAATCTTAGCACACTTTTTTTATTTTATTTTTATTTTTTTACCAATTTGTAAGGCATAATTATGGAGGACCAAAACTGCCAAAATTCAAAATAAATAAATGCCTAAATAAATAAATGACTAAATAAATAAGTAAATTACTAAAAGTGAAAGTAAAAACGGATGAAAAATATACAATTCAAAAATGAAATACAAATGTATTATTTTTATTTTCAGTTTTAGTCATTTAGTTATTTAGTTAGTCATCTGGGGGGTGGAGAGGGGGTGATGTATATGAATATTGCAAAATTTAGTAAAGGTTATGTAATTTACTTAAAAGTAAAATCTTCAGGCATCGGGAGATTTCTATCAACAAAAGTTGAGTGCAAAAATTAAATTAATAATAATAATAATGTCGTCTCTCATAGATTAATCACCTGGCTGTCGTTGAAGGCACCAATTCGGACAACCTAATCAGACGGATGATGGCAACTGTGATGACAAATGCCCTGGGCTGTTAAATGAATACAACTGGGCAGGGAAGCAAGACAAGTGTTGCATTGGCAAGAAGGCATTCAAGGAGACAGTGATGCAAGACTGTATGTTTGGTGAGTTATCGCCTATGTAAACTACTTATTACAACACAGAGTTGTTTTTGAGCAGAATGTTCTGAGCTGCTTTCTTTTGTTGTGTAAAATCACTCCACCTGGGGTATGGAGTCAGAATCCTTCCAATACCCGAAACCTCGTAATAAGGGTTTGACTCTCCGAAAACATTTTTGTATAACTGAAAAATTGTTTTGAATTGTCCAAAAATATTTTTGAATGACTGAAAATTCCCAGAAAAAGCTTTAAAAAAAAAAACACTAAGAAAAGACACATTTTAAAAGTGCGGCTCCACATAGACATTATTTATCTATTAATTAGAGAATGGTCAATTCCGAAATCAATGAAAAAAAAAAAACCCCCATCATTGATACTTCACAAAAACAGCAATTAGTATATGTATCTTTGTCTTTTCATTAATATATTGCAGTCAAGATGGACTCCATCAGGCCAGGGCTCTACACTAACTTTTCCACTACTAGCACTGGTGCGAGTAACATTTTTGGTTGCTCGCACAGCACAGGATTTAGTCGCACCATTATTTGTGGAGGTGCAGCATGACCTGGCTTAGGCATACGCAACTCGATATATTTGCAAAATATTTTATTGGAACACAAGGTTTGCCTGCAACAGCAGTGGCTATCAAAACAAGTCAATCATTTCTAATAAATTATGTCAACATTATTTTCTTTAGCTCAGTAAAAATCAGTATTTTTTTTTTTCTTCACCGCTACTCCCCTTACCTTTTCATCTTTATGCTGTCCTCGCTCCGAAGCTTCTAAATTTCACCAGCTAGACAGCGAGTTAACGACGTTCCAAATAACCAGACTTCATTTTCCTTTTGTGCTATTAATTTGAACAATGGCCTCTGACCATTACCCTCTTTAAGTCGTAGTAAAACTAGAAAATAAAATAAACAATGTACATAACTATACACGACACACTTTCATGCTAGTAGCTAGTTACATTGCACATTCAACATTCTGTAATTGTCCTAATTAACTAAAATAAATCTACAGTGGTTTTTATATTGACATCGCATGTATTTACCAACATTGTCAAATTCAACAAAAAAGTGTTACTTAATACTTACTGATAGTTACTGTAACAACAGAACAGCTTTTTTTCTAAAACAATAAATTGTATTGGATACTAACTCTCTTCTCTTTTGTAATCTTGTCTTTCAGTTGCTGCTCGACAGCTTGACCGTACACTGACTCAGCAGGACTTTGGTGTTACTGTCAAGCATTGGCTGCGTTTTGCTCATGAGTGTAACGGTGGCATCCCAAGCAATGCTAGTGCCTTGGACGCAACTGCGAACGCAAGTCAAATTTAGTGTGTCTTTTTATGGACTGACGTACAGTCAAAGTGAAATGGTTACCGCTTTATACACTGATGTTCCTACAGTTCATTTCATGTTTATTTCATTCCTTTGTCAAGAAAAAGAATAATACAATAAAAACAAACATTATTTGAGGCAGAAACCAAACGGGTGTTATTTTCTTTGCCTCCATTCTCCCCAGAATTCAATTACAAAGTACTGTGTTTTGATTTCTAATAAATGTTTGAATATTAAACATATTTTCTGTCCTAAGATGTTCATACATATGGGGAAGTATGGTTAAGGAAATCAACAAGCTAATAATACATCCAAGTAAGTTGTAAGACATCTGCAGAAACACTAGGTGAAAAACATACGGTAACTTTTTTTTTTTCTAGTGGACTAACCCAATATTTTTTGTTAGTTTAAAAAAGTAGTTCTATATTAATGTGCATGATAATAGTAATAATAATAATGTACATTTAGATGTAAATTCCAATGTAAATGATGATTAACTTAAAACATTTATTCCTCACATTAATTCACTATAAAAATGCATGTAGGTTCTGATTTAGATGATAGTTGAAACGACATTGATATTGTGTGATATATGGTTACAAAGCAAACGTTGACTCAACATTTTATCAACCTTGCACTTTCTGTATAATTTAAATGTTAGAATTCAATGTAAAATCAACCAAAGATACATGTAGATTCTGATTTAGATGATGGTTGAAACGACATTGATATTGTGTGATTTATGGTTGAAAAGCAAACGTTGACTCAACATTTTATCAACCCTGCGCTTTCTGTTTAATTTAAACGTTAGAATTCAATGTAAAATCAACCAAAGATGCATGTAGATTCTCATTTAGATTATGGTTGAAACGACATTGATATTGAGTGATATATGGTTGGAAAGCAAACGTTGACTCAACATTTTATCAACCTTGCGCTTTCTGTATAATTTAAACGTTAGATCTCAACGTAGATTCAACACTTAAGCCGAACTATATTTCAACGTTGATTCAACCACATTTTGCTATCTGGGTTGTTTACAGTTAAATGTGCACCTGTTTCGAGATCAGGTGTTAATGTGGATGCACAAAAATGTGATAATAGTGAACGTAGGCTGTTATGAGTGTTATTTACAACGGCATAATAGCGGACACAAGTCTCGAATGGTATTAAATAAACTATAGGTGGTGCTATGCTTTATTATGCTAATACTTGGCTATGCTAGCAAATTGTTGTAGCTAAATATGTTTCAAATCTCCAGCCACTGTCCTGACATGCCAATTAAGGCAATTTAAAAGTAGAATTTTGTCGTTTGGAAAGTTGCGAAATGTGAATACTGATTTATTATAAAATACAGGGACTGTATTTTGATCTAACAATCAAACAAACATGCTAATGTCAGAGGTTGGTAGTAGTCACTGTTCCCTCTAATTGTCCGTGTCATTTACACAAACTCCATGAGCATTCCTTGGACAACGGTGAGCAACATCAGACATGCACAAACCAGCCAAATAAGTTACATGATGTGGGTATTTTTGGGATTGTGTTTTGGGTTGGGTCATGGGGTCATTGTGTTGTTATTGTACTGCATTTGTCCCTTCTGATGATGATGATGATGATGTCAGTTGCTCGGTCCTGTATTTGGGTGATATATATCTCACTCTTATTTTGGTCATATAAGCCTTTATTCCGTCATATAAAATTGAGCATTGATGCTCGCCTCGGTTTCTCTGTGACACATTTGTCACCTCTGAGGTTTCTTAGTCAAGTTTTCTTCGTCTGTCAAGTTCTTTGTTCAAGGCCAACTGCACTCAGCCCTGATCTCTGTGGTTACTTTGTATTTTTTGTAAACAAAGACTCTGCTGTCCTGTCTGCTTTTGGGTCCAGATTATGACAGTTACGTTACAAAAAAAATTCTAACCACCTATACATCAAAAATACATCATTGAATAGAGATTTGTGACATGATTGAAATTAGCCCTAGTTTGTAAGAATTGGTTGAAGATTTGAGTATTTGATGCCGCTTTTTGTCGTGAATCGGCCCAAAAATCAATACAAAGTCTTGAATATTTGATATTTTACATCAAGGCTATGATCAAGTGGAAATTGGCATGAGTGAAATCCATTGCAACTAGCTACGTCTGTATTTGCTATTTGTTTTGTTGCAGGTACTTCCGCATGTGGTGCTGCTTACAGTGCAAAAATGAAAGCATATTTTATAATGCAAACTGCTGTACTGATAACTGTGGTGAAAGTGTGTGGAAGGTGTGTGTAAATACACAGCAGGGCTGCCGAAAATGAAGATCTGGTATTGACTGCCAAAACAAAAAAAATAAAAAATGCAAATGCACCGACTGCAGCCAGTAAATTTTTCTCGCGGAGTGCCCGTGTTGGTATAAATAGATAGCCAATTTGTAAAATCGTCCGCCTGAACACAAGCATCTTGGGCCACTCTAATTGGTCAATTTCCCGCCTGTATTGAGTGCCTAGATTGATTTATTGCCTTTTTTAAAAGGCCGCGGGGACCCGCGGAACAGCTGTGCCAGCCGTCCGTGCCGGAGCTGTTATGAAAACAAGAGAGGCTGAGAGCCCGAGCGTCGGACGGCAGCCGTGGCAACAAACGGCGAGGAGAATAGAAGCGGAGCAGCGTGGCCGACAGCTGGCACAAGACGGCGTCTGCTCTCCGCTACCATCGGAGAGATGCAGGATTTATCTCCTCAGACAGTGTTGAGTGAAGAGGCTTTGCCCTTTTCCAGCTCTGCCTTTCTCACGGCAGACACACAACCAGGAATTTGCTTGATTGCCACAATGGCTTAATCATAGCAGGGCTTGTGTGATTGGAGGCAGAGAATAGAGATTTTTTTTTTTCTCTCTCTCTCTTCACGTCATGATACCCCCTCTCTCCATGCACTTGACATGGAGAGGGCTCAGAGAAGAAAACGGATTTGAGTGTTCTGTCTCTTGGGGCTTGAGTGATAGCTCCCCAACCTGAGCGCTTGTATCGCTGCCGAACGAGGATGTTTGTGAGCAATCACTGTGATTTACTCCACTGCCTTGATTCCAGCTGAAACAACCCCCGTCACACTTGGGATTTGAAGGCCTACATGCGAACATATGTGACCTGTCTGAGCGCCGCTGTTCCGTTACACGATAGACATTTAATGTTAAGACCTTTTATTCACCGCTTACATGCACGTAAAGCGTATTATTTACCAAAAAAAATATGAAGATGTTTTTGCCATTTCTTGACGATGCATTTGGGAAAGTTGTTTGGAAAACAGCAGATACTTCATGCCAAGATTTTTAGAGCCGACTGGATAAATGTTTTTTCAGACAGCGTCCCTTGCTGAAGTCTATATAATATATCTATATGACGGAAAACATGCTACCCAGCAAGAAAATTCTTTTTTTCTGTCCTATTATCTTGTATTCCCGAAGAAATGGTTTCCATCAATCCATTTTCTAGAGTGCTTGGCCTCATTTGTATGGTAGAAATTTGACTTTTATCTCATAAAATTATTACTAGAGCTGTCAAACGATTAAATTTTTTAATCAGATTAATCACATTGTAGAATTTTGATTAATCATGATTAATCACTGTCTTAAAAAAGCTTTTTTCCCCCCAACATTTTTGCCCGCTGCACACTCTCATCCTACTTTTTCTAATCAATTAATTATTTGCATAATTTAAAATGGTAAAAAAATGACATACGACATATGTAAACATTTATTAAATGCTTTACTTTAATGCATGTAGTTAAGTTTATTGCTCAAACTCCAACAGTTACCTTTAATGTAACCATTCACTGTCGGCTAAAAAGGATCATCTGCGGTCAAAATTAATAGTGTGATTAATCTGTGGTAATACAATGATTAATGCGATAATCTTTTGTGATTAATTAATTAGTTAACGCTTTAACTTTGACAGCACTAATTATTACCTAATTCTAATAGTAACAATGATTTTATTATTCTATAAATGTAGATTATTAATTCTTGTAGAATTACTGATTTGATTATTTTTGAGTGTGGTTCTTGCTGATCTTTTTAGTCTTTTTAGTTTACTTTAGGGGTGCACGATATAGACGCCGTATTCAATATAAGTTATGAATGCCCAAAGTTAGAGATTTGGACTCGAGCGACAAATGGCGGCAATGCGGATGTGGAAACAAAGGTGTAATCATCTTGATTATGACAATTATTATTATTACCCATACTTCTTTTGCTCCATATATTTTGTATATTCCCATACGTAGCACTGCTGTTCCCAGTTAACAATTATGATGGTGCCCTTTACGACGTCCCACTGGCAAGTCTTATCCTAGACAACGTTTTCAGTCCATATAGTTACTCATTACTCATACATTTTGAGTATGTCGACGCAGCAGCCATATTGGATGTGGCAAAGTGAAGCTATTTGATCCATTCATTATCCGAACCACTTATAAACACAAAACTAGATACTATGATAAAATAAAACAATAATGAAAAATACAGATTCTTAGCGAGCTGCATCTGAAATGATGGGGTGGGGGGGTGTTCAGCCCCCCATTTCAACGCTTTATGCCATATGTCTTATTGCTTATTTTTTGACCAATTTAGCGTCTCGAATGGAGTATATAATTATTACATTCAGAAATTATTCATCCATCCATTTTCTTGACCGCTTATTCCTCACAAGGGTCGCAGGGGGTGCTGGCGCCCATCTCAGCTGGCTCTGGGCAGCAGGCGGGGGACGCCCTGGACTGGTTGCCAACCAATCGCAGGGCACACAGAGACGAACCACCATCCACACTCACACGCACACCTAGGGACAATTCGGAGCGCCCAATTAACCTGCCATGCATGTCTTTGGAATGTGGCAGGAGACCGGAGTACCCGGAGAAGACCCACGCGGGCACGGGGAGAACATGCAAACTCCACCCAGGAAGGTCCGAGCCTGGACTCGAACCGGAGACCTCAGAACTGGGAAGCGGACGTGCTAACCACTCGACTACCGTGCCGCCCTCAGAAATGATTCATTTATTTAATTTTTATTAATTATAAATATTTTACCATTAATTTCATATGTCATATATACCGTTACCGTGAAGGGATACAATCGATACCGTGATATTTCATTCGTGGAAACGGTTTCCTACCATCCCTGGCGATGCTCATTGTCGTGAAATATTTGAGGTGCTCTACTCTTAACTCATTGACTGCCATTGACTGAAAAAGACGTCAAATAATGCATTTTTGCTGGGCTGGCAGTGAATGTGTTAAACACAATGTGCCAATATATTTTGTGATTATATTGCAGCATCCTTTTTTTCTTTTTTAAGGCAAATTTTGCTTAAAAATCCGTCAATTTTGGTTATATCTCATCTTAACTCATTGACTGCCATTGACGGAAAAAGACGTCAAATAAGGCATTTTTGCTGGGCTGGCAGTGAATGTGTTAAATATTCCAGCCCATTGACTCGGCTTCGCTTGTGAAATGGGAGGAGAGATAAGTGTTTCATTTTTGAACTGTGATTCTTAGAAATGCCTGTATTTAGCACTGGGGATTGGGAGCCGGAGCCTTCCACAGGCATTTGAACGCACATTTTGCGAGTCCTCCTCTAAAGGCAAGAGATAGAGTGTGGAGAAGAGAATGAAAGTGAGAGTGAGAGAGTAATCGTGCAGTCTTCATCTACTGCTTAACTTTAGGAAATATGAGTCTGGTTGAAGATGAAAGGGGCTTAATCTCAAATGCCTCTCGCCACTACTCTTTCTCTGTGACTCTTTCTCACTGCGAGCAATCATATGGGACTGGTCCATTCCAACATATTGGAAGTGCATTATGTAATCCCTTCCCCGAGTATGCATGCCTTGCAGTAATAGTTAAATTGGAGGAGAGAGGCGGCGGCCATCATGGCATCCCTTCTCTTCTCACACCTCAATCCATCACAATCCACCCCAACAAGCTCGGCATGCTCTGTGTCTTTTTAAGATGTTAGCATTGTGTCTGCTCAAGCATACATCGCTTGTCTGTTCACTTTCCCATGTGCAGCCCGGGGCCCCCAGCATCCTTTCCTCCTTCCTTTTTCCTCCTTCAAGCCCCACCCAGTCCCTGTAGCCATCCCAGCAGCCAGCCAGCCAGCCAGCCAGTGCCGGCGTGCTCAGTCTGTCAACACTTCCTCTGCACTCTTGAGTGTTGGAATGGAAACAGGAGGAAGCGTACACACTTAGCAGAACAGACCTCAGACACAAAAGGGGTTAATGCCGGCTATGGTGCGATGTAACTCGGTCAGCCTGTTCAATGGAGGAACTGTGTTTTCGCAGCCGTCAGGTTCCTTTCCATTTGTGTGGATGGTAAACATTTAGACATTGTTAAGCCAGAGTGTTTATACTTGTAACACGGTGCAGGTTTACATTAGACGTTGAGGGATTTCTGTTATTGTACGAAGACACACATACTGCCATTTGTGTTTCTGCGGTCTGAAGCGCAAAGCGGCTCACAGTGGATTTATGAGTTTGTGTTTCACATACTTTCACTTAACTGATGCGTTTTCTTTGTTGAATAATTTCTATTTAATCCATTTAAAGCCTTGGCAAATTCAAGACTCGACACAAAAACTGTTTATTAAACTTTACATTATTGCTCAGTATTCCGATCAATACCTCGAAATGGGGTGTCGTTTATTAAGGTACAATTATCAATGTTTATGGTAGTTGAATAAATTTTTAAGTACTGTTTTTTTTATCAATCAATCAATCAATCAATCAACCAAACTATTTATATAGCACCTTTCATACATTCAAATGCAACTCAAAGTGCTGAAAAATTAAAACGTCCATAATACAATAAAAAGAAAAAGCCATCCCATGATGGTACCCACAGACACGCACGCAAACCACAACATTGCGGGGCACAGAAGAACCCTGTGAGGAAAGGCACCCAGGAGGAGTTCATCCACACTGAGTTCACTGAGTTATAATTAAGCACAGTGCAACGACGCCACTAGCCGCACATCATTTTGTTTGTGTGCCGCCAAACATCCGTCTCTCTATGAGGAGAGATTTTCACTTGTTTTTAAGATCCATAAATATAAGCATGATTTTCACATCATTTTCATATCCACACACATTCACAATTGCCAGTTTTTCATTATGGCAGCAGTGAGTACAATGTTTACTATGTTGCTGTATTTTAATGTTCGTCATGGGGTTAGTACTTGTAAATCTAAGTTTTTTTTTTAAGTTGATACTTTGCGTGAAAAGTTTGACATACATTGGCCTAACCAACTCCATAAAAAATAATATTAATGATACAACATGAATATTGTACATTTACGTTACGCTTATATTACGGTACAAATGTTGCGATATCTCGGTCGTAAAATACTTGACAAAAGACAAATTTTAGATTCCCCAAATAACCGCTCTATTTAACTCACCGAGTAATGTTGAACGCTCCCAAACATATTCAGTACTCCCCTGACTCAGCTTGGCTGTTGACTGCTAAACAATATGCACCATATTAGCATTTCAATGGTCTTTCTATTTTCAAATGTATAATTGCAAAGTTTTAATTGTGCCTTGGTGAGAAAAGCTTATGCTCTTTATGTGAAGTGCTTATCAGTGAGAGTGGAGGCCAGGCCCACTCCGGGGGTAGAAATCTGCCTCTCCCAGGAAGAAAGACTATCCTTAGGTAAGGATTCACTCCTGGCACAAACTCATGAGCACATAAACAAACCGGAATTTTGCACAGCGCTTCCTTGAGTGCTCCTGCACTGCTGAAGGGTGCGGGGAAGCTGAATAGAATTAAGCAGAATTTGATAATGACTTATTAAAAAGTGTGGCTGAGTAAATGAAGTGTGTTGTGTAGCCATTAGAGGATGGGAGGTATTATGTTAAACGTTTTGATTTGTGAAGTGGGGTGTGGACTTGCTAATCCGCAGACAGTCGGGGATGCTGGAGGGAGAAATCAAGCCATGCGTGTAATATGGGAACATTAGCTTGATGCTCACAGACGGCTGCTTCAGAGCAAGACAAGTAGGCATGATCGATGAACTCCAGAAGGAGAAAATGATGGCTGTGAAATGAGCTAATTCACCTCTGATAAACTTCAGCCTGTCGGAGATTTGGTTTTATTAAAGTGATCAGCAACAGATCCTTTTTAGCTAGATGAAGCAATTTCTGGAGAAATTGCCTGTAAATGCTGAATGAAAACAAATATAGAAATGTGGAATCATATTTAATCAGGTGGAATGTTTCTGAAAGATAAGGAATTATGTTGATGGTATTGATTGATTTGGGGTATTAAATGATGTGGAACAATATAGAATGATCTTGAATGGTCGTGGTGAAATGCATGTGTTGAGTAATGTGGAATGATACAAATTGAGATGATATTGGTGAAAGTGGGCAATATGTGAGAGGAAAAAAAAATAGAATTTTTGGTATGTGGGAATTAAATGAATTTAATTATATGGAATTAGGTGAAATTATATTGACTTGAATTAATTTTGAATAGGATACAAACCCTAACCCGAACAGAGTCCATCAAAATGAGTGAGTGAATTTTGTTGGTCAAAAATTTGCAATATTTAACGAAAAAAAAGTGGAATTTTTATTATGTGGTATTGTAGGGATGCTGCAAATTGATCCCCAGGTGAATTGATTGAGCTGAACATTTCAAATTTCGATTGGGAGTGAATTGTTGAATGCCTCATTGGAAATGAATGGGGATTTTGCAGGTGAAAAATGTTGAATTGTGGGAAAACTGTGAATGTTTGGGATGAGAAAAGTAATAGCCCACAAAGCGTGAAATTTTAAAAAAATGTTGAAGTTGGAATAGCTTGAATCTGTTGTGAAATGTAGAAGTAGTGGAATGGCAATAAAATGAATAATTACAAATATATAATAAAACTGGACTAAGTGCAATTTCTGGAGAAATTGCGTGGGAATGCTGAAAGCTGAATGCTAATAGCTGAATGCTAACATCTGAATGCATGTGGAATGCTTATAAAGTAAATTGAGAGATAAATTATGAAATTATAACCTCACTGTCTGTCCCATTGAAAATGAATGGGGGAAAAAAGTTTAGATTAAATGTTAAATTGTGCAAATACTGTAAGTAATGTGGAATCAGACGATATATACCCCGGGAGGCATGAATTTTGTAAGCTAGTTGAAATTTGAACAATATAAATTGGAAGTATTATGTGGAAGTTGTTACGTGGCAAAAAAGTGTGAAGAATAAAAATCACAATAAAGCATTTCAGCATTCACACAATTAAAGCATACTTTTTTTTTCTGGACCAGTTCCAGCCAAAACAAGTCAAGATGATAGCAACCTATATCTTTTCATACAGATGTTACAGTATAATGGCTTGGCCGAGGCAGACAGATGAGGATGGAACATTTCCCCTCAGCATTTTCCAGGCCTGACTGCCAGACTGCGCCCGAGACTGATAAATCACCCTGCTTCAGCCTTTCTCCCGTGTTTTCTTTTCAAATGTAGAATCGATGGATTTTCCCTTCATTTCATTGACCTGTGCATAATGGTGCTCTCACTCCTCCACCGCTGGGACGGAGCGCGGCGCCGCCGACGTGCTTGCCCAGGCAAAGACAAGGGGGCCCGGGCTTTGTGTTGCTTATTGTTCAGCCTGGAGAAATTAATGTGCTGTGAAATTAGCATTTTATCTTACTGCAGATACAGTAATGGAGGCAATTAGAGCGCAGGGGAGACGGAGTGCTCGGGTAGCAGAGAGGTAAGCGACAATCCTCGGGCTGCGGGAGCCCGGCGGAGAGTCGCACAGCCGGCCTCGCAGATAACACAATCACCCGCGTCTGGCAAACGGCGCGCGGCGACGACAATGTCTGCCGGTTAATAGAGAACACGTTCAATGTCATTGTGTCTTGTAGAAGAGCTTGTTTGGACAACATCGAGCGATCATGTGTCTCTTTATGTCCTTTTGGCTCTGCTCTGCTGACTTTCATCCCGTCGCAGGTGAAATGACCGGGATGGGATGAGACGCTGCAATCAATGCGCGTTGTGAGCTGGGATCATTTCTCATCACTTACTTTCAGACATGACATTGTGTATTTACAGCTGCAGGGGCGCCTTGTCAACTCTCTTTATCACATCTCCAGATTGAAATTGATCCCTCCGATTGCGAGCCACAGGCGAGGAGGAGGAGGACCTGCTGTTGTCACCTCAAGCCTCCCGAGATTATTTATTTTTGCTTTAGTCTGTTTCCATGATGAAGAGGAGGATGCTGACTTTGTGGTTTGATCCTCTGTCTGATCTGATGCTTCATTTCCTCGGAAAAGCACAAGAAAAGTCTGACTTTCATCCTACTGGGCAACCTGGAAATGTAGGGCTGCAACTAACGACTATTTTAGTTATCGATGAATTTGACGGTTATTGTTCCGATGAATTAGATTGTTAAAAAAAATGTTTGAATTTCCGTCTCTTATGTCGAAACCCAAATCAATCAGTCAATCAATCAATCAATCATAAATTGTGTTTATAAATTGAAAATAAAAATTTTGATCATTATTTTCCAAAGTAAAAGCAATTATTTTTATTTAGTTTCAAAATAAAGATAATCAGTTCGCTTTCATGGAGGACTGCAGAAATTGGAGATTTACTGTTGAGGAAGTGAAATTTGGAGCATTTGGGCAGTTTTTCCATTTAAAAAAAAAAAAAAAAAAAAGGTATCTGAACAATTCGATTAGCAAAAATAATTATGGATTCATTCAATATTCAAATAGTTGTCAATTAATCAATTAATTGTTGCACTGCTTGTCCAATATTTCTGAGGAACTTTTCTTTTCTTTTCTTTTTGATACTGGTTGCAGTTTCATTTGGATCGTGTACATATTTTGTAAGTTTGAAAAAAGGGTGAATGATAATAATATTTAGCATTTTTTTTCTAGCCATAAATTTATCTGCAATTACAATAAACATCAGATTTATTATGTGGCTTATGCTAAAATAAAGGCAAATGAACCATTAATAATTATGAAAGACAGATTTTTTTTTTCTACTTCAATAAGAGGCGTTAATTTACTAAACACTGGACATGCAGTCTTTTAAGTGTTCATTACAGCTTTCTTTTCTTTTTCACATTACTGTCCCCTAGTGGACTGGAGTACAATTTAAACCCGTTCAAACCAGATTTCCGACATGTTTAGTTCCAGTTTATTCAGCTATCCTTCGCCCTTTGCTGCTTCAGTTTTATACGAACGACTTTTTTATTATTCAGCATTGGTTGGAGGTCGGCACTTGTGTTTCTGTGTTTTAGCTCGCAAATGTAGCAGCGCATCCCTCTGGCTTCCCATGCACATCCTGCAAAGGTCTGAGCCAAATATTGACATAGCTTATGGTTCAAACTGAGAATGTTTCTTTGCAGTTTTCCATGCGGAGAATAGATCAAGTGTTTTCCCTTCGGTCCGCACCGTCTGCTGAGTGGTTTGTTTGTCTGGGAGGAGCAGTGTCGAATGGCTGGCCCTTTGAATACACGTTTCTCGACAAAATATGTCAGTTCAATCCAAACTTGAACTTTTTGTAACACTTTACTGCTCTTTTTCTCGCATACAGCAGCCTGAACTCCCGTCTTTGTTGTTATTAAACCTCAAATTTTCTGCGAGCATGTGGGTTCAAAGTCAAACACGTAACAGGAACTTATATTTTTATTTCTTCTGTTTAAAATCTGCCTGCGCAAAGTCAACCACCCGCCTCCAGTCCCCCTACCACCACCACCCTCTGTTATTCTGAGTAAAGACAGCATGACTTCTGCACTCGGAGGATCACGCCCAATAAGAACATTATCCCAAAAAGTGCATTGGGCTGGCAAGAGGCTGAGATAATACCCTTTTCTTCTAAAACTCCACCGGCTCGGCTCTCAAAGTGCAAGCGGCGAAAGGGGGACCTTACCAAATGACACCCCGCAGCACCCATGAAACCAATTGTTCTCCTGCCGCCTGACGCTTCAGGGAGGAAAGCAAAAGGTTGCCGAGAGTCTGCATAATATCCTTATTCTCAAACATGAGGGTGTAGTCCGCGTGTCCATTAGTGTCAGCACGCCGGTGCTAAATGGGCCCGGGCTGTCTTTTTCTCTTAGCCGCAGAGGGTTTGTCTGTCTGCGGAGACTGTGGTAGTTGGTCCACAGGGGATTATCCTTCCTGATTGGGAGAGGCTGTGTCGCCTCTGAAGAGAAGGAGATAGATGAGGACATGCCACAGCGCTGAGCTATGCGTATGATTAGAGAGGCGGCTCGCATACCTGTCGCCGGAGGCGTGTTCCCCGCGCTAAATGACGTTGATCAGACAATCAGTGCTCACAATGCAGCTCGTTAATAGCAGGTTTGAAACCACCATTTAATATACCGTGTTTGAGATTAGTCACACCAAACAGTGATGTAACTTCCCAGTTTCTAATCCAACCGGGCAAAACAAGCATGAGCACATGTCCACTTTCAGGGGATTTTGAAATTGTCAACTATTCTTCTAAGGAATGTAATTGGTCGACTTCAAAATCAGTTTACGCAATTGTTGGCCTACTTACAATACTACTACTACTTACTTATCGTTTTTACCTGTCACACACGTGATGCAGCACATTTGGCTCAGTATCTCTGAGAAGGGAAGTGGAAAAGCTAAACTACTTGTAGATGCTGACAAAGCTAACCTAAGACACAATAAATGTCCTTTAATTTACAAGGGTCCATTATTGTCTAAGCATGAAGCCCGGAAGAACAACAGAATTATTGTGAGAATGTCACACACGTTAGTCGAGAATGTGTCACCATCATTTTACAAAGCACCCCAATTAGCTGTTATAGCTCTTACAGCATCAGTAGGTGGGTTTCCATCCATTTATATTGTAATTTTCAAGAATTGTGAAAATAAACCTGAATGGAAATGCTAGAATTTTGGGACAAAAAGACAATTTTGGAAAAATTATACCTTTGAATTTCTCAGTGCGTCAATATAAAGAAAATGCAACTTTGTTGCCCCTGGGTTAATCTAAAGAAAATGTGGCATTTCCTATCACTGCTATGCGGAAAGAGGACACTTTCTTATTGAGGCTGCGGAAATTAAGAGTGGCTAATACAGGACCATCGCAACTGCATAGCGACTGAGAACATCATCATAAGGGACATAGAGACTGCATAGCAACTCCAAATATCACAAGGAACAACTGACAACATCATCAAAAGGGATGTAACAACTGCATATTAACTACAAATATCACATAGCAACTGCATAGCAACTGACAACATTATCACCACATAGTGATGCATAGTGACTAGAAATATCACAATTGGCATAGCAACTGACAACATCATTACAAATGGCATAGCAACTGACAATATCATCACAAGAGACATACCTGTATATTACCTAGAACTATCATAGCGACTGATAAAATCATCAAAAGGGACGTAACAACTGCATAGTATCTACAAATATCACAATTGATATATCAACTGCATAGCAACTGACATTATCATCACATAGTGATGCAGAGTGACTGAAAATATCACAATTTGCATAGCAACTGACAACATCATCACAAGAGACATAACTGTATTAACTACAACTATCATCACAAGTGATATAGCAACTGGTATTATCACAAGAGAAATGATTGCATAATAACTACAAATATCACAAATGGCCTAGCAACTCACAATAACATCATCACAAGGGACATAACAACTGCATGGTAAAACAAATATCATCACAAAGGACATGGCAATTGCATAACAACTGACAATATCAACATCATAAGAACACAAGGAACCCATGCAACCCAAAATACAGTCACAACATTGGAAATGGTTTTGTGAATAAACGATGACAGGACCGAATACCACATCGCACGTATTGACCGGATATTACAAAATAAGTACCACATATATACTAGAGTATTCAATTAACAAGCATGTTGTTTGAATGGTCACAAACAAGATCCACTGTATTGCTCATGGTGTTCACAACTCTCCAAATTCCTCCACTCACATTCTCCTTCACGGCTCCAAAGTGGAAGTCAAATTAAGTTCCCTCTCTCTCATTTAAGTTATCGTCTAAACTGGCACGGTTACACATGAGCTCGGCGCTCAGTTGCTAAAGCTCACGGCTGACAAACCCCTCTTCTCATCTGAGCTTCCTCACTGATCTCAGACCAGGTGCTGTGGCTTAGCATCCGCCGAGGGTGGGGGGGCGCGGGGTGCCGAGTCTGTCCCGAGTCCAGCCTAATCACAGGGCCTCAGGTTGTGCGCAGACTTGGCCCGGGGCCTCACATCTTGTTTGAGTTAACAACACAAGCTCAACGCTCTGTTTACAATCTCCACAGCGGGAGCAGAAAACCTCCCTAAATCTGTCTGGATGGCTGTCAGATGTGGAACAGATGTGTTGAAATGGAGGAAATTATGTCAGTTCTTTTTCCCTTCCCTCATGTGACCATAATGACTAAAGAGCCCTAATCGGGGTGATGTGATTACGCAGAGGGAGACTCGCACCGTGGTGACACTTCTGCCACGTCTTATTTTATTTTTTTCCTCTTTAGAAGCTGCACTGGGTGGGCTGCTTCTCGCGTGCATTTCAACGCCCTCTGCAGGCGAAAATTAAAAGCGACATTACTTTATTGAAGCACATAGATCAGACAAATGCAATGATTTATAGTCAAGGCAGCGAGCGTATTGTTTTTAAGCTGAATATCAGTAAAAACGGGAAAGACTTGTAAACATTGTTTACTTTAGGAGGAGCAGTAAAGTGGTCGGCTACAGTCTGCCGTCATTAAAAATGAAAAAGGAAACGGGTGCTTACTTAACCTCAAATATTTATTCACACTCACAAGCTTTGAAAGCTTCGGCGTCGAGTGCTTGAGGGGGGTGAATAAAATAAGAAAGGGAGGGTAAAAGAATGTACCTGGTCACACCTTTCTGTCACCGCGGGCTTGCCTCTGTGATGATGCTCCATCTCACTGAGTGCACTTAGCGCTCGCCTCTCAGGGACATTCATCGCAATGATGATATGTATTTATTTTTCCATTTAGATAAGGGAAGAAAATGTCTGAAATATATTTTTTTTTGTTTGCCAGTTTGACAGCTTCCAGCAGCATTGCCTTCTTATTTGTAACATGTAGCATAGCTCGTGTATGTGCTCTGTCTGCTTTGTGTGCCTGTGTAAATGTGGCGGTGTGTTATTAGTTATAAGCGTCACCAAGGCTCTTTTTTTTTTTTTTTTTTTTGCAGAGCAGTGTTGTGAATCAGTGACTTTATTTAAGGAGCAACTTTCTAATTTTGTGGAGCAAAATTTAATTAGAATGTGACAATATAAGGAATTAATGTTTTTGTTATTTTTATATAATCAAATTAAATCATCAAATCAAACTTTATTTATATAGCACCTTTCATACATTCAAATGCAACTCAAAGTGCTGAACAATTAAAACATCCATAATACAATAAAAAGAAAAAGCCATCCCTCCCCCCCATATCCCCATGATCACACACGCAAACGCGGGGCACAGAAGAACCCTGTGAGGAAAGGCCTCCAGGAGGAGTTCATCCACACTGAGAGGGATGACGGCCAACCACCACAAGGAGGAATGCCATCCCAGAGTTTTTAATTTCTTAAATTTTTGTTTAGAAGCAAAACTAAATTGATTTAAAAAAAAGAAAAGAAAGATAAAATCTACTACAATGTAATATGAGAACATTTATTATGCAGAACTTAAAAGTCTAAATCAAGAATCAGTACTCTAATGTGAAAACACATAACATTCCTGGTATTATAAATATGTTTTTTTTTTTTTTTAAATAAATTCATTAGTTTTTCAAATCGCTTATAATGTATTTGTATGTTCATAGGCCACTCCTCCTGGCTGACGTACGGCGTAGCGGAGTATCTCCCAAGTCCAAACACTTATTTTATGATGTTGTCCGCTTAAACACAGTTCCAGGCAGAAAGCGGTGAAAAGTGTTACATGCGCTAGCTGCATCAGTCTTAGATTAGCCTAGCAATTAGCATTGCTTCTCCATCTTTCCTCGTCATCCCGTTTTGAAAACAATACTTGTCTGATGTGTATCTTATTCGCGACCATTGAGGTGCGATGATTACTGACTGACGCAACGTGTTGGCTAGTTGCTAGCTAGCTAGCTGGTTGTACCAAAAAAGTCACAGAGTTAGCCTCGACTGTCTACGTTGTAGCGTCGTAGCGTAATCGGATTTTGATTAATTGTCCAGCCCTACATCGCTTATTTCAAGCCTTGCCTTTGAGCGTGTATCCAATGACAACCCGTTTAAGAAGCTCTTGCACATTTGTACTGGTTTTGCTCAAATGCTATTGGCAATTCGATTATATTCCAAAAACGAACAATTGTGCTACCCATTAACATACCGTACTTGAATCATAACATCTTCGAAAGGAATAGTCGCCATCAGATAAATAAATACTTGAACCAAAACAAAAATAATAATAAAATAGGAAGAGACCCATTTACTAAATGTGCATGTGCATTGTTTCAATTATGGTTTGTATTTGAACAAGTGCGCTGGAAGCATGGGGAAGTAGATTATGAGCGCACGGTGAGCGGAGAAGATGAATGTCTCTCATGAGCTCGCTTTCATTAAGTGTCCCTGCGAGCAGACTGAATAAGAAAAAAAACAACAGATAAACATGTACAAGTAAAGATTTAATTAAAGTAATGGGATGGACGCTAGTGTCATGTTTTTTCCCGTTTACTGGCATAGTAAGATGTTTCATCTCAACAATGAGTCTTTCTGCTTGCACTTCGGAATATTCTTAAATCTCTTATCTTATTAATCTTAAAAAAAAAAAAAAAAAAAAAAAAAATCTTCTTTGCCGCAGGCGGCAGAGAAGGAATTTGTGTTTAGTGGATTCCTGTTCCCAGATGAGAAGAGCTAAATGAGTTTGGAGGCTTCCTGAATGCTCTATAATTGTGATGAGGCCCCGCTCCTCTGAACAATTAAAGATGCAGGAGCCCCCCTCTCTTTTGAGATCCATCCCAAATCACTCTTGTCTAGCCTCACAACGTAAATCACACGCGGGGCGTGGCTGGTCCGGACAATGACCAGAATCTTCTCTTGCTAACTTTAAGAGAAAGCCTCAAGGTCGGCATCGCGCCCGGCGCTCTGATCCATTTATTACGCGCTGCCAAAGCGTTAGAGGGTAGAAGGAGACGACTTGCCAGTCTCCCCAGTGGACCCACCCTCCCCTTTCCCGCCTCTCCTCTCAGTCTCACATATTCCGGGCTCTGTCGGTCCTCTCGGAACAAACCGGAGAACAAAGCCGCCGAGCGGTCTGGTTTGTGTAGCGCTACGCGGCTATGCTAATGTGACCAACCGAGGTAAACCGGCATGTCAAGATGAGCGGGTGAACACGATGAAGTAATAGTCTATTCGGAGGGGTCAGCCCATGCGAATGCAAATATTTATGTAAGTGATTGAAATGCCCTCCCCGTATCCCGCCCACTTCATTTAAATGAGGAGCTAAACTGTAAAACGATTCCTATCCCGCAGGCAAGTCTGAAAAGCGGAAGGCGGACGAGGCATTTGTGGGTGGAAAAAGGGAGCAAACAAATAGTGACGTAAATCTGACTCACTCCTCGTTTGCCTTCACAATGCAAAGATTAGAGCAGCGGGCTCTTTTTTCGGGATGCAGATTTCATCCCTCGCTTTTCTTAGACTTTCATCCTCGCTTGCGACGAGTCGGTGGAATTTCACACTGTCACAGCCATTTCCTCAAGAGGATCGCCATATTGCTGTTTACCTCAAGAGCATGTATGGGATGTTTTAATTCATTTTTCATGATCCTTTGATAAATAAAACACAAGTGTTTTTTTTTTTTAGACACTCAGCTTTTAAGATCAGAGGGTGGATCGCGCAGTATTTATCACAAGAAATACGCAATCATCTCATCTGCGAGTCTGTATTAACAATCGCTCTTTCAACTAAAAGGCTTGAATGGATGAACTTCACGCTGACTGGGCCTTTCAGCCTCGCATGCTACACCATGTGAGAGCGTTGGAAAATTAGAGGCGTATTATCCTCGACATCTGTCTAATCAAAAATACTATAATCCTCCCATCATGTGATTTTCTTGCGTGATAAGTGCCGCAAATGGATTCTTGAGGAAGATTCCAACCGTGAACGGCGCTAATTCGGTACGGTGACAATCGTGATTGTCGCAGTCATCTGCCAGTCGAGGAATGCCGGGAAATGCTGAGGTGCGGACACTCGGGACACTTGTAACACGCAAGTGATCAACGCATGGATTCAAGTATGGGTGTCAAAATTATCACGTTCACATTAACTTAAAGTAACTTTAAAGGCACTATTTTTTTTTTTAACGCTCGATTAATGACCGCTCCTTATTTGGAAAGCCTCTACTAAGGGAATTCCAGTCACCACGCAGTAGAAACGTTCACGCCAAAACTACTCAATAGAAATACACTGGAGCTAAAACAGTATTTAACTCATTCACTCCCAGCCATTTTCACAGAAGCAATATTGTTCGCTCCCGGCTGTTTTACTGGATTTGGACTGATTTCGCAAGGCCCACAGAATATTGTGTTCTATTGCTATAAAAGCATGGAACCTATCAAAAGAAAGATTAAAGAAAAAGTATGTTTCTATCTGTTTCCGTTTTGCCGCAATTAGCATTAGAATCAGTTTTCACAAATCTGTTTAAAATTGTAAGTAATTTACCTTTTTTTCTGCATGGCCCTGGTTGATCTCCTTTGCTCTGCTGCCACCTGCTGGCCGTTTGTGTAATAACTACCATTTCTGCAACCGTTCTTTGCAGTTGAGAGGCTGTATCAAAGCCTACTGTATGCTCTAGCATAAAAAACAAACAAACAAAAAAAACGTATAAATACGTCTTTGGGAGAAAATTTAGTTAAGGGGCAGAATGTAGCGTGGAGGAGCTATTTGGACTGTGTCTCACCACTACCACCCGTTAGCTGTTAGCAACGAGCTAGGTTGTTCAAGCTCTTCAACAGGTGTCCATGGTCGCTCCCAAACCCTTGTGAGAGCCAAGAGGCGAATGGACGCCGTCTTGTCAGTTGGAGTGAACCCAAGCCTATTGATCTTTAGATGTAAGGTGTATTTTATTCAGCAACTCCACAAAATATCTCATCAGGGTTAAAGTGAAAGTGTCGATGTGTTCGCTTCCAACTAGAGTGGCTTAGTAACTTAACAAAATAAAAGTGGGCAACGTCGTGAAAAGGAGTCACTATAACACAATTTAGCTGTAATAAATGAAATTATACTGCATATATTTTGTGGGGACTGGTGTCAAGTTGTATTTTACAATTTTAAAATGTGCAGAAGCTCGCAAGTTGCTTCTTGTTTAAAATTACCGAGCTCTTAATATGAAAAGAACACATTGATCACTTCTGGTTCCTATATGCGGTAAAGACACGTCATTTTACAATGCACATCCTATAGAACTTAACAAAATAAAAGCATTCAGCATTCTGCAAAGGAGTACACTGTAGCAATATAACAATACAACCCTACAAATTCTCCCTAAAATGTTGCTAAACATTTAACACTTGGAAAAAGGGGGCACAATAACCAGATTGAACAAGATTTTGTTTGCTGTAATGTTTTATTTTGAGGATGGATCGATCAGCAAACGACATTACAGCCGATCACCGATTTTGCATGAAAAGCAAAATATCTGACGATCAGATCTGTGTAAAATCCAGAGTATATACTACATAGTGTATTGTCAAGGATAGTAATAATAATAATAATAATACAAAAAAAAATGTCTTCCTTAATTTTGAGAAGCATGTGATACAAGTTCATTTGCATAATGACCTGAAATGAATCCTGAAAATTGGGATATACTGTGGTCATAACATTACATTGTGCTGGTATCCAGAGTATGATAATGCAACCACCTTTTTTTTTTTTTCGTTTGTTTGTTTTGAAAGGTTCTTAATCAGTTTCTTGTTCATCATTTCGTGGGGAGAGAAGCGTGTTTGTGTGTGTGTGTGAGCATCTATCAAAGCAGAATGTGGGAGTGCAGTTACTTGCTCTTTATTTTTGACACGCTAATAAAATGCTAATGCTGGAAGTCCTGCTAAGAACAGTGAGCAGGCAGATTGTTAGAGTCTATTCTAACTAGTGTGAAACTTAGCAACTTGTCAAACTGAAGCCTTTGTTTTCGGGAGATCAAATGCCCGACGTGAATCCAAATAACTTGTTTTGCTCCGACTACATGTGCAGTATGTTTCCTCTTTTGCTTCATTTCAAACTTTTATCTGCTTTTTTTCATAGATGTCCAAGAATAAAGCTTGTTGAATGATTCGATCAATTGTAAAAACCTACAAGGCACATTTATGATTCATGGCTGTGCAAATCAAATGAACATGAATGAACAACATGAAAGCAAAAAAAAGAAAGGTTCATGTGGTTTGTTACGTACACCAACGCAGCACTGATGAACACAAAATAGTCGGATCAAAACCAGGTAGCAACAACAAACCCAATTCCTTCATGACTCATCTTTTAGAGCTAATTACACAACACTGTGTTAGTTCTACAGTTTTATTCTCACGTGGTATCTGCACCCTGCACGGATCAGGAAATCAAATAGAATTTAAGCATTAGCTAATATTATATTTATATTTAACGCAATGTTTCCCTTACACTGGAGCCCCGCAGATACTCCATTAGTGAAGAAGCTTCCATTATGAGCTCAGCACGGGGACGTCTCTGTACTGCGATGTCAAACCCGATGATTTCAACTCCGTTCCTCGGCTATTGATGGTCATCGGGGAGCATTAAACACGGCGATACAAATCCGTCTGACTTTGGCACGGCTGCAGCTTGCGGGTCAGCTTGCACCTTTCATCATCTCCGTCAACCAATTCTGTCAACTGTTGAAAGATTATCTCCAGAATGGAAGGACTATAAAAAAAAAAAAAAAAAAGTAGTAGATTTCGGTGGGCCTCAACAAGCAAGCAAAATGCTGAAGCTCAAATAGTGAGCTGGAACTGTGGGTTACTTTCTATATCATGAACAGCAATTCATTTTCAAAAGAAAACTATAAAGATTTTACACTGAAACGAAAAGGTTTTCAATGTTTGGGACTGAAACACATTTTGGAATACATTTTCTATCTGAGTAATATTTGACAAAAAAAAAAAAAAAAAAAAAAAACGACCCATTTTGACAATTATCGGTATCGGCCTTTAAAAAAAATAAATAAAAAAATGTCAGGAAACCTCAGGAAACAAATTTATTTAGATTTTCAGTGACCTTTATAAGAGATGTTCTCTGTATCTTTTGTGTTTGTTTGAAAGTAAAAAAAAAAGATACCAGAAACATTTTATTTATTTTGAAATTATTGAAAATCTTATTTATTGTAGAAAACTATTGGGAGCTTTGATATTTATTTACTTGTTTAGGTTTTCATTTAGTTTTTAATAAATACTTACGGCCCTGGGAGCTCCTTGAAGTTTTTGTTAGAATTTTAAAATGTATGACAGTTGTCTATGATAAAAGAAACAAAAAAAAGACATTTTGTAAATCTGAAAAGTTGTTCAATAAGCATAATACTTTAAAACATTCCAACAAAGTAAAGAGTTGGAATTTATATTTAAAAAAAATTTTACGCCAATATTTTTTTTCAAATGAATATCGGTTATCAGTCTCCTTGACTAGTAATAATTGGTATCGGTATTGGCCCTGAAAAAAAAACTAAACAAATCAGTCTATCTCTAATCAAAGCCTTTTTAAAATAATCGCCTAAGTCATTTTTTCAGATTTTTCAGGAAACACAAAAAAGTGAACCATTTACATCATAAGATGATTTAGGCAAAAAGAAATATAATTAAAAAAAACAAAAAAGATAGCTGTTTCTTCTTTGGTAGTTGCTTCAGGTCTTTACAGTGCATTGCTGTTGATATAGCGCCTCCATAATGGCGCAACACTGCAACTGCAGTTAAAATGCGTTCCGGCCTAGCTCAATCAGCACAGCTGGAGTGCTGTGTTGAGCGATATCAATGGCTCGGGCTGGAAATGGAAAGCAAATTTGGTGGAGGTGGCCACCTCTGAATTTTGTACGCAGGAAAAACCCTGGCCATTTTCTAAACATTCAAATTCAAACGCGCAAGTACCACAAAGGCGAGGGCCCTTCATAGCTGCGAGTGCAGCTCTCGTTCACATTTTCCTGCCGTCACGAATGTTCAGTTTATTAATCCTGTCACACTGTAGACTTGCCATTATCAAGAAAGCAAATACACTCGCGACAATTTCTGTAGTTCTGCCTTCCTGTCACGTCTATCAATAATGTTTTTCCAAACAATTACATTAAACGTTCTGTCGTCGGATTTTTCGAGACTGTCCCAGCAGGTGTTCATGGAACAAGCTAGCAAAATGTTTGCTTGATGATGCAAAATGACACCAAAAAAAAGCAATTAATTTGTTTCCCATCGCTGTGGTTGTGTGAGCGCAAACACAGCACCGCTAGTTGACAGCAACATCACATCACCATTAAGCAAAAGCCTTTTTTCCCCCTCACTTTCCCTGCTGAGTTTCCATCACACAGTGAAAGCCACTTCTAATACGCACTTTGAAAGGAAACTGTTCAAGGGTTGACTATAATTTGCCAATTGGCAATCTTCTGACCTGGTCTTTTTGTGTAGATCACATCTTTAATAGGCCGTGCAGACATGTTTTAAAAAAAGAGGACTAAAGAGCAGACATGCCGACATGATAACAAGCTTTGTTCGTGCTTTCATTTTATTAGGTGTCCCTAGATGAAACTCCTACAAACAATATAATCGAGTTTTTATTGTTCCTTATTAAAGAAATGGAACAGACACGCCTCTCAATATAATCCAGTACAGAACAGTACAAATTAAAATGGTTGAGAATGAATGCCATGTAGGATATTGAAGGCTTGCAGTACCCTCTTTTGCCTCCAGGGGGCTTCATGTCAGCTGTGATGGATTGGAACCTGACTTCTATTGAGAGCCTCCTCATTGGTCGTGGCACGATGACATCATAAGCCACCTCCGATTCGGTCTGTGTTTCACAAGGTCGACTCTGTGACTTGTGACGTGTTGTGTTGCCGACGTTCCCCCAGAAATGCTCCACTGACCTACTTCCTCTTAATCCCCCGATGTGACTCTAATTGACGAGAGGGAGGGGCAGGCTGACGAGAGGGGCGTGGCCATGGGCTGAGAGTGGGCAGTGGGTGCAGTGAGTAGGAAGTGGGGCGGTTTGGTGCGAGGGGTTCCAAACAGGAGCCAGCAAAGAAAAAGGCAGATCAAAAAGCTTGGGTGATTTTCTGCTGCTTCTGCTTTGTTCAGGCCACAAATTAATTCGATTCTGTTATGTAACTGTAATCATCATCCTCTCTAATCACATCAGCGGCTTTGTGAGACACCCAAAATAGAAGGATTGGTTCGGACGGTGGGGCGGAGCAAAGACGACAGTTGTAGTGGACTGCAGCTAAAACTCGACAAATGTCAAATGTCATATTTTAAGCGTTCAATAGGCAATATTCAATAGGCAGCTGAATCTATTTTTAAACATCCATTTTTGATGGAAAAATATTCAACAAAACATCTTACTTAGGGTTAGGATTCACACCTTAAGCATGGAAGAATTATATTCTCTATTATATCATATATATATATATATATATATATATATATATATATATATATATATATAATATAATATTATATTATATTATATTATATTATATTATATTATTATCCATTATATTAATGGAACATTAAGCCTTAATTTAAAAAAAAAAAAAAAAAAAAGGTTACAACCTGTTTGTTAAATACAGTGGCTCACAGTTATAAGACTGAAGTTTCAGATAAATAAATACATTTTCATACAAATCTTACAGTGTACATGTCCAAGTTTACTGATTAGTATTTTCTAAATTTAAGTAAAAAAAAAAATCCCAACAATTGACTTGCAAATTCGTGTCGGAATTAATCGGTATCGAATTGAATCGTGACCTATGAATTGTGATACGAATCGAATCGTCAGGCACTGGATAATTCACACCCCTAATATAATATATATATATATATATATATATATATATATATATACATTTATTTATTTATTTATTAGGGGAGGCGATTAACATTTTTTATCGTACTTAATCACATGACTTCAATAGTTAACTCATGATAATCGCAATTTTTTTTAAATTTTATCTGTACAAGAAAATATTTTTTTAGTTTTCATACTCATTAACGAAAATAGAAAGAAATATTAAACTAATAGAAATATGGCTGCATCTTTTCGTCACTGAAACAGTAATTTCATAATTCATAAAACTGAGTTAGAATTAAAAATATGTACTGTACTGGAAAAAGAAGAGTGTGATATTGATTTGTGTTGAATTAAAATTGCCACTAGATGGCATAATTGCATTTATAAGATATTGTGGACAGCTCAATGCATTTTTTTTCTTTTCTTATTAAAAGGCAAGGCAAGGCAAGGCAAGTTTATTTGTATAGCACATTTCATACACAAGGCAACTCAATGTGCTTTACACGAGTTAAGACAACACATAAGCATCAAGAAACAGTAGTTAACATTCAGAGGAAAAAAATAAATAAATAAAAATAGGTTACAAAATTTACTAAAAAAACAAAACAAAAAAAACCCACTTAATTAAAGCTGTTTAAAAGTCCCTAATCAAAGGTATAAGAAAAAAGCAAAGTTTTTAACCTGGATTTGAAAGCTATCTAATCTTTAACATGAAGTAACTTGTGAAATTCTGTACATTTTTAAAATTGTAAAATACAACTTGACCCCAGTCTCCTCAAATATTTGCATTACTATTAAATCTATTCCTGCTACATTTCGACGTGGACGTGTCTGCTGCGTTGAGACTGGAACTCCCCCAGTACATGCGTTCCAAGTAAAGGGCGGTCACTTAAAAAAAAAAAATAGTGGCATTAAAAGAACTTTAAATTAACTCAAAATTAACGCACTAATTTTTACACCCCTCATACAAGTGGTGCAACAGCGCTGTGCAGCTGATAAACATAACTTTTATTGTGTTTGTTTACAAATAATCACGACATATACAGTAAAAATAACTAACTCAAACTCGAAAACACAAGCCAGTTGTATCAACGAGGACCTGCAGAGAGTCACCGAGCCGTATCGCTGTATTATATCCTGGGCAGCATCTGATAGCTTTATAATAGAAAGCTGCTTCTTCATTTTCCGGCGCGGACAAGGTCCAGCCAATCAGGCTCCTTCTGGCAATCAAGCCGAAACGTAATGCACTGTGTCTCTCAGCTCGCCCGGCCCCGACTCCTGGGACCCGAGTTGTTCCAGGGGGGTTCAAAGGTTAACTGATTTGGTGTGACTTGTCTCCAGGGGTTTGATTGGAAGCATTGTGAGTGTCCTCTGTAAAGTGCAGTCTTGTGTCGCATACTGACACTCTCATGTTTGCTTTGAGTACCGCTGGGTCCTGAGGAAAAAAAAAAAAAAAAAAAGAAAGAAATAAGTGCGCTGTCTGTGAAAATATCTCAGCGTGTCTTGTTCTTTGTTCTAACAGTCTAAGCTGGATATATTCAGTCAAGGTGAAAACACAAGTGGGGTGTAGCATCAGCGGAGGTGTCTTGCTTGCTGTGTTGTGTTTTGCTTTGGATTTTAGACAATCCGGTCACAGACGCATTCATGACATATCAGTTTTTGCTGCTGCCAAGTGTGCACCTTGTTAGCGTACACCTATATGAGAAATTCTGTACATATTGTCCAAAATGACTTTTTTTTTTTTTTTTTCCTCGCGTTTGCATCACAACAGCCTGTTTGTGTGCCATGTGTTTGTTGTTGTACGGGCGCATTAGGCTCGTGGTGTGCCTTCTCCCCTCCAGCTGAAATCTGTCAGTCCCCTTCAGGATGCGGGCTCAGGTTCACTGGACAGCCCTGACAGGCCGCCTCATCTCCTCTACAGCAAGGCCCGCTGCTCGCTGCCAGGACAGGATTTGTTCCCTTCCTGCCACTTTACATCCACAAGCTCTACATTTAATTAGAATCACTTGTCATGTCTCGTATATCACCTGGGCCTCTCGGTGTCAGCTGTCAGCCAAGGAAATGCGATAGTTATTCAGCGTTGCGCGCAAGTATAACGTCAAGGTCACGGGACGGAATGCAGGGGTGACTAAAGCCACGTTAACATCAAGCGGTACAGATAAGTTTAGCTCGGCACAATGTAGGAGGGGACGGTAGAGTGGACCCTTGCGATATCTCCGTGCTATCTATAGCGTTTGACTTTATATGTTAGCATTAAGCTAGCAGGCTTATGTTGCAGAAGAAATTCTATGGTTTGGTTTGGTTGTGTAAACACACAGTTTGATTCTGTTTGGTTTTACTTGTAAGTTTATAGATAAGATGTTTTTCACGATTTTTGACAATAGTAATGCCAAGAATTGCATACCGCAGACTTGTCCAGGAATTTCAGATGTTTACATGCAGGTTTCAAAGAGCACCAACAGTCAGTGACTCCAGCAACATTGGGGATAACCCGTTTACATGCGTTGCCATTTTTTGTTTCCTCTGCTCGTGTATGTTTAGTGGCTTGCGTGTGAAAACACAGCAGAGATAGGCTCGCTTGGTGAGTGGCAACGTAAGATGGCCGCCGCACATACAAGTAGTTCAGACCATGATTCCTTGCAAATACAGCATGCGCAGAACACCAACAAATGTTCCGTTTAATGGAGCTAGTGGTTCACCAATAGCATTCATGAACAAGTATTTAGGTTGGAAAAGGGGTACCTCTGGGATCTTATTTGGGTTTTGATAGTTTTCTCTCTTTCAAGCCCCATAATCACCTACTTGGTTGGTTGAGACAAACCTTTCAACATTTTCAAAGTACTAATTGTCATTTATTAATTAGGAAGCTAACATGACTGCTTACCTACCAATTATGAAGGACAGTAATTTAGGGATGTAACAATAATGGCAATATTGTGATATCGCGATATTAAAACTGCCACAATATATCGTCGTCATCATGTCACAATATTAAAAGAAGCCCATCTGTTAAAACAAAATTGGTTAATTTCAATTTCTGCAGTTCTAGCACCCTCTGGTGGCTAGTTTTTTAGTGCATTTAATTTTCACAAGGCATGTTTTGGCCTTTTTATGTTTAAAATCCACGTTTATGGTCATATGAAGGGGAACGTAATATGCTTGTGAACAGAGTCAATATGTGGAGGAACTCAATGTGTGCTTGCATTAGCAAAAATGTTTTGATATGTACAGTCTACATTTATATATATTTATAATATTTTTCATTGCTGTAATGTACAAACGCCCTATATTGTTTTTGTTTTGTTTTTTTGTCTAAGCTCATTTTTACAGTATTGTGACCTTTTTATTTGTACCGCCAACCTCCCCACAATATCGTGATAATTATCGCATTGTGACCTTCATGATAATATTGTATCGTTTTGTTAGGATATCATTACATCCCTAAAATTGGTTTGACATTCATTCAAATTAAACATGAGATCGTAGCACGATGAAAATAAACATGCTCATCACGTTACCTCTGAAGTTAGCAATTTGCGAGTGCACTTGAGTGGGCGTGAACATATGCTCTTCTTTTGACTCTCTTACAAATGAAAAGTATTTAATAAAATATTCTCCCCATAACACCCGTGGAGCTGAAGCGAATTTGAAATCTAAGTCAATGGGTGGCCACTGTGGGGGTGAGTGAAGAGATGATTAGTCGGTTTTGGCTTGTAGTGTCTGTGATTCTTTTCTGTGGAACTGGAGGAAGCCCAAAAAAGCTTCCCGGAGCCGAGGTAACCAGGCAACCGTGTGGCTCAGGGGGCTCGCAGGCTTCACTTACACCAAGAAGCGTAGCAAGGGTGAAGGTAATGTTTCGAATGACCTTTGACCTCCAGTTTGTGATTTTAACGGAGCCAAGCTCATTGGGCAATCACCTGCCTCAGCCAGGTCTCAATGAAAGCGACATCGTGTTCCATGTTTGTTTTTGCTTTGATCGTGTTGTCCCTGTCACTTTAAATAGTGTGTTTTCATGTCCCTTGCTCACTCTTTCTGTCTGTCTCCCCCACCTCATGCTCGAGCAGCCTGCTTATATAACTTCCCTTTTCTTGTCTCTGACATCCCAGAGCTCTCGCAGTCAGCTGACAGCATCCAAACGTCTGCTGGTTAGCAAACTGTTTCCCTTTTTTTTTTTTTTTTTTTGTTCCCTCCCTCCTCCGTCTTCTCTTCCATTGGTTGGGCTCCACACCCCCAAGCCAGTTTCCGCATATTAGCACCCGAGGCCAGTGGAGGCGGGCAGATACGCATTGCCTGCCATGGCCCATGGATCCTGCAAGCCAGTGAAAAATGAGCTTTGGAGAGGCAATAAATTGCATCCAATTTAAAGATGAAGGCAGAAATAAATTTCGTTTTTCTGAAGTCTGAAGAAAAGGAGAGGGGGAAAAAAAAGCCCCTAGATAATTTCTGTTCCATCTTTCTCATGTGAACCTTTCTTTGAAATGTCCTTTTTATGTTGTTCATTTGAATTCATAAAATAATTATATATCTCCACATTAGATTGCCTTTTAATGTTTCAGCAGGTTGTGAAAATAATCATACTTTGCTGACGTGTTTTTGCCTCTCGCTTCAAATGGGTTTGAGTCAGTCGACTAACTGCCTCAGCCATTTTCTCGTCATTACGTGAACGAAAATGGACCGTCCATGAGGTTGAAGACAAAATAAGTTTTGCAAAGTGATGAAAGCAGTCGCGATGTTGAGTACGGAGTTGGCACCCATCACAGCATAAACCGGTAGAGTCTTCATTTTAATTTGTGTTATATATTTAATACACACTATGTATTCAATTGCAAAATTGGTATGAGTACATGGAGTTGCCTCATGACACTTTGCAGCGTGGGAAATGACTTACAGGAATTTGAAATGATGAATTAAAGATGGTTGTATCACCTTCACACCTGGTAAAGATACAACTTGTCAAACAATAAGGAGACAGTATTCATTTATTAGCAGTAATAAATTTTATAATAATGCATATATTTGTGGAGACTGGGGTAAAGTTGTCTTGTACAATTTTAAAAATGTGCAGTATTTCACATTGCTTCATGGTCTTAATATGATAAGAAAAATGCACTGTCACCAGTGTCTTACAAATGCAATGATGCCATCTAGTGACAGAAAAATGACCTCTACACAAATCAATATCACACTTTTTTTTTTACAGTACAGTACATCTCTTTAATTTTAACCCAATTTTGTGAATTATGAATTTACTGTATCAGTGATGATAAGATGCAGCCATATTTCTATTAGTTGGATTGTTTTTCCACTAACAAAAATATGAAAAGTAAAACAATTTTATCGTACACTTAGAACAGATATAAAATTTACAGTTCATCGTGAGTTAACTATTGAAGTCATGCAATGAAGTACAATTGTAGTCACCTGACACCCCTAAAAAATACAAATTAAAAAAAAAATTACAGCGAAAAGGTGAAACTGCAGCTGTTTTTTTTGTTTTTTTTTAAACATAAAACCACTACGGGAATTTTAATAATAATAATAATAATAATAATAATAATAATATCCATCCATCCATTTTCTTGACCGCTTATTCCTCACAAGGGTCGCGGGGGGTGCTGGCGCCTATCTCAGCTGGCTCTGGGCAGTAGGCGGGGGACACCCTGGACTGGTTGCCAGCCAATATAATAATAACAACAACAATAATAATAATAATAACAACAATAATAATAATAATACATAACATTTGTATTGGCTTCTGCTGCTTGCCATAAATCCCTTCGGCTGTAACGTCTACACCAGAAGTGATGACAAATCATGGAGAGAGAAAAACAAACAAACAGTAAAGCTTGCATTAACAATATAAATTGAATTGAGAGCCAAACGATCAGGTGCAAACCTCCAATTAGTTTTAGAAGCTCAAACTCCTGGCGGGGACTCTTTCCATTCCCCTTGTACAGGGAGAGAGAGAGAATATGTGCCAGGGCTTTCTTGTGTATTAGCCACCTTGCCAAAACAACAGTGAAAAAGACACCAGGGAAGGTGGTGGTGGGGGCGGGAGGGGGTGCTGTGGAGAGGACGAGGTGTGGGGGTACACTCTAGAGAGTTGTATTCAATTCTGTTTTTCTCCTCTAACATGTTTCTTCTCGGTTGAAAGCCTACGTTTCTCGACACTATCCCAATGTGCTAACACCGTAACTGTGAGACGTTGAAACCGGCAAAAAAACAAACAAAAAAAACAATATCTGTGCCGACTGTTGTTGTGCCAATGAACTGCAAATGTACCACAGAAGGGGGATGATTGTTAGTTACTCATCACTACCTTCACTTGGAGTAATATTTGCTGCTTTCATTTGTTCGGCGATACAAGCCGTCACTTGGATTTTTTTTTTTTTTTTTGCTTCGACGTGCGAGCACAAACTTGAGATACGAGTGCTTTATGGTGGCAGTAAACTCAACTCAATTAATAACAAGCAGCAGTAGTGTCAAAATAAACATTAAAAAATGATGAGAACTACATATTTTGGATTTCAAACAAGCATTTTTCTTGAAGGGCGGTTGAGTGGTTAGCATGTCCGCCTCCCAGTTCTGAGGACTCGGGTTTGAGTTCAGGCTCCGGCCTTCCTGGGTGGAGTTTGCATGTTCTCCCCGTGCCTGTGTGGGTCTTCTCTGGGTACTCCGGTCTCCTCCCACACTCCAAAGACATGCATGGCAGGTTAATTGGGCGCTCCGAATTGTCCCTATGTGTGCTTGTGAGTGTGGATGGTTGTTTGTCTCTGTGTGCCCTGCGATTGGCAAGCAACCAGTCCAGGATGTACCCCGCCTACTGCCCAATACCAGCTGAGATAGACTCCGGCACCCCCCCGCAACCCTTGTGAGTAATAAGTAGTCAAGAAAATGGATGGATGGATTTTTCTTTAAGAATGCCCCCACTAGCTCAATGATAGCACATAATTGAAAACATCATTAACGGGCTAATGTATAGCATTCTTAACATTCTGTTTATTTGTGTTATTACTCCGTTTTTTAAAGTACAATAATTATGCAGTGCTGCTGTCATTACATTACAAAAATGTTCAGGTTTTTTTTTTTTTTTTAGGGGCGCTGGAACATATTAATGGCATTTCCATTCATTTCTATAGGGAAAGATGCTTTGAGACACTAGTTAAATTAGTATACATTGTGGAGGGCCAATACTGATATGGGGTTTTGGCACTAGCCTTTATTTCAACATATCGCCCTCTTGTGGTCATTTTGCCATCAACAATTAAAAATATTCCAAATAGAAAAAAGCCATTTAATTAACTTTGTGCAATTTTAAGGAAAAATGTGATTTAGGTTAGTAGTTTATCACTTGTGCAGACAGCATGAGTTCAGTTTTCACTCAGTGACAGTGTGAATGTCAATAGTTTCCTGTCTGTTTGTGCCTTATGGCTGGTGACAAGTCCAGGGAAGCCTCAAGTCAAGATGAGATCATCTCAAGCTCCCCTGAAGGTGAACAGAAGAAGCACTTTAGTATAAAAAATGGATGGATGGTTATATTGTTTCGCCGTACTTAATAAAGTGGCCATCAATCTGCACGCCTCCCGATGATGGGAATGAAAATCATGAAACATGTCGTTGAATTAGTCTGTCCAATTAGCTGACATGGACATATAGCACATCAGCAGCGTTGCTGTCTTCATGTTGCTATGTGGCAGCCTTGTGCTGTTTATCTAAGCAGGCAGTTAGCTAAGCTCAGCTGATTAATAAATAACCACGCCACCGTCTTGGATCAGTGCACCTCTAATGTGCTCAGACGCTCTGCCTCGTTCCTGTTGCGTCTGCATTCCGCTTGACTTGCCGAAGAGGGGGCGGAGCCTCTCTGCTGTGTGTTAGCATGTCGTAAGAGCGTCTCAGCGTGTAGTCATCAAAGCTCACTGTGGCGTCAGCTCCCCTCATACGGGCGGATTTGTCTCTTCGTGTGGCAATTGGACGCCCCATCATACTCGCACATACGAATGCACTCGCCTCGCCCCGCCTCGGCTCTCCAACCTTCACTTTTTGTAAATTATGTAAGCGCAGGGTAAGCAGCAGTCGTGGCATTTCACCGACGAGACCGCGAGTCCGCCCGGCACTCCGCGGAGCGTCAGGCACACCCGTTGCATTTTTAACCGAGGGTTCCCAGAGCAGCCTGGCTAGACGTGGCAAAGTCACGAGGGTTAGTGGGTTCGCCTCAGCGACTGTTCTCCAGTGTGGCGCTGACATCTCCAAATGTGTTGTCTGTGTATTGTGTAGCCATGCAGCAGAATTCACCCTCCGCTGCTCAGACTACGGTTATGTGTGCGGCCCTTCTCATGAAATAACAATAGCGTAATGCTTTTAAGACCTCACACATGATAAGAGCGCCGCGAGATGCACACGAGCAAGAAGAATGGGCTGGTTTTCGTCTGTGCTTATTCATGAACTATTTCAGTAGAAGAGAATTTTTATGGAGGCACGGCGATCAGGTTGTTAGCGTATCCACCTCACACTTCTGAGGTTGGAGGTTTGAATCTGGGCTCAGGCTTTCCTGAGTCGAGTTTGAATGTTGTCCATGCACATGCTAGGCTAATTGAAGATTCCAAAGTCAGCTTCGAGGATGCATAGCTTAAATGCTGGATTGGGGGGGTGGGGGGGAGCACAATCAGGACTGGACTGGCACAAGTCATCGGCCCTGGCATTTTAGGCCCGCCAGCCCAGTTTGATTCCTGACCACCCTTGGAGCTCTACCACTGATGTTTATTGGTTCAGTTTGCTGCCTGTATTGTAAATGGATGAATGGGCTGCTCCTTCTAAATTGTGGGCCGGTCTCTCGAGGTAAAATGAGGAAAATAATAATTGAATAGCACCACATTGGCCCCAAAAGACACCAGCCCACCGGGCATCTGCCCTGTATGCTAGATGGCCAGTCCAGCCCTGGGTGCATTTATCCGACAGCAAAGGGTTTGAAGCAAACAACCAAATAAAAACATATTGGAATTTTATCTATTTATTTATTTATTTATTATTATTATTATTATTATTATTATTATTATTATTATTATTATTATTACTATTATTATTATTATTATTATTATTATTATTATTGTTGTTGTTGTTGTTGTTATTGTTATTATTATTATTATTATATTTATTTAATTTTTTAGAAAAATCAACTCACTCAAACTCAAAATTATTTGATGGTTCCGTTACTGTGTTTGTCCTGCATATCATTCCAAATTCACTAAATAAATAAATAAATAAATAAATAAATAAATAAATGTGAAAGTGCAATTAAGCCATTTCTTCCATTTAGGGGTGAATGGTGATATTATAACTTAAAACTCGTATATTTGCAGATTTGTATTATTTTCATTATTTTGAAAAATATTTTTCCCCATTTTTTCCCCAGGATTATTTACCCAAAAAAAATTGCTCACATGCCGGGCAGTTGTCCATCTCTGGAATAGAAAAAAGTGTAGAAAAAAATGTATGTCTAGATAGGATTTTTGCTGTTAAAATTGACATTAGTCCCCATTTATCTGGTTATGTTATTCTTACACAACAATTGCTATATTGCAACATGAGAAAATGATGCTAAAACAATTAGTTAAGTGAGGCAGAAAATCAATCAACAGTTTCTGAATTTGATGAATAGTTCATCAGTTCAAATTACCAAATCTGCTTCTCAAATGTTAAGGTCTGATGCTCTTGTTTGGGATACATCATTACAAGTTTAATATGTTGAAACATCAGCCCTAATGAAAATACTAATACACTTCTGCACAATAACCATAATAACATGTAATTGGGAATTGCCACTTATTAAAGTTCTGATGAGTATTAACAAGCATGTTTTGATTTTCATAAAATATACATATTATTTTCAAATTCCTCCTTTAAGTCAAATATACTTGGTCATTGGTTGTGTAAACGTCCCCAAGCTGCTATTGACTCCAAATGTGTGAAGAATTATGGCCTTCCACATGATCTTATCTCTGCTGTTGTACAGTACATACATGCTGTACCTCAACAGGTGTCGCTCATGTTGACCTCATGAACGAACAGCGTCTCTTATCTCTTTCGTGTCATCGACTTGCCCTTGAATCCATCTGCTTTTTAGCCGCCTGTAACAGTTCAGCTCTGTTGTTGTTTTTGCACACTCAATGGGACTTGTCTGATGTACCTCACACTGCGGCTCGCTCAAAGTAAGTTTGTCCAACCTGCCAGGCGCTAATCAATAAGCTCTCTTTACGCCGCGCTGCCTTTGTCTGGCTTCTGAGGAATAATTAAAGCACGTTGATGCTGTTTAAGGAAGGCCTTTCTTACTTAACATCAGGAGTCCAGATGATTTTCTGTTTCAGTGGATTTGTGTACTGTGATTGAGTTATGAGTTTCTTTAAAAATAAAATTCTACCTTGACTCTGAAAGCATATAAGTCAATTCTACACACTTCACAATAAGAGCAAGATTGCCACATAGTGAATAATTCATCCCAAAAAGAGACTTCAAGGTGTTTACAGCCAAACAACTGCCTAAAGAAGCTACCTCCTATAGCTCCTTGCTAATGCTAATTAGCATCAATGCTAAAAGCAGCATATTAAACACAAATGATTCAGCAAAAACTGTTTAATTCTATTTAACTATGTCATTAGTGTATGTTTTTATGAAGTACAATATTATGAAGTGCTATCATTGATGGTTAATTTTGTCCGATGATGCCCATTTTATGAATTATCATGTTGTGTGACCAAAGAGAACAAAACAATTCGGGACTTTTATTTTGAAATACATTTAAAGACAGGAGTTTGAATCATCCACAAAACAGTCAAAAACTATGTGAACAGCTAAAGTTAAAGTTACCCTTTTTAGCAACTGGCATGTAATAGTCATTTTACTTGTGTAGCTAGCTAGCTTGTTTTTTTTTAGATGGCTAATTGTTAGCCTCATAAATCTGATTTAAGTCACCATCTGGTGTGACCATTGTAGAAAGATTTCCTTAGCAGATGTATATCGAAATTATAGATGTCCTAAATTGTAGATAATAGTAAAATTGTAGTTAATAGTAAATAATAAATAAATATTGTGTGTTTTTATAATAAATTAACTTTGCTGAGTCAGATAAAATCATGATCTGTCAATGACTCCGTATTTCAGTAGGCAAAGACGATTCTAGATGCACGTGTTTTGAGTTACAAGCATGGTCACGCAGCAAATTAAACTTGTCTCTCAAGGCACCACTGTTCATGATCAGGGCCTTTCCATTTGCGTGCCTGTAGGTCAGTGTGTCACCGTCGCGCCCGTGATGCTGACGCATTTTGACAGCCTCAGAGCGGGAGCGAAAAACAAAACAATCAACTCTGTTTCCTCTGAAAGCAAGACAGATGAAACGGTTGTTAAACACACACACTGCGCCGACAGTTTTGTGTTTGCCGGGGGTCAACGCGCCTCCATGCAGAGATACACATTTTCCGTATAGGTGTGCAGTGAGTGAGTAAGCGCCCCCCCCCCCCCCCCCCCCTCAACCCCTAATAGGCTGTCGTAATTGAATAAAACATGGACGTGCTGTGAAGGGCCCACTGGGGGTAAATGGCAGTCGCGAAAGCATAGAAGCCAACTCGATAAAGAATAGCACATGAATAAGTGATGAGAAGCAAACGAAGCGTGATACGTGCGTCGAGCAAGGGAGTGACTGACTCTGGAACAATATCAGAAACAGCAGGCTGATGGCAGGACGGTAATTATGTTGGAAAAGGAGGGGGACATGTTTTTTTTGTTTTTGTTTTTTAAGAGTGACTCACATGATATCAAACACCCAGAAATCATCTCCGTATCAACACTGTTGCAGAAACTACACACATCACTCGCACCCCACACAGAGAAAAAAAAAAGGGGGGAGTGGGGGGGGGTTGGACTGGGAAGGGAGGGGTACACTAAAATATCCTGAAGGTCCTTGGCAGCTTTAGAGAAAGGCCTGGGAGGTTAGGAAACATCAAATCAATGCATTGTAATGTGAATTGACTGCTGACTTTGATCATGTGCCTTGGGAGTGCTTTAGCATTGAGTGCTGTCACAGTGGCTGGGTTAAGCAAATGCAGCACGGGCTGAAATGGAGAGAGATGGCGAGGCGGAGGCAGGTTCGGATGGGGGTGAATCGGGGGGTTTGTTCAGGCTATGTGATGGCTGCTTATCATCAGAGAGTAATGGCCACATTAAAATTCAACGTCCACTCGCTAAATGGCATATTGTACTTGTTATAAATGGCGTCCTGATTGCAGTACATGAATAGGTGTTGGTCTAGTTTTGTAATATGATAATCATAGCAGAACTGTTGGCTCTGACTGTGGTGTATGAAATTCCGCCTTGTCTCAGCTGTTTCCCCTCCAAAATGTTGGGTCAGCTCTGCTAAGTGTCACGCGCTTCTGATATCCAAGCTCCGAAGGTGCAAATACTCGTAAATCGTTGTGCTGTAATGACAAAGCCGCTTTAATCTTGCCCTCTCTGACTGGAGGAGTTTTTAGCTCAAACACCCTCTGACCATTTGCTTTGACGTTATGTTGTCCAGATTAGTGTGCGGAGTGGGTTAGACGTTGTTTTGCTATTGTCCCTCGGTTGCACCTTTTAGCATCCTCAGGAGGATGTCCTTCTTACATAAGGCAAGTGTTTTGTTTTGTTTTTTTCTGTTTTACCCATCCATCCATTTTATTTTTTTAAATAATGCCTACAATACGTTTGGAATTCCCTTTGCAAGTATTTTGGGATTATACAGGTAGTTGGTGGTACATTTTAAACTATTTTAATCAAGGGGTAAGTGAAGTCAGTCTGAGTCAGTCTCACCGGTCGGCCATTTTGCCACTTGCTGTTGCCAGGTGGGAAATATAGGATTATCGTACCATAGACTCAAAATGATCGGATTTTGATGGAAATTATCGTACACGCGTCATAACCAAAATACACTGATTCGCGACAGTCAAATATAGTCGTTCTTGTGTTTAAAAACGCTCATAGGCACTCAGGGCTTCGTTGCAGGTTAGTGTCACTGATCTGTATATCGTATTTACTTTCGCCTCGAACGCTTTCAGGTTGGAACTGGGAAAAAAACAACTCTGATATATCTGACTTCCCACCATCCTCGAATGCAACACAAGGGCTCAGATTGCTAACGTCACATGACCAAACCCAGAAAACAAGGTGATTGGTTGTTACCTGAGCCCTTATGCACAATGATTTCATTTTCTGTCGGGAACCTCCTGATTGATAGAAAACGGGTGGTGCTTAATTCATACTCTTAAAAACACAAAATAGTCAGAATGCCATGTTTAGACTATTGGAGCTGCATACATAGAACATATTTTTGTAAAGATAATTATCGTCAATTAAGCGTCAATTATTCACAGGTTTTCGCAAATGGGGATCCACTGTAAAGTATAAAGAAATGTTTTAATAACATTCCTTAATAGTAGGAAAATAACCTCCCAAGGAGTCATCTTTTTTTTTTTGTAAAATTCTCCTAATTTCTCATGAGAAACACTTTCCCTAGAAACATAGCCAGACCAGGCTTTATGGGTAAAATTGCGGCTTTTAATATGAAAAACAAAGAACACCATGGTGAAACAGACTATAAAAGAGCCAATACAGTGTCAGGTGCAGCGGAGGCATTCTTGGAGTGAGAGCCAAAACCTCTTGTTGCTATAGTAAAGAAGAATAGCACACGGACGGGCTGGTATTGGACTGCGAGGTGCATCTCTGAACAACCTGACTGTTCAAAGGCTTTTTAGTGCTCTGGAGAACATGAAAGGCATGTTTAAAAATTTAAAAGCCCGATCTGTTCCAGTGCGATGGAGCGGCAGAGGGAAGCAGATTTTTACGTCGCCAGAATTCCCCAGCTGCTTGCTTTGTAAATTAATTAAGATGTTTATGACAGCTGCTTGCACCTAATGGAATGCTTATAGACTATGCTATTAATTATTACTGCCGGCCACAGCTACAAGCTTTCATATTGCTGACAATGTATGGCTGCGGACGTATGTATGGACTTGATCCTAGCCTCAGTCTCAGACCTCGCTCCTGACTAGCGGGGACTGTTGCCAAAGTCTGTTATCTCATCATGTCACTGTTTCACATTAAAAAAAAAAAAAACACAGAAAGGGCATTTTTATTTTATTTGCAGACCTTCCTTCTTTGTATACTGTACACATTCTTTCCCCGTCTGTTGTTTTGTTTACTATTATTGTATTATTGTTAATCTGTCTTGGCTGCAGGATCCCTTTTCCTTACAGATAAATATGCTCCTTTCAGGCTTAAACATCACATGTGCATATCAGGAATACCATCTTTGCGCTGTGTGTGTGAGAGCAGCCCTTCCTCTCTCGCCTTGTCCACTTGCTATCACACAGCAGTTTTACCGTGAACTGTGCGCGACCTTCTGAGCTTAGAGGAAGTTCAGAACTTTGGCTTCGATATTGTTAACTTGGCTGTAAAAGCTCGAGAGTTTGTATTGTTTTCATTAAGAAGGCATAACAAGTCGAGCGCCTGTGAGCGTGTAAATGTAACTGCGGCTAATTATAGTTCGTCTTTCATGCAACTTCAGTGCAAGTTCGTCTTCTGATGCTGCTGTGAGACTGCCTCACACAGACACTCCGACAGCGGAAAGCCAGATACAGTCAGCAGTATTTTTTTTTTAGACTTGGATTGTTTTTACAGCAGTATGGGAATTGTTATTATTTGTGTAGGCGGTGATGTAGTACAAGTGGCAATGGTCAAATGAGCCATTTTATGACATGACCGTATCAATGTTAGGTTATGCTTGTAAAAAGAAGCCTACGCAGATTTATCTACTGATCCCATATTTGCACCGAGTTGCAACAGAAAATGTTATCTCACTGTTGGGCTGTACAGTGACAAAACAGTCAATTATGAAATTGTAGTTTTCTGTGTGCAATTTTGTATTCTCTAGTGGATGGATGTTTTTTTGTATTACAACAAGTTTTGATGATAATGATGATGCTATCAGTTGTTATGCCTATTGTAATTACGAAGTTGTCAGTTGCTGTGCAGTTGTTTTGTCCCTTGTAATGGTGAAGTTGTCAGTTTCTATGCAATTGATTGTCCCTTGTAATGATGTCAGTCACTATGCAGAGGCAAAGCCCCTTGTAATGATGGTGTTAGTTGCTATGCAGTTGGTTTTCAGTTGCTATGCAGTTGCTATGTTCCTTGTATTGATATTTGTACCTAGGCAGTTTCTATGCCCCTCATAATGATGTTGTCAGTTGCTATGTCAATTTTACTGATTGTCAGGTTCATCAATACTGACACTTTTATAATAATTTTACACAGACACAAAAAGGAGAGAAAGACACCATAATACCTTTGAACACGCTAGCGAGGAGAGCAGAGGAGAACTGTGCCATACAATTCAAACCTATGCTTCTAAAACAGTCCCTCTGCACCCCCTCTTTTTATTAGGATTGCCTGACACTCAAAATGCTAAGGGGAGGGGAAGCGAGCGCGATACCGCTTATCTTCTCCATCCAGGTTCTTCTTTGACGTTCGATCATGACTTTGCAGAAACTCAACAAACATCACGTTTCATGCAAAGGCACTTTCGATTGCCAACGGATGCGTCATTTTGGTCTCCAGATCTTCAAGAGCAGTTTTCTCGATGTTGTTAGTTGCTATGCAGTTTGCTATGTCTCTTGTAATGACAAAGGTGTCAGTTGCTATCCAGTTGCTCTCTTCCTGTAATTGTCACTCTTAGGTCCTGCATTTTAGATTATGTATTTGTGACTTATTTTGTCATATACGCCTTTTTCTGTCATATACAATTGCGCATTGGGTATCTCTCAGAATGTAGAGGTTCCCCATCCCTAATTCAGCCATGCAAGCTGTTTGCGCATGAGTTCTGCATCTAGCCCTGCTCACTGTGGTTACTTTGTACTCTTGAGTTCTGTATCCGCCCACTCAATGTTGTTAGTCAAGTTCTCAGTCAGATGCAAGTGTCAAGTGTTTTCTTTGGTCATCTGAATGTGAATCTGTTGTTACTTTGTATTTTTGCGTATAAAGACTGACATCTGATTTTGAACAGCAACATAGCAGGGAGATTAATAAGTGTCTGGACCCTGGACAGAAAATTACTCACTAAACAGAACCAGAGACCGGAAATGAATTATTTCCATGATGGCGTACGTCACGCAGTAGGGGTGGCCTATAATTTTAATCAATATAGTAAAAAATATTTATCTCAGTCATGTTATTTGTTTTCATAATATAGCCCTGAGTTTTGACCCCTTTACCAGATAATATTTCTGTTTATTGATGCTGTGTTTTGGCCAAATGTACTGTGGTATCTCTCACGGGGCATCTTGTGATATCAAGTTACCAAAGTCAGTGGGACAAATAAATAACCCAAACAGAGCTCACAGTGTTGTTGAGGCGCGCTTGCGTATCCCTCTATCCCTGCAGAAAGAAGGCATCATGTTTCCGCTCTGCAGAGCTTTATCCCATGTTATCCTGTGATTACATTTACATAGAGAATGCAGCATGGTGGGGGGTTAGGAGAGGGGGGGGGGGGGGGCAACAAACTTAAGCGTACTCCACCTGCACCACAAGAGCTGATGTGTGAAATATGTATTCAGTCTTTCATCAAGCCCTTTATCTTCTACGCATGGGTTACGCTTGTGTGTAAAGTCCTCTGTTGTGTTAGGTTTCCAAAAAAGAAGAGGAGCGAAGCTGTGATCTGTGTTCTATTAATCATATAGTCCAACTCTGTGGCTGTGTCCTTATCACATGTGTGTAATTACAGTATATTTACGCTTTAAGCATGGCTCTGTTGCTTGAAAATGGAAGTGCGGTTCCACTGATGAACTCCCCACTAATAGGACTACCTTTGATCTGCACGGAGCACGAAGGGCTCGGAGAACTCGCAGGTTTTAATTATGAAATACATGAAAAATAGATGCCGCGCTAAGTGCCGAGCATAACTGCAACCAGTCGCAGCGTGCTTGCGAGTGCGCCTCGCCTTTTCCTTCCTTTATGTCTTCCTGTGCTCCGAAAATACCTTAATCCCCGCCTCTCCGGCTCGGTGTGTAGAAGCAGCAAAAGACACATCTGTGATATTAATTAGTGAATTGACAGACGTGTAATTCATCTCGGAGGAAGTTTTCATTACATGGGAGGCTTCATCGGGGTAGTTTGGCTTATTGGCAAGTGCTAAGACCGGACCTAATGGGGCTACAGTTCCCTCCCATTCCAGCAATTAGAGCCAAGTCCTCATCAGCAGAGCCACGAGTCCACTGTTGTGGGAGTTGGACTCGCTCGCCGTGATCCTTCCCCACAGACCCATGTTCATTAGACAAGTGCCTGCTCGCTCTGCACTCTGCTGGATGGGAGCTGAGGATGAATGAGTGATGGTAATGAAAGGCTTTCAATATAATTCAGAGTCAGCCTTTATATACAGGTGATATTAGCTGACATGACTTTGTCATGAAAGTGCTGGTCTCCTTCCCCCTTGAGGTGGTTATACAACACGAGTGTGTGCACATTCTGTTGACATAGCAGCACGCCTCTGCTAACAGATTGTCACTAACTGTCAGAGCACGCATCAACTCACCTCTTCTAATCCCACCTTCTGCTATTCTGGAGATGATATCAAATGCGCGTGGCACTGAATAAATAAAAACTTGCATACTTCACCTGCTGTAATGACTTGGGTGAAAGGAGCCAACCGCTACGGTTTCCTGAGGTGCATTGCCTATGAATCATTATTTGCAAGCAAGCATGCAGAGAGAATACAACAAGTGAGATTTTCTCTTTATTTAACGGCAGCACATTCTGAATATTTAAATTCCTCCTAATAGGTTAGCCCGAGGGGGAGCATCTATATTGGCCGATATTACAGCCCATTATTATAAAACGAGCATAACTGGAGTTTAAGCCTCAAGAGCTGTATAAATGCATTCCCTGTTTAGCTTTCGACCTGTGTTGAGATAAAATGATGCATTGTAATGTGAATAGAAATGCTAAAGTGTTGTCTCTGGGGGAAAGTAGAGAGCAGCCGCAGAAGCAGAGCAACTGCTAGCTTGTACAGAATTGTAAGAATGGGATTTGTGATACAAACAAGACAACACCGTATATATAAATAAAGATGGGAAATGGCCAAACTTGTGCGATTGGCATGTGTAATAATTCTTTTCAGAAACACTTTTTTCGTCATCCATTTTATTTGCTTGTCCGGGATCAGGTTGCTAGGACGGCTGCTTTAGCAGGGAAGCCCAGACTTCCCTGTCCCCAGCCAATTCGTCCAGCGAAAGGGGGAATCCAAAGGCGTTCCCACGCGAACCAAGAGATGTGTCCTGGGTCATCCCCGGACCCAACTCCCAGTGGGACGTGCCCAGAGCACCTCACCAGGGAGACGTCCAGGAGTCAGAATCTGATCAGGTGCCGGAGCCATCTCATCTCTCTCAGCGGCTCTAATCTGAGCACCTGCGGGATGACTGAGCTTTCTGCTGAGGAAACGCATTCTGGCTGCTTGTATCTGGGATCTTCTTCTTTTGGTCACAACCCAGGACGGGACCATAGGTGAGTGTAAGACCGTAGCTTGACCAGTAAATTGAGAGCTATTCGTCTCAACACAGCATCTTCACCACAACCGACGGATACGGAGTCTGCAATACTGCAGACACTGCACTGATCTGCGTGGTCATCTCCAGCTCCATCCTCACCTTACTCGTGAGACTTCAAGATACTTTGAACTCCTCCACTTGGAGCAGGATCTCATCTCCGACCTGGAGAGGGCAGACTTTTCCAACTGAGGAGGGTTTCAGATTTGTAGGTGCTGATTTTCATCCCAACTGCTTCAAACTGGGTTGCGAACCACTCCAGTGAGAGTTGGCAATTGTTGCTTGATGGAGCCAACAGTACCACATTGTCTGCAAAAAGCAGAGATGCAATACTGAGGCCACAAAACTGGACCCCCACAACTCCTTGGCTGTGAAAAGAAATGATGTCCATAAAGGTTAGGTGCAGAAACAAAGTGCAGCCCATCGCTAAAAATGAACCCCATTCACTGCTCACAATGCTGAACAAACTGCAACATTGCTCATAGAGGGACCAAATAGCCCATATCAGGTGGTTTGGTACCCTGTACTCCCAAAGCACCCCCCACAGAACTCCCCAAGCAACACAGTCAAAGGTCTTCTCGAAGTCCACAAAACACATGATTGGGAAAACTCCCAGATACCCTTGAGGACTCTGCCAAGGGCATAGAGCTGGTCCACTGTTCCATGGCCAGGGTGAGAGCCGCACTGCTCCTCCTGAATCTGAGTCGACTTTCCAACAGACCCTCTTGAACAGACCAACAAGCCTGAGGAGTGTGATTACCCTGTAGTTGGAAAGCACCCTTTAGTCGTCCTTCATCGAACTGCAACCTTGGATGTCCTTGTGCCAAGCGCATTAATCGGTTGGTTAATTGATTGACTTTCCCCCCCTCCATTGTCAGGTAAAAAATAATGTAGTGAAATGCCCTTTCCTGATGTGTTTAAGAGGACTATCAGAAGTACAGCAGACTGCTGTGGAGTAAATTAAGATAGTCAGGGTGGTCTACTAAATGTGGTTTGTCTTTATTTACAGTGCAGGGCTGTAAGGCTATTGGGTTTCATGCTTGGTTGAGACTGGATCCCAGAGCGATTATCACTGGGCTGAGAACCATCCGTGAGGAGAGTACACAGAGGTCTGCCTGTGCCCCTGGCCTGGCTTTGACCAGCGCCCTGGGCCTTCCTGCATCCGCCAGGCCCTCTAGGAACCAGCTTGCACACGTAGGGGAATTACTCTTTTGTGTAGCCTGAGCCAGGATCAAAAGTGAGCAACATCAGAGAAGTGTAAACCCTCATGTTGTGGCTCGTCACCTTTACCGCTGCATTGAAGCACACAACAAAACAACACGGTGGTTTCTCATTTTACTCTTTACTCTTTTACTGTCTTTTAACTGAGCTGCACAATTGCTACAAGTGTAAACCATTTAGTGGTTTCATATGCAAGCAAGGACATGGCCTAGTATGTATATTTTTCCTAATTATTTACCAGAGATGGGCGCTTCAGTTTATTTTGAGCATTCGTTATTCATCTGTCATCAACAGTTGGGGCAGCCTTCTGTCATCGTCAATATTTCCCAACCAAACTGTAATCATCATTCCATTATTCATCAGCAAAATGGGCGTCCGACAATGTTTCTGTCATTCGTCAGCAAAATGGCCGTTCCGTTCCACCATTTACGGATTGAGGATTAGATTGACGGATTGACAATTACAGTATATTGACAGTCAAATACCCGCTTGCAAGGTTTAGTCTAGTGTTGTTCCGAAACCGATACTGGTATCGGCAGAGGTGCCGATACTGCTTTAAAAAAGTGGTATCGGTGACTACTCACAAGTAACATGCCGATACCATCTTGCTCGTACGACATTCACTGGTATGTTACATGTTCATTGCATGTCGATCTAAGATATCCTATTGGCCCTTGAATGCTCTGAACCAATGGCAGGACAGCTTTGTCCTGTTGAGGAAAAAAAAAAACTTCAGTATCGGTATGGTATCGGTATCGGCCGATACTGCAAAGCTGGGTATCGGTATCGGGTGCCAAAAAATGGTATCGGAACAACACTAGTTTAGTCCGTCAATTTTTTGACGTTTCCTGTTATTCATTAATTGTAAACAAAACGGACATCCATCATTGACCGATTGATGGACCTTTCGTCAACACTGACGGGAATGCCCACCTCTGTTATTTAATGGGAGTTAGACAATAGCACTGTAATCAATGTTCATCAATATATCACCAGTGTCCGATAATTTGTGGCGTGTTTCTTTGTTAATGTGAATTGCAGAGGATCTTAGCAAACAGTTTGCAGTGAAATAAAGAAAAATAAGTGTGTGCTTGTCAACACTGTTATCGTTATTATCAGGGGTTTATAGTGGTTGTGCAAACATGTCTGTTCCTGTGAACGAACCACATGGACTGGTGGGTTTGTTGCTTCATCAAACAGTTTCATTTTTAAGAAGCATTTTCTCGTTTATAACCTCTTTGGTATAATTATATTTTTTTAATCTCAACATTCACTTCTTAAAAAGATGAGTTCATGACTGTGACTCATAATGATTTTCTTTCAACAAAATGCAACTTCATTCTAACATTTCTAATTGTACTTTTTATTGTGGTCCTACCAGCATAAAAAGAAAAATGTAATACCTTTCAATCTCACGTTGTAACTTGTTCTCTTAAGAATTCATTAAGTAATATGAACCAATGATAAATATTTGTTAAACAGAAGCGACAGAAATCACTCTGTTGTATCACCTTGAGCAAAGTACTTTTGTTGCTACGTAAAAACATCGGACCTTGTACCTTTTGTTGCGTGGTGCCATTTATTTAGGCTCTCACAAAGGTAAACGTGTGCAGCGGTGTCTTACCAATAACAATAGCACTTATCACATGCACTCCCCGAGGTGCAATTAAAATTCCGTCTGAGTCTTCAATCTGCCTCGCAGCCATGCCTGCTGTTTGTCGGCCCTTCTGGGCCGCGTCAATTCCTCTGCCGCGATGTATAATTCACGAGCCACCAAACAACACCCTGGTCTCACCTGGAGACTTGCAGGCCCAGCAATGCAGAACTGCATGTGAGCTTGAGAGACATGCCGAATGCAGCGGCGGGTGAGGGGCATATGACATGATAAGTTAACTCAGCAAGGACTTTGACGGTGTCAGGGTCACCCTGATAACGTCGCCGTCCCCTCGGGATGCCTCCAACTTCTCCGTGGAAGTCTTGTGTGCTTAGATTTCCCATTACTTTCTCCTTTTGGCTCGTCAAAGACAATTGTGGTGTCCTCTAAAACTAATTTGGATGTATATCTTCTATTTGCAGACAATTCCATCGTGATGCGGTGAAGTAACCTGTAGAGTCTCCGAGTGGTTGCTTGTAGTTAAAACCAATTAGAAATGACCAGAAATAACAGCGCCTGGAGACAGAGAAGTCATTTTTCTTTTGAGCCCCCCCAGGGAGTTGGCCTCTCCATGGATTCAGTATTTTAGTATATTAGGGGGCAGCTGATTAGAATCGTTGTGCTTTTTTAATCATTATAATTTTGCACGTATAGTTGATAGTAATATAATAGCTGATAAGTGTGTCAGTGCAAAAGGGAGAATGTCTTAAATGACTATGGGGCCTATTCACTAAAGGTTTGCGTCGCCTTTGCACCGCGCTAACCGGTAAAAATGGAGCAATCCGGGAGTGCCTAATTTACTAAACACGCGCAGATGGAGAAACCCGTCACTAACTGCACTGTCAACCAGAATGCGCCACGGTGCACCGGTGTTATTTGCACGTATGTAAATTAGGTAATTTGCATACATTTGACGCAAAATATGCCCACCCTAATGCAAATGAGACTCATTGATATGCAGCGTCTAATTCACTAACGCCAGCGCAAATAGCCACATCGAGTTTGCGTGACGCAAATAACATTGGAAAACAGGTATTAACCTGCCGCAAACTTGTTCCCGGGATCATGACAGCAGTGCATGGCACGGTGCACCATCGCTCTCTGTCGGTTCATGCAGAGAGAGAGAGAGAGAGAGAGAGAGAGAGAGAGGGGGGGGGGGGGGGGGGGGTTCTATGTTTGTTTTAGGACACATAACGTAACCCGGGCTGATCAGCAATGGCGGGGAGGCATTTTACGATCATTTTTACGTGCCAGATCCATACTGTACGCCCACGCCAACCTCTGAAAATATATTTTTTTAAAACGACCGCACCAATAATTTGTACTTGATGAATGAACGACGTCGTTGTTGTCCTCTCTGCTCTGTACAGCTTAATGGCGCTATAAACGCTTACTCTCGGTCCAACCTCGCTTTCTGATAATGTCATCTTTCTCGCAACTGTTTCTATAACAACCATGTTCTTGGCGCAAATCCATTGCCATGTGTGGTGCGAGCGCTGCACCGCTGTTGAGTGTGAGTCAAATACAGATTACAAATTTCACCCCACGTAGATGTGTGTGACATTCCGTGGTACTTAATCAACATACATAACTTTTTTTTTTTATGAATATCTACTTAATTTTAGTGAGAAGAGGCTTCACTTTGTCTATGTTATGATTTTTATCTTGAAAGAAACATTCCCAAGGACCGTGGTCTTGGCCTGTAGTTTTAGTAGGTCTGCGCTCCTTCACTGGCTCCTCCTGAACACCAGGTCCGTTTCGGCAGTCGTGTCCTTGTGCGCATCGGCCGTGCAGCGGCGGCATGTGGAGCAAGCGGCAGAAAGTGAGCCTCCCTGTCTCCCCAGACTGAACAGTGAATGAGGATAAGTGAGGAGCGCCAGTCAATGAATCAAGCAGCAGGAAGGCAGCAGCCAGGAGGGCTAAGAGGGGGGCGGGTGGGGGGTGTTGCGCGACGACTGTGACGTCCCCACGGGACGGCCTCGCATTAGGAACTTCCTCGTCTGTGTGTTTCTGGCACAGGTTAAATGGATCGCTCCCATTAGCGCGCTGAGAGGACAGCTCCATTATATGAAGGAGACTGTAACTTTGAATGTCACGGTGCAACAAGCCCAGAGCACGCCTCGTCTCCCAGGGAGGCAGGGTGACAATAACCATCCATGATAATCATTCCCTGTCAGGCTTTAAGAAAGCTGAAATTATGACGTACAGCCCACCGTGCGCCTCAGAGTTCATTACAGGGCTGTCACTTTGAGTCGCCAGCCGCGGCACGCCGCTCCACAACCGTCTGCAGCATCGTGCCTGCCACAGCCCGCACTCACTCTTCTCTTGTCTAAGTGGCATGTTTACAGGATGTGTGCCGCCCCCCTCCCCACAACCCCCGCCTACCCCCCCGTTGCCAATAGATGTGGTGGAGGTTAAACTCCAGTCACCTGCTCAGTACCTCACTTCCTCCATTGGTGAGCAAAGTCTAACGAGACTGATGCAGGGGAAATGTGGCTGATCAAAGGCCACGGTGTGACAACTAACCCTCCTTCCAGTGTGACACATGCTAATATAAAAATATGAATTCAGCAGTGGCAACATTGTGCAGCCAAGGGTGGGGGGCACTGTTTTTTTCTAATACGTATTTGATGCAAAGTTTTGATGTAAATTGTGTTAAAAATTATGTAAATGACATTGCAGTTGTTCAGGGCTGATGTAACGACTAATCTCGGCTCACCTGGTTTCTGGTTCGGTCATGTGACATTCGCAAGCTGAGGCACCGTGATGTCATTTTCATTCAACAGCAAGTAGCAAAATGGTTACTTGACTGCCCCTTTAAATTATTGTGTTATTGTGACTCGGCTAGTCCCAACGTTCAGCATTACACTATAAAATCAGTTTATATGCATTCTATTTTACTGAGTTTTATAATGCTATTTGCCACTAAATATGCAACATTTTAGCAGTTTTGGCATCAAACCTGTTGCTCTGCTAGTAATCAAGCAGTTTTGTGTTGGAAAAGTTATGTTCTGTATATAGCGGATTAATAGCATTTGAATTCATTTCAAAAGTAAAGAAAAAACTTCTTTATTATATTGAAGATTTACTGGTTTGGGGCTAACATAAGCATTTGATGATCCACCATTTTTATTCCTTGTAAAAATGCCACTGAATTGAATCATAATCTTCAAACATAGCACATGCCTTGCAACCTCTTTCACTGTTATTGCTAAAATGAATAATAGCCACAGAGAAAAACATTCCTCTGGCTGCAGGCGTGTTTTTTTCCCAGCCTGGTTTATCAGCCAAGGAGAGTTTCACCTCCAGACTGACCTCTGAACCTGCCATCCAGTGGAGAAGACATGAGCTGGCAGCCATTGCCAATGTCAGCGCCCACAGCTAGCTCCTTCTTTCTCACCGCCTGACTCATTATTTGGCTTTGTGGCCCTTTCTCCTTGCCACCTCCAATCACATGGTTGTGAATGACACTTAGAGGAGGAAGAGACGACCCACCCCCCCAACCACCTGGTCTGCTTCCCCAAACCTGCATAGCAACAGGCTTTTTGTATTTCAGAACACACTATATTTTCGGTGGGGTAGTTAAACAGGTGCTTCTATGTTTTTTTTTGTTGTCATTACCTTTCTGTACAATTGATGCCTTTGAAGTGACTGGCCAGCATCCAGTCCCTCCGACCCGCTATATTCATCAGAGTATGGCTGCGCACATGCTAGCAAATGCTAGCAAAAATACACGGCGTTCGAGCTACATATGTAGATAGGGTGACCAGACATTTTGAGCGTCATTTTGAGCCTTAGGTCTCACGTTCCGGCGGATTTTGTCAACCTCATTGTTTTGCCCCGATATCGACAAGTCCAGTCCCAGCATTCCGTTTTTTAATTTTATTTATTTTTTTGCTATGTGTATGTCAATCACACAGTTATCAGCGATTCATGCGATAACTAAAAAAGGGAACTTAACTGTTAAATTCCTTCCTCTTTACTTCCAAATTTACATTTGCATTCTCATTCGCATCCGCATTTAATCGGTAGAAGATGTGAATTTGTAATACCGGAACTAGCTTCCGTGTCTGAGAATCATGTAACAACATACTGCTACGGTTGCGGGTGTTCAGAGCCAAGCTCAGCTTTTCTGGTGGCATGTTTCCAAAGCGGGACACAGCCAGCTTTCAATAGCTGCCGAGACCCAGCTAAAAAAGGTTGCTAGCTAGTTGCTAGCTGTTGAACTGTCCACCAAGATAACATTTAGCATTAGCTCATGTAATACCCAACAGATCGACAAAAAGGAGATTTGCTCGCGATTATATTTAGCATTTATAATTAGCATGCCAGTTTTTAATTTTGAAAATCTGATCACGTTACGTATTTGTAGGTCAACTCAATGATTGCGGCTAGCTGTTGCAATGCATTATGGGATTTGTTGTTTGTGTGTCATCAGCGCCTCACATTGCACCATTAAAATAAGATATTGTGGCATCTTAGTGAATCAGAGGAGCAAGGTTGTGTTATAAAGACACTTTAAGGTGTTACTTTGTACGGGCATGGTGTAATATAGTTAAAGTGGTGTCTAGTTGTGTTCAATTAAATCAGTTAAATAATTGCTACCTTAGTGGTGGTGAATGTCTCCAACAGTACAGACATCTTAAATTTGTAGTCTTTTAAGCTTGCTGTGCTGGCCTATGCAACCTCCATCCATCCATCCATTTTCTTGACCGCTTATTCCTCACAAGGGTCGCGGGGGCTGCTGGCGCCTATCTCAGCTGGCTCTGGGCAGTAGGCGGGGGACACCCTGGACTGGTTGCCAACCAATCGCAGGGCACACAGAGACGAACAACCATCCACACCCACACCTAGGGACAATTCGAAGCGCCCAATTAACCTGCCATGCATGTCTTTGGAATGTGGGAGGAGACCGGAGTACCCGGAGAAGACCCACGCGGGCACGGGGAGAACATGCAAACTCCACCCAGGAAGGTCCGAGCCTGGACTCGAACCGGAGACCTCAGAACTGGGAAGCAGACGTGCTAACCACTCAACTACCGCCTATGCAACCTATTTATCAAATAGTTTGAGGTTGGATGTAGTTGTAATTGTGTATTAGTGACTATGTTCACTGTATGTAATGTGAACAGTTGGAAAGAACAGAAGGTTTTGGCCCTTAGCAATGGGACAATGCTAAAGGTCCATCACAGACTGTCGTGCCCTTGGGTGACTCCTTTCCGTCTTTCTGCTCAGTGGAGTTTCTATCAGTTATCTGTTACTCGGCGTCTGTCTATAGGAGGCTCAGGGCCTTATTTGTTTTCCCCCTCATTGCACTTCAACTTGTTTCATTGTTATCTTCGGCCAGACGCCTTTTCCAGCGAGTTATTGAATCATGTCAACTTGCTGTCCCCCGAGTTAGCGACGCAAGCTGTAGAAAAATTAGCCATTGCTTCCACATGACAAGTGGGATCTATTAGTGTGCTCTCGCCCTGCAAAGCATGAGCATCAAGAGGGCCGGCGGGGGACCACTGTGCGCTCGCCTACATCCGGCTCCTGAGGCGGTGGAGCAATGTTGCGGAGCGAGGAAGCCGGCGTGAAGAAGCGAAGAGGTTCATTGGAAAGCTTGACGATGGAAGAGGCAACAAAGAGTTTGGCCTTGATCAAGCGGGTCTCGTCCAGGTCTGGCTCACACCGGTTGAACCAGGCGCTTGTTTTTTTGGGCGGACATGAGTGTTTGTAGCTGGTCTATGGATTACTGATGTGTGATTGCATGGTTGAAGCTTGTATGGTATAATGCACACCGATGCTTTGCACTTGCTCCAACCATCTATTTTCTGTCGCGCTAATCCTGTTCAGGGTCACGAGGAAGCTTGAGACTATCTGACTGTGAACAGGCGGGGTGCACACTTGGTTGGTCCTCTGTCAATCACATTCATATTCACACCTATGGGCATTTTTTTTTCTCTCAGTAAAGCGAACATTAAAGCCCGTATCCCATGTTTAGGAACGCTAACAAATGTTGATTTCACATCAGGGTTAGTTCAACTACTTAGCATTTCGTAAACAATCTCTTAACATTCTTAATGATTCTGTAAACAGTCTTAATGGCTTTTGTTGTCGCAAGGAAATTTTGAACATTTTCTTGCAACAAGAAAAATAATTAAGTCTATTTAAATAATTATTAAGACTGTTTAGAGAACACTGAACACTAAACACCACAAACTTGAACGAACCCTGACGTGAAATTAACATTCGCTACCGTCGCAAACGTTCATTTCTCAGAGCACAAACATTTGCGACGCTAACGACTGTTGATTTCACGTCAGGGTTTGTTCAAGGTTTCAGCATTTCCTAAACGTTCTCTAAACAGCCGTGATGGTTCTCTAAGCAGTCCTAATGTTTCTATAAACCATCTTAATGATCTTTAACAGCAGAGGCCTCGGAATTGAACCATTTGTTCCATTATACTTGTGAATTTATATTGCACATATTCGCCCGAAACTTTTTTTTTTTTTTTTTTTTGCTTGACTGTGTTAATATGAAGGGATTAAAATAACAACGAAATCACATGACAGTATCACAACAATTACAAGTCGACTACTGAGCTCACCAAATTCCCTGCAGCACAGATAGGTCAAGCAATGGAGCTTCACCAAAACCGCTGAGTTCGATCGAACCCAGGTTAAAGAACTACTGGTCTAATAGAATGAAGGGAAATGAATTTTGAGTCGTTTTTAAGACCTTTCAAATTGCGGGGGTGCTGAATAGACACGCCTATTTGAAATACTTCTTTATCAGAGGTGAACACATGTTTGAATGCCACTCATCCTGTCAGCAATCACGTGCTTATGTTTAATCTACTGTGCACATTGTTATTGTTATTCCTTTAGTATATTTTTATAGTGTGTAGAGGACAGAGATTTAACTTGAAGTGGTAAATGCCTTGGGTCAGTCACCTTTGCTGACCTTGAAAAGCATCGCAGTGCTGGACCGCAGGGGATTTACTGCACCACCAGCAGCGCTACTAACATGCTAATTCTGTTTTTATTTTGGGCTTGTTTTAAAAGTCATGGTCAAAATGTGTCAGAATTGCACAATCTGGGGCTCCATATTACATACAGTACTGTGTATCCAAAAGATCATATAATGCTCACATTTGAATGACACAGTAGGAGATATTTTATATGTAGTTGAACCGCATTGTACCCTTTTTACCCTTGTGGTATTATATTCTTATTTATTTACTTTGTGTTTGCAGGTATCTCCGTAGCAAAGAAGACACACACATGTAAGTACACTTAACATTTGAAGTTGTTTCAGATATTGTTACATTCTCTTTTTAACCATAATTATAAAGAGCAGAAGTTACAAATTCCTCCCTATGTTGACCTCATTTTCATTTTATGTTCTGCGTATTCTCTGAATGTGAATTCACCAAATGAATATCTTGTTGACGTTCTTGTTCTCGCACACAATAACACCAAAGAGGAAATGAAAAAATGTTGTCTTATGACTGCTTGCTAATCACGCACAGTCGTAGGCGCCTCCGTGCCGAGGCGCCTCTTTGTTCTCTTGCAAGAGGCCTTGCAGCCGAGCAACCGGATGCGGTGTCTTGTTGTGGTTGCTAACCTTTGACTGCGATCACTAGTGAGAGTCGGGGCTGGCTAAGTCAATCATGTTAGTAAAAATAAAAGATGCAAATAAATGCAAAGTAATGAGTTAATACAATTCAGCCTTTGCTAAGAAAATACTCGTAGCTATTAATTGAACAATCTGTTTATAAATGTGCATCATACTGACACTCATGTAGCTAATGTAACAAACTACAATAATACTCATATAGAGGAATTAATGCCTCTTTGAAAATGTCAGTCAAGCTGGGAATTTTTGTCTTTTTTTTTTTTTTTTTTTTTCTTACAAGGCGTCAATCATCCTCGAGCTCATCAGACCGCGGCTGCCTTTTCAATTTCAGTCTGCTCATGAAGAATTGATGAACAGTCACACCTGTAGGAATCAATGTTTTCCAAGAGATTTGCTGGCTATTTTGACACGAGTGAAGTGCAATTGGATGAGGCATTTTTAAATGCTTCTGTGTGTTGTGCGGAGCATACTTGTGTGCGATCGCATCCCGAATTGCGGATGGCGGAGGGTGCGCGTGACGGCTATCCGTTTGCTCTGATCACTCTGATGAAACTGGTGGCGAGGGGAAGCCAGGGGGCTTTTCCACAAGAGCCGTCCGAGTGTTTCAGATTGTGAGCGATTGCGAGCGGCTGCTTCTCGCCCTGTAAGGCTCCACGGTTCCTTCTTACATCAGACAGGAGGGCAAAGAATTTGATCTTCTACACTTCTACCTTACTCAAACAGCTCCGTGAAAAAACAGTCTGTTAAGCTATTTGCTTTTCTTGAGGCACTGTAGTGTTATTAAAAAAAAAAAAAAAAGTGTTGATGGTTGAAGGTGAAACAGAAGCGCCTTGACCCGCCATCTACCACCACACTATTCCTATCTTAATTAGCGTAGCGCTAGGCACCTCCACACCGGAAGGAGTCTCAAATCAAAGAGCATGATTTAGGAGTCTCGGGTTCAAAGCCCTGGGCAGAAACTGGACTATTCTGTCTCATTTCACTGGGAAATATTAAAATCTTGTCCATGGGAGGAAATCAAAGTAAAGGCCCTTAACAAGTAGTTGATTGGTGTGCCTCATAGATAGGAAGCAGCTCGTCAGAAGTGTGTCCACAAGACGGAGTTGAAGGGCCAGTTAGTGGTCAATGTGGGGGTAGTAGATTATATGACTTGTGGAATAAGAAATGATCACGGTGCAATAAGAATAATGAGGCGCAAACGCCCTCCTTACATGGTCATAATCCTTCCTGGCTGTGTGATAGGCACTGCATGTGTAATGTATGCACATATGTATTTACAAGATCTTCGAGGTCCAAGGTGGACCGCTGGGATGGACCGGGGTCTCTGCTTACTCCCCCGCTCGGCACCTCTGAGTGATCAAACTGCTGGAAGCGTCCCTCCATGCCAGTCCCCTCATCAATATAAATTACAGGGGCAGCTGTTCGCTGGCAGGCTCCTCTCGCTCGCTCGCCTCCACTTCCCTTTCCCACCCACCCGAGTGGACTCATCATTGAGCTATCACAAGATGTAGTCGTCTAGATGAAAACAGATACTCATGCCACTGTGGCATCCGCTCCTCTGTGGGGCATTTTTTATTGACTTCACTAGATTTTTATATCAGATACATTATACTCTTATAAAGCACACTAACCTCACTGAGTGAGATGTGCAGTTGCATAGTTATTTGTTAGTTAGTTAGTTGTGAATCATATTTTGATGGAACCTTCGCTTTGCTTTCTGATACAATTAGTTAGTTAGTTGGTTAGTTGGTTAGTTAGTTAATATCAGATTTTTATGGATCTTCCTCTTTTGCTTTCTCACACAGTTAGTTAGTTAGTTAGTTAGTTAGTTAGTTAGTTAGTTAGTTAGTTAGGTAGGTAGGTAGGTAGGTAGGTAGGTAGGTAGGTATTAATGCAACAGTTTTATATGTCACTTTCTCTTTTTACTGTCACCTAGTTAGTTAGTCAGCTAGTTAGTCAGTTAGCTAGCTAGTCAATTAGCTGGTTAGTTAGTATGAGATTTTTATGGAACTTTCTCTTTTGCTTTCTCACACAGTTAGTTAGTTAGTTAGTTAGTTAGTTAGTTAGTTAGTTAGTTAGTTAGTTGGTTGGTTGGTTGGTAGTAATATGGCACTTTTTCTTTTTGCTTTCACCTAATTAGTTAGTTAGTTAGTTAGTTAGTCAGTCAGTTAGCTGGTTAGTTAGTTAGTATAAGATTTTTCTATGGAACTTTCTCTTTTGCTTCCTCACATTTCAATTATTTAGTTAGTTAGTTAGTTTGTTAGTCAGTTAGTTAGTTAGTCAGTTAGTCAGTTAGCTAGCTAGTCAGTGAGCTAATTAGTATGAGATTTTTATGGAATTTTCTCTTTTGCTTTCACGTTAGTTAGATTTTCATTTATTATACACTAAAATCAATCAAGCAAGCAATATATTGTTTGTATATTTTAGTTACTTTGGTAAAAAGCTACATAACTTTCTGTTGAAGATGAGACAAAGTTTTAGGATTTTATTTTATTTTTTTCAAGATTTTGGAGTGGGCTTGTATCCTACTAGACTAGATCCACCCCTGTCTTGAACAGCAGCCAAATCCCATCTCGACATTCAGAACCAAAAGCTAAAAAAAACAAAAAACAAAACTGTAGTCAGCTGATCATACTGAGATTGGACGTCGCTGTCCTAATCTGGCATCAGATGCGTGAACTATAACCACAAGGTGACTCGTGCACACCCAGAGGTCACGTAGCCAGGATGCTCTTACTCGAACAGAACAGATCTGACGATTACGAATAAGCATTGCTGTTTTGTTTTTTTTGTTCCGGCTTGCTTTATATTAGATTCAAACTGAGCTGCTCCAATCCATCAGTGAAAGAATAACACTTAATAGCATCTAACAATATTACAATCCAGTAGAGCAACATTAAAAACAATCATGGCTGTATCTCAAATTACCATACAGCTGAATTTGCATTATTCAAATACAAGGAGGGCAAGAGATAAAGCCTCACAAAGACAATCCTACCCACTTTTCTCTGATGATATGCGGTATGTACCCAAATAATATGACCAAGAGCTGCCTTTAGAATGAGACCAAGGTTTTGTTTATGGTCATAATTTAACAATATTGTTAGTGGTGTTTGCACTGATTTAAAACTACACTAAATTAAATTTGCTGCGATTGGTTGGCAACCAGTCCAGGGTGTCCCCTGCCTACTGCCCAGAGCCAGCTGAGATAGGCGCCAGCAGCCCCCGCGACCCTTGTGAGGAATAAAGCGGTCAAGAAAATGGATGGATGGATAAATTAAATTTGTGACATGGGAGAATCACAATAATGGAAAACCCTCTCATTATAATACTACAAAAACAATTATGACCAATCTTTTGTTTTATGGCAGCCATGTTCAGTCCAACAGATTTTGAACTTTTCGGTAACACTTTATAATAACTATCCGTTATAAGTAGTTCATAGATCATTAGTTGATTGTTAATTAATGAGTTGTTAATGACTTATTAAATGTTTGTTAACTGTTTGTTAAGGATTTATACTTATGACTATAAACAGTTAATATGTCATTATTAAACTGTTAGTTATTGAGTTATAAATGACTTGTTAACTGTATATTAATCATTTGTAACTATATATTATAAATTAGTAAGACTAAGTTAACAAACTATTAGTAAATTACTTAATAATGACTTGTTAAGTATCAGTTAATAGTTTATATCTGTTATTAGGACGTTATTCTAAAGTGGTAGCTATTCCTCATTTATTAACTGTTATTAAATGAGGAACAGTTGCAACTTTACGATAATATCCCAATAGTATAAATTAGCTACTTACTAGGGGTGTGAATTGCCTAGTACCTGACGATTCGATTCGTATCACGATTCACAGGTCACGATTCGATTCGATACCGATTAATCCCGATACGAATTTATAAGTCGATTGTTGCGATTTTTTTCATTCAAATTTAGAAAATACTAATCAGTAAGCTTGTAGAGTGTAAGATTTATATGAAAATGTATTATTTATTTATCTGAAATTTCAGTCTTATAGAGGTTGTAATCTGTTTCATGTTTGAACAGCATTAAAATAAAATATTAAGGCTTAATGTTCCGTTCATATAACATTCTTCCATGCTCAAGGTGTGAATCCTAAAAAAAAAAAAAAAAAAAATAATCGATTCTGCCGATTATTGAATCGATTCGAGAATCGCGCGATGTAGTATCGCGATATATCGCCGAATCGATTTTTTTAACACCCCTACTACTTACTAATATTTAACTTATATATTAGCTAATTCTTTACATAGTAGATGTTAACCATCTACTAATAACTATGAAACTTTGTCAAACAACAAACAGGTGGAACAAGTTGAAAGTACAGAATTTGAAGGTGAAATTTAAAATATAAAATTACTATGCCTTACCATGCCTAAATATCAATTTTCCGTACCATTGAACTTTTTCCACTCATGTGCTCCTCTACAAAGTTTCACTGGTATAGTATTAGTAGATGGTTAACAAACTATTAACAACTGCTGTAAAGAAGTGAGTTAATCTACAACTTAAATATTAGTTATTACTCTATTTATGTTATTGGGACGTTATTCTAAAGTTGCAACTACTCCACATTTACTAACACGTAATAAATGAGGAATAGTGGCAACTTTATAATAACGTCCAAATAACCTATACAAACTATGAAGTAATACTTATCAAGTCATTAGTAAGTAATTTTCTAATAGCTTGTTAACGATGTATTACTAATTTATAAAATATAGTTATGAATAATTACTATACAGTTAACAAGTCATTTAGAGCTCAATAACTAACAGTTTAAAAATACAATTTTTACTATTTATAGACATCATTTTAAAACCTTAACAAACAGTTAACTCATTCACTGCCTTTGACAAGTATACTTGTCAATTGTATTTTTTAGAGCGGTGCTAAATGGGGGCGAATCTGAGCATGCTCCACTGTAAATATCAAACTTGGAAACAACTTTACTGATGCCCAACCACCGGTAGATGACATCATTGCCCCATTTTATAGGAAATAAACACAGTTTCAGAGTCCATGGGAGAAATGGCTGTATTTTGGCAAACCTACATTTTTCTGCTGTCAATTATAAAAGAACGGGACGGGACAAAAAGTAGGGAGTCTATTCTGTTATTTGGTAGATTCGGTTTATATATAATTATTGAATGTAATATCACGTGAGTATTGGAAATGTAAAAATTTTCTATAATGACTGGCAGTGAATGAAACATTTAATAAGTCATTAATAACTCATTAATTAACAGTTTACTAATGGTCTATTAACTAGTTATAACGGGTAGTTATTATAAAGTGTTACCAACTTTTCTTTGCCTGTTTGGGCGGTTTATGTCAGGTGATATTACTAGTTCCTCGAATTAGGGAATTTTTGACTTTGTGAAGGCATTTGAGGCTCTCGTTTGTGGTGAATTCAAGTCACACTTCACACAAGCAGCAATTTATTTTAGTATGACAGAGATCTTCAACTCCCTCAGGCCATTTTATTAGGGAATTGTATGTGAGGACTAACCTCCGTGGTGGTGGTCTTGCACACATAACCCAACAGCTCATATCCAGTATTTAAAAAATGATGTTGCCCTTTAGGTAGCTCTGAGATCACGGCAAGTGCCAAATGAAGTTAGAAAGGATCGAATTGGAAGTGTAAGTGGAAAAGGCAAACAAAATATTACTGTGTTGCAAAAAAAAAAGATCAATAATACTTTAATTATTTTGGGGAAACCAATGAAAGCCATGCTTGGTTTTATTGATGTCGCCCTGGGTGCGTGACAGTTGATTGGACAGAAAAGTGACCATCTTGCAAAATTGCGTTTAAAACCTGGGACTCGCAAAATTACTATGGGGGAGAGCAAATTCAATTGTAACAGTGCATTCAAATGGCGCAGATGCGCGAAAATGCAGAGTTGAAAAAAGGTTTTGGTAGAGGTGATATGGCATGACTCCTTCTTGTGACTTACTGCATTGCTGAATAGACGATGATGCCATACTCAGACACATCAAGATCATTCCTCTCTTTCAGATACAAACTGGAGTCTCCAGCCAACAAACGCACACACAATCTTCTGTATTTGTCTCCATTGTGCTGACAGACTCCTTGCACTGATTGAGAAGCATGGCCTCTCCGCTGCATCTTCATTTATTTGCCCTCAGCTCGTATCGAGTTTCTTTTGCCAGAAACGTAGACCTTCACAGAAATAGTCCCGCCAATCTGTTGTGATAGCACCTCATGATTTACGTTCATGTTGCACTGCCCGACTTGCAGTGAAAGTCTATCCGTCAGTCGGTTTCACACAAGGGTGCTGTAGGTTGCAAGTCTTGATGTATTTTCTATTACGTGAAAGTGGGTGGAATTCATGAAAAATGATGGCGATAGAAATCACCTTTCAACTGTTGCCATCATTTTATTTTTGACTGTACTGTACAATGTTTTAAGTAACGCTTTAACATTCCTACTAAAAAGCTAAAGCAAACGAAGTGTGTTTACATAATTTTTCTTGCTAAAAGGATTTGTACTTTTTATTTTGGCAGAAAATCCTTACCAAATCTGAAATATGTTTACCTTTGGAGTAAACAAGTATGTTCGAGCGTATTTGAGAGTACATTTGAATGTAGTTAAATACATTTGAACGTACTCGCAAATACATTCGAATATACTAGCATACTAACATACTGACAAGTACGTTTGAACGTACTTGCAAACACATTCAAACGGACTCGAACAGACTCTCAAATACGTTTGAACGGACTCGAACAGACTTGCAAATACGATCAAACATACTCACAAGTACGTTCGAAAATACACACAAATAAATTTGATTGTACTCGAACATACTCACAAACACAATCAAACATACTCATAAGTACGTTCGAACATACTTGCAATCACGTTCAGACTCGAACACTCGCAAACACGTTCGAAAATACTCGTGAGTACGTTTGAATGTACTTGTCTGCTAAATGCTACCAACGTAGCATATTTTCAAATAATCAACGTCAGTGCTTATTTGTAAATACGTTTGAACATATTTAAATATGTCCAAACGTACTCGCAAGTAGGTTCAAACGTATTCGCCAGTCAAAAATGTTTATTCCAGATTGGCAGGTACAAGATTCCCTAATAGCAGCCCCTTTAACAGCCCCTTATGGGAAACCAGAACTATCACTACATGATGAAAAGGAGTTTGACGCCCCTGCTTTAGTTTTGCGAAGTCTTATTTACTGACATATTATTGATTCTAAGACAAAAACGTGTAAACACGGTTTTTAATACTTTGTCCTACACTCCCAAAAACGTATTTACACGAGTTTTTTTTTTTTCTTTTATAATGCAAGAGCATACAGAAGGCATTCATGCAGCTTCTGACATGAAGAGAGCAACGGTATTTATTGCAAAAACTGGCCAGCAGGTGGCAGCAGAGTACAAGATATTAGCCAGGGCCATGTTGCAAAAGCTCTTTTTGATAAGTGTTTTCACCAGGAATGTGAATATTGATGAAACTTGGCTATATTCTAATGCTAACTGCTGCAAAACGGAAACAGATACAAATATGCTTTTTTTTTTCTGGTGAAAGAAGAGCGTCTAATCTTTATTTTGGTGGGTTCCATGTTTTTATAGCAATAGAACACAATATTCTGTGGGCTTTGCAAAATCAGTCAAAATCCAGTAAAATAGCTGGGAGCGAAGTGTGTTCCTTCAGTGAAAATGGCTGGCAGTGAATGAGTTATTTTGTATCTTCTGGTGCATTCGACTGGAGATTCCTCTTTAGTTTATGGAGAATAAACTTCTCCGTTATACATGCTGACATTCATGTGATGATTTCATCCTTAGAATCGTCACTGACCCTAAATTACACTGCACATCCCTCTCGGATTTTGTTAGGCTGTGTGGGCCTGTTTTTTTCCCCACTTGATCAAACATGAAATTTGTCCTGCTTAATAGCACTGTACATTGCCAATTTAGGAGAATAATATGTCCCAGTTGCTGGCTAATTTTGCTTGGCAACAGGCGCGCTCCTGTGGAATGGCCCAGGGCAGTATAAGCTGCCTGTGCGTTGTTTCGCTGTTCCGCGCTCGCATGTTGTTTGAAGGTATTTCATCACATTGTTGCCTTGATTCATCTCTGTGGGGATTTGCTAGTTGCGCTCAAGTGGGAAGTGCATCCAGTGCGTTGTTAAGCTCGGGCTGATAATGAAGATCAGCCGGCGTCGGGTCCCCAGAGCTGCACTGAGATAGTCTGGAGAAAGATGCTCGGCGCAGAGGAAGCGTGTACAACGCTGGAAAACAGCAAAGCAAAAAAACAAAATAAAAACAAAAAAATATGGTAAAAGGCACTGTACAGCAGACATTCAAACACGCCCTTGTAAAATTGCCTTCATTACTTTCAAATATGACTTCATTTATTTTAATGTTGTTTTTATTTTTCGTTGACTTGACAATGCAGGACACCACAAAGCGCTGACGCTCTTTCTGTGGAAAGTTATTTCGCTCCCAGCGTGGTACTTTTTTCCCCCTCTCTGTCAAAGACGTAAAATTGTCTTTTTTTCCCTCTCCTCCCCCACTGAAGGTTATGTTTCGTCACCCTCTTTGTTTGCGCCACAAAAGGAGTATTTTCTTTTTGGATGTTTTGGTTTAATCTATATTTTTTTTTTCCAGAAATAGGTCAGTGTAATCACAACAGTGAGGGATGGACAGTGGCTGTTAAAGGGAAATCAATAGAGCTATCTATTTGTCGTAAACCAGGCCAGCGCGATTTTTCTCCATTTTTCCTCCCGGCCATCCTTTCTCCACTCCAACACAATATGGCAGGCCCTCATTTTTCAGTAAATGTTATATTTGCCATTTTGTGAAATTGCAAATGGCCTTTGTACATGTACTTTCTTTACATAAGTTCCTTTGGGCGGCTTTTGATCACCTCCTGGGGGCCCAGAATGTTTTCCGAGGAGGAGGGAAGCGGAAGGGGTGCATGACAGCTTTTTGTGCCGACCGGGGCGCTCTGCCTTTGTTGCCACTTAATCTGGTTCTTCTTCAGTCTTTCAGAGAAGCCTAGAGAGGCCTCGTCAGCCTTTTTTTTTTCCTCACCCCCGTCCCCTATTGTGTGTCACCCCAAAGCTGAAAGGGTCCGCCGCAAAGTGTTGTCAAACTGCAAAACAAGAGTAACTGACGTATGACAAGGACACAATGCCTGGATGGGCCCGGCAAGAAAAGTAAGCGGGCTCCATCTGACGCCGGCCGTTTCATTTCTCTTCTCCCGCCACCTCAGGTGAGGTCGACGGCTGCGGCCGGGAGGGCGCGGACGGCCTCGCACGAGCGCAGGTTATCCATCACGCATCCGGTCGTCCACGCGCGCAAAGTCACACGCAGTCGCAGCGCGACCGTGTCAGCGTGTATCGGGAGGTTTGATACATGGAGGGCGACGGAGGCGGAGGTCGTGATGCGATAGGGACGCACTAGATTGGGGGCGGGGCATGACGGAACATCCTTGTGCCGCCGTCCATCTCGTCTCATCATCGCAATTGTTCTCCGCCACCGTATCAGATCACTTCAGACCGAGCCGCACGTCTGCACAAATTACACACTAGTGGAATGGAGAACAAAATCAATTTTCAGCAATATTCCTTGGTGGCTTTTTGCAGACGCTGATGCAACATCGGGCACAAATTAAGCCAAGTAAAATTCATATGCATAATTTAACAATTCCTGAATTATGCAGAATACTACTGAACAAACCTTGCATATAGTTGTCTGCTTCAGAACACTATAAGGGGGAAATTATGATGAAAGTTGTGGGGGGATCACACAAATGTAAAGGAAATGTGTTTACGTGACAAGAAATTAGGTACAATTCACCAAATGTTAAATATTAAATATTTTTTAAGAGGCAACCATAGGTGTGAGGAGAAGCAAAGATTTTAGAGACAAAAACAAACAAATGGTGCATGCATTGTGATGTGAATATTGCCAAGCAAGATTTTTTTTTCTTCTGTTTGGCAAAGTGAAGCACAAAAAAGTGACATGTTGAGAGAAGAAAGCAGAAACGCTCACAAAAAGCTTTGGGTGATATTATACATTGACGTTTGTGCTGATCACATTGTGTGCATTTTGTTGAATCTGCTTTATTAGAGAAAGCTGTTTTTTTTTTTTTTTGCTCTCTCTCTTTCTTCTCCCGCTTGCTATTAATTTGTGTTTCTGTGGGTGTGCAGTGTGAGAACAGGGAGACGTGGTGGTTAACCCATTGTGAAGTTAGCCGTCATCATTAAGATTCTCCAGATAACAGGCATGCGGATTTCTACTGCTCAGCATTATGGGATCCCAGACATCAAAGGCGGGTTTTCATTCTACTCCATCTGAGGCAGTGTGAGCGGGAAATAAAGAAACGGGAAAGGAGATATGGAGTCACGAAAATAAGCCATATTGGCACAAGAGAGTCAAGTGTACACCTGCTTCATAATGGTTCCAATAGCATTTGTAATATCGACTTTGTGCTGATTTACATCCAAATTTTCCACGCAAAAAAACTTGGTCTCGTGTCATTCTGGTTATGAAGAACAAAAACAATATCTTGAATATTTGACACGAGACAGTAGCTATTGTTAACAAGCGTGCCTATGTAATGTAAGGTTCCAAAATTGTTCAAAATAGCGCTCGCCTTCGAGCTTTAAAATGTTGTGGACATGGCCACTTTAGTAAACAAAAAAAAAAACATTTAACTTTTCTTTAGTGTCTTTTTTTTATGTGGGGAACCACGTACAAAAACATCACGCAAGGTGCTAATACATTGAATGAGCCGTGGTCCAGCGAGCTCGCTAGCTTGCTAGCTTGTTAGCATACGGGCTAGCTACATTTGCCTTACAATAAGTGCCTCTGTTGTGTGGATTTACACACAATGAATGTATGAAAGTATGAAGAGTGACTGTGGCTTATCGGACGAACCCAATACCAGTTAGGTAGTCTTGCGAGCTCGCTAGTGGCTAATCACTATTAGCTGCCTAGTAGGAGGCTAATTTGCTGCCCAGAATGCCATCGGCTTGCTCTGTGCTCAACACCTCAGGGAAGTTATTTTATTTATTTATTTATTTTTATTTATTTATTTTTTGTTGTTTTTTTTTTTTTTTGGGGGGGGGGTCTAAGAACAGATAGATAAAGAATAAAGCATTTGAAAGTGCTCCAGTAGGGACATTCCAAAAATTCCAAATAGCGGCGAAAAGCTAATGTGAAAATGATCCCAAACGTTGTAAATTCGGCGTTTTACAGACTGTTTTCTCCTGGATCACCGCCATCACGGCAATTTGTTCCTCAAAGCAGTGGTGCTTGCTTCCATAGTAACATAATTCCATCTTGTTGAAGTTATTCAGTTAATCATTCAACCCTAGTAGTGTTTTATTCTTTTTCAATAGTAAGCAAAGTTTTTTGTTTTTTTTTTGGCACCTTACATAGAAAGTTGCCCTAATACCTTTTTTTGTTTTTGTATACTTAAACCTGTCCTGTTTGATTGGTTAGTCATTCTGAATGATGAGTTTGTATGCCTTTTTATGCAACAGACAAGTTTGTTATACATCAAATCATGTTAAGTCATTTGGACATTCTCCCCGCACAGACTTGTCGTAAGGCACATCGGGCTTTGGGGACCTAAATAAGTCCAGCCAGGATTGTATTATTTCTTGTCTTTACAACTAATACAGAATTATTCTGTTAAATTTGATCACAACTGTTAATACCATTTACATTCTTTTGACATCAGTAATACAGTGATCAGATCCCTCCTACATGTGACGCTATTGTGCATTTAGCATTACATCAGAGGAAGATGGAACTAGTGTGTGAGACTATTCAATGTACAAGCGAGGGAAATATGCTGCTCTCCATTATTGTGTTGGATTACAGAATCAAGGTCGACTCACAAGACACAGAGCAGCATTATCCCTTAATCCCGTGTTTTGGTTTCAAATAGCCTTTTTACACCTAATCTTCACAAGTAAAATGACAAACATGAAAACCGTGGCAGGTATTTAAATGTGAATTAACTGCGCTGTTAAGGTCAACGGCTTATACACTGACTAAAAGCGTGTCTACACTTGGTGAAATAGCAGATGATCAGGAGTTTGCCACTAATGTTGTGCGTATTAAAGAGGACGAGTGAGCCTCGTGATGGAATGCCTTCCGGCAGTTTGAGATGGATAAGTCGAAGAACTTTTAATCCAAACTATGACTCATTTCATGTTTGTTTTTCCTTATTTTTTCCCCCTCTTTATGGAGTAGTATTTTACTTTAAGGGCTCATTAAATTTCATTTGGTCTGTTGCACAAGTTGCGCAGCTTCACTCTCAAAACTGGAGTGGTCAAAAGTAACCGAATTGGGTGAAATAGCAAACCGAGCCTTGAGTGCAAAAGGGAACTAGTGTTGAACTTGTGTTGTTCGGATACCGTTTTTTGGGCCCCGATGCCGATACCGATACCCAGCTTTGCAGTATCGGCCAATACTGATACCATACCGATACCCAAGGTTTTTTTTTCCTCAACATGAAAAAGCTGTCCTGCCATTGGTTCACAGCATTCAAGGGCCAATAGGATATCTTAGATTTGCATACAGTGATCATGTCACATATCAGTGAATGTCGTGCACGACCAAGACAAGATGCTGCTCCAAAATCTTATATTAGCTTTGGAATTTATGGTATCGGCATGTTTATTGTGAGTAGTCACCGATACCGATACCACTGTTTTAATGCAGTATCGGCACCTCTGCCGATACCAGTATCGGTATCGGAACAACACTAGACCGAACCATTACTGTATTATTTATATCCAGCATATTGGGTTGAGTATTTCACCCAGCACCTTGGGTCAAGATCTTGATTCGAAAGCGGGTAAATACTCCCCATACTGATGAGTTAAAGCTACCAAGGAATGGGTCTTCAATGGGTCAAAATATTTAATTCAACCTTGGGTAAATATAACCCAGTCTGCTCACGAGTGGCGACATTCCAGCAACGCAGACAACCGAGCGGCACCGTGTCACTCAGACTCGATTTTAGCGGCGCAGGAGGAAACTTAAAGGTGCTGTGAAAGACTAAAAGTGGGCCAGCTGTGGCTGCCTCCTGTTGACCTACCTTGTTCAGAGGGTCCAGGTACAGACTGATGACAGGACTCCTCCTCAGCGGACCACATTACTAATGTGTGAGGGTGCGAGAAGAGCACACCCTGTGATGAATCACTCCCCTGCACCTTTGGCATCCTCATAAGTCTAAAGTAAAAGAGCTGAGCGAGTGCACAGTAAAAAATAAAAAAATAAAAATACCTTTGTAAGATCCACCATGTAGAAACTCCTCGGACCGTGTAAAGAGGATAAGGGAGGAGGCTAAGTGATGCATGTCGCACATCGCCCCGAGATCTCCCTCAATCTTCAAGGAAGCGTGTATTCCCAGTGGTGGGTCAGTTGTTTTTATCAAGCACTGAAAAGTTGCTCGCTTTGTAATAAATGAGGGTAATCTGCATTGTGTTGACTGGATCGTCTCGCTGGACCACTAAATTAAGTCACATTGAACATTAAGTGTGTTCTTTAAAGCTACAAGTCGTTCTTCCAAGTATCCAAGCAGTTATTCACAAAGACAGAATAAAGGTTGTTTCCTCTGCCATGAAGGTTTTGTTACATAGTTGAGGGGTGAAGCTTATTTCTGAACCATTACATTTTCCAGAGGTGGGTTCTGTAAATTTTGCCGGTTTGTCATTCACCAGCGGCCATACGTACGTCGTCATTAAGTCCGTCATTATTTCAAGCTGAACCGTCAATCCATCATTGCTATTTTAACCGTGTTTCCATCATCGCTACGTCACGGTTATTTTATACCGTTGCATTATTGAGCTGGTTAGTGACGAATGCCTTTTTTTTTTTTTTTAAGTTTTCCGTAATTTGTTAGAAAAAGGGGTATCAGAGATTGACTGACGGACTTTCTATAAGTGCTGTTAGAACCTCTGAAATTTTGTTGCAGGGAAAAGGTATAGATAATCTTTTCTTCTTTTTTTTAACATTGCAAATAAACAAATTTCACGATGTTTTAGTTGTATTTGTTTTCTGAGTTAATGTTTGACTTGGCATACGTATACATTCTAATTTGGTGCTGCTTCAAATTCTGATTTTTTTTGGCCTTGGTGGAGGGCTTTCCTCGACTTAGTGTAAATCTCATGAAATATGGAACCAAAATACTATAAATACAAAAACAAAATTATAATAGTGGAACACGTTTCTTTGCTTTCTAAGAACAAATTTTAAGACGTTCATAATAGGGGCGTGCCAGAAAAATCGATTCATAAAAGAATCGAGATTCTCATTTATGAATCGAATCGAATCGATATTAATATCCAAAAATCGATTTTATTTAAATTAGAAATGAAGAAGGGGAAAAGGCAGTTGTAGCCCACATGCTGATTTTGTGGAAAAAGGCACTTACAATACAAAATTAATAAATGTTTAAACAAACAAACAAACAAACACAAAAAAAAAGACACTTTAATGTCTCTATTTGTCATTTTGTCTTGCAAAGCAAACTGGAGTAGATCATGACAATTTTTTGCATATCTGTGAATTGAAGCAGAAATCATTTGTCAATCAAATAATTTTGAATCGAAAATCGTTTGAATCGAGAATCGAAAATCGATTCTGGATCGAATCGTAGACCCAAAAATCGTAATCGAATTGAATCGTGAGACAGTCAAAGATTCCCAGCCCTAGTTCATAATGAACATATTGATGAATTAGACTCCTTATTGTCAGTACATAAAGCTTTAAAAATAAAGAAACCGACTCGACTCTTATCGTGTAAACTTACCTCTCTTCATCCATTGTAGCGAAATGCAGGCTTGTGGCAGTACTTGAGATCTCAATATGGCCCCCCAAAAATGTTCTGTTGTAGTTGTAACATATTCTCTCAAAAAGTAATTAAGCTTAACTTATAATCAGAATTTTGTTGATGGTCAATTATACATACGTATAACACTGTAGAACAATATGGACAGGAACTAGGATCATGTTTGGATTCTGCACCCAAAAATTTGTTACGGCCGTCAGACCTAACTAAAAAAAATAAATAAATAAAAAGGAAAAATGTTCCCCAGTGTAATTGGAGGATATCTGGTAGGACTGACAGAGTTTGTAGTTGTCTGCAAGCATGCGTTTCTTGCTTTAATTAAAAGCAACTTAGTTTGGTAGCTGCGCACTTGGCTGTTCTGCTTTCTTGTTTGTTTCCCGCCTCAAGCCACAAGTTTAACTATTTTAGTTTACACGCCTACCTGCCCCCCTTAGATCCGGCGTCGGTCGGGCTATATCGGTGATGTCGGGGAGTGTGTCGGTCGGAGGCGAGGCAATACATCACACACTCCGGGGGGTCTCCCCGGTATGCTCCTCAATAATGAAGTTCATTCGTTAACTTCTTCCTCAAAGGCCAAGTTCCCCCGCTGCCCTTTTCCGCCGCCTTTGCAACTCTTACCGGAGTCACCCGACCAGCGGGGAAAAAAAACACATCATCATGCTTTTCCCCTTGACAGGCCCAGCAGTTGCCGTTGCGGGGCATGAAGAATAAGCAGGTCCATTACCGATCCCTCATGCCTGGTTATGGGCATAATTATCACAGGGAGAATGACCCGCTCTGTTTGGTTTGCTGAGGAGGAGCCGCACCTTCCTAATCACCTCCTACTTCCCTCCTGTCGTCCTCATGCCACGGTGATGGAGCTGTTTTTTCGGGATGGGTGGTGTGGGCCTTGCCAGTTCATTAGAATTCACAGGGTTCCACCTCCCCGCATAGCCAGGCTAAGCCTCTCACACTGGCTGCCGTGCCTGTGATAATCTCCCCACCTTCTTCCCCTTTTTCTCCCATCCTTTTCCCCTCCGTCCCCAAGGGCAGCCTCGCACAAAAGAGCTCGGCAGCAATTCATTGTTAAATCTCATTCCTATTGATCTATTGAAATATTGTTCCACGGGATGTGCCATGGCACTCCAGCAGTGCCAGTGATCTCTTTTCACCAACCAAGTAAACGGATTCTTTCCACTGAGTGACAACCTTTGTTGGATAACTCGATGTGCGCATTGTTCGAGGCCGCGTTAATCAATGCGAGAGCCATCGCGGTGGATTGTAAACCCTTCTCTGTACGGCGAAAGAGCCTGAAGACAGAAAGAAATTGCCACAAGCCGAGGAATGGCAGAAACAACTGCGCAGCCACGAAAACAAAACTGTGGGCGTAAATAATAAATGTCTTGCCACAACTGCCTGCAGGGGTCATTTAATGTAAAGCAGGCGTGTAAATCTCCTTCAACTTGGTCTGGCCGAGCTGCCATGGTGATTTTAATGCTAACGCCTTCAATTGAATTGATTTGGAAGTACGTGGGGCTCTCACGTTAGTGTTTACGCTGGAAAATACATTCCAACTCAGCACTATAAATATCCGTAAAACAAAAAGGTTACGGCCTTGTCAAGCATTCACCGTCTTGTTGATTCTGATTATATGACAGTTGACAGTTTTTCACTTCACCTATGCACGAGCGATATGCTTTCATATCGCACTCTTTTGACCCTTCTGTTCTATAAATATTGTGTGCGTATGACAAATTCAAAGAGAGCGGAGCTGGGTCGGCCTGTGGCGACGGCACGTATGGATGCATGGCGGCGTGTGGTCGCCGTGTCATCAGATTGGATGGTATGAAAAATAAAGCATTTAGCTGCCGCGTTACTTTACTGAACACACAGGAAATCGTATTCAAACTTGCCTTCCATTCAACCACACACTTAAAACCCCTGGGTCAGAAGTAACCCAAAATAGGTGAAACAGCTAACCTAGCAGGGGTGAAGTATAAATACGGGTAAAAATATATTCACGGTGCATTGGGTTGAACATTTGACCCAGCATGTTGGGTCAAAATTTTGATCCAGATTTTGATGCAACTGCTGGGTCAATGGAACCCCTGGCAAAGCACAAGTATGGGTAGACCTTACTCGGCCATCTTACGTTGCTCGACTTGAATACATTGATTTATCTGCTGCGTATTCACGTTATTTTCTGTCTCTGCCACAGTGTGTGGCGCACGGTTGTACTAATAGGTCTGGGAGAAGCGCGACATGCAAATTTGATTGGTAAAAAATGTGATCATAGATTATCACTTTTATTTTTATTTTATTTTATTTTTTTTATTAAGAGAGAGCTCAGAATTGTTCATTCGGTAGTCTTGCCGATTCAACGTCTTATCATTGCTCTTTTTTTTTTTTTTTTTTCTTTTTTTTTACACGTGTATGTGTGCATGCGTGTGCGTGCGCGTGCGTGCAAATACGTGTAAATTTATATGTAGGTTATCACTTCTAAGGTATGTCTGCATTGTGTTGTTAGAAACATTATTCCATATTAGGATGCTGGCCTAAAAAAAAATGTAAAAAAATTGTCAGTAATAGGGGCAACATAAGATGGCTGCCCTCTAGCTTCACCTGCAACCGGCCAAATTGTAAGTCCACTTGCATCTAAATCATTGCTACCCTGTTTGGGATTTGAACCTGATTCCTGTGTCCAAAGTCATCGGCTTTACCCACTGATCCACACACCCGCCACCACCACCGTTTTCTAAGAATGTTACATTAAATTTACTTCTTCTCAGCACACAAAACTACAATAGCAACTAGTGATGCACGATAATATCGGTGGCCGATAATTATCGGCACTTATCGGCCATTTTGACGTCAAACAGATAAAACAGATAATAGAGAAATCTGCCGATAATTATCGGCAATTTGATTTCATACAGATAAACTAGATACGAAAGAAATCCATCAATAATTATAGACATGCCACGTTGGTCCATCTGTTGTGTTTGTGGCTCATATCAATAAAATTCAGCTTCATGGTGCTTTACATACAATGAAACATTGTGCAAAGTTTATACAATGTTTCAATGTATTTGTTAGACTTATAGTAGCACTTGAAAGCATATTTGTTTGTTTGTTGCAAATTAATTTTGCAAACAATTATCGGCTTACTTCTCGGTTATCGACATCGGCACCTCTAAATTATTGGTTTATCGGTATCGGTTGGAAATAGCATTATCGTGCATCCCTAATAGCAACCAAGCAACCCAATCTTCTGACAAGACCAAGAATTAACCCAACCTTCCGCTCAACATCCACAGCTTCCCTGCAAGTGCGTTAGGAAAACAACCCAGCCTTTTTATTCGTGTGTACAATATTTGCTCCTGTGGACTTATTCCAACATCCTTCTCTCTTTTCACTGTGTATATTTTCAGCGTGTTGTTTTTGTGATTTATTGAAGTCTTCCCACAAGCCTGCAGGAAATTGTTTGAAATGGCCCTAAATTGGTTTAGGATTGTGCAGTGTGGGCTGGTGCTATTACGGCTCTAATATTATACGCGACACTCCTTGGCATCTATATTAAATTGATCTGTATTGTTTTCATGGAGTGCTTGTTGCAGCTTGTTAATTCTAGCGCTGCTGCGGGCGTGCTGGTGAGTTTGCAATCACCCTGGTGGCTCGGTTTGGGGAATTTAAGACTCCGTTTTTTTATTTATAATTATGTCCTGACAAGCTCTGGCACACAACCAGTAAATCCATCGCTGTTTATCCAGAGAGGTCAAAGGCCGGAGTGCAACGACATGCAAACGACAACGGTCTCCGGTCTCAAACACCGATGCCGAATGGCTAGCGTGGCTCCGCCGCATGGTGAGTGAGCGTGTGCATGTGTGTGTAGAATGGCGACTGACAGACTGCTAATGAGGCTATTATCAGTTCTGGTCCGCTCCTCCTCTCAGGGGGGTGTGGGGGGCGCCGGGCCAATGCTTGCTGCGCCTCATCACAATTGAATTCAATTCCACGAAGCTTGTTTACAAGAAGTACATTTGCGTGAATGAATCCAAGAGGAGGGAGACTCGATAGATCGAAATGCACACACTTTGCGTTTATATGCGGCTCATAATGCGTTTCATTCTCAAGAGCGGGAAGAAGCGATCGACTGCTGACACGCTGTTTAAGAGGGGGCTTGCATCATGCATATATCCTTTACAGGGAATTACATGGAGTTGAAAAATTGATATTGATAAAAACTGCTTAACTCATATTCCACTAACACAATATTAACCAGATTACCGTATTTAGACTAGTCGGGCTGCATATAACATATTATTGTCAACTTTTTTTTTTTTTTTTTTTACTTCCCCTTTAAGATTCAAATGCCAACATTTCCGTTGTATAAGGGCATCTTTTGTGGATTATTATTAGGTGTAGTAGCTCTCATGTTGCTGGGCAGACTTCATCTCACCATGCACTAATTTCTCACGAGAATATTTTGTCTCTGGCCAAAAAAGAGCCTCCTTATTGTGCCAAAGCAAATATCGCATTGGAATATAAAGATTGTAAGAACTAACATTTTAAAGTGGTTTACCACCATTTCAACCCGCTTTTTGTATGTGTGTGTGGTCACAAACAGGAAGTGGGTTTATGTGGCGTGGATGTCTAGTAAGCTGCGCATGCACTCGCCAGCTACACCTGTGTAATCATGAAAGACCTGATGAAAGAATTCTGCTTTTCATGATGATAACAACACTTGACGTAAATGCGGTCAGATCATGTGCAATGGCTTTAGAGATGGCAGTAATGTGTTAACAACACCACATTACAGCAGGCAGACCATCAGGATCCTTGAGAGGTTAATCAATGCTCTAATGAACATGTATCAGCAGCTTATTGGCATTCTGTCACAAGCAGTGTGCAGCAGTCAGGGGAAGAATGTGGTCAACAGCAACTGTTAGCTGGAAAAATCTCTCCTTGGGGAAAAGCAGGCATTGCTGTGCATTTTCATGACTTGTCATATAAACCAATGACATGCGCTGGTACTTGAAAATGTACAATTTGAGTGTAGGCTGATTCAATTATTAGCACGTCACAAGTATGGTATTAAACCAGGAAAAGTATCTCTGTTTATTTATATTAACTCATTCACTCCCAGCCACTTTCACAGAAGCAATCCCGTTCGCTCCCGGCTGTTGTACTGGATTTTGACTGATTTTGCAAGGCCCACAGAATAATGTGTCTCTTCTTTCATCAGGAAAAAAAAAAGTATCTTTCTATCTGTTTCCGTTTTGCAGCAATTAGCATTAGAAGAGAGCTAAGTTTCGATAAATCTATTTAAAATGATAAGTAATTGAGATTTTTTTTCTAGCTGGCCCTGGTTGATCACCTTTGCTCTGCTGCCACCTGCTGGCCGTTTGTGTAATAACTACCATTTCTGCAACCGTTCTGTGCAGTTGAGAGGCTGCATCAAATCCTTCTGTCTGCTCTCGCATAAAAAAAAAACAAAACAAAAAAACGTATAAATACGTCTTTGGGACACTTAGAACATAAAAAAACGTATTTATACGTTATTGGGAGTAAATGAGTTAATTGGAATACAGGGTGTATATGTATATATATATATTAGAGGTGCAACAAAAACCGATTCAAGTCAGAAAATCAGTTTTGATTTGATGAACCAAACCAAATTGTTGCATTCTAATATTATGGGGCCAGCATAATAAACTCTGCCGGTAGTTCTTGTAGCTAGCGTCGGACCCAAAGGGTCGCTCACCGCTTGCCTTCCACAGCTGGGGCCATCAGATGGTCGTCGTTGAGTCCCGTGATTTGGGCTCCCACCGCTTGTCTCCCTCTGCTTTGCTTTTGCAAGCTATTGCTAGCTTCTCCTGCTAGCCCCTCTTGTTAGCCTTGCTACCCCCTCTTGCTCATCATGCTAGCTCCTGCTCACCAGGCTGCTCACTCGCCCGCTCCAAATTTAGTCGTAATAGACCCTTCCAGCTGATGTCACTTTACCCAGAATGCTTAGCGACCGCTTACCCTCTTGGTGGTCAAACAATCCATAGAAAGACACGGAGGAAGCATCGTTTTCGGTGAACAATTCGTCTAAATACAACGTACCAAAAAAAACGTCAAAAGTTATCAAGTTCCTGCGACACACTAGAAACAGCCGTTCTTAGCTGGTATCGGCAAAAGCTGGGAGTTGGTTGGAGGGAAAGATCCGAATCTAATTTCACCATCGGCCTGGTCAAAGCAAGCCATAAGGTTCCCCCAAATAACATCACAATACTTTAAATTATCTCATTGTGAAGAGCGGCTATACGTGGGAGGACTTTGACGCCATCAAGAGCCTGGATTCTGAACTATTTTGTGTCTGGATGGGTGAAGGATGTCAGCTGCGTTCAACACGACAATGTTTGTCTCGTAGCAGCAAAAATATGTTCTATTTATCTTTTGGTTGACACGGGTTACTGGCGTAAAACGTTCTTCATGAAATCGTTTGTGTCCGGATAAACTCGTCTTGCTGTACGTCCGCGGCGCCTCCTGGAAAGGAAACATCCCAAAACAAATGAATGTAGAGCTTGATTTTCAGTGAGAGTTTTCGTTAAAAAGTGTTAAATATGTCAAGTGTCACAAAAAACGTCCAGAGTAAGACACTACATTACTGCGAATCATTGAAACTAGTCGTTTGAAGCCGCTAGCTCACGCTAGCCAGTTACTCCTCATTGTTTTTCGCGGGGTTTAGAATCGCTGCCGGCAGCCGAAAGAATGATCTCATCTCTCTTTGAGCCATCCGAGCATCCGTTGGCCGCACACAAGTTCACCATAGCATTGGTCGCTGATTGATCAACTGTTTGACCTATTTTCTAGTTCAACGTGACGTCACAGTGGAAAGGTCTATTGGTGGCAGCCTAGCAAGCGCGGTCTCACTCAGGCACCAAAGTGCCCCTTTCAACCTTTGTAAACTGTGATTCATTCGCTATTTGATCGTGTACTTGCGTATTTGCAAAATCCAGAAGCTGTCAGATCAATTACATTAATTTCTCTATTTCGGTGCTACCCGTCCAGATATTACAAATGAAAGCTGATAGGCTCTGCGCTAAGCTACTCTGTGTGAACCTGTGGTAGTTTCCAGGAAGACTGAAAGAACAGGCGCTTTGAAAAGCAACCGCAGATCGTAGCAACAGCAGTTAGCTTATTCTGACACATCGGGTGAAGCTCTTGCCTCGGTGAAAATGAGATGACCAGCATCTATGAGGTTGTTTCTGATTACTTTCTATCCCAGGCATGCTTCAATTGATGCTATCGGGTTCAGCATGATATTTTGTTCATTAAATGCGTCGCAATAAGAGACCAGTGTTGACACAACATGAGTTAATATGTTTAGTGTCCTTAATGGATCACAGGGGTCCTAATGAAACGTTGTCATGGAAAGATTTATGTCGCAACTGCTGTTGAGTCCTCATTTCCATATCGTATATGGTTAGGCATACCTTTATTCAATTATTAGGACACAGTGGAAGGCGTCAAATGAATAATAAATACATTTAGAATTCAAAATGGGACTAAATAAATATTCAAATCATCTGTAACAATTGCATAGTTAATGTGCAATTCGGTCCCGGTGGAAGCACCATCATTCTCTTGCAAATACACAGCGAAGCAGTCATGTTGTTAACGTCAGACACATCTAAAGAGAATGTGAAATGAGCCTTCACAATCTTCAAATTTGAAATATTCATGCTGTAAACAAATATTTTTTTCTACCCCTCATCTTTTTTTTCTTTTTTTTTCATTTTCAGATTTGAAATATTGTAGCGTCTGAAAGCGAAGCCTCGCGCTGTTTGTCTTGAGATGATACGAGAAGCAGCTTGTTCAGGGAAATGCCAAATGCAACGTGGTTATTGGCCAAGGCTGGATTGCACTAAAACCAGAATATTGTATCAGAGGGAGGCAGCTGGCTACGAGTCAGAACAGATTATCATATGAGGATGAGCGAAGAGGTGGGGGTTGGCGGTGGGGGGTATATGGAAGGAGAGAGAGCGGGATGGTAAGCAGGGGGCGAGAGCGAGGCGAAGAAATCCTAGCGAGAAACTCATCGCCTGGTTGCTGTGGGGCGGCGGCGGGGGGATCATCCCAACCCTTTCGCCACTATCGCCCCTTCTTCACCTGTCAAAATGAGCGCGTGAGATCTGTCAATGCGTGTGTTGCATGCACGTCCTCTGATAGGTCAGAGGAAGAAGCTGTGGCACCACTCATCTTCTCAACGCGGCTGGCAGACATTTGGACCCCACACATTGAGAGAAATTACTAGGGCCCAACTGATTAATTGTCCGGCCGATTATGGCCCTTCAAACATCAGGCAAAATAGTCGGCCAAATACCTTTATGTACTCTAAACATTTACGACAAATAACAGTAACACTGGTGTCATTATTTACTATACATAAATAAATATATGCTATGAACATAAATTGTATTACACCTATATGTGTGCATATATTTGGAGAGTTTTTCATGCTGTACATGACTTGGCCATATGGGGGCAGTGTGGGTTTCTTTCTAGTTACATTAAAGAGTAGAAGAAGAACGTAGCGATTGAGGTTTTTTTTTGTTTTTTTTGTCAAGAAAACTTTTTTTTGCAGTGTATGTGGAGCATATACCATTGAAATTATTGTCTGTGTACTTCCCGCAGAGTTTGTTTGTTTGTTTGAATGTACGCTGTTTTGAGAGATTTCACTGCCACAAGTTAGCATGCTAATTTTCGCTAGCTGGTGAATGGCGTTTTCCATTGTGTATTAGCTTTGAGATAGCTAGCTACGTTAGGGAAATAATACATATCAAAGTGTGATATATATTTGAGTGTGCTCTACATTTAATTAACTTAATTTAATTTAATTTTGAATTTCAACTGAAGTACAATAAACGGCTTGAGACCTCAGTGAGCTCAGGGAGGGCAAAATATATATAAAATGTGTTGATAAGGTCAGTGGACCTGTCATTCAAAACAAAGAAAATCTTTAGCATTTATTTATTTATTTTATTTATTTATTTATTTATTACAACAAATGCTTAGGTGAGCAATGCAAGGAAATTGACCTGGATGTCACTATTTTACACACCAAAAGACAGAGTAAATAAAATAAAAAATAAATAAATAAATACACCAAACAAAAATGTGTTAAATATGACACCAATTCAAGTGCTAGTTACACAAACACATATGAGAAGGATTAATGTCCTTATAACTTCATTAATGAATGCATAGTCCCACGCAATGCATTTTAGGAACCCCAAATTAAATTATTATTTTTTTTTTTTAAAATGTCAAATTACAAAAAAAAAAAAAAGAAAGAAAGAAAAAAAGAGTATATAGCTAACTGAGATATTTGTAAAATGTTGGCTACTTTGTTTATTTTTTGTATGCAGACCAGTATAGGCTAATCATTTATGTATTATAATTGTTTGAATTAATCAACCTATTAATCGATAATTGGCCATTGTTTCTGCCAAAAAGCAGCCAAAAAAAAATCACATGGGTCAGGGCCTAGAAATTACACATCCACCCTTATCCATCTTCTATTTTTTGCTACTGATGCCCCCACCCCCTCCCCCTTCTTTCCCCCCCTTCTCATCCTTGTCTAGCAATTTGTCCCCTTTTTACTTCACTTTATACTTGACATTGCACCACAGAGAACAAAAGTGTGAACCGGTGTCTGCTAGTTTTGACTGCAAAGATAAGAGCACACTTGGATAAGTATGGTGGGGGCAAGGGAGGGTGTGTGTGTGTGTGTGTGTGCTATGTCTAGCAGAGGCGGGCACGCTCAACTGCAATCAGCGGGAAGGCGGCCAAGCTTCCCTGCCTGAGCTCTCAGCGCCCCTACTGGCTGCACGCTGTGCCAATCAAAGGCGGAGGAGAGGAGAGGAGTGGGGGAAGGATGGGAGGGAAGGGGAGGACGGCGAGGGGGGAGGAGTCAGAGCCGCGCGCTGATGTCACAGTCACATGGATTCTGGTGTGGTCATGCTCCAAGGCTGAGAGGCAGAGAAGCTGTGCTGGCCAGCTGCTGCTGAAACAGCAGTGCGCGGGGGGTGATAGTTGTTCTCTTATGGACCCGAAGCTTAATGATGTATTTTGTGATTTCAGCTATGAAAGGTAAGAAGGAGCACAAAAAATACAAAATAAAAAATAACAATGCATGCTTTTGCGGGCAGCCCGAGTAACAAGTCGGCAAGTACAGCCTCGCTATTCATAGGCTGCCAACTCTTTGCATTTCATTTGCAAGGCATGAGAGTGACAGAGAGAGCGAGGGGAAGTGCATGCGAGGAAATGCTGCTTTTGAAAATGTGTACTTTTTGCATGATTTTTTATTTTTTTTTGGTCAAATCTTTACATTTAAAAAACTGAACATGATTGAAAGTCAGTGTTTTCTCATGCTGCAGAAGTTACATGTGACTGTTTGTCATTTTGGACTTTTTGGATGATTTCATGGGGTGGCAGCAGGGTGAGGTTGTCGAACGTGGCTCGCAGACAGCCGACTGCCAGACGATGGGATGATAGAGGTGTATGGGTGTGTGTATGTGCATGTGCAATAATGATGTGTGTATGAGAGTGCTCCACTGACCCATTTTTTAGGGTGTGGGGGGGTGTAGTCGGGTTTACATGTGTGGCCATGAGACCCTGACTGGGTCCTCCCCGTCTGCGTGATGATGATCTAGGATGCCAAATCCCAACTCTTCCACCCCCTCCATTATACAGGCAAAAATGCACACACGCACACACACACAGACAGTGAAAGTGTAGTCATACATAGAGTGCAGCACGCACTTCTCTCATGCATGGCTTCACACACGCACATGCACGCACACTGTACATGAGCATGCGCTTCACACATTTGAATCCACTCTGGTTCTCCGGTGCAGACAAACGTTAGGACTCGTTTGCAGACATGCTCACGTGCACACGCCATGCAAATGATTGAATAACAAGTCATGAGGGACCGAGAGCTGTCATTTTGCATTAAATGCAAAACAAAACCAGCCAAACAATAATGCCGTGTGGCGTTTACTGCTTTTTTTTTTTCTTTTTTTTTTTGGAGCGTGTGCGTTCCACCTGACAAATTTACATTTTGGCGTCTGAACAGCATCATTGTATGAAATTGTGTCTATAAAAGCACAAAACGGTATCGTCCATAGACGTGCGTATGAATGATTGACAGCATGTTTGTATTCATGTGTTTTTATTGTGATCGCATTGCATGAGATTAATTCAGAAGTCTTAATTGCTGGACCTGGAAAAATGATCACGTTATCATCTATATTCAGTTTAGAATTAAGGACATAAAAACGTCTCACATTTTGTACACAGGCCGACGCAAAAAAAAGCAATGTTGGTTACTTACCATTTAAATGCATTAATTTCAGCTTTATATAATACCGTTCCTTTGTGATTTAGTAATGAACAAAAGTTCTCTTTAGGGATGTGCGAGTACCGATACCAGCTATGGTATTGGGCCGATACAAGGCCTTATTCCAAGGTAATCGTACTTCCAACGGTATCAGCCGCCCTCTTGTGGCCGTTTTACAATCAGGAACTACAAATCGCAAGAGTAGAAAATTGCCATTAATTGAATGTATTTTAAACGAAAAATCATATTTTGGGATATGTCTTTTATTTTTTTTAATTATGCATTGTTTTGGGGGGGGATTTTATGGATAAAACTAGTGGTATCGGTATAGTTGAGAACTTGTACTGGTATTGCTCCTAAAAAAAAAATGGCATCCAACATCCCTACTTTTTTTTTTTTACACTTTTCTGCTAATTTGACTATTTTCGTATGTCCATCATGAACTACAAGAGCGGCACAATACGATAAGAGACACTTTTGTGTAGCCCTGCACCCTCCCGGGCCCCCCCCCTCCGTCTCTACACTGCCTCCCTTTCCCCACCACTGTCTCTCAAGTACCTAATTACCTGTAATGGAAACATCCCTCTCATTACCCCATGCAAATGAGGCAGCCTACTCAGCACAATTAAAATGAAAAAGCCAGTTACATCATTAAAGAAAGTTCTTTGATGTGCTTATTGACAGAAAAGTATTTTAGAACAGAAAAGTCCGACCCTTCTGCGCGGTTAACCCCTTCATTTAGAACACCGAGGGCGATCGAGAGCTGCTTTTTTTTTTTTTTTTTTTTTTTCTCAACCATGTCTGAGCGCGTGCAGACTGTGCATAAATATGTGATTTAGTGCGAGTGTGTACTAGACTGTAAAAAATGTTGGGGGTCTTCAGAGGAGGTAAGGCCAAATGTCTGGTGATAGGCGCTTTGAGGTCATGTTATCATGGCTGTAAATATTTGCTGTTGATTTGCTCCTCATTTGTCTCTCCCCATTAGTGGCCCATTGCAAAGCTGCAGGCCCTCACACATTAAAGCAGAGGTTAACAAGATTGGCCATTATCCACTTAAAGCCTCAGGACATAGCGAGCCAAAGGAAAAATGGCCACAGATTAAGGTGAAGGCAAATATAACACAGGTTACCTGAAAGGATTTCAAATAAAGAAGGGGAGGGACTAATTTGGGGAAGTCCTTCCTCTAGTTAGGTTTTAATGAGATGCTGCTTATAAGACAAGTACATTTAAAATCTAAATACGTAAAAAAAAAAAATATTTTGATCTTAATGCCTCAGTCTCCGAGGATTTAATTTCCACAGAAGACCAACAAAAATCAGCCTGACAGACAGACCGAGCGTGCGTGCCTTCGTCCTTTCTTTCGCCTCTCAGCCAGCAGGAAGTGCAATGGCGTCCCCACGGGTTATTAACGTGTGCGAGGTGGGCCAGTTGGTGGCGTGCACAGCGAGATGCACACGGCTCTGCTTTCCTGGCTGTTTAATGAGATATTGACTGCCCATTGTGGGCATGGATTTTTGATTTGGTTCTATGATGGAATAGAGTAAGGATATCAATCCTCACTAACTAAATATATATATATATATATATATATATATATATATATATATATATATATATATACACATCTCCTGTCTTGTCATTCACACCTTGTGGTGCTGACAGATCGGTCCAATCACAGGCCAGGTTAGCTAATACTCTGGCGCTTCCACCAATCAAACCAGCATCAGTTAAGCATCAGGCTGTGTGAGATTTTTTTTTTCTTCATGAGTCACAAATGTTGTGTTCATTTTCACATTTTTACCCAAGCTATATATCAACTATCTTAATATATCATTTTCCTTTTATAGCTACGTCCTCCTGTCACGTAGCATTTAACTGCTGACACGCTACTTCCTCTGTCAGCACTGCTTAGATCATCATTTACCACAGCTATGGCATTAAAGATAATGTTTACTCTTCTCCTTTTTGAGGCTGCTCCTTCTTTCATACTATGGTGTTGCCAATAAAAGAACAGAAAAAAAGAGGGGGGACGGTTATAATTGTGGGAATGCTGAAAGCATTCCCACACATTATTCGGCTTTTTATTCTCCACACTTTTTTTTGCCGTGTAATAACTCCCACATAATACTTCCGATTTACACCGTTCAGATTTCCACTTGCTTCAAATATTCACGCCATCTTGGGAATATATCGTCTGATTTTACAGTACTTCCAATATTCACACAATTTAATGTTAAATACGAACTTTTCCCCATTCATTTTCAATGGGACTGACATTAAAATAAGTCCCCCTTTCCACACCCACTTCCAAATATACAATCTCTCATCATTACCAGTTCTGTAATATTGCTCAGTGGTGCACTTGGTAAAATGCATTGTCCAGTAACCAGAAGGTAACAGGTTCAAATCCCACCTTCGACTATATATATCCATGGCAATTATGCTAAGTGATTACATGTATACCAACTATCTTAGTTCCACTATTCCATCTGAATAATGGCAGGTACTGCATGCCTATTTTATTTTATTTTTTTTGCTTCTTTCCATTGTATATCGTTAGTTAAATTTTTCCATCTAAATGAATGGAGGGTACTTTCAGATAACACTTTTACATATAAATAGGCCATTAGCCATGATTTTCAACAAGCCAAGTTGGCTCACATGTTAAATACTTGCCTGGCGTTACAGAGACATGCAAGTGCGTTGGTTCAAATCTCGCTTGGGAAATATTTTATTAGCATTCAGCTTTCAGCATTCCCACGGAATTTCTGCAGAAATGTCACTTTGTCTAGTTTGATGCTAGTTGTACTGAAATGTATACATTTATACACATCTTTCTTGATATCAGCATTCTGTAGGTACTTTATTGATCCCAAAGGAAATTTCTGTTATCCAGAAACAGCGATCTAAACTAGTCTAAGTGCAATTTCTGGAGAAATTGCATGGAAATGCTGAAAACTGAATGCTAAGATTTGAATGCATGTGGAATGCTTATGAACTAAATTGAGAAATAAATTATGAAATTATAACCTCCTGGTTACTGGACAACGCGCTTTACCAACTGAGCCACCGAGCAGTATCAGACACCTGGTAATGATGATAAGTTATATGTATGGAAGTGGGCGTGGAAAGTGATATTTGGAAAATGTTAAATGTCTGTACCATGAATGGGGAAAAGTTTATATTAAATGTTAAATTGTGCAAATACTGTAAGTAATGTGGAATCAGACGATATATACCACGGGAGACGTGAAGTTTTGAAGCTAGTTGAAATTTGAACGATGTAAATTGAAAGTATTATGTGGGAGTTGTTACACGGCAATAAAGTGTGGAGAATAAAAATCACAATAACATATGTGGGAATCAGCATTCCCACAATGACAAAAGAAATCATAAAAATCTATGTTCAGATGTGAGGTAATGAAAAAGTTCCGATGCAATTTGCCGCTTCTCTGTTTACCACTATGCATATTATTAGTGTTGGGGAAGATTAATAACAGGGCAAAATTGTTTTCCTTCCCTATTTGCACCTGTTTGGCCTTATAAAGCATTCAGCTTCGAAGTTGTTGTTCCAGCAAAGTTGTTCCCCCCCCCCTTTTTTTATTCTGCGTTTGTATCGTGTTTCCCCTCTGTGTGGCCTCTGGAGGGCTGTCTGTCCATATGTGTTTTTGAAGTTGCATCAAAGGGGAAATGGGGAGAAAAAGCATTATTGATTTTGCGTTTTGTCTGACTCAAACACAAGAGGATGTTAAAAACACGCAAGGCGTTTAGGTGTTGAGTGTGCGGAGCCGGAGGGAGATGGGAATGGGGATGCGGGAGAAACTGCAAAAGGTGGAAGGTGAGTAGGAACTCCAGACTGCATTAACGCTCGTGTCCCCAGAGTCAGCGGCTCGATCCTCTGACTCCCATCATTCCCCAGCCTGTTCTTAATGGCAGAGTCGGTAAAGTCTCTTATTGCGGGAGAGAAAGCCGCCAATGCTTCATGAGATGTGTGAGTCCTCAGATAGTTGGCCTGCTTCTCTTTGAAATGCCAAGCTGCTTTCTTGTAATTGTAATCAGATCTCATGCTGGCAGCGCCTAAAAAAGAGGAGCATTGTGAATGTCTTTTATCACCTCACTCTCCTCATGTGTCCACACTAGCAGAGGTGTGGTGAGCCCATAGCCTTTTTAGCCACATTACACAGCATACACAAGTACCTGTATTGTAATTTTGGAAAGATTTCGGTTGTACATCATTCCAAAATAAACGATTGCTCGGTACACAGAATTTTCTTTTATGTGAAAAATAGGATATATCGAAGAAAAAAGCAAGTGGCCTTAAAATACTGTTCCAAGGTGAATGAGTTCTTGATCACTGTCAACACACTTCACTGTACCGTGTCGTGTTTATTTTCTTAGTTTAATTAATTGGAAAATTATACGCTTGCGGGTATGGTAAGTGAGATGCGCTGTTTACGTAGCCTGATCAGGGATCAGAACTGTACCGTGGTGACCTGAATCGTGGCTCTTTCCACGAGAAGAATGAGTTATTAGTCATGTTCCAAGTAGGACTGTTGTCAGATGCTAGTTTGAATTTCGACTTGGGGCGTGTAAATATGTCTGTACGTGTATAACATTTTCGCAGTTTGACTTCTTTGCTGTAAGTTGCATTGTTGCAATGGCGTAGTTTTAGTTTTCGTCACATTTTATTCTTAAATTTTACTGTTAACCTGAAAGTGACACACCATCACTAGTGGTCCACAAATGGAAGGATGCTGAAAAGTGTTTATGACTTGAAACACAACTTGTTGTACACCGTATTGTACAGAACCGAATCGTCCTGGTTTGGCATCCCCAAACCAACTAAGTGCAGTGAAACCTATCCTCAACTATTCATTTGAAAAACGATTTTAAGCTTTTGTGTTCTTTCTAAAATGCCACAAGATGGCGCCAAAGCCCTGGCTGATAGGAAAGTAGTAATTGGTGTCAAGGAAGTGTGTTGAAGTGATACTCAACTCCAACATTTTTGTAGAGGTTTAAGTATAGTCTGGATTGTTGGCAGAAGAAGTTAGAGTCTGTTTTGGGATCATAGGATGTGCTTTATGGTTTAAAATTCAATTCAATTAACTATTTTGGGGCGAGGAGTCCATTATCTGTGTTGTTTCTAGTGTTGGTCCGATACCGGTATCGGCAGAGGTGCCGATACTGCATTAAAACAGTGGTATCGGTATCGGTGACTACTCACAAGTAACATGCCGATACCATAAATTCCAACGCTAATATAGGATTTTGGATGGAGCATCTTGTGTCTTGCTGGTGCACGACATTCACTGGTATGTGACATGTTCACTGCATCCCGATCTAAGATATCCTATTGGCCCTTGAATGCTCTGAACCAATGGCAGGACAGCTTTTTCATGTTGAGGAAAAAATAACTTAAGTAACGGTATGGTATCGGTATCGGCCGATACTGCAAAGCTGGATATCGATATCGGTATCGGTAGCCAAAAGACGGTATCGGAACAACACTAGTTGTTTCTGCTATTCATAAATAGGATTTTACTGAATCTGTTTGTGTGGTTACCTAACGTCATCTCTTGGAAGAAACGTGACTGTCCAAGAGCTGTTTGACTCAGCAGCAATATGGTCGCAACGTGCTCAAGCTCTTGTCCTTGAAGCTCTCAAGAAAAGACTGCCCACGGTGACGGCACTGTCAGAAGTGCATCGCTAGAATGCTGTAGAGTCAGGGCAAGATGAAGGGTCAGAGGTCACGACATGCAAAGTCACCCTGCCCTCCGCTCCGTGGAGACGGACTGCTGCACAGAGGGACCCTGGCAGGGAGGAAAGGATGAAAAATGAGAGGTGCATGGAATTGTGATGAGCTGAGGGCGCGGGCGGAGCTTAACAAAGGTCGTCGCTACATGCGCTCTGACACTTTATTACAAAAGGGAGAGAGGTGCGAGGGCCGTTTGAGTATAAATCCCAGAATAAGCCACGAGGGTTGCTTCTTATCTGATTCGGGATGAACCAATTAGGAATCCTCCTGAGCAGCAGGAGGTGCTGTTCTAACAGAGGCAAACAATCCAAATTTGAAATCTGTGACCCTTTGCACAGATTCACTTAGCCGCATGTTTAGCAACTTCCATAGGAGCGGCGCGAAAAAGTTGAAGCTCATATTCAAGGTTAGCGTCGAAAAGCACTCGCCGTCCCAAACAAAGACATTTAAAAAAAAAAAAAAAAAAGCTGTCATCATGAATAACAAAGAAAAATAGCCTTGCCGGAACAGTCTGTTCAAGATTGATTTTTATGCTCATGCATACATTTGAAATGGAAGAAATGCTGCTTCAGTGCTAATTACCAAGATGAAAGGAGAAGCAATGTGCAAGGCAATGAACTTTGTTTAAAGGCGCTGCACATGGCTGTTTCAGGGACGTGGCACTTTAATGAAATCCAGCCCTGTTTACTAACTTCACGAGTGTGCGAAAATGATACTTTGAAACAATTTTCTCAGAATTAATGTTTGGGAGAATAGTTGACGACAAACTTCATTCACCAGGGCCCGACATGAAACCTTTTTGGCCCTGTCAGAACTGGAACAAGCTGTTTCCATTCATGGTATCGTACGGTATCATACGGTATGGTATGTTATGTGGACCGACACTCTGTCATACTAAGCTCAAGCATTGGGCCACTGTTAACACTGGACCCTGTTCATGGTTGCTGTTTTACTTACATACAAATAACAATATAATAATATTTATTACAGATATAAAATAAAACAGCTATCCAGAGGAAAAATAGCATTTAAAATATCTGGTCGTAAAACTGATTTTCAAGATTTTTTCTGTGTACATTATAATGGAGTATAATATGCAATGTTGTATACATTATACATTATTATATACAATGCTGTAAATCATATTTACAGAAGATGCTACCCCAAAGCACTGTTACATTAATATCCTTCATAAATTTTCATACAGTATAAGTGTAGCAAACTAATACTGGCGTGCATCCATTACTGTTGACCAACCGTCTTGGGACTATTTCACTTTTTAAGCGGGCTCATCATTGTCATGTAGCAGTAGTACATCTATTGTTTTAGTGGCTAACACCAGAGCTAGCACGTCAAAAACAGAGAGCTGCTTCACTTTTACACCATGTATCCATCTGGAGGTGTTTAATCGTGTTGGTATGAAATCGAACGCCATGTTGTAGCTTCTGCTTATAGCATACACAAAGCCAGATTTTTGTCAATCAAACATTTTATCGACTGTCTATTCCATTGATATTAATCACGTGTCTGTCCCGATGCATTGATATTGAAATACCAGACAGCCCCAGATAGCCAGAGCCAAAGTTTGAACGCAGGACTTCTCGATTTTAGGCAGATATGCTAACCACTTGGCTATCATTCCACATTCTTACACCTATTTGATTTGGTTTTGCTAACATACAATTGGAAACTCTATAGTCAACCCCACCCAAAAAATGTTGACAATACGTACTATATGCAACCCCACTGGTCTAAATATGGTCTTCTGGTTGATATTGCATTAGTGGAATATGAATTAAGCAGCAAAATCCAGCCGTTTTTACCCATCTCAGGGTCAGCCATTTTGCCACTTGCTGTCAACTGAAGATGACATCAATGTTGCGCAGGTCTCAGGCAACAACCAATCCCAGGTTCAGAAAACAGGTGATCTGTGATTGGTCGTTGCCTGAGCCCTGAGCAACTGTGATGTCATCTTCAGTCGACAGCAAGTAGTAAAATGGCCGCCCCCTGAGAAGGATAAAAATGGCTGGATTTTGCTTCATACCGCTTATTCCACAAATGTAATACTCATTCACTCCCAGCCATTTTCACAGAAGCAGTCCCGTTCGCTCCTGGCTGTTTTACTGGATTTTGACTGATTTTGCAAGGCCCACTGCATATTGTGTTCTATTGCTATAAAAGCATGGAACCTATCAAAAGAAAGATTAAAGTCTCTTCTTTCATCAGGAAAAAAAATATGCTTCTATCTGTTTCCGTTTTGCAGCAATTAGCATTAGAAGAGAGCTAAGTTTCATCAGTTTTCACAAATCTATTTAAAATTGTAAGTAATTGAGCTTTTTTTCTGCATGGCCCTGGTTGATCTCCTTTGCTCTGCTGCCACCTGCTGGCCGTTTGTGTAATAACTACCATTTCTGCAACCGTTCTTTGCAGTTGAGAGGCTGCATCAAAGACTTCTGTATGCTCTAGCATAAAAAACAAAAACAAAAAAAACGTATAAATACGTCTTTGGGACACTTAGAACATTAAAAAACGTATTTATACGTATTTACGTAATACGTATTTATACGAATGTGTGGAGAAAAACAAAACAAAACAATGTATCCAATATCAATAGCAATCGTTCACAATTACATATTTGTGAATGAGGCCTCAATGAGTTTGAGACCGTGTGTGAGTTTTCCAGCAGGAGGGCAAATGGGGTTAACTTGTCTGTGGAGAGCTCCTTGACCTATCTGAGCCGAGCTCCCCGCCACCCCCTCCCCGCAATGTGGAATATCTGATTGCTGATTATGAGTTTATTCCCCATCGCGCCTAGCCTTGCGCGCGTCAGGATCCGTCCCTCCCCGGCTGAACTGATTAAGGAGCTGGAGATGGTGCTCCAGCTCTCAGCGATTGCTCAAAGACTCCAAAAGGCTGGTAATCTGGAGTGCAGCTGGCAATCACCCACCGCTGTCTCCTATGGGGGGGGGGGGGGGGGGGGGGGGGGGGGGGGGGGGGGGGGGGGGGGGGCTTGAGTTGTTTTGTTGTTTTCAAGTGGATTTTTTTTTCCTTTGGCTTATTGTTGTCTTTGCTCCCCTGGGCTTTCTTGTTTCTCGAATAAGAGCTTTCTTAGTGCTGAGCGCAGGTCCTCGTCAAGCAAGCCACTCAGCTCAGCCCGGTCCAGCCTCGACAACAAGCGTGTCAGCAAAGAGAGTCTCGGGATACGCTTATGATCGCTCTCTAAGAGGAGCCTAATTTAGGCAAAGAGGAGCTTGATGTTAAAAAAAGCTTAGCTCATTTTCAAAGCCAAAGAATCCAACACACGGGACAAAAGCATCAGTTAAATTGAAGGAAATAGCTCCACAGTTGCTGGAAAAATGTATCCTTATGTAAACTTTTAAGGGCTTATGTGCTGTTAAATGGATTTGTGTCAACGGGAAACACATTTCGCAGCAAAAGACGGGCACGCCTGCTTTATTTGCTCGCAGGGATCTGTCGCTCGGTTACAAATCAGCAGCTGTCATCTCAAAGTTTTGTTTTGTCAATAGTTGGAGGGGAGAGGAAGACAGCCGTATTCCAACGGCGCTGATGGCTGTTTTAATGCATTTAATGCGTGTCTTGGGGCAGCAAAGGAGAGTGTGCCCAAACAGAGCATTCTCAATTACTATCAATCCCTGCGCAGGCCTCCGCCTAATGGCATCCCACTGTCATCATACACAAGCGCGCTGCAAAAAAGGGTTGAATGTTTGCACATGGAAAGTTCTACAATGGGCTTTCTTATGCTAATGCTAGTGTCCTTATGACAGTACATTTGAGTTCATACAAACTTTGCTGCATACTATAATGATTAAACTGTTTATTTTGAGACACTATGTCTTGGCTGGGTTCTGATCATCTCTATAATGATTAACTTAAATCAGACTTAGATCAAGAGAAGGTTCAATTAAAATGCATTTACTGAAACTGAGAATTTGGAGTGAATATTTTTGACTGGCAAATACGTTCTAACCTAATTACAAATACGTTTAAACATATTTAAATAAGTTAGAACATATTTGCAAGTATATTTGTACATATTGGCATGTACATTCGAACATACTTGCAAATAAGTTTGAACATAGTTGCACATAGAAATGAGACATTTTCCACTTTTTCTTTCTACATTTTTTCCCATGCACAAGTCAACATCCTATCATAAGGGGACAAAATGCATTTTTTTTATTTTTTTTTTATTTTTTTATTATTTTTATTTTTTTTAGCATTTTCTTGCAAATAAACGTATTTGCCGGTCAAAAATGTGTTGTTAGTTCCCCGCTCGCGTAATCAGGAGACCATGGTGACAATCATTTTTTGTTGTTATTAACAGGTCCCAGTTTTATCAAATTTTGTTTGTTCATAACAGTACTTGACAAGTATTCAGTTCAGTTTTCATCATACATTCATTGGAATCTAAAATATAATTTTAACACTTTCTGTTCAAGCTGAACTTATTGGAACTTGATACATATGAATATTGTAAAATATCAGACAAGTCTACAACAAATACATTTTCTGGTTGGATGCTTTCAGGTGGTATTAGTGTTAAGGTGGAATTTGAGCACCAGTGTCAACAGTCACCTTGGTTTTTATTTTCTAATTTTACATATTTTTCTACAACAAAGTGCTGTCTTTATTTTCCCTATCAGCGCCTCATGACTGAATCATTTAGTCTGGCAGCAAAAGATGTCAGGGTGAAAATGTTTTAAGGCATGCTTTCTCCCCAAATGAAAATGATCAAGTACCTAATGAATACCTTGCCCATTTCGGCGGAGGATTACGTTCATATTTTTTTTGTTTTGATCTTTTGACACATGTTTACATCGCCTGCTCTGCTTTGATCACAGCATGCATTTTTTCCCCCTTTCTCTTGATGTGGGATTATTCTAATTTATACATAAGGGATTTTTTTTCTGCTCAGGCTTCAACTTGAGTAAACATGATATACATAGTAGACAAATATATTTATTTACACAGCCTCATTAATGAGCCCTGAGGTAATTAACCGGCGGCCTTTGAGTGGGTGGAGATGGACACTGTTTAAATAATGAATTCCTCTTTTTTTCTTTTTTTTTTCCATACCTGGTGAGAGGGAAAATTGTCTGATCAATTCCCCCTTCAGTTGTAGAGCTTTGAAGACCTGCTGTGTCTTCTGAGAGCACATCATTTATACCCTCAAAAGGCCACAGACCTTGTGTATGTGGTTGTAGTACATACTGTAGCTGCCTGGATCACTCTTAATTGCCAGCAACTCCTTCTAAAAATAGAAATCCATATAACTTCAGTTAAAGCCAAACAAGAGCAATTCCTTTGTTGCACAAGCTTTCTGGCCTATGTGATCATGAAAGTTAACAACATCATTAGTATTATTGTTATTTATTCAACTATATAATCTCAAAATGTATTTGCATTTTCTGCCGCAATGTTTGAATCCACCTGAAATTTCAAGTTCAGTTTGCGTTCTGAGCTGAATGTTATCCATAGGCAACAGATATTCGACGCGTATTACGGTTGTATGTTTGAAATATAGATTTGATGTCACAATAGTACATCCCCCGAGCGAGCACAAAAGCCTCCAATCATCCAGGGTTTATTTTTAAAACTACAGGAACGGCTTTCTGTGGATTAATTCCAGTGTATGGTTCCCATTGTGGGAGAAACAAATTGGGCTTTGCGGAATTAGTGTGTTTGCCGCATAAATCTCAAATCTATTCCTGAAACATACAATTGTGTTTAATGTGATTGGATGCCTCCGTGCTGCCTTTGAGTGAGTTAAAAAAAAAATAGAATAAAAAGGAAGCTTCCCTGCTGGATTAGAGGTGCAAGTACAGGCGTGATGGTTTCTTCACAGAGCCAGGTGTGTTGTCTGGATCCAATATGGATGTGCAGGGATGTCTGTGTACTTCTGTGCTGGGAGACTATTTGCCGAAGGTCATTTGGGATCATAGTGTGCCATTAATAATTCCTGAAAGCATCCAACATCTCCATCTGTTCTGCTGCAGCCAAACAAAAAACAACAAGACAAAGGGTGCATCTGCAGGTTATCATCATGAATCCTGGCCGATAGTGTTGAAGGTGAAGAACATATCTGTTCATGAGGGCATGCTACTCATTTATTAGCCAATCCGTGACTGTCTCTCAGGTGTGCATACGGTGGGTGTTAGGTTGTGAGTTTCTTTGGCATTAATGGGCTGAATTGAGTGGACACGTGTCACCTAGCAATTCCCCACCTTCCCTCGCAGGCTAGAAGCCTCTCCACAGGGATGCAATTACCACCCTCCATCGTGTCTCGTCAGTTAGCCGGACCAGGCGGCGCCGGAGAAGTGATCAAACCCAATTTAAATCCAAGTATTGCATTCCGTACACGCGCAGGTGGAAGAAGCGAGAAAAAAAAAAAAAAGCTCACAGGTGTGCCTGGAATTCGAGTCTCGATGACAGGCCCGCTCGAGATTCGCTGGAGTCCTGCGGGGAGTAAATGGATGTTTGGCGGGGGCGTACGTTGCCCGGGCCTGGTGGGCGCCCAGTGGGCGAAGAGGCGTGCGGCTGGCTGAGTGAAAGATGGCGGTGTGCATGGAGACGGAATGCGCACAAGCTGAGGCTGTGACAGCAAACAGCGAGAGTTCGGCTCCCGCTGCTCCATCTTCCAACACTGACGATTCATTTCCTCTTGTTATTTATCGCCATACATACAGGCTAAAACAACCAAACGTTCTACCCGCGTTTGCCTTGATGCTTTTCAAAGGTCATACTAGGAAATTCCCTGTGAATGGCGTGTGAATGTTGAGAAATGCTGGTGGAAATAAAAACAACAGACTGACCATAGATAAAACAATGTTAAGGGCTTTTTATGTCTTTTCCAATGTGCAGTCTAGAGAGAGAGTTGAATTGAAATCTGCTTTGTATGAATTGGCATGGGTCGATATTAGATTCTTACAGTATGATAGAAATAATATCACAGTATTAATATCATAGTTTTAAAATGGCCTTTTAAAAAAAATATTTGGGTCAATAAAAAGAGCATTTAAAAAAAAATATATATATATAAAAATATTGGTTCTTAGTAAGTCACAGTGGCCCATCATTGGTGAGCTGTTTTTAGAATAGTCCCGTGTGCTGCTCATATTGTCCTTGGGACTAACAAGTATATGCTGGCACCTCAAGTGAGGGCAATTTTAAAAAAAAAATGCAGTAACATGGCGACTGTGGAGTACAATACCACACTTCACTATCACAAATTCACCTATTCATGATTTCCAGAGCGATTTGCTGGAAAACCTATCTATTCGTGGTTCTGTCCTAGCTATTAGGAAACTAGTAATTGTGTCAAGAAAGTTTGTCAAAGAGAATCAAATCTTTTATCAGGGAGGAGTTAAGTTTAGCCTTGGTTGTATGTAGAAATTAAAGAGAGTCTGTCGCATGTGAATGTTTTTGTTTTGTTGAGTGAATGTCTATGGAAAATCTCAAGCTAACTAACAACAGAGGTCTCGTCTCATTATTGCTTGCCAATTATTTTAAACAGTTTGCGAAGGGGGTGACACTTGCAATTAAAATCATGTTTAAGCCATTAATTGAAGAAGAGGCTGAATGTAGTTTGACATTATATTAAAAGTCTATAAGGATCATACTGTGTGGTGTATTTGTGGTTTAAACAATAAATAATAGCTCTTATTTTTTCACTATTTGTGACAGGGTATAGTGTAAAATTGCGAGCATTAAAGATAAAAAGAACGGTGAAAGTTGCATCAGAACTTTTCAATTGGTACTCTGATCCGGATGGGTGCATACCTCCCTGCAAATAGCTGGGGGTTTACTGTAGTCTTAATTAATTTTAATAATAGAAAATAAAACATACTATTTCAGGATCAATTGACTAGTGTGGACCGAAAGTCCTGTACTATTTGAATAATGTGTAATACACGAGGTGATGTTTTAAAAAACTGGAGCACAACAGTTGCAATCATGTATTTTATGGCTTCTGAAGCAAGTTTTTAAGCAGTGTAATGTGTCTCGAAGATCATTCGGGGTTTCCTTTGTTGTCTGCTGATGAAGCACCTGTATGCGTGTATGTTGTATGCATGAATGTATGCATGTATGTGAGTAACAGCCATGTTGGAGCCGCAGGCTCCCGTACTGTACTGCAGGGCTGACCAGTGAGTCTGCTTGAATCACCATCAGCTCCAAACTGCTTCGCCTGGCCAATTTGAATTTTACATCTCTGCTGACTCATAACCCTGTCAGAACCTTTCTTCCTTATCGTATCGCCGCCTCCAGTGGCGTCTGGGCAAGCGATAGAAATTAACAATTCAGATTAGAAACCCGGTCACAATTACTGTGATATTGTCAAAGCCTTTGTTTAAAATAAATGTTAAAAGATAATTTGGCCCGTGGCATTTCATCGGGAGTTAATGGCTGTGTCTGAACAAGCAGGGGTGAGCAACCGATTCAGGCTGGTTGTCAACGTGTCAGCAGACAGTGGTTCGAGATGGTAGATAAAAGGGAATGATTGAGCAACGTACATCCACAGGAATTCCGACACCAGGGTTCAAGGTTATCTGGACAAATCAGACTCCTGTTACCATTCATCCCCTCCTCAACCACCAAAGCAGCAAATTAGCAATTCCGATGTCTGCAAGCAGGTCTGGCGAGGGAATGCCTGTGAATCCTAATGCCATGATTAAACTTTCATATCCATCCTGGGGGAAGTGCTGCATATACAAAATAAGCCATCTCTTTTTATTTTTCAGCGCTTTAAGTAAGGCTGTCGAGATGGGTAAACATAACACTCTTCAATAGGGTTAAATCGACAAGGCGGGTTTGGGGGTAATGCCGGGTTAGAGAGCAGAGAGTGGAGTCTCTTTCTTCTGTGGAGATGCTTGCTTATGATAGATACACTTTACATTTGAGAGCCAATACGTTCAACAAGGAACAGTTGTTCCTCCCACAAAGAAAGTCGTCTCCTGCATCTGTTACATCTGACGCTGTATGTTACATCCACTGCCCCAAATTTCACTGAAAATGGAACTTTAATCAATTAATTCAGCAATTTGGATTTGGACGAGACTGGGCTAAGCATACTTAGCTTCCTTGTTCTTTCATCAACAGCCTTCTGTGGAAAACAGACTTACAGGTTTATACAAGCTGTCATGACTGGGTCATGCCAGGGTTAAGTTTGGGTCATGACCGTGAGGTCAAGTGTCTGTTTTGAACTGATGTAACCGGCATCTAGTTTCAACTGCTCTTACGCTATGTGATGTCAGCAGCTATGTGATGTCAAAAATCTTTAATCTCTTTATCTGGTCAACAGCCAATCAGATAATTCCATGTCAGTCCTGTTACCCACATGTCTAGCCACAGCCAATCTGATCGATTCACTGTCTATATAAACCTAACTGAGAAGTGTGTGTTTTGCCAGATTATTCCTCTGTCCAGCTGGCCACCTGCTTCTCTCTTCCTCGATGCATTCTCGTTGTTTCTGGTCAAGTCAAGTTAGTTCCACGCCTTTTAATGTTATGCGAATAAAGTGTTAAAACTCTCATTTGTGTCCGCATTTTGGGATCCAAATCCAGAACATAACACAAGCAATGTGCATAAATGAAGGGTCACATTAGCATTGATGCTAAGGCTGATGCAACGTGCTAGCAGACTAGTTCTATTTACTTTTAGTACTACTTGTGCCTCTCACCATACTATTACTGCTAATAAACCAATGCCACATATTACCACTACTCACTTTACTATTTAAAATGTCAGGACAAATTGTATTGTAAATGCTGAATGACAAAATATGGAAACATGGAATTATGATGAATGATATGGAATGATGTTGAATGATATTGAATCATGTGGAATGGAACTCGGTGGGGAAATTTGTGTTGAATGTGTCATTGAGAGAGAGTAGGGAATTTCTTGAGGTAAATTTTGTGGTAAAAATGTTCCATTTTTGGTCACCGAGAATTTTTGGCAAGTTGAAAATTGTTCCCAAGATGAACTGAATAAGTGGAATGTTTTGACTTTTAAATGGGGAATGATGTGAATCTGTTATGTAGAATGTCCCATTGGGAATGAATGGGGAAGGGTTGAATGAAATGGTTGAATTTTAGGAAAATTGTGAATTTTTGGAATTACAAAAATAATTGCCCACAAGGCCTGAATTTTTCAAGTATTTTGAAATTGGAATGATTTCAATCGGATAAATCATGTGGAAGTAGATGCATGTGAAAATAATGGGTGGAAGGAACATCTAGTGTGACATCGAGGAGTTGCTAATCAGGTGTTATTGGTTTGTGAAGATCAACAGATGAGTGCGCTGAATTAAAATAGTCCAGCAACATCATTAATTTAAATTGTCTTCTATTTCTAAATATGCATCTTGGGTAGGTGAGGGAGAACCTGTAACGAGGAAAAAAGCCAGGCTTGAGCAGGATTTTCAAAAAAAATTGTCCTGGGCTAGTGTAACTAATGATATTAAACGACTCCTACTAACTATATTTTTATGTATTATATTTTATAATACTATACTTAGGTAGGGGGTTGTGTGTTCCTGTGGCAACTTATTTTAAGGTAGAATTAGCACATGTTTCAGCTTAAATTGACGAAATGTCAAGGCGAGTTGGTGTGAGGTACAGCAAGTGTCCATCCTCACAGCAGTCCAGACCTTAAACGTGGCCATTATGTAAGCGGGTCTTATCAGCTTCTACCGCCTGCCGAGCTTCCCTCAGCTCCCCCATTCCTGGCGCTGCCTAAACACGGGCCTTCATTAGCAGGGCTAAATGTCCCGCTTCTCTGCAATCTCTATCATTTCTTGCCTTGGGGCAATCCGATAATTACCTGGTCTCATTTCCCCTCCTTCTGGCCAGTCGTGAAGTGACTTGCATTAGTTTGCATGAAATATTATCAGAATATTGCACATTTATCCATCCGGCAGCCTCTGACACAGGAAATATGGTGTCACAGGAGCTGTGATTGACAGGTGTCTGTTTTCTGTCTCCCCCCCCTATGAGAGTAATTCTTTTGTTCTGTGAGTTATAGCAGGAATTTTAATGGAGGAATAGGCGCGTAGTGTGTATAAAAGCTCTGACGCTTTGTTTAACCTCTGTCTGCCATTATTTCTGAGCGCTATTGTTATGCATTGCTCTTTGTTATCTACCGTATAGGTGTAAAATAATTTGCTGAATTTGAACTCCGGAGTGAGTTCACTTGTATTAAAAAAAGGAAGAACTATTAGCATGCCTGTGGAGTAGAGCAGGTTGCTTTGCAGGGTTTCAAGGGAGAAACACGACTGTATTGCAGATAATAACTGGGAGGGGGTCTTGAGAGTTCAGGGTTATGGTGTGGGGGCCAGGAATTCCATCCAGCTGCACATAGTCTATTATTAATTCCTATCAGTAATAAAGTCCCACCAGCTGTGGATTAGCAGATGGCTAAGCTTCACCACGAAAGGCGAGGAGCTCCTCTGAGCCTAACCTCTGAGGTCAGTGGAAATCATGATGATAGCTACAGTGAGCATTCAAATGATACCGCGCACACACATCGCTCATTCATTGTGTTTGTGTTAACATATCTGCTACATAGCAACATACAAATGGAAACTTACGTATCAGGATAACGTAATGCATAAAGAATCACTGTCATGTAGAATGTTGGCGATACGAGACCTCAGTTCAGTTACCATCAAAATAGTACCTCTGCTCAGCCTCAACGAGGAGTGTTAATTGAAGAAGAACTTGAGAAGATACCGGTTGACGTGGTTTGGACGGACAACAGAAGTAGCGGGCGCGAAATTGTGTACTCAGATTTACTTCGATATTCTTGGCTGCTCAAGCTGGAAGGTGGAAACTGCTGAATTTTCAAGAAAGGTTTTGTGCTTTTGCTAGCTTTGATAGTTTTCATAATGGATTATTTGGGAGAGCACCACAAGCACAAAATGAAGTTTGCTCCTATAATTTTGAGGAAGCCAGAAAGCTTGAAAAGCTATGTTTTGTTTGATTTAACTTGTTAAATTCTGCATAACAATAAAAAAAAAAATTACAACTGCACACTCCGAAAACTGCTCTGGGAGAAACTAGCACCAATTATCACCATAGGCTAAAATGATAAACTGGCAATAGCCATGCTTATATATGCTTAGATATGCTTCGCAATATCCATCTGGTGCCGCTCCGCAGTAATTTCGTTTGGAAAAGGCGGGACATTCTGTACAATTATTCGAGCTGATTGGACGATGCGTCATTCTACACGTTTGTTTTAACCAATCACGGCCACCGGTGAAAATTTTAAAATGTCATCTCCGTTTATGTCGAAGGGAGGAAAAGCACGAACATCTTACCAGCTAGAAATGCACGAAGCGCCTCTCGCTGTTCAACATTCAACAAGGAAACGGTGAGTAATTCTGCGAGAACAGAGTTAATTGCAGCGTCCATTCGTCCATGTTAGGTTTGTTTGTTAGGCTTCCTGGTTTCGTCACAGTTGCATACCCCGCCCCCAAACACAACGTCGCTCTGTGATTGGCCCCAACCACCAGTAGTTCGGGAACGGCAGTTTTCTGCGGGAGCGGTACAAGATGGTATTCTTCAGAATTTGTGAACTCACAAATACCGCGAGAATTCATCTTGCGAGAGCAAGGTTACTAAAATGACCCAGTCGTATGGAAATGCTAAGTTGAAAGCAGTTATATGGTATAGGTGCATGGCATGACTCCTTCTTGTGACTTGTGAAGATGTTCAGCTCCAAAATTGCTTTGCAACCATTTTTTGCTTATGCTCACACTAGTTAAATCTAGCTTTCATTTGCATATAATGCTCTCAAAATGCACAAAATGAACTGTGTGACAGTTTTGTGCGTTTGACTGGGAGGGATGGCTGGTCTTCTCCTGCGGGCGGGCAGTTGTCGCGGGGGTCCCTTGGCCCTGGGGAGCTGTGGCTCACTTCAGTCTGCGGCGGTCACTGTGGGGCGGCGGTCTCTGGGATGGCATTCCTCCCTGTGGTGGTTGATCTCAGTGTGGACGAATTCCTCCTGGGTGCCTTTCCTTACAGGGTTCTTCTGTGCACCACTATGTTGTGGTTTGGGTGTGTCTGTGGGTACAGTCATGGGGATATGGGGGGGGGCTTTTTCTTTTTATTTGTATTATGGATGTTTTAATTATTCAGCACTTTGAGTTGCATTTGAATGTATAAAAGGTGCTATATAAATAAAGATTGATTGATTTCTGATACTTTTACTTACCATGGGACGACAACAAATTATGGTCAACCTTAGCGTCTCCACTATAGCATGTGCTTGAATCAAACCTCCGTATCAACATCTCTTTGTGATGTTGGCAAAATGTGCAGACGCTTGGTCTCCTCTTCGGATGTTAGTGTGCTTAAGCCCACCGAGTGTCTCGCCTCGCCCCGGCTGCGGGAGGCGGCGATCACTTTGGACTTTGCGACCGTCACTTTAATCTCTAATGAAGGCTCGGCCCGGGCCCTCTGATGGCAGAGCAGTCATAAACAGGCCTGTCAGGGGGATTGCTGCGCTAACAGTACAAATGGCAAAGAAAACCCCGGGGAGCAAGCAATGCCAGCATTATGGTCTAATTCAGCTGAAGCTTTAACAAGATGGGCTTTCACATGAGAGCGTTTGTCTACTCTGCCTTGCTTAATGCAGCACACTATCGGACGCCCCTCCTCCCCCCGTACGTCCGTTTGAAATTAAAAGTGTGTTTGTCGCATTCCCGTGCTGTCAGCTGGCCAAGTGCAGACTCTGAAATAACATCAGTGTGTTCCCCAGCACCGACTAACACTCAGCTTTTGAGATTGCATCACAAATTGGCCATGAAATGTATGTTTCTCGATTCCGTCACGCCCCGTCAGAGCATGCGCGCCTTTTAATTTTACAGCATTACCATACAAATGAAGACAATTTCATGTCTTAAGATGTAAATGTGTGCTAAAATGATTGTGTGAAACTGATTACTGGTTGCGGCGTGTTGTGACACATGCGGCATGCACGACAGCTGGTTCGTAATTAGAATAATCTTCTCCCTGGTAGTGATTTAGCTTTCATGACGGCAGCTTACCTCAAATTGAAAATAAATTTATAGATAAATGCCTCCGCAGTTGGAGCAAATTGCAGTGGCGTAACTGAAAGGAGCCAAGTTGTTTATTTTGGTGGTAAAGAGCAATCAGTGAACGCCACACAAAGCGCTTTATGGGGGCTGTCAGATTAAATGGTGTTGCTATCCGGCAGTGATGAAACAAATGATTGTATTTCACTCTCAGCACAGCCAAACTCGACTTCATCACAGTCATTACAGATACTATATCATTATCATATCAAGTAGTCACTACAGATTATTAAGATAATTGAAGGTTGCGTAATGATTCCTTGTGCACGGTGATAAGTGCATGTCTGCTTCACAGTTGAGCGCTTCTGGGTTCAAGTCGTAGCTCAACCTCTGCTATGTGGAGTTGGAAAAACATGAACCTGTAGGTTAAGTGAAGCCTCTAAATCAGGAACGTAAGTGATAGAGGGGGCAAAAAAATTGTATCAGCGCTACTGAGCGGGGGGGCCACATACATCTGCTAACTGGATGTGTGATTCAAAACGCCATTTTAAATATGGCCAAAGTACTTGCCAGTCTGCAAATAGTGAAAAACTGCTTATAATGGATGCCCATTGAAATGCATTAGGAAAATTGGGGTGAGAAAACGATCTGTTTTGTTATGTAAAAATCGATGTGTACAAGTTCACTCTGGATTGTACAGCCAGGACAAGACAAGGTATCGGGCTTCTGTTATCAAATTCAACACACTTTCTCCTGTTGTGTTGTCTTGACAACAAGACTGAGTCTTCCTCAGTTGATGATGCATGCACCCATGGAGAGAACATTGAATTTGAGAATGTGAAGCCTTGAACTTACCCAATGCAATACAAACAGAGGGCACAAAATGCGTCATACAAAATGTGTCATAAATTCAAAAATATAAGTAGCTTCTGCAAATATGTATGTAGGGGAATATTTGTCATTCTTAGTAGGCCATATTGTTAATTAATACATTTATAGTATTACTGCGTGAGGAAAGCTTAAAAATAAATAAATAATGAGACAAGTAGAGGAAGTGGAAGTCAATACAAACATTTTCTTTACAATATTGTTCAATGCACCCCCACTAGTGACTTGTCACAGTAAGTTACAAAATGGCCGCCCCTGAGATGGCTCAAAACAGGTGTATTTTGCTACTTAAATTGTATTCCGCTCGTATAATATTCATCAGAATACCATGTTTAGGTGCATAGAAGATATAAAGACAAATTTTGACTTGACTTCAGTGAAAGGTGACAAAATCTAAAATGACCAAAGTCCTGCAGTTGTGGTAGCCTACATATACCAAGGAAGAACATTTTTGTGTAGATCTGGAGAAAAATTGAATTGTTCCTCCAATACCACAATAAAAATTGTGCTTTTCCTCTACATACATAATATTTTTCTTTTTATGTTGTTGGCTGATCCTTTGTCCTACATTTGTAAACCAGAAAGTAGCTAATTATCGCTAATATACGGAGAGACAAACAAACTGGTATAGTCATGGTTCAACCTGTGCCAAGATCTGCACTGTACTTGAAATTTTTCTTGGGGAAAAAAAAATACATGCAACAAATGTTTTGGTTTCTTTTGGAATACAAAGCCTCAAAGAATTTGGAGCCCAGGGCAACTCTGCCTCATGCTAGCTAGCCCACTACACTCGCAATAAGCACAAATATGCAAACATTCATCCACATAATTTGACAGTGTTTGAAATGCGGCTGCACATGTATTACATTGTTTTGCTCTCAGCGCCTGTTGTGGCGTGTGGAGGCAAATCCCACGGTGATGAGGCGTAGAATCTGTCATGGAGGAAGTATAAGCCTTTCATATGCACAGCAGAGATAAAAGGCGGCCATTTTATCAGGCGGGCTGTCGCCGCAACATGCTTGCGCCTCCAGAAACATGTCCGTAAAATGACATGGCCCGCGCTCGCCAAAAAGGGACGCCCCCGTTTTGTTCCGAGCTCCAACCCTGACAATTATAGCAATTACGCAAGCCGCTATGTTGACAAACAAGCGGGGAGAATCGCCTGCCCGTCGATTGGTCGCTATGCTCTGAGCTCCCCCTGCTGTGACCTCTTTTGTAATTTAACTAGCGTGGAGGAGAATTGCAATGGGTTTTTCAGAAAATTCCCCAAGCCGTTTGCTCTTTTGTAAACAGGGAGGGTGACGTTTGTGCCAAGTCAACAGGCAGAGAAATGGATCCAGTGTGTCAAAAGGACAGAACAGAGCAATCATTCTTCCTGGTATTGTGGTTTGTTTTGATGTTGCCGTTTCTTGCCTTGACATCACGCAGGAAAGTGTTGTGGTGGATCTTAAATGGTGGCTACTCATTTTGTGTTTCAATCTTAGCATGATGGGGAAGTTTAACAGCTGCTGGAAGTGGGACTTATAATGAGGCCAGCCCCTTCCCAACTGCTAACGAACATACACTGCTCACAAATTGTTAGCTGTTTGCTAGCTAGCTTTTGAAATGATCAAGATACACATAAAATGCACTGTACAGATGAACTTAATTTGACCTTCCCTAAACCTTTGAATTCACATGTCCCAACTATTCAGCGTTTCAGTACTTTTTACACATTTGTTGTTCTATATCAAGGGGATGAATGGCAAAATTCAGTGAGGAACTGAAACTCCAACTGTTTCAAAAGTTAACAGAAGGTCAAATAAAGTTCACCTGGAAAGGTTACAGTACAATTTAAATTAATCGTGGAATTACACCCAAAAGATATCCCACACTTTTCAGAGTAGTGTATTTCATAGTTAATACAGAGCAGTGATTCATCTACAACAGGTTGATCACGGCCAACTCCATAGACTGTTACCAAATTGAAAACGAGGAGTGTGAGGGGTAGCAGCAGCACACCAGACACAAAGCTGAATAAAGTAAAATAATAAAAAAATAATAATGGGAGGACCAAGCCAAAATAGAACAGATTTGGGCATTTGAGCAACGGGGGCAACGAGGTAGTTGGTGTATCTGAGTGTATTGCTTGTTTAGCAGCTGTTGAACTATCAACCAAGATAGCAAGATAGCTAAACTGTCATGACTGGGGTCATGCAAGGGTTATGCTTACTGTCGTGACTAGGGTCATGTAAGGATTATGTTTACTGTCATGCAAGGGTTATGTTTGGGTCATGACCGTCTGTTTTGAACTGATGTAACCAGCATCTAGTTTCAACTGGTCTTAAGCTATGTGATATCAGAAGCTATGTGATGTCAGGAATCTTTAATCTCTTTATCTGGTCAACAGCCAATCAGATAATACCAGGTCACTACTGTTACCGACATGTCTAGCCACAGCCAATCAGATCGATTCGTTGTCTATATAAGCCGGTCTGAGAAGTGTGAGTTTTTGTCGGATTATTACCTCTTTTCCTCTGTGCAACTCCACGGCTCAAGTTAGTTTAGCGTCTCGTGATTCTTGATACATTCTTGTTGTTTCTCGTCTAGTCTAGTTTGTTCTACGCCTCTCTATGTTATGCGAATAAAGAGTTCAAATCTTATTTGCGTCTGCGTGTTTGTGATACAACCCCAGAATATAGCAGATAGCGTAACCCAACGTAACCGCTGTGACGATGTTCAGATTTTTATTTTTATTTTTTCCTGTTCTGAGGAAAATAAGGAGCCGTGAGGAATAAGCTGATGTGATATTTTTTTGTCCGGTCTCAAGCTAGCATTATGGCTATGGCGTAAACACGCGCGGGAGGGTGGCTACTTGAAAAGTGGATCTTGGGTCAAAAAGGTTGGTCACACGTGTTCTTAATCTACAACTTTGTTCAAATATTTAAGTTGTAAATTTCATGTTTTTATTGTTTGTACTGTTATATAACATTGCTGTTTGAGGAGAAATTAAAATTCTACAGAAAGCACATTACAACTTTTGAGAGGATTATATATAGACGCTCAGGTGATTGCCACCCCATAATGTTATGATACGCAAACAGTGAAAAAAAAAGAAGAAGATGTTTTTCCTCTGAGTATGAAGCATTATGCTTCGAAAAAAAAGTCTGTGTTTGTACACCTAATACCTCAAACATCGACATGCTAGATATTCCAGATTTTCTTTTCTTTTTTTTTTCTTTTTTATCCGAGAGGGATGTTTTATTCACAGCAGCGGCACCTTGCAGGGAGATTTAAAGGCAATAACAACAGCAGATTATAGTTGAACAGCGAGGTCAGGAGCGCTTTCTTTAATAGCCGGCGTGGAGCTGCTGTGGAGAGCGGCCGCGTGGGTCGTCCGCCACGAGTGTGCCGTTTGTTTCTTGAATTATTGCAGCGGCGAAGTCACACTCGGTGCATGTGAAGTGTCATTCGCCTGCTGAATACACAAAGGCAGCTGCCTCTGCTGGGGCCCCGGCAAAGTGAGCACAGCTCAGTCCCTGCGTGTCTCCACGCGCACACACACGCACGCACGCACGGGCTTGTCTTACGTAACAGAGTGTAAAGCAGGAGTTAGCAAACATTAGAGGTCATCTGGTTATTAGGACAGTGGAAATGTACTCGTTCACTGGAGCACTGTTTACACTAGATGAATTAGATCAGTGGGCATTTCGGTAACGCTGCCTTCACACGGCTTAATTATGTTGGTGAGTTAGTGGTTAGCACGTTTGCCTCGCAGTGCTTTGATTCTCAGCTCACACCTTCCTGACCTTAATGAGGACAAGCCGCATAGAAATGAAATAGATGGATTGGTTATATGCTATAGGATATTATAAGAGTCACACAAAGATGGTCCCTTCGCCTTCATGCTGACTTTTGATTCGATTTAGCCGATGTACTTTAACAGCAAAGGTGCTAAGATTTACACTTTTATAGGACAACGGCCGGCTTGAGAATATATTAGTATTCATTTAAATAATACCAGGCTGCAGCCTCTCGACTTCATTGAACCGTGTCCAATGGCAGTAATGGCCCAATGCGATAATTCAACAATGTTACTCCTCCTTCCTGTGGTGGTGTTAAAAATTAGCAGAGTGAAATATTGTTAGATGTCCCGCCGTGAAGAAAGAAACGACTAAATTAAATAAGAGCTTCCAAAGATGAAATTGTGTGTGGTTTTTTTAAAGCCAGTGAGTCACCATTTTAAATGTGGGATGAATAATGTAGATGCGAGGCAATATGGCAGATTTGTACGTTAGCACAGCAGTGCACTTAAGACGACACAGTGTAACAAGAATTTCTACGAAGATTGAGTATGATGGTATGAATTTTTCATAATTAGTTAACTGTTGAATGGTACCGTGATTAGCCTGTTTTTTTTTTTATATTACTCAATTGACAAGTCTTTTTATTTTATTTTTTTTATTGTACCGTAATCATACAAGTATTAAGTTCTATTATTTTCTAGAGAAAAAGTTGAAACTTTAGAAGAACAATTACTTTTTTTTTTAATTACAAAAAAGTCATGAGCTCTTACAAGTTTGACTTGGTTTTTGTTAGAAAAAAATTCAATTGCACGAGATTATGAACTTTTTTCATAATCTTCCAACGATTGTCAATTTCTTATTATGTTTTTTTTTTGATGATACAAGATCTAAATCTTAGAGATTAGTTCAATATTTTTTTTTTGGGGGGGGGGGATGGGGGGATCTTAATCATATCAAGTCACATCTTTTAAAGAAAAGAAGTTACAACCTTACAAGCTGATTTTTTTTCCCTTTTTTTTTTTTTTTTTTTTTAGAAAATATAGTCGTAATTGTAAGAGACTAAGGTCATATTCTTTTCAGAATCTTGCTAAAAGTAAAACTAAATAGCCATTTTTTGTTTTTTTTTTAAGAAAAAAATATATAATGTAATGTATTTTTTCTTCAACTTTTGAGAATAGTTCATTTTTTTAATGAAGTTGTAGTCTACAAGATGACAATTTCATTTGTTCGAAGAAAAACTGAATTTGATGATTAAAATAAATAAACAAATAAGTAAATAAATAACATTTTCCGTAGCAACTAGACAATATTGTGCCAGTGAGTAAATGCAACTAAGATTTTGATGATTTTTTTTTTTATTTTACATTTTTTTTGTCATAATTTCAAAGCGTCAAAACAGAGAGCGAGAGAAGCGATTCTGCATCAGTAGCACCCCTGCTGATCACAGCCAAATAGTAAATCATTTCCACACATCAGAAATCTCGTATTGTTTAGAGTAATACAGATGAATTTATTTTTTGTGATTGTTCAAAAATACAAAATAATCGCCCATTGAATCACAATCGCGATTATTATTTTTTTTTTTCCAACCGGTTCCGCCCTAAGCACTGCAACAAAGCCATCCATCCCTCTCTCCAACGTTTCCAAGGCATCCGTCAGTTGTTACTAGCAACGTGCGCATCGAAACTCACTCCTCCGCTTTCGATCAAAGAAAAACCTTTCGTATCAATCAGCCAAGTTGTGAATGTGCATTTTGAAACGCGCTCAAAGAGAGCAGTGAATTGAAGCGAGTTGGCAACCTTTTAACACACGCCGGCGCCGAGAGTCATGCTCCATTGTTTGACAGCTTCGCGAGGTTAAAAATAACGGTGCTCGCAGCAAATTAGACGTATCATTTGGCTTCTAAGTGAGAGATGAATCTTTGTGTGCGGATGCTCCCGCCACGCCGCGGCGATACATCAGCATGTCTTTCTCATAAACTCCAAATGGAATTGTAAACAGATGAAGCAATTTCACAGCAAATGCATTCCCGCCGCCAGCCTGCCCGCTTTTCATATAGCTGCCATAGCGTACTGTACACTACTGTCCCGTGCACTCTCTCCAGCCAGAGTACATAAATCATCATTTGGGCCGCTCGCTGGGTTATTGCTACCGCTTAAAGTCGGCCCTCAAAGTGTTTTATATGTTTTTTTGGGGGATCCGATAATAAATCTGACGTTATTGCGCGCACGCGGCCGGGACCGCAGCCGAAGCTGCCGCCTTTTATTACGAGAGACATCAAACTTTATCATATTCTACCTTTCCAAAGCACTTTACAGACACTGTCGCAGAGCTATTCATTTAACAATATGTTTATATTCATGCTTGTAGTTTGCGGCGGTGTGCATGCACACATGTATTGGTGACCGTACATGAGCGGTGCAATCTATTCGAAATGGCTCTCACGGCGATGCAGTGCAAAAAACAAGTAGTAGCCCTCTGGCATTGTCAATCAAAGATCTGTGTTACTATTACGCTTTGTAATGGAAACATTTGGAATTGAATGTTGCAAACTAAGCGTGTCAAACTCTTTTGTTTTGCACAAATTAGCATTAGAATATAGCTAGGTTTCGTCATCATTCACCCACCTGTTGAAAACACTGGCAAAAAGAGCTTGTTTCAACATGACTCTGGCTGATCTCTTATACTCTGCTGCCACCTGATGGCTGTTTTTTGTAATACTACCACTACTTTAAGCAACCTCTTCATGTTAAATGCCGTATCAAAGCCTTCCATTTGCTCTTGCATTAAAAAACAAAAACAAAAACAACAAAAAAACGTTTTTGGGAGTGAAGGACAAAGTATTAAAAAACGTATTTATACGTTTTTGTGTTTGAATGAGTTAATAGGAAATCAAAATACAAGTACAGTGCTACCTGTGATGGTTACAAACCAGAATTTCCCCATGGTAGGAGCAAACGTTGAAGCAAATTGTGTCAGTTTTGTCTCGCCCGCGTCACGTATTCTTGACCTGCTGCATCGACAAGTCAGCTTTTCCATGTCATTCAATAGCTTTGACAGCGGAGTATCCGTTAAAACGGTCAAGGAAGTGTAACTGTGGGATTCTTGTTACAGGACGGTAAGTAAACCTCCTCAGGTTCTAGGCGCGGTGTGGCGTTCGCCTTTTTAAATACCGCCATTGTTAATTCATTGCCAGCTCGAGGAAGGATGGTCTTTGTCTCAGGTTGTTTCCCCAAGCTAATCTCTTGTATTCTTTGGGCTGCTTAAGAGCCGCACTCTCCATTTGTCACTGAGCGCATGTAACGGCGTTCCACCCTTGACTTGTAAAACGACTTATTCGTCTGCATATGCATCCAGCTCCGTGCAGCCTTGACATGATTCATCTCCTCCTGCTTATCTGACAGCTATTGATGTGATACACGGATAAACGCGCGAGATTGATGGAATTAAAGCCCACCCCATTGTTCTCACGCTGCGCATCCCTGACACATGTGAGACTGGTGTCTCTCATTAAGGAAAATAAATGCTTGAGGCGTCCTCCCTGCGAAGTTGTCAAGTTGGGAGTACGTGTGGGAAGCGACTGCACTTGTTTCTCCCCACCTCCTTTGCGTAACGGATTTAACCCGGCCTTGAACGTCGGGAGGGTCGAGTGCAAATTGCAGCTGACTCCAGTTTAGCCTGTTGACAGAACTATGAGCATGTGATTGAATTATACAAAAGGTACGCAACTATCGATTGTTTGATTAGCTTTCGGGATCTGGCGGCGAAGAAGACAAGATGGCAACTGTAAAGAGCGGCGTGCTGAATTATTGAGGCGTCTCTGTGGTTTCCCCTCGGTTCGCCCTCTCAATTTACGGTGAAGCAGAAATACGGAAAAAAATGGAAAGATGGAAGAGCAACCAATCACCAATCAATCAATAAGTCAAGCAATTATGCCATTTGAGGGCCACACACAGAAAATGAGGACGCAAGGGCCACGTAATGTTATGAAGAGAAATTGTGTTTAGTCCTAAAAATTGTACAAATAATGTATTTGCGCTTTTGCATATTTACAAAAATGCTACAGTATATAAACCAATTTGTAATATGGCAGTAGGGTTATTATAGTTTTGGAATTCTGGAATACTTACATTTTAATCCTTCACTCCCAAAAACGTATATATACGTTGTTTGTTTGTTTGTTTTATGCTAGAGCATACTGAAGGCTTTGATGCAGCTTCTGACATGATGATGTCGCATAAAGCAATAGTAGTTATTACAAAAAAGGCCAGAAGGTGGCAGCAGCGTATAAGAGATCAGCCAGGGCCATGTTGCAACAAGCTCTTTTTGCCAGTGTTTTCAACAGGTTTGTGAATAATGGTGAATCTTACCTATATTCTAATGTTTAATTGCTGCAAAACAGAAACCGATACAAATATACTTTTTTCCCAGATGAAATAAGAGACTATAATCAAGGGACTGATGTACCCCATTCGAATGGATTCATAATTTGGTGCTAAACAAATGTATAACTCTGAGAACATTTACTTTCAAGAGGTTGAAATTCTGAGTATTTGGACAATTGTAGGTCCCTGAAACGATTACTCGATTATCAAAAATGGTTATCAATTTGATTATCCATCAGTTGCAAATTAACTCATTGGCTCCCAAAAACGTATAAATACATTCTATTTTAAATATTACCAGTGTCCCAAAGACGTATTTATACATTTCTATTTGTTTTTTATGCTACAGGATAGAGAAGGCTTTGATGCAGCCTCAAAACTGAAGAGAACAGTTGAAGCAATGGTAGTTATTACAAAAGCGGCCAGCAGGTGGCAGCAGAGTATAAGCGATCAGCCAGGGCAATGTTGCAACAAGCTCTTTTTGCCAGTGTTTTCACCAGGAATGTGACTATTCATGGCACTTAGCTATGTTCGAATGCTAATTGCTGCAAAATGGTAACAGATAGAAATATATATTTTTTTATTCTTGATGAAAGAAGAGACTCTAATCTTTCTTTTGATTGGTTTCATGTTTTTGATAGCAATGGAACATAAAATTCTGTGGACCTTGCAAAATCAGTCAAAATGCAGTAAATTATCTGCGAACGAAGTGGGTTGCTTCAGTGAAAATGGCTGGCAGTCAATGAGTTAATACTTTACTCATAATCAAGTGGGCAGAAAAAGTCCCAAACAAAATATGTTGTACATCGTAATGGGCTTCTGTCAGACATGTATGTGTTTAGTTGCTAATCGTAAAACGGCCACAAGTGGGCGACAAATACTGGTATCGGTTGTTATGATTACCAATACCAAATCATGTTTGTCGCTAACTATATTTGGATTCTACTGGAGTGGATTAAGAATTCTTTTGCTCGGGATGCTCGTAAACATAAAAGACGAGACTTTTTTGCATCCACGCTATACAAAATAATTTCAGGTTTTGGCCGGAGTTGAATTTCAAGCAGCCAATCTATATGGCAGACTTTCGCCTTTGATGTACAAATCCACAATTCATGCGGGATTGGCACCCCAAAGGTTAGCAGTTTGCTAATTACACGAGATTGCATATGCAGCCGTAATCAATGCAAGCTTTCATTAATTAGCCTTTTGATAAGCATTTTGATAGCCTTTCCTGTCTACTTTTTTTTTTGTCCTGACACAAACAACCTACCTGCTGCAATATCATTTCCAAGATGCATCAGTGAATGAGATTTGCGCAATCCTATAAATGAACCTCTTCCCAAAGCTCCGACTGCAGCACTCGCCTCTTTTACTGTATTTGGCTTGCAGCGCTGACTGCCGCATTAGCATAATCCTTGCTTCCCCTTCCACAAACCACCACTGGCTAAATCAATCTATTATTTTGGCCCACAGCCGTTAAAGATGCAACCAAACGCAACGTATTGCGCAAGGGGGAAACTCGAGATGTACATTTCCTTCCCGCGGTCTGACGAGACCAGAGCGCGTGCTTGACCTTCGCGTAATCGGATTGTGTAAGCTTCAAAGGTGGCGTCCAGCCACTTTGTTGTGGCGACCCGGTCGGCAGCGGCCTCGTGTTTTCCTCCCTAAATGAAACATGTCCGAACGGAGGCGGACGCTCGCACCGCCAAAGGAAATACTTTTTCATCTCCTAATGAATGCGCCTGAGGGGGTCCCGCAGGGGGCTTCGCTTCACCCCTCATTAGGCAGGGGGGGCCTGCCTCTTCCTTCATGCTGCCGAGCGACCTCTTGAAGAGGGGAGGCCCACTTCATCGCAACATCCCACGCTCCCCTGCCCGAGTGGACAGACCCCCCCCCCCCCCCCAACCCCTCCGCCATCCCCCCTCTCTCGACTCGGACTCGCCGATCTTCTCTCATCGCAACGTGCTTCATGTTATTGTTGCAGAGCAGAGTCCTTAATGACATTTTAATAGCCTTGTTTTGTCAACTGGGATGTGATTTATCACTTTACATACTCCTCCATGTATTTTTACTGTGTTGTAAAAAGTACAGGTTCAATGATTCATTCCATTATCGAATTCATCAAATCAGTTAATCAATTTTATTGTTAGATTCTCCTAATTTTAGCTACTCAATAGTAAATATTCGCTGATTTCAGTTGTCTTCCATTACAGCAGTTTGATGATCTTGACGTGAAATTGAAATAAAACTTTTGCTTTTACTTTGAAAAACAACTGATTAACATGGCTGCCTATTTTACATGTAAACCACTTCTGAATCCTCATTAATTTGTTTTCTGCACTGTTAACCTGAAATTAGAGCTGTCAGAATTAATCGATTAATCGACAAGTTATCAAGCAATCGATTAATCAATTATCAAATTAATCAACAACTATATTAAGAATCGAGTAATCGTTTGGAGACATTTTTTTAATTTGAAAATGTCCAAATGTTCTGATTTCAGCATATCAACAGTAATTGTTCACTGATTTCTGAAGACTGATTATCTTCTGTGTTTAATCAAAATAAGACATTTGCAAACATATGTTTTTGCTTTGGAAAACAATGACCGAACTGCTAACATACGACAATATCAATTACACCCACCCCTTTTCTTTTTTTTTTTTCAGTATCAGTATACGAACACAAACTACAAAATAAACACCAATCACTGGTTAATGAACAGTAATCAGGGGAAACAAATGTTTTTGTAATACTCTTTAATGCAACATTGAATCTGATTAGCTGGTTAATCAATCAGATAATCGATAGATTAATCAATTCTAAAAATATTCCTATAGTGTCAGCACTATTTGAAATAATGTTCTGTTTTTAAATGCAGGGATGGAAATTAAAACATTATTTTATCCAACAATCAATCAATAAAAAAAAAAAATAATCGACAGATGAACCGATTATTAAAATCATATTTAGTTGCAGCCCTAGTGAATAGTACTATTGTGCTCACCATGACGGATGTGTGAGTGGCTCATGTTGGCAGCCAATAGTGCGGCGCAATGACATTCATGTGGAAACTATTGACAGCTCCATGTTAGTGACGCAAAGTAAAAAGCGAACAATTTTTGCGGCTGTTGTGACGCAGCACAAAGCCAAAGGGGCAAACAGTTGACTGTCAGCTGACTCTCAGAGCTGCCGTCTGGAAAACCCAACAGGCTGGAGAGCTGATTATTCTGGGGCTTTTGGGATGGCTTTATGCAATCATTAATCTTGGCACTTGTTTATTTGCCAGGGATTAGCGTAGCACGGTGCGTTTAGGGACACTCAGACAAGGCTATTGTTCACCTAAAGGTATCGGCGCACTCTTAGGTCTTCCAGTGGAAGCAACGCGTGCAAGGAAGTCGAACCTTAACTTTGCGCATGGCTGCTTCTTCTTGCCGTGTTTTGAAAAAAAGCAGGCCGGCGTTTGCACTGGGAATGTGCCTAGCATGGTCGCAAGGCGTCTGTGAGCTGGTGGCAGTCGCCGTCTAGGAATGACTTTTAAAACAAGCGAGAAGTGGCAGTCGCTTTAATCCTCACTGATGTCCATTTGAAGACTTGCAGACATCTGTGAAGGCCGAATGTTGCTCACAGTGCAAAATATCGGCAGAAGCGGTGGCGGCTCGTCAATAGAGGGCGCCGCCCTGCCACCCAGCTTGAAAGGGACAAAAATTAGATCGTCAAAATGAAGTCAAATAATAAAAATACGCTGTTAGAGACCACATTTTTTCAGACCGAAGCCAGTACAAGCATACATTTTTTTATTTTTTTTTAGTATTTATTTATTTATTTATTTATTTATTTAGATTTTGGTTTAGTTATTTTTATTTTTTTGGTTGTTTTTCTTTATTTTTTATTTACATATTTTTATTATTTGATTTTTAATATTAGTTTTTTATTTTCACTTTTATGTATCTAAAATGTATGTAAAATAAGAAAAATAAGAAAAATAATTAATAATATATTTGTAAATAGGACTCAGAATACAATAATAATTAATTATTAATTATTTTTCTTAATATTATATATATTAAGAAAATAATTCTTATTTTAAGAATTCTTAAAATAATTATATATATAATATTAAGAAAATAATTAAATAATATAAAAAATATTAAGAAAAATAATTAATAATATATTTGCAAATAGGACTACGAATATAATTAATAATTATTAATTATTTTTCTTAATATTTTTTGCATTTAAACGTTTAAATTTGCGAATATAATAATTAATTATTTTTCTTAAAATATAATATAATATAATATAATATAATATAATATAATATAATATAATATAATTATAAATGAAAAATAATAATTATTTGAAACACTAATTCTGTAAGTTCCTTTTGGACCAAACAGAATTGATCAAATTTATCAAATTGAAATTTAAAAATAAAATAAAAGGTGCAAATGTATACGTACATTCAAGTATGGTTTCCTTGTATAAACAAACATTGTAAATTGGAGCTTGCTATACACTTTTAAATTGCCAATGAACTGTTGTAACAGTTGAATAAACAATTTAAATTAATCTCTTTTTTTTTTTTTTTAACCGTTATGGTAATGTTGTAATCGCGGAGTGCAATAATTGAATTTCCGGCAAGCGTGCTGACGACACGGCCAGCGCGGGCCCGTCCGTGTTGTGCGGCAAACATGTTTTCCTAAGGAGACCGCAGAGGGACAATTACTGTCAGCTGAAATATTCAGCCTGCTCGCCATGTGTGTTCTGGCCACGTGCCCGAGACCCACTGACCCCAAGCAGCAGCGAGAGATGGGACCTCTCGTGGTCCCACCCCTCCCAACCCTCTGCATCCACTACAACTGAGTGAGGCACTCAAGTACGCACTTTGGAATGGAGAAAAAAAAAAAAAACAGCAACATAAAAGCACATATATATACACAAGTTGTCACCCTTTGGGCAAAGAAGAGACCATGCAGGAAATTGTAGCATGTAAGTTTTGATTTTCTTTGTGGAAATATCCTGCTCAGAAGCCCACAGCAGAGTTTGGCTTGTCTTCCAGAAATGCATACTAATACCGCAATTAGAGAGGGAAGCAAGTTGTACGGCGTGGCACTGGAGAATTCCCCCGTGAAACGAGTACAAGGCTCTTTGTTGTTATGGAAAGCTTTCTGCATGTAATTTGCGCTGGATGTTTTCAAGCCTTCATTATTTATATATTCCTGTACATTTGCAAAAAAACAAAAAAAAGGAGACGGGGCTGCTGCCCCCTCGGGGAGAAGCGGGCCGGAAGGTTGACGACGAGCGTTCGGCGTCTCACTTACGCGCCGGACGGCAAAATCGCGTTTTTGAGGCGGCGAGCGGTCAGAGTGAAACTTAGAAATTCAAAGGGCAGCGGCGCCAGTCAGTCAGTTTGCTCCTGCGTGAGTTCAGCATCAGTGAGTCGGAGTTTTGGTGCATCACAATGTCTCTCAACACCAGCGTGACAAACAAGGCAAATGCAACTCGGGCTCGGAGTGTTCTGGAACACCTGACCGACAGTATGCTAAATTGCTAAATAGCTAAAATGCTTAGGAAAAATCATATATTGTTATATTTGTACCAAATAAATTGGGCCTTTTTTTTTTTTTTAAACATCCCTCTTTCCTCACGCTTTCTTTTTTCCATCTAAAAAACGTGGGACGCTAAGTAACAAGCCGTCAGGCTTGGCTGATAAATCAGATTCTGATGACATCATAGTGGGTCAGATGCAACTAGGCAATATAGACAAATTAGCATTAGCACAATATGATATTTATCACCTGCGATTGGTTGGCAACCAGTCCAGGGTGTCCGCCGCCTACTGCCCAGAGCCAGCTGAGAGCCAGCAGCCCCCGCGACCCTTGTGAGGAATAAGCGGTCAAGAAAATGGATGGATGGATGGATATTTATCACGATATTGCGGGGAGGTTGGTGATATTTAATTTAAAAAAAAGGTCACAATATTATAAAAAAAAAAAACGAGCTCATCCTAAAAAAAGCACAATATTGTGCTTTTGTACATCACTTCAATGTTGTGTTGTTATGTTTTATTATTATTATGTTATTATTATTATCTTATGTTGTTAAAGCACGCACACAATGAGTTCCTCCACATATTGATTTGCTTCACAGGCATATTATTATTATTATTTTTTTTTATTTTTTTTTATTCACAGGCATATTATGTTCCCCTTCATCTGACAATTAGTGTAGATTTTAAAAAATGGAAGGGCCAAAACATCCCTAATGAAAATTAAATTGCACTAAAAAAAACCTAGCCACCAGAGAATGCAAGAACTGCACAAATGGAAATCAACCTGACTTATTGAACAGATGTGTTGCATTTAAATATCGTGAACATGACGATGACGTTATTGTGGCAATTTTGATTTCACAATATCACAATATTGCGCTTATCGTTACATCCTTAATTATTACTGGTCAAGGATAACTGATATTTGGAGCTGATATTCAATTTCATTAAAAAGGGAAAACATATTGACATGTTTCAAAATATAAATTGCAGCTCTTTGGAGTGCTTAAATGCATATGTTTATTGAACAATTTTTCAGATTTGCAAAATGTTTTGTTTTCTTTTTTAGCTGAGACAATTGTCATACATTTTTTAAAATGTTAATTATTTTTTTATTTTTTTTATTTTAACATAAACCTCAGGGAGCTCCCAGGGTCATAAGTATGTCTTAAAAACTAAATGAAAACCTAAACAAGTAAATTTCGTAGTTTTCTACATTTTTTTCCCCTAAAATTCCCAAATCACTAAAAAAAAAAAAAAAAGATGAAAGTCAACAGCATCTTTTATAAAGCTAACTGAAATTCTAAATAAATTGTTTCCTAAGGTCAACACATTTTTGTATGGATCTATTGTCACCCATACTGATATTCGTCAAAATACCAAATATTAGCTGATTATCTGTCTATCCCTAACCTAATATTCACATTTTGCAATGTGTAAGGAAGCACAATAGCAAACACGGACAAAGGGAGAACGTCCAAATTCCACACCGGAAGACTTAAAGTCGGGATTTGATCCCTGAACCTTAAAAACTGTGAGGCAGACGTACGAACCACCACCCCAGCGTGCTGCCTGTGTAAATATTTGCTCCATATTTATTTTAGTCAGCTCTTGTGGCGCTCTCTGACTAACTCGGGGCTTTGAGAATGCTGTCGACACATGGCGTCGTGCTTTCAGCGCAAACAGCGTGAGTCTCTCTCGCTGCTGGCACGCACACAAACACGCGGGGCGTGTCCTCGGGTACCCGCTGCACGGGTGAACCCCACTTGTCAGTGGCAGCGGGGATGAGAAGCGTGTAGGGTCCGGAGGAACACATAACTTCTCTTTTAAAGTATTATGCTAACCCTATTGACAGGCTAGCAAGAATTAGCATTACAAGTCAAGGGAAGGAATTAATTTCATCTGATAAATATTCACGCAAATGCTGGATTAACACAAAAAGACAGGTAACATAACAATACTCACAAGAATATATTCTTTCTATTCTGTGAAAAATTTGTTACTCTCATGAAATACAGTCATGACTTTCTTTTTCTACTCTTTTTTTTTTTTTTTTTTTTTTTTTTTTTTTTTTTTTTTTTATCTTTATGTATGTTTATATCTCTATCAGCACACTGCCCCCAATTAGGTCAAGGTGTGCACAACAAGAACAACAGGTTTTTATTTTTTGTTATTGTTTATAATGCTATTATTTTAAGAGGTGCATTGACAACTAATCGATTTTCAAATTAATAATCGATTAATCATTTAGATTTATTTAAAATAGAAAATTGCAGCAGACTGATTATCTTTGTGTTGATTAAAAACATAAATTTTCAGACATGTTACGGACCAAACAAGTAATGGAATCTTTTTCATGGATTTTTTTTTTTTTTTTTTTTTTTTTTATGTTTCTTCATTTTCTGCTCTGTTAATTTGAAATCGTTTCCTGTATTTGAATAGTCATAGAAATTCTTTTTTTTTTTTTAATTATTATTATCAAAAGAATAATCAATTTTTCAAATAATTGTTAGATTCAACCCTAATTATTTTACTTTTTACTAATTTATTTTTATTTTTTTTAAGTTATATTTAAAGTTGAGTTTTTGTAGTTTTTTTTTTTTTTTAAATCAATGAGTAATCGTGTTTATTATTATTAACTGTTATCTCAATATCAAACAAAGTAATTGTGGTAATCAGAGTTGGGCGGATCCGTCATTTGTCACTCGTTGACAGTCGGGACACCCTTCCTTCATCGTCAATATTTGATATTATTACTATTCAATATTTCAAGCCAAACCGCAGTGTAATCGTCAATCCATCATTTCTCAGCAAAATGGGCTTCCGTTATTGCCAAATTGGCTATTACATTGACAGACGAAAATCCATTTCCGACAATGCTTAGCGTGCCAATTTTTCGAAGTATCTTATCATTCATTAAATGTCAACAAAACGGGCATCAGTCATTGACAGATTGACGGCCCTTCCGTCAATATTGACGGAATGCTTTTCCCATAATCGCCCAAACTTAATGTCGGGGTATCTGAGAAATGATGGACGGGCAAGGGAGGCGAGAGGCGTGTCTCGCACATGCTACCTTTCTTCGAGCGTATACGTCAGTAAACCCTTTTGCTGTCGTCCTTCTTGCAAAGTCCCAGTCAGGAACCTCCTCAATCTTTGCCACGACGACACGTAAATTAACGGTGGCTTGGGGGATCCGTATTCCTCCCATTGCCTCTTGCCTGTTGTCCCCTTGTTGAGGATGTCGGAGTGCTCTTCAATAAAACAGTCAAGTAAATACAGAGGGAGACATGCGGAGGGAAGCGCTGCTTTGTTGTACAGGCATCTGGCGCTGGGCAGTGTTGAAATATTAATAGGCCTCACACACAAACAAACACACAGTGATGCACGCATGGGTTCATCCAAAAAGCAGCCCAGGGCAACGGCCCAGACGTTGAGTTGAAGCAAAGTCGCTGCATGCGCCGCTATGAAGGGAAGCGTCACATAAAACATGTCCGCAGCATGTCGGGTAATCACAGCTACGTGATTGGAGGGAATTAAACAGACTAGCGCGTGCACGGCGCAATGTGTCAATTATATCTTTGCTTCCTCTAATCCCCTGTGGTCCGAATATTTTGGATGACAGCGCGGCGGAGGCATGTTGAAATGATGATGATGATGATGTCGAGTTCTGGGCTTCAGGTAAATTTGCCGGCTGTGCTGTTTGCTTTCCTTTGTGCTCCAAAGCAGCAAATGCCATTCCAGCAGCTCTGTTGTAAATATGCCTCCGATCCATAAACAAATAACGCATATGTTATGCCTGCGTTGCGTGCCACCAGTGTCCTTTGCCGCTGACATTCACGTAACCTTTGTTCTGATGCATAAATGGAAATACATCAAATATCCGGTATCGCGTAAATTCACACGGCAACAAAAAGAAGACAAATTCTGCTGGGCATGAAGATCTGTGCTCAGCAATGATAAATAAAAATACGATAATATAATAAATCTGATATTGATTATTGTCTATCCATTCATCCATTCTCCATTATAGATTAATTTATTTTTTTTATTTTATTTCTTGTTAAATAATACAAAATAATCGCATATTAAATCGCAAGACATATTGAGGGAGGGAAAAACTTTTGATAAGCGCCTAGCTAGCTAGCTAAAAACTAATCTAAACGAGCTAAACTATCCAAACTAAACTCGCTAGCTTGCTCACTAAACTAGCTAAAACTAGACAAACTCAACTTCCTAGCTCGCTAAAAACTAGACAAACTAAACTATCTGAAAACTAGCCCAACTATCACCCCACCCCCAAACTGAACTAACTTAAAACTAGCCAAGCTAAACTAGCTATTTAGCGAAACACTAGCTAATCTAAACTAGCTTAAACAATCCAAACTAAACTGGCTAGCTAGCTCACTAAACTGAACTAGCTAAAACTAGCCAAACTAAACTTGCTAGCTAGCTAAAAACTAGCCAAACTAAACTAGCTGAAAACTAGCCAAACTAACACCCCCCTGCTCTCTGTGAACAGACCAAATGATCTATGTTTTTATTTATTTTCATCATCTTTTTGTCTTGGGAGCTTCTCATCTTTTTTGTGCTGTAGTTACAAAATATAATCTAAACTGAACTAACTAAAACTAGCCGAGCTAATCTAGCTAGCTAGCTAAACACTAGCTAATCTAAACTAGCTAAAATGATCCAAACTAAACTGGCTAGGTTGCGCATTAAACTAAACTAGCTAAAACTAGACAAACTTAACTTGCTAGCTAGCTAAAAATTAGCCAAACTAAACTAGCTGAAAAGTAGCCAAACTAACACACACCACCCACCCCCGCTCTCTGTGAACAGACCAAATGCTCTGTGTTTTTATTTATGTTCATCATCTTTTTGTCTTGGGAGCTTCTCATCTTTTTTTGTGGTGTGGTTGCAAAATATAAGAGAATGTATTAACACAGTTTGTGTGATGAAAGAAGAATTGTTAATCTGCTCATAGTGCCGTCCGCAGTCCGCTTCCTTACATAATCTCTCACATGAGCTCGCTGGCTTGCGTCACGCTGTCATTGACAGATGTCACACATACACACATTCATATACACACGCCGAGAATGAGGCAAAGATCTCTCCGACGTGCTATCATTCAAAAAGGTGTTTTGACAGTGAGCCAATGAGAGAAAAGGAAGGTGACACTGACAGTATACAGTAGAAAGCATTCAACCTTTATTGTTTAAACGTGAATCCTCAGGCGGGAAAATGATTTAATGGTCCAATCGGGGAATGGGTTAAGCTCTCAGCATTATGACAGTGGCTTGAGCACAGGGCTGGAACGTTAGGGATAATCTTAATCCTTCAACGTCACCAATACCAGCGTTCAGTCGGGAGAGTTTCTGCTGTTATTTTCTTCACCGGCCACAATGTTAGGTGCACCCAATCTAATGAGATGCTTTAGATATACCTGGGGAGTTTCCATATAGTTCGTCCCTTTTGTAAGTAAATAAAGAAATCAAGATATAAGAAAACGTTGTTTATTACGAGATGAAACCGTTCACTGCAACCAAATTATATTACTGTTTTGCTAACCCCCCTGACATTTTTAAAACCGGCAGTCATTATCTTTGGAGGGAGGCAAGAATAATAAAAGGCACCTTTTTATAGTGTTACAGTATTTGATCTGATTAGATTGCATAAGTGGCCAGTAAATAAACAGTTGGACCTTCAAAGTCAGATGACTCGAAGCGAAGGTTAGGGGATTCTCCCTTGGGAGAACGTGCAAACTCGACTTTACACAATCAGGATTTTGCAGCTGAGAAAAAAAGAGAAAGAAAAAAGATAATCTGATCAGAAGTTGGAATAATCACAAGATTCAAAGAAATAACAGTTAAACCCTAAAAATTATGCCAAATATTCTTAAAAACATTAAATGCAAATCTTACTGAAAAAAAAAAAAAAGTCTTATTTTGCTGATCTGGCCAATGACGTCATTGATCGATCTGCAAATTATGACTTTACAACCGATTAGCTGTTTTGCACAAAATGCAAAATATTTGCCGATCCAACTCCCCAACTCTTCGCCATGACTACAAATCATTTGTCTACAAAATTGTTCTGCAAAGGAGATAACACTTCTTGCGCACTGACAATGACAGCGCCGCTGCCACCTACTGTAGTGGATGTGCAATTACACTTTATTGTAGTGCGGTCTTAACAAAACCCCAAAAAATATATTCAATCTATCTCCGTTTGAAAATGTGTTTTGGATTTAGAACACACTGGAAGTCGACCAGCGTCTCGCAATGGATTTTGACTTTGACTATATTTTATAAAAGGCTCTCAAATTTTATAGTGTACGCACATTAATTGGCGTGTAAATGACCTCACCATTTCACCAGCGTTTCAACATATTTCTCATCTTTGCATTTTTCATGATGTCACTGTACATCTGTAAATGAAGCATTAATGTGCCTGCAGGGCACTGGAAGGGAATATTCCGTCCTACAGTGTCTGTCGATGCAACGTCGCCGCGGAAATGAAGTTGACAGGCCCCCTCTAAGCTGTGAGTGCGCGTTTGGCAAATTGTTGTGGGTGTTAGCAATCAAATGTCACTCTGCCGCCCTTTGATAATGGCGTGTACTTTTAGACAGTGAAGGTCACCGGGTGAACATGCAGAAGCTACGCTGGCCTTTTGTACATGCGCCTTGAGTGACGTGTCATCCTCCTCCGAGGAAGCGGCGAGCGTGTTGAATCAGTGTCCTTGAACTGCTCAACCGCACAAAGAACGTGTCACGGCTGTAGGCCGGATTTACGAGCACTGAACGATTTTGAAAATTAATTGCTATTGTTTGTTTCCCTTAATATTGCGATTGTATAGAAGTGTGGAACTGCCAATGTGGAGTAAACATTTCTGAATATATTTCGATACATTTAATAAGGGGCGTCAAAATTAGTGTGTTAATTTTGAGTTAATTTAAAGGCGCTTTAACACCACCATTTTTTATTTATTTTTTTCCTGTGCGATTAATGACCACCTTACTTGGAAAGCCTGTACTGGGGGAATTCCAGTCGTAACGCAGCAGACACGTCCACCTCAAAATTTATTACTGATGAATTTTAATAATGCATATATTTGTGGAGAATGGGGTCAAGTTGATTTTTACAATTTTCAAAATGTGCAGAATTTCACAAGTTACTTAAGATAACGCTTAATATGAAAAGAAAAATGCACTGAGCTGTCGCCAATGTTTTACAAATACAATTATGCCATCTAGTGGCAGAAAATTGACCTCAACACAAATCAATATCACACTCCTTTTTTACAATACATCTTTTTCATTTTTTAAAGTTAATTTTATGAATTATTATGAAATTACTGTATCAATGGCTAAAAAATGCAGCCATATTTCTCTTAATTTAACATTTTTTTTCGACTTTGATGTAAACAAGAATATGAACACTTGGAAAAATAATTGTATTCTACATTTTATTGTGCATTTAGAAGAGATATAAAATTTGAGATTAATCGTGAGTTGATTAATCATGAGATAACTATTGACGTCATGCTATTAATCAGGATTAAACATTTTAATCGCCTGCCACCGACTAGTTTAAATGCATTTGCAAATACGTTTAGACTAGGAGTGTCAGCTAATTATATATATTTTTTAATTGTAATTAATCACATGACTTCAATAGTTAACTCACGATTAATCGCAAATAAAATGTACAATAAAATATTTTTTCCAAGTTTTCACATTCTTGTTAACACAAAAGTGGGGGTGGGGGGGGGGGGGGGGGGGGCATGACAAGCTAATAGAAATATGGCTGCATCTTTTAGTCATTGATGCAGTAATTTCATATTCCTAAAATTGAATTAAAATTAGTCGCAGTGTGCATTACACATAATTTGGGCATCTCAGCAGGTATCTTTGAAGTGGTCTGCTCGCGGAGGCCATCTCGCAGTTCTGTGAGGAGCGGCGGGCGGACCGCTGCGATGGGCTTTAGCGCGTCTGCCCGTCAAACCGCACCGAGCTTTGATGTCGTAAACAGAGCGGGCGGGGGCCGGCGTTGAGGGAACTTTGAATGGGATCAGTGGCACTGCGCGCTGGTCAAGCTCGCGCCAGGCCAGCCAGCAGCCTGTCTCACACCGCAAGGCACTTAACACAGCGGCTCCTGTCAATAGATATTGACTGTCAGACGAGGAGTGCTTATGAGCGCTGGCCTTTTTTTTTTTTTTATGTGTTTGACTGACTGACCCGATGTGAATTGGGCTCAAGTCCTTGTTAATGTCGCTGAACAGAACAGCTTGCGCAGTCAGTTTAACTACACGGATGCGTTGATTCCGCTTTTTCAAACCGAGTACATGTACTCACATTTGAGTGCTTGCTGACATCAAATGCTGATGCTTGATAATACCCCTTAAGTCTTGCAGTGGCGATGAAGATTTGTGTATTATTCTAATCCAAATGTTCAAAAGCACATTTTTTTTTCTCAAACATGGCATAAGTTTCACTCAAAGTTTAGAATAACGGCTTGTCATTACTGACATTTTAACATCCGATTGTAGCTTTTGTGTCTCAGTCTAAACACTAGGGGGCACTATGTAAAAGGAGTACATACATGAGATAAGACACGAAGAAGAACATACAGTTAAAGTTGAAATTTACATCAAAATACTTTTTTTTTTTTAAAGCTAATATACAATAAAAAATAAGATGCTGTACCTTACCATTACTGCTTCGAGGTGGATTGAAAAGCCAAAGAAACACAAACACAAACAAGCGCTAGCACTAGCTCAGCAGAAACACTGGGGACAAAATGGCGGAAGAGGGACAACATGGTGGACGAAGCTGACCATCATAATGGATTTCTGTATTGACTCAAAGTTAAAGTGGAGAAAAAAAAATACAAGACTGCTTCTTGAGAATACCACAAATTATCAAATAAAACGAACAGGAAAACTGTAGTGATACTTCATCACACCGTCCTTTATGAATTGCAGTCGCCGAAAAATGTTGTCAAAGTATCTGTACTATATTATACTTTTATGAGTACTGAGTACTGTATTATTGCATCCCGAGTTAAATATGATCCCGATCTGCAGGTGTTGGTCAAATCAAATATATTAATAGCTAGTTGCAAATGGAGAATATGACCTGAGAGCTGATAACAAACACTTGGCTCGAGTTCAACAGTTGACTAGGGGAGTTGTTTTTGATATATTTAATGGAATGAATCACTTAGGCTACCCACCAACTGTTCTTAACTCCTGTTTGCAGCCCGGTGTTGTACGATGACTTTAGTTTTCTTCCCATTTGATGTTATGTTGTTGTTCTTTATACTGCAAGCTAGCAGAAGACTTAACCCAAATTTAGCTCTATTGATTCAAAGCAAATTATCAGCCGTTTCCACACAATTAATAAAATTGTTGATCAATTAATCAAGGTGTAATCTGTAGTTTTGGCATAGTTGACTTTTTAAAGACTATCATTATGTATGAGTCAAAGTGAACCCTGGTTGACCTCGTTGTGAGTTCACAGGCTTTTCCATAACTCATCCAAGCATGCATTTGTCCTTGCCCAAAGTTGGACGCACAGATTTGTGCAACGTTTTCGATACTATGACAAATTACGAATCTAATGTTGTCCAATCAATTGACGCTACGTTTTTTTTCGCTATATTGTGGTCGTCGAGTGTGCCTTCATGGTGTGTTTGATTTCAAATCGTATTCTCCTTTTATTCTCCCCTGCACCTCTTTTGGAAAGCAGCTTATCCCAGTGTGGAAATAACTATATGTTCAGACAAGGAAGCGCGCAGCCAGCCTCCCTCAGCTGGTCCAGAGACAAACCTTTTTTACTCTTGAGTGCTCTCCACATCCAGCAGCTTATGCAGCGCCGGAGTGAGAGGGTGTTAACCGGCGAGGATGTGTGCACCCACCGAGGGCCTTCCCGCCGCAGATAGCGCTTTTGTTTGCGAGCTTCGCTTTTTTGTGTGCGCGCACCCCCCGCCCGGCTTGGCACCGTCTACTCCCACCGCTTTCACCTGATGTGGCACGGCGTCAGGCCCGAGCGAGCGCCCCGGCTTCTTGCGGAGAGATGAAGGCATCTCGTTGCGTTGGGGGCGGGCGGGTGGCGGGGGTTAGCTAGCAGCAGCCTAAGCCTGGGAGCGATCGCAGGCTGGAGCTCAGAGCCAAAAAGCCCGTGGGCCGGATCGGGTGGGCGGAAGGAAGCCTGGCTTATAGGCAGGGCGGAGGAAAGCCTAGCCGCGGCCCCGCACTACCACCCACTGGCACGGGCATGCCACTGCACCCTTCCGCCGGCCACAACCACAGCTAGTCATAATTACAGCACGCTTCACTTGTTGTGAGTGCATGTCAGAACAAATTATGTAAGTAATGAGGCTGAAAATGCGAAAGGAGTCGAAACACAGTGCACTGCGGATGCTCATGCGGGGGAGAACACCGAAACAAACAATGGAATGCACTCACACGGCGACGGGCCCATTTGCCAGAACCGGCGACCGTTCACTATGAGCGAAAGATTAATTATGAATTAACCCTCTCAGATAGGGTTTCAAAGCCCGCCCCCCTGCCTGGATTTCACAATAATCTGCGCCGGCGAGGTGCATCGCCCGCCATTGTGCGCGAGAATCACAAATGGCAGGACGCGATGTCTGGAGGAGGGTTAATTGTGCGCCATCCACCGCTTGCTTTTGTTCATGTTGCTAAAAATGTAGGCTAATACCGTGTAAACACGGCCCGGTCTTGTTGACTCCAGCAGTGCGAGGAGAACAGACACAGATTGGTGAATGAATAGAGCGTGGCTATTAGTTAGTGGATTAGAGGCTCTGCGTTAAAGGGTCTCTCCCGGGTGGGCCTCGGGGACAAGGACATTATCCACATGACACACTGCAGGCTCCTGGGCGGCTGATTAAAATGGGCCCGCATCTTTGGATTGAACCCCAGCAAAAGTAGTTGTGAAGCGTTCGAATCGGCATCGTAAGGGCTATAAGGATCTTGGCGTAGACACGGGGGTTCATCATATGGCGCATCAGGCATGGCTGGAGGGAAGATGCTGATGTAACGCTCCGACATCGCCGACGGAGCACTGCTTCTTAATTATCTTTTTTTTTTTTTTTATTGCATCTTATTAAGACAAAATCATCACATTCAGCCTTAATTGGTGCACCAATTCCTCGCGTTTGGATTGGCTGCTCAGAAGAGGCCATTACATTGTGAGAAAACATCCCGAGGTGATGTTTCCTCGATTTAGATCAGATAGCGGATTTTTGTGTGGCGCTGCTGTCGGGACGCCGGGGCTGAGATGTGGGAGATGTTGGAGGAGGGCTGTGAGATAGAGATCTCTGCTGGGAGACGAGGAGGTGGTGGTTTGAAGGGAGAGGGCGGGATCGGAGCACGGGTAGCTGCAGTGATGAATGGAAGAGCAGTCGGAAGAGTTTGGGCAAAGTGTTTTGTTTTCCTGTGATGAATACAGTAGCGCTGTTGTCCTTCATGGTTAGAAGTAGGGATAGACTGATTATCGGCTGGGTCGATATTCAGCATTTTGTTGAATATCAACATCGGCCATTTAGAAAAATCATATGGCCAATAACAGATCCATTTAAAAAAAGTGTTCAGGGGGAAAAATATCAGGGAACTAATTGTTCAAATTTTCATAGCTGCTACATAGGATGGGAACTGTCTGCATCTTCTGCTTTTGTTTGAAATTAAAAATAAGTAAAATTTTAATACTTAAGATATATTGAAATAAAAACAAACTGTTTACTGTAGCAAACAATAGGGAGCTATTTACTTTAAGTTTTACATTTTTATTTAAATTTTGAAGACATACTACTGTCCTGAAAGATCCCTGAATGTTTTGTTAGCTTTTTAAAACAAAGATGTTTATTGATTAAGATTTTTTTTCAAAGTTTAATATTTTACTAACCCTAAACATTTCAATAAACATATGCTTAAAAATAGATAATAAATAAAAGCTAGATAATTTCAATATTTTCCCATTTAGTGAAAAATTAATATCGGCTCCAAATATCGGTTATCGGCCTACTTGATTACTAATAATCGGTATCGGTATCAGCCCTGAAAAAAAAACATATCGCTCTATCTCTAATTAGGAGTACATCAATCATGTCCAAAAATGTACATGATAAAAAGAACCTACTGCCGTCACTTTCTGTTGGCATAAAAAGCAGGACTGAAGAGGATTTGACATTGAATAATCGTCAGCAAAAATGAGACTGATCTTGAAATACTTCCTGTTTTCATTCTTCTTGTTTCAAATTCAATGTGTATAAAAACATTTTTACCACCATCTAGTGGTGAACAGTGGAATTACGCAAAATAAACATCAGGCAGAACAAGAGATCTTGCAAATTGTAAGCAAAATTGAAAACACAAATTTGGTACAGCCAGGGTCATGCTGTATGTGTTGGCTCATTTTTGGTGCTTTCTTGCTTGTATGAGTTTTCTCCATGTACTTCAGCTTCCCCCCACATTCCAAAAACATGCATCTTGGGTTCATGAAAAACTCCCAAAAAATTCTATAGGAAGTGTAAATGTGAGTGTGAATGTGAAGTTTTCCAGTTTTGAGCATTATTTTCTGCGCTAAGGCAGAATTTTGAATACAGCTCTTATTTTGCATCTCATTAGAATGAGCTGGAGAGTGTAGCTTGAGTTTAGAGCGAATACAGTATATCAATGTTGAGTTTTCAGCTGTTAATTGACACCATATTTACAATTTGTCAGGACCTAAAAGTTCCCCTTGCTTTCTCTCACTCACAAACTCAGGCACACATTTGTAAATATTCCACTAAAGAACTGTGCAAGCAAGCATTCAAAAGCCTGCGGATGAAATGTTTTTTTTAAGCTTTTATGTACCAACATGGCGCCATGGTGAAGGTGTTGTACAATGATATGTGACAGCAAAAAAGAAAATGTATGACTTAGTTTTATTTATTTTCTCACTCTCTCTTCCGCTCTCTTGTTCTTTTTTCTCTCCCGTGCAGCTCAAATCGAAATAATTCCCTGCAAGATCTGTGGAGACAAATCATCAGGCATCCATTACGGTGTGATAACATGCGAAGGCTGTAAGGTAAGCGTCAAAGATAGCGTTCATCACCGTGTCGACGCGTGTTTCAGTGGCACTAAAAATGGTTCGGAAAGCAGGAAGTCAGAAAAGTTGCTTGCTAAAGTTGGTCGACTCACATTGAAGTGTTGTGGTGGTCAACTACGAAAGCGGAAATAGCAAAAGAGCCAAATTTGAAGTCTCACTTTTCCTTCCCATTTTCGGAACTGGTACACCTTTTTTTGGCTTTGGTTGCAGAGCATTCTTCTTGAGCTCAAATGATCAAAAAGGAGGAGGTTTTGAATTAGAGCAGATTGTTGGCTGTTTTGCAACATTGTGTTGGCTCCATTGAAGTCGTCTTTTTGTACTGTTTCAAACGCACCAGCCATTCAAACAGCGAGGGGAGTTTTGTGCTGAGTGTATTCTTGTCGCCCGTGCTTGTCACCCAGCACATCATTAGCATTCCTCAGCCAGTCTGCACTTTTGCTGTTTGTGTGTGCGCGCATGTAATTGTGTATGTGAGAGTTTCTGTCAGATTCCGCTCTCCCTCACACAGGCACCGGGAAGAACATAACACTAAAGAATAAACTGCCGAAACATCTCTTTAATGATTGCTAATTAGTCGAGGCAGAGAGACCTTTAATGATATGTATGAGTACAAAAGTTTGGACCATAAATCATAGCGTTATTACAGAGTGCTGCGTGTCACTGGCAGTAATAGCCTCTTCCTATAATGGCTTCCATTATAAAGCAACTTGGCAGCTGTCAGCTGTTTTCTTGTAATTAAACAGCCAATGAGCGGCTAATTAAGACATATGTGTATGGAGCGGTAGAGTGGGGCATGTTAATGATGTGCTGGAATCAATTCATTAAGTCAAAGGATGAGGAATCCAGTCGGTGCGCGGATGCTTATGCGCTGAACATGCCAGATAATAATCCCAATGAAGGGAGAGACGGGTTATCGCATCGGGCCAAACATGACGCCCGCCCTCGTGCTTGGACACGCACCCGTGTCCGCATGCCAGAAATGACAGTGTCACAGCCAGAAAAATAGCAGTACAGCAGTGTTGTTATGACCTCCTCCAAGGAGGTTATTTTCATTGGTGTGGTTTTGTCCATTTGTGGGTATTTAGCTACGTTTGGTAAATAGCTAAGGATCACTTTTGGTATCAATTAGACTTTGCGCAATGAGCAATCAGCAAGGTTGGAAACGGTACTCGATTACAGGAAAATATATCTATTAAAACGACTCCTGCCATAGCAAAAATCCACTTATAATTGACATCATTGAAATGTATTGCAAAAAAAAATCAAGTTAAACCCCAAGCAATTCTTCAAAAAAAACAAGCATCTCCTTTTATGACATATGAGGTGGCCTGGTGTTTTGCTAAATATTTAGCTAATGCTAAATGCTATTGCTATCTTGGTTCAACAGCTGTAAGCAAGCCGTTACACGATATACGCGGTACGCGTGTCACGTAGTTAGCACATTTTTTTGATCAGTCGTTTAGCTCCGGCACAGATTCACCCCTACACACAAACTGCATTGACTTAATATGTAATCGACTCACAAGAATAGCTCAACTCACGTTTGGTTCTGCTAATTGTGTCTGTGTTTGGCTGAATGTGTGTGGCAGGAAGTTCACCGAATTTATGCAAAAATTTATTTATTTTTTAATTAACTCATTCACTCCCAGCCATTTTCACAGAAGCGATTCCTTCCACTCCCGGCTGTTTTACTGGAGTTTGACTGATTTTGCAAGGCCCACAGAATATTGTGTTCTATTGCTATAAAAACATGGAACCGACCAAATGAAAGATTAAAGTATCTTCTTTCATCAGGAAAAAAAAAAAAAAAGTACAGTTCTATCTATCCGTTTTGCAGCAATTGGCATTAGAATATAGCTAAGTTTCATCATTATTCACAAATCTATTAAGAATTTTGAGTAATTGAGCTTTTTTTTTTCAACATGGTCCTGGTTGATCTCCTTTACTCTGCTGCCACCTGCTGGCCGTTTGTGTAATAACTATCATTTCTGCAGTTGTGAGGCTGCATCAAAGCCTTACGTATGCTCTAGCATAAAACAAAGAAAAACAAAAAAATAAATAAATACGTCCCTGGGACACGTAAAACATTTAGAACGTATTTATACGTTTTTGGGATCAAATGAGTTGAGATGTTAAAATTTAAATAAATAACACACATACTGTAGCTATTTTTTATGTAAATAAAACATGTTTGGGACTTTTTATCAGTCAAAAAAAAAAAAACATGAGCGCTTTAACTTTGTGATTGGATGGTCGAGGGCAAGGAGGCGGAACTTCTGCCACCCTGTTTTCCACTTATACGACAGGTGGCCAGGCTAAAAATAGATTAGCTTTCGGGCTCACATATATTTTTATGGCTATTTATATGGCAGTACACAACTGCCAACTTGTTTCTCGGATCTGATCAATGATCTCATTGATCGACTGAGCAAATTATGACATTAAACAGTCCACCGATTTTTGCATAAAGGCCAAACTATCTAGTATAAATCCACACATTGATGACATCATATTTCCAAAAACTATTATCATATTTCCAAAAACTATTATGTAAAGTCATATTACTACAATCTCTTCTGGATCCAAGGGAACAGAACAAATTGTTCTGTTCCCTTGGATCCAGAAGAGATTCTCGTAATTGTCTCACACATCCCTTTAATCACTGCTGTTGTAATATCCCAACTTTCAATCTCCAAAACATGCACCTTCAGCGTGTTGTTGAACCTACGACGCTCCTCTCGTGCGCAGGGCTTCTTCAGGAGGAGTCAGCAGAGCAATGCGGCCTACTCCTGCCCCCGTCAGAAGAACTGCTTGATCGACCGCACCAGCCGCAACCGCTGCCAGCACTGCCGGCTGCAGAAGTGCCTGGCGGTGGGCATGTCACGGGATGGTGAGTTCTTCACGGGTCAAGATAGAAAATGGTGGGTGGATATTTCTTGCGAAAGGTAGAGGTGGTAAAAAGACTCACACGTTGTACTTAAGTAGAAATCCAGGTGCTAAAAAAAACCTCTTGGAAAAGTAGAAGTACTTATTCAAATAATAAATACTGGCTTGATCTCCTAAACCACTCTTGGTACATATGGATTTTGAGCAGTTAATGATTTTTTGGGTTGCAATTGGGTTGAACATTGGAATTAGGCGGTCTGATGAGCTTTTTGAGTTTTATGAACTGCAGTTGAAGCACCAAGCATTTCATTTGAGTGACTTTCTGTGGCAACCTTCATAGAAAATGTTAGTGATCAGAAAAATAAATAGTAATGTTTTTAATCATAGCTAAACTAATAACTAGCTTTAACTAGCAGTATTGGTTGTTTTTACCGCTTGTTACATAAAAATCTTGTGCTGGGTCAAATCCCCCATAGATTTACTAATGTTGCTAGTGAACAACAAATGCTATGCTATTAATAATATTAATAAACGCCCGAAGCTTGTGGGGTTTTTTATAGGGTTGCACAAGACATAACACATTGGCCACAAGTCATTATTGGAGCCAACAACATCAAACAAGTTTCTTAAATAAGGCCATGAAAGGGTAATTATTTCTTAGAATTTGTTGCATCATTAATGTCCCCATGTTCACAATCCTACTCTTGTTTTGTTTTTTTCTGCCGTATAAAGTTGAGTTGAGTTGACTAGCGCAAAGGAAGACTATAATGCAGTTTGTAATCAGGATGTGGTCATCCAGTGTCTACACAGACAAGGGTAAACCTTATTTTAATATATGCTAGACTTGCACACATATACATATTCATGAATGCCATAAATGTAGAGTGCAATCGCACTTATGAGTGCCATTGCTGAAACACACACACACACAATCAGGACAGATGAAGGTGACTCTCGGCTTCTCTCAACACATACAAGCCCATCTGCCTGCATTCCCCTCTATTTCTTGCCACACACACATACACACACAATGACCAGCTGACATAGTTCCAAGACCCCGGAGCGCCAACCCAAAAAAAAAAAAAAAAGTCTCCTTCTCACCACTGTGCTCATCTGTCTTAAAAGTGATTTTATCTGCAGCGTAGACACAAGATTTATTTTTTCTTCAAAGGAGGAAGAGTTCAGCCAAGAGTGTGACATAATGTGATTTGTTCTCGCAGGCATTTCTTGCACGTCAGTGTCAGGAATCTTAACTGGATAAGAGAGACAGCCACATTAGAACAAAAAAAAATCATAGTTTATTGAACAAGATATAAAAATAAATCTATTTGTGTTTTGAAGTGTCTGTAATACAACGTACTGCCTGGGGGGCTAGCTAGATACATCATACGCTGACGTGACACTTCATTAGGTAGACCTAAACATTCTAGTGACACATTACAGAGCTATAACAAATTCTGAAGATCGTAATGCTCAGTTTTAATTGAGACAGTATAGACAATGTTATTTGAAAAGTGATCGCACCACTGAATCTCCGAAAGGGACATGCATTTTCAGTTAATAGGCTAGCTAGTTAATAGTTAATCTAGCTAGCTAACTGGATGTTGCATTTGTGCCAGTTCTCAGTTTTTGCACATCTACACATCTCTGAATTTACTTAATAGGGTCTTTTAGCTATAGAAAGGGACAAAACATTTGAAAGATATCGAGTGGTAAGCAGAAAAGTAGAATGTGAGATGAAGCTGCAGCAAAGCCGGATAAGCGACATAAAAATGGATGGATGGATGGTTGGATGGATGGATGGATGGATGGATGGTGGAAAATGGATGCCGGAAAGAATGGATGGACGGATGGATGGATGGATGGATGGATGGATGGATGGATGGATGCATGGATGGATGGATGGATCGATGGATGGATGGATGGATGGACGGATTGACGGACGGATGGACGGACGGGTGGATGGATGGATGGATGGATGGATGGATGGATGGATGGATGGATGGATGGGTGGGTGGGGAAAATGGATGGATGGATGGATGGATTGATGTGGAAATAATGGATGGATGGATGGATGGATGGATGGATGGATGGATGGATGGTGGTGGAAAGTGGTTGAATGGATGGATGGATGGATGATTGATGGATGGCGGAAAATGGATGGTGGAAAGAACGGATGGATGGATGGATGGATGGATGGATAGGAAAAGAACGGATGGATGGATGGATGGATGGATGGATGGTTGGTTGGTTGGTAGAAAGAACGGATGGATGGACGGATGGATGCAGGAGTCCCTAACGTTGAGGCCTCAAGTGCATTTGTGCCCATGTTGCCCTCCAGCGGTGAAGTTTGGCCGCATGTCCAAGAAGCAGCGAGACAGCCTCTACGCCGAGGTCCAGAAGCATCGGCTCCAGCAGCAGCAGCGGGACCACCAGCAGCAGCCCGGGGAGGCGGAGCCTCTCACGCCCAGCTACGGCCTCTCAGCCAATGGCCTGACGGAGCTCCACGACGACCTCAGCGGCTACATGGACGGCCACACCCCCGACGGCACCAAACCCGACTCGGCCATCAGCAGCTTCTACCTGGACATCCAGCCCTCCCCGGACCAGTCCGGCCTGGACATCAACGGCATCAAACCCGAGCCCATCTGCGACTTTGCCCCCGGCTCGGGCTTCTTCCCTTACTGCTCCTTCACCAACGGAGAAACCTCCCCTACCGTGTCCATGGCAGAACTAGGTGAGACGCATCTGAGAGGGGTGGGGGGGCTAGAGAGGCAGAACAATGAAGTGGGGGGAAAAAAGGGTGGGGGGGGTGGGGGGGGGTAACGTAACGGTGGGGCAAACGATACAAAGGTTGCTTAAAATAGCAGGAGGTTGGAGACTCATCTCCAACACTCATTAAAAGAGCCTCTCTCTTTTTTTTTTTGTAATTAGTTTCCATTAATTAGGGCCAATCAGGATCCAGCAGGGCAGGCGTCGGGGGAAATCATTTTTTTTAGGCTCCCCTGTGCCGCGGAACCCCTTTTAACAGATGTGTTTTCAAAACCATTTAAATTCTTGTGCTCACTACTTGTCTCAAGGCAAATGTGACCTTTGTTTGAGTAACACCCCCCCAATCCCCCCCACCACCCAAACCCCCCCACCTACCCACCCCACTCCCATGCATTTGTGTCATAACCAGATTGGCTTTGCCTCCATCTCAATCTATGAGCTTTCCTGGAGGCAGTAAAAAGGAAATGTCACCATTTTTTTTTTCGACAACGAGTCAGAAAAAAATGCATTTTCCGTGGCAGGTCTCATCACTAAGGTCTTCCCTTCTTACAACTCGACTTGTGTTTTCAGAGCACTTGGCCCAAAATATCTCCAAATCACACATGGAGACATGTCAGTACCTGAGAGAGGAGCTGCAGCAGATGACCTGGCAAGCCTTCCTGCAGGAGGAGGTGGAGAGCTACCAGAGCAAGGTAGCTTGCTTGCTTGCTTGACCACGCGGCCGCCTGTGGAGCGCGGCGCCCAATTCAACCATCTCCCATCTTGTTGTGTTTTTCAGCCGCGGGAAGTCATGTGGCAGCTGTGCGCTATCAAAATAACGGAGGCCATTCAGTACGTGGTGGAGTTCGCCAAGCGCATCGACGGCTTCATGGAGCTGTGTCAGAACGATCAGATAGTGCTGCTCAAAGCAGGTATGACAGCTTGTCAACACGCACGCACGTGATTCTGATATTGTCACAAGGGCGTATAGCTGACCCGACTGCACAAAGACTTTCCTCCTTTCCTGAGCACCGCCACATCACAAGATGAATGTTTACAATGGTCAGATGACTCTGCTTCATTTCTTTTCACATTCATGTGCTCACGCTAACACATTCTGTCACACAGAACATGTATTCTTACAGGCCACAACATAAAATTAGAAAAGTAGTAAGTTGCCCACTTGCCATTAACTGTCAAGCCAAGACAATTACACTTTGTGTATTTAAAATATAAACATAACTTTGCCTTTGTTAAGTCCGCTAGCTTAATACTAACATACAATGGAAAATGCCTTAAATGGGCTAATGAATAGCATCAATAGTCGTCGTTTTATAACAATTTAGCAATAGATAGTTCAACAGTGTAGCAAGATATGTCAAAAGAAAAAATATTAATACTCACAGGCATGTATTCTTTATCATCTTCAAAAAAAACTACTGGTTCAGTGGACCCAATTCATGTTTTTTTTGGTAGCCCTCTTTTCTTCATGGGAAAATGCTTTTTATAGTCCTTTTTTAAATTTCAATAATTTTAAAGGGGGGAGTGGGGGGCAGTACACTTACAGGACTAGCTCAGAAAATTAGAATATTGTGATAAAGTCCATTATTTTCTGTCATGCAATTAAATAAGCAAAAATGCCATACATTCTGGATTCATTACAAATCAACTGAAATATTGCAAGCCCTTTATTGTTTTAATATTGCTGATTATGGTTTCTTCTTCTTTTTTTTTCTTTTTTTTTACTTGGTCTGAGGAAATATTCTAATATTTTGAGATAGGATATTTGAGTTTTCTTAAGCTGTAAGTCACAATCAGAAATATTAGAAAATAATAAAAGGTTTGCAATATTTCAGTTGATTTTGAATGAATCCAGAATGTATGGCATTTTTGCTTATTTAATTGTATAATGGCCGTGAATAATAATACAAATTATGATAATGATAATAATGTTTCAGATTTATATAGCGCTTTTCTGGACACTCAAAGATGCTTTACAATTATTTGAGGAATTTTGCTATTAGGGGGGATGGTCCAGTCCCTTTCCGCATTACTGAAGTTTAATGAGTCAGTTGTGAAACTCTTCTTCATGTGGGTCTGTACGTCTATATTGTACTGCCCCCTGGTGGCCAATCAGGCGCCCCATAAAGCGCACGACGTGGGGCTGCAACAGATTAATGATTTTTCCATTCATTTCAATAGGGAAAGATGATTTGAGATAGAAGTGTTTTGAGTTACAAACATTATACTAAAATGGGTGAACAAACTTTATAAGCAACAGCTAGTTCATGACTTCAATTTTGCCCCATAGACAATTTGGCTCTGTCAGCACCAGACAGAAAATGCCCCCCAATAAAGGCCGAATTCTGTGTATAGTTCTTATTGAACAGTATACCATTGAATGAGCGTTTTGTGTACCTAAAGTCGTGGCCAGTGAATGTACAGGTGCTTTTCATCCTCTAATGTCAGTTTTAATCATAAAACAAGTCACATAGTAGCACTACTAATGGCGGCTGTTGCATTTCCCTGATCCTGTTATCCCCTCCCTCGGAGAGCTACAAATTACAGGGTAGACAGAATAATTCCCCACTATCTTGTTCAATAAAGGTTGAATGAATAAGCGCTCTCGCCACTAAATGAAGCACAGTCGTTATCTGGCTTGTCATTATGGATGACTAGCCTTATGTCTGATGTTATCATATAATGTGGAGGTGCGTTTTATTCTCCCCCCGCTGACAGCTTCTTTATTTCAAAGTGTGTCTGTTGCTCATATTGTAAAAGCACGGCACATAGCGTAAGCACGTGTTTTGCCTTCCTGACTGATGTCTTACTGTTAAGGAGGGGGGGGGGGGGGGGGGGGGGGGGGTGAGTGGGAGGGAGGAACAACACAGCAATTCAGCATGTTGTTGCCGTCTGTCTCCACAGGCTCTTTGGAAGTTGTGTTTGTCAGAATGTGTCGTGCCTTTGACTCGCAAAACAACACGGTCTATTTTGACGGAAAGTACGCCGGGCCAGATGTGTTCAAGTCATTAGGTAAGTGGACACAACGCGCGTGTGCTCTTGTGCTACCGTGTGTGTGTGTCTGTGCGTGTTTCATTCCTTTCCCCTTGATGTACCAGCCAAAATTAGAATCTCCTAATCTGCTCCACACAATACTGAAGGCCTTGAAGCGAACTGGGCGTTCATCCCTGCTTTACCTGGCATCGCCCGCCGTCTCTGCGGCGCTTATTTATGCCAGGAGCGAGATGATAGCGAGGCACGGTTGCATCTGACTCCTGTAACTGTGGAATAAATACAGCCAGACAGAGCGCCTTTTGGGAGAAAGCTATCAAAACCATCACCGATAGGCTGACATAAAGAATCTCAGATAGCTCAAATAGCATTTTTGTCTAGCTGTCATGATATCACTGAGGCTTCCACCAAGGATTTTCCAACACTTCCAGCTTTTTTAAGGTGAAAAATGCAAATGGGTCCCATAGTGGTTGTAGACATGTTGAATTGTCCTCCTTGATGTAGTTAGCAACATAGTTAGTGGCTTTCCTGACATGCTCTACCCGTGCTGTGTATATACACACACATAGCTTGTTCCAGGTATTCACTAATATCTTGGAATTAGTGTAAATCATCATATGAAACTGGCTCAGCTTCACTTTTTTTCTTTTTAACATTCGTATGTATGTATCAATTTGATATGGTCCCAGAGCCCAAACTGTTCCAGTTAATGAAATTCTCTCTCTTTTAAAGGTGAAGCCCCCCCCCAACCCCCACCCCCCAAAAAAATAAAAAAAAATAAAAAATCTTGGCAATAATATGAAGCACCTCTCATCTAAATACAGTTTGTTGCATTTGTGGAATATGAGTTAAGCAGCAAAATCCAGCTGTTCTTATCCATATCAGAAGGCGGCCATTTTGCCACTTACTGTCGACTAAGGATGACATCACAGTTGCTCAGGTCTCAGGTAACAACCAATCACAGCTCAGCTTCAGAAACAAGGTGATCCGTGATTGGTCGTTGCCTGAGCCCTGAGCAACTGTGACGTCTTCTTCAGTCAACAGCAAGTGGCAAAATGGCTGCCCCCTGAAATGGGTAGAAACGCCTGGATTTTGCTGCATAATTCATATTCCACAAATGTATATTAATCAGAATGTCATGTTTAGACTAGTGAGGTCACATTTAACATTACTGTCAAGAAATGTTTAAGGTTGATTCCTCTTTAAGAGCCAATTCGATACATTTCTCGATACAATGCAAAGACGATATTTTAAAATGTATCATCCATGAGGCTGCTGATGTCACTATGATCATACTCAGACGCACGCACACAGCTGCCACTTTTGGGGGAGGTCGAGAAGATTGATAGGCCTCCCAAGTTGCAATGGCATTCGCCCCCTCTGCCAGATAATTGATTGAACTAAACGCCTAGATAGTGACCTAATTTTGCCTTGCATAACACCACCCAAGTGCCAAAACGCAGTAAAAGCGGTGCCTGTTCTGCTTAAGACGCACCCATGCGCTGTCAGCGTGCAGCTCTGTTATTCTTTATGTTTTCCTGCTCTTCCTCTTCCCTCCCTGTGTGCCTCTCTCCCAATAAAGATCAAGAGTGAATGTTGTTCTTTGGTCTCCCTCATCTGAAGCTCTCTCTCTCTGTCCTTTGCTGTGGCAGGCTGTGACGACTTGATCAGCTCCATCTTCGAGTTTGGGAAAAACTTGTGTTCGATGCACCTGTCTGAGGATGAGATCGCCCTGTTCTCCGCCTTTGTGTTGATGTCTGCTGGTAGGTGTCAGTCACAGTGCAGAAAAAAAAGAGAAAACACAGCAACCCCGAATTTGCCGTGACAAGGAACAAATGTGCCTGCTGCCTGTTTCTTTAAAAGTCAATACCCAAAATTAGCACCCTGAATTTACGTACTTTTCCCAACTACTGCACGGAGGTTGCTGACTAATGTGATCCTTTGACCTTACAGACCGATCTTGGCTCCAGGAGAAGGTGAAGGTAGAGAAACTTCAACAGAAGATCCAGTTGGCTCTCCAGCACGTCCTGCAGAAGAACCATAGAGAGGACGGAATTCTTACAAAGGTAACAACTAAATCTTTACACGTATATTTAACGTACAATGTTCAGCATTATACACAAACTAACTGCTCCTGAGATTTGCCATTGTTCCAGTCTACAACAGTGCAGCTCTAGTTATTGTTTGGTCTTCTAAACACAGATATATTACTTGTAACCAACAACTTTCAGACCAATTTATTGAAATTTGATAACTGAAGAGTGGTTAGGAATCAACCGTCTACAGCTGTGGAGCTCTAGTTATTATTCAACTGTGCAGCTCTAGTTATTTACTCTAAAAAAAATAGTACTTGTAATCAATGTGTGTTTCCATTACTCTCAAAATTGCACAAAATGTAAGTAACCAAGGCCACCGCTCCATAGACGCAGATGTCTTGAAAGTAATCATAACAAATTTGGGCGCCCACCTTCCTCAAACAAACCTCTCGCTTAAGCTTCTCTTGCGAGAATTACGAGATCTCACATGATGAGAAGCAAAACACTCTTCAATGGAAACACGAGTCACAGTTGTACTTTAGCAAAATTGTAGAAATATTGCTTTTATTTTTGCGAAAAACTGCAATGAAACAGCTAATAACAGACCAATTTAGTGAAATTCGGCAATTGAAGACTGGTAGGGGAAGCATCGGTCTACAACTGTGCAGCTCTAGTTATTATTGGCTCTCCTAAACAAATACTATATACATGTCGTCACTTTTCTGACTAATTTAGTGAAATTTGACAAATTAACAGAGGTTAGAAAAACAGATTAAAACTGTGCAGCTCTAGTTATTGTCTATACGAAACAAAGATATATTACTTGTAGTCACCTCTCAGACCAACTTAGTTAAACTTGACAATTGAAGAGTATTTAGGAATCACAGGTCTACAACTGTGAAGCTGTAGTTATTATTGTCTCTCTTAAACAAAGATGCATTACTTGTAGTCACCTTTCTGACCAAATTAGTGACATTTGACAAATTAACAGAGGTTAGAAAATAGAAATCAACAGTCTGCAACTGTGCAGCTCTAGTTATTATTGGCTCAGCTCTCCTTGTTCATAGCGGGGCCCACATACTCTATTTGGAACACCACTTAAGTTGCCAAATACGTTACCTCGCCTGATAAAGTGTTATCCCAACACTTCTCGGGGGACTTTTTCATGATGGCACACAAAATGCATTTGTATTGAAAGAGAAGTGGTGCCTTATCAATCGTAGTGTCAGGCTTCCTCACGCCTGAGCGCTTGTCTCAATATTTACACGTCAAGTTTGCCCCCATGTGGGAGTCAACACACGGTGAGGGAGGGGAGAAATGCGTTCCGGCAGCGTTGCTCCGCGTCCTCCTGGTCTTGCTGTGAATCTAAACAGCTTGTCTCTTCTCTGTCTCTCCCCACAGTTGATATGCAAAGTGTCGACACTGCGGGCGCTGTGCAGTAGGCATACAGAAAAGCTTACGGCTTTCAAAGCAATATACCCAGACATTGTGCGGGCCCACTTCCCCCCCTTATATAAGGAGCTGTTTGGATCAGACTTTGAGCAATCCATGCCCGTTGACGGGTAGCGTCCCTGCCAGGTGCCAGAGCGCCCACCGTAGGGGAATGTGGAGGAGGAATCTGAGACACTTTATATTGGTGCCCCGCACAAACCGGACTGGACAAGATGGCACGCTGCTCAACATCTTCTTATTCATCAAAGATGAAAGATGGTGGAGTTGCTTCTCGTGGTTTACTTCAGTGGTTCTCTTTGGAAGACTTGGGGAAGCCAACACCCAACTGTCCAACTTGAGGACAAACAATTTCTGCCCGTTTGAACCTGACCATCTTTTGCGCATTTCCGAGACGAAACTCAAGATGTAGGTCAATCATGCGTTCGTTCGCCAGGATTCATTTGAAGTTTGGAACTACATTGTGATGTATCTGACTTGAAATTGTACAAACCATTCATTTTGGTGTTCAAATCTTTCATTAGGCACTGAAACCGGCAATAATTGTCGCTCATATTCAAAGGTGAAATGCGCACATTTTGGTCACGTTCTGCTTTCTTGTTTTCCTTTCTCGTATTCAGTCGTACCTTTTTGGATGCATTGCTTTGGACACAAACTCACAGCAACTCTGAGGGAGGCTCTGTCGGCACGGCGATGCAATCGGCGCCTCTCTGTGGACAATCGTTTGAAGATTTAAAAAGAAAAAACACACACAAAAAAGAAGAAACATAGAATTCTGGTAATTCTACTGAAATGATTTTAGCTGTCAAAAACCTCCATCCGCCATTGTTGCATAGTGAAATCATGTAAGGCCATCTGCTATTAATCCTTCTCTGGACGGGTGCCCTAGAGAAGCACGGGGCACCAACACAATGAAAAGGGTCCATTCCACCTGTTTTATAATGTACTACAGGGTATATGGTCATAAGTACTTACTATACAGAAAAAAAAGTAATGTTTATAGAATCTATTTTAAATAACATGTATGATATTCGTAGTTAGACGATTCTTAATTGTTCAATTGATAAGGCACTTTTCTTTACACCTTTGTTTAATTTAAGACGTGTATATTTACCTAGTGATGTGTTGCATGTGCACAAGAAGAAATCCAAGTTGAACCACGGCCGCAGAGGCCAGTCCTGGGAGCTGGAGACGGTCATGTGTGTGGCGGGCGGCTCGGCCTTGCTGCTTTGGCGGCCGTGAGAAGGCAGATGAGAGACGTTCCAATCTTACTTGAATTGCTTCACGTAATTGAATTGTTGAGGTAAGCAAAATTTCAGACGCACGCAAGTCAGTGCAGTGCAGGTATAAACGATTGTAGAATTCCACTCAGTATTAATAAATCAGTCTACCGTTCGACACGACAGGTTAGAAGCACAATCGGAAAAATATCCTTAAATGTATTATATTCTTTGTGATCAACTTTTATAGAGTATACCGTATATAATCATACTTGCAGTTATTCATACTCTGGTCAAATTACAGTAAAGTGACTTCCTGTTTGATGAATGGGTGACTTTTATTGTGGATTAATTCACATTTTCACAAATCAGGACTCACTCTTCTTTTTGAAACTGAAGCCTACTTTTTGGGTATTTATTAATGCGAAGGAAGACTTGCCAATTTCATACACATTTCTGAAATAACCGGTTTGCTTAATTTACCTTTTAATTATTTTAGATAAAAATATTTTAAAAATCTTCATGATAACAGTGATTAGGGCCCAACCGATATGGATTTTTTTAGGCTGATGCTGGTGACAATTTTTGGCATTTAAAAAACTATATAATGTATTTTTTTTTCTCCAATGCATTTCAGTGGACGTCAATTATACACAGGTTCCCAAAATGCATTGCATTGTTGGGCTTCCTTGAATTTGTCCAATGAAAAATTTCCATTATCAAGAGATACCCGTTCAACAAATACAATTTCACATAATTTGGCCAGTGTGTGAATCATTTTGGACTTTTACAGTATCCTAAAGAATTAGCAGATGACGAGTGATATACATAATTCTATTCTGGGATTTTGCATCTCTGCAGGATTTTGGCAACTACTCATTTCACTGGTGCACCTCATGTTTTGTCCAGCAGGTAATTATTTACAAACCAAGCCAAGTGATCACTGACTGCAATCCAATTGTTCCATCTAGTGGAAGGCAGCGATACAGCAAGCAACTGCCTAGTGCTTATTAAAAAAAAGAAACCTCACTGAAATTTTTTTATTGCCGTTTGTGGAGCGGCTTCATCTGCCTTCTCAAGCCAACAACGCAGAAGCAACAATGAAGGGAAAGTGAATATTCAAAGCCTTGTCTGGTCGTAAAGCTTCTATTTTTGTAACACATTTTATTTTTTTTTTTGGTTAATGAACTCAAGAAAGAGAGGAAAGGAGAGCGAGGGGAAAAAGATGTCAGATAGCACTTAACTATATTCCTGCAATAATTAGACTAGCAGTCGTTTGTACAATTAGGGAAGAGAAGCATAAAACGCTAGGACAAGTGCTATTTTCAGAATGCTTTGTTGTTGTGCTTCTGTTTTTGTTGAGTGTGTCTTTCTTGTTGGTGTGCTCGTAAAGTGATAGAACAAACAAAACAAACAAACAAAAAAAAACCTGAATGTGCCAAACAGTAGTCTGCTTTCTGGTCTGTTATGTAGAATGGACTCCTAAAAACATTCCAGCAAATTCAGTAGCGACTCTCGAGGAAGAACTTTATTTTTAAAAGGCAACATAAAAAAAAAATGAAAAAGACGAAAAAGATATCCCTTTAGATGCATGCCACCACTGTCACCAACCATGACTTTGAATCCAGTTTTGATTTGCTGCTTGCACACCATCATTCCTCTGCCGTGCAATGTGCGCAAGGTGTTAGTTAGCTTACTACCGCCTTGCGCTGTCACCCCTCAGGGAAGAGTTTCTTTTTTTAGTTCTGCTTTGATTGTTGCATTATTGTTTGTGTTAGGGCTGAAACAACCATTTTGGGGGGAAAAAAAATAAAAAAATTGGAATTTCTTTTTTTCCCCCAATATTGGGTATGTGATTATTGGATTTATTATACGTTGGGTACTTTGGTTTTATAAGTGTGGCTTTATGCTAAAATGAACAGAAATTAATATGACGGACAGTTTACTCATCTGCTTACTCTGCTAGAGGTGTCACGATCAGATCATGTGATTAAAAATTGGGGCTGATCACGTGAATCTTCAGCTGATCGGTATTAGCTGAAAAAAAAAACTGATATATATATATATATATATATATATATATATATATATATATATATATATATATATATATATATTAGGGGTGTGAAATGCGTAGTAGCTTACAATACGATTCATATCACAATTCATGGGTCACGATTCGATTCGATTAATCCCGATACAAATTAATAATTAATTTTTGCTCAAATTTAGAATATACTAATCAGTAAACTTGTACATGTACACTCATATTTGTATGAAAATTTATTATTTATTCATCTGAAACTTCAGTCTTATAACTGTGAGCTATTGTATTTAAATAACAGGTTGTAATATTTCATGTTTGAACAGCCTTGAAATAAAATATTAAGACTTAATGTTCCGTTAATATAAAATTTTTACATGATTAATGTGTGAACCCTTACCCTAAGTAAGACGTTTTGTTGAATATTTTTCCATCAAAAATTGATGTTTAAAAATCGATTCAGATTCAAAATTGCGTGCTGTAATATCGTGATATATTGCCGAATTGATTTTTTAACACCCCTAATATATATGTATGCCTACCAACTGACTAAAATAAAGCTTTTTTTTTCTTTCTTTCAAAATTATAGCCTTTGCAGTTCCAAATTTGCCTTCAACAACTGTACGCCGCCGATTTTGATTCAATGAATTGTTCAGCCCTAGTTTGTGTTCAGGGATGCTCCACCGCGAACGGTTGAGATTATCGCGTGAATCGCTTGAGTTCCCGCGGGGGCCACTCATACACCGCTGCGCCCCTGAGGTCAAGCTAATGCCAACACATAAAAAATGAAATACCACAAAACCATCTTTAAAAAAAAAAAAATCAGTTTTCTCAGTAGTCATTAAAAAAAAAAATAATAATAATCTGTTTTAGATGAAGGTGTCATCAGGGTCCCTCTTTGTTAGCAAAACCAAATATTCTTATGCAATACTAAATCTGTTTGGGTTGTAGTCTTTATGCTGTACCGAAGTAATAATCTCTTGTTGTGATGCACAAGCCCTGTACCACGAGTAAAACCTCAGTCTCCCAGCAGAACAAACTTTCCAGTCTGGAAACGTGCGAGACAATCCAGGAAGGAGAGAACCGGCCGAGAGGATGAGGATGAGGATGAGGATGAGGATGAGGATGAGGATGAGGATGAGGTGTTTCCGCTCAGGGAGGAGACAGCTAGAGACGCTCACACACATCAAGAGGTGGAGTTTTTCCTGATTTTATTTATTCTAACTGCAGGAATTTTGCTCAAAAAAAAAAAAAAAAACAACCAAGAAGAGTGTGTTTGAGTGTTTTGTAATATATCCTACAGTATAAAACAAGCAATATGGCCTTGTGGTGTAATTACGGGTTTTGCCTGACTTGACTCCAAAACGTTTCCAAGTAATAAATCGGCCGCGTGCGTGTCCGAACATAAAAAAAAAAAGTGTCCAAGCGGCGTCTTTCTGTACATTCACGCTTGATGAAGCGAGGGATTGATGTGTGCTAAGTGTGCTATTCAGTCAATGTATAGTCCAAAATGCTCCTCCTGTCTCTGCTCTGTTGTCTCTTTGTAAAAAGCAATAGTTTGTTTGTGTGTATGTGCCTGTGTGTTTGTTGTCGGTGTGATTTTAATAAATGAAAAAAAACAAAAGAACCCAGACAAGGCTTTAATAATTACAAAGGAACAGGGTTACGTGGATGGGAAGGTTTTTGTTCTATATACAGGTATTTGTTTTGTTTTGTTTTTTTGGAAATGCTGAGCTCAATCCATCCTCAGTAGGTAGCAGTTTATAAAAGTGTGACATAACGTCTTCAACAATGCAACTGGACTCGTTGTAAGACATTTATATTGATAATTATTTCATTCTATTTATACTTTTTTTTTTTTTGCATTTTTATTCGATTTTGGCTGGAAGAAATGACCCCTATAATGAACCAAAAATGGTTCCTTGCCCTCTGACTTGACAAAATGAGTGATCAATTGTGAACATGTTATGTCACGCTTCCGGTTTGACCGTCATGTGTGAACAAAAAAAAAAAAAAAAAAAAAAGTGCCATTTTTCCAAAGCACAGCTGACAAAGATTCAAAGTAGGAAGCTAGTTTTCACGCGGGGAAAAATGAAAAGCAACTTTTTAGCCATAATTGAATGTTAAGCAATAATATATGTCTTTGGATTTTTCTTTTCTTTCTGTGCATATTATTCTTTGAGCATCTGCATGTAAATACACTTCTTATTTATCATCTTCGGCTTGTTTTATGGTTGTTGTTTTTTTGAAGTTGCATCTGGATATTTGACCAGGTGGAGAACCAAGAACTTGACATGGCCTGTAAAGTTGATTCTCTCACTTATTGCTCGCTCTCATCCGCTGCTGTTCACTCACCGTATTTAATATTATTGATCACGTGTATAAAGGTAGCTTCTGTCTGTATAGGTAAGAGGGGGAAGAAAAAAAACTGCTACTAAGGCCTACCCGATGAGAATATTTATGTGTTAATCAGCTGCACCATATTATATTGATAACTCGAGTTTGCTTCCCTCATTTAGGATTAGTTAGGATTTAGGGTGTGCTGATTTATTTTGTGTGGTGCTAGGTACGTTTGTGAACAAATTATTGATTACTAAGCCTGGCCACCCTATTAGTTGATTCATTTCACTGCAGACAGTATTAATCTCGATATTAGGACTGGATTAATGATAACAAAAGCGGTAAAAGTTACCCGGCCAGTACCTGTATCAGCGTACTCGACTTGGGATAATAACGGGGGACAAGTCTGAAACGCTTCATGTAAAAAAATTTTTTAAAAAATGCTTAATGTCTGAGAATCCTTGATCGTCTCGACTCATGCACAATTAACTCATTCAGTGCCATTAACGGCTATAGACGTTAAAAAAAAAAAAATTGAACTGGGCTGGCAGTGAATGAGTTAAATATTCAAGTGATCACCCCAATATTGTGGATTTGATGGATATCATTTTGGTGATGATTAATTGCAGTTTTCTATAGTGAGCGTGTATGGTGAGAAAAATGCTTAACGTTTATCAAACCCAAAATATCAGGGCAATTTTGATATATTGAGCGGGTGAAGTGCACAGTAAATTCTGTAGAGTAAATTTGACTCTAAATAGAGTCTAAATAGAGTCAAATTTACACTTGGAAGAGAATAAAATACAGTAATTTTTCCTCAAAAGTATTTTTCATGTATATGAGAGAATTTGCCTATCGCATGAAAAAGAAATTCAGAAATTCTCAGTATTTTGCAAGGAGATTTTGAGTAAAAAAAAAAAAAGTTATACAAGGGTTGAGGAATGAACTCACAACCTTCAACTTGCCACTCCTACTTTTTGCTTATATCCAAAAGTTTCCAGTTGATACGAGCGATATAATAACACAGGAGGAGATGTATTGCTGTGATGATTGATTTAAGCGACATTAAGTTGTTGTTTTTTTGTTTTTTTTATCCTAACATTAAGCGTTTTAGACTGTCCCTAATAAGGCACTTATTTCCTTTAGCTAGTATCTGCTAAGTAACAAGCTATTTAATGATGCTTTGTGGGAAAAAAAAAATAATGTTCAAACTGATGCAGCTGTGTTTTCTTTCTCTTTGTCCGATTTGTAAGTTTTAAATGAAGCAACAAAAACTCTTTGAGGCTGTAGTTTGTGGAGTATTTACTTCTCTCGTGATTACATAGATGCTCACATGATGCAGTGAAGCGGTGCTGAGATCAGGCAGTTTGCTTTTATTTCGTTGCTAATTCGGAAAGTCGGAAGCGAACGCGGAAGGCCGTTGGAGGACGTTTGTTCTCCACTGTAGCAAATACGAATATGCTGGCAATAATACGCAGTGTATCACACTGAGTGCCTCTCGGTGTAGCAAAAGCGCAAATGTGGTTTTGATTGTCCTTTTTTGGGGGGGCGGGGTTACAAGTTCTGTATACTGAATTGTGTTTTGTTCAGTTCTCATGCTCACAAATTAGGGTTTTTTTGTTTGTTTTTTTACATGTGAAACATTTTCATGCAGTGTTAAAGGATTTCAATGTACGGACTCATTCCTCTCACCTTGTTTGAGTGGCAAATAAATGCTCATTTTACACACAGGTTACCTGAAAAAAAAAAAAAAAAAGAACAAAAGTACGTCAGTCCTCTTTTTTTGGTTTTGTAGGATTTTTAACACTTGATGCATTGTGTACATGGGGTTCTTTTCATGTTGTGTGTTCCGTGTTCGGTCGTGTGACGAGAAGGTCGAAGCAGAGGTGGAGTCGTTCTTTTATTTTATTTTTTTTCCAAGCAAGAGCAACGCAAATTGAGGGAAAGCTCAAATGGGCGTGTTGGTTGTCACCAATTTTCAAGTCACATGTTTGCTACTGATGTTAAATTGGGGGCCAGATGCTCATGTAACCTTTTGAATCCAGCTCTTTTGAACTCTCTTTTAGCAGGTAGTCCATTCACAAACGTAGTTTTGCTCCTTCTTGTCTGATGATTCTTAAATATGAAAATAAGTATTTTGATTCATTTTGTAAATACGGCTGTAAAGAAAAATAAGAAATTTAATGTTGTCTTTTAAATACTTTTCATTCTAATATGAATGTTGTTATATTGTACTTAGAAACTGTACCTTTAATATTACCTTTATTAAAAGTGCATTGGACACATCGGTTTTAGATGTGCTTTATGTGCTGTTATCCCATAATAAAATTTACCGCTTGTAATGGGCTTCTCTTTCTTGGCTCTTTTCTTGTCTTGTTGTTTTAGCTGTTTTATAAATTAATTGAGTGGGGAAAGTCATATTTGTATGTTACAACAGATGAATGTTTTTCAAATCACATTCAGTTTTTTAAAACACTTGGGCAAGAAAAAAAGGGGATTTATTTTTTTTTTTGTATATTTAAACGTAATGTTTTTCAAACTGCACAATATTGACCTACAATAATATACAAATCGTTTTGCTCAATAACATTTGGGAAACTACAGTAGCTACACAAGTCATTACTGACCAATTTAGTCAGAATCCGCCAGAGGGCGGCACTGTGCACAGAGCGACAACAGTTGATATTTTGCCTCAGTAGAAGAAAACAACCCGGCTTGTTTGCTATCTGGCTAGCTAACTGATTCAGTTCTCTTCACGTGCTCCTCCTGCGTACCGTCATTCAACGAGTCAGTGGCGATGATGGACCCGGTGTGGTGAGTAAATATCGAAGTCATTTTCTGCAAAAAGTAATTCAGTATCTGACAATACGCCGTAACTTCGATGTTGTTACCGTCGCGCATCCTGTTTAGTTCTTGGTGAATGTACAGCTATGACGCCATACGAATCGATGATGCTGTAACCGGGGGACAAAATGGTGACGTAAGAAGACGCGTTGCACCAACGTTATTTCTTTTATTTATTTATGGTGAATTGATATAGAAAGTCTGCCCTGGGGGCCGGGGGGGGGGGGGGAATACTTGGTAATACGCACCTCAATAATCGAGTAGCCATAAACTTTACTGTTACTACTTGTAATAATTACTTGCGTAAATAAGTATTCAAACATAAATTGCTGAGGGCTCCAGACTGCACTTAAATGGTGGCATTTTGCCCCTAAAAGTAGTGACAGTGATTTGTACTTTTACCGGCGCATGTGTGACGAATAACTCATTAATGTCCAAATAGACAAAAATATAAAATGAATTTGCGAATTTAAATATTGCCAACAACATCACTTTAAAACATTTTTAGAGTAAAATAACACACTTATCAGTCACCTACAACAAATTTAACACTTGTGAGCAAATTGTGATGTTTTACAAGGCAGAAATTATTGACAGTATAAGTTTGAATACATATTCAATCGTAATGCCCTGTTTCATTACTCAAAAACAATGTGTGATTGGTCATTATTTTCAGTCGACACAAGTGGCAGAATGGCCCCCTGAGAGAGAGAGATAAAAACGGATGGATTTTGTTGCTTAATTAATATTCCACAAACACTCGTGTTAAGACTAGTAGGGGCACATACGACATTCTTGTAAAGAATTGATTGAAAAACACTTCTAGATTGTAAAAGGAAAACATTATAATGACTAAGTAGTACGTTATTCTTGTGTAACAAAATATATAAAATGTATATGAACTGTACCAAAATTTAATGCATTCTTTTAAGGGAGGACCCTCCTGTACCCGATGCTCCCTTTTTCACCAAAGATGTTTACGATCAATATTCCCTTGCACCGAGTGTTATACAGCTGTGGGCTTCTCTACAAAGGTACTGTATGCTAATTTATTAACTAATGATCTCAATTCTGCAAAATTATTCATGTAGGTACAAAAGTGTTTTGGCAATGAGAGTTTTCCCTTTACATAATGGATTTTAAATAAGATGTGATTTAAGTTTCTGCTTTTAGAGGTTTAAAAAAAGGTGAAAATTAGAACTCTTCAATTAACTTTTCCATTCATTTTTCTCTTTACCCAAGCCCTACAGGGAATGGCAGCACACAACCAGAATGTAGCACTCAGTCTGGACCAAAGTCTGCTACCAAAGAAGTTGTGCAGTGCAAAGATAGCATAAGCAGCAGCAAAGATGACTCCGCCTTGGACACTGACACTTCCTTCACAGACGTTGCCAAGGAACCAACAGAGGAATGTGAAAATCTTCCAAAAGATTTTATATCGCCCAAGCGGGTAAAAAACGAGGCAGATGATGTTTTCCCTCAACCCAGGCTGCCTTATCCGTGCATGTCCAGCCTGTCAAGCAAAGAGCAGAGGACGTATCTTATCTTTTTGTGTAGTAAGAAGCCCAGGGATCCTCCCCAGGTGACGCTAATCTCCTTTAATAGTGCTTTTCATCAGGCTACTCCTTGTTGCATTCATTCACTTGATGCTGGTATTTCAGTACCTGAAAGCCAGAGTAGACCACGAAGTGATGCAATTTCAGAGGTACTTGCAAGATGTGGCCAAAATATGCGCACAGGACTACGGTTTCATATCACAGGGAGCGTTGCAGTATGCAGAGGTACAACAGTGACTGCACATAATGTCTTTTTTTTTTTTCTTATGACACTAAAAAGTAATAAACCCTTATTTATTTATTTTATTTTATTTTTTTTTTTTTTTGGTCCTCAGGATTATTTGAAGGCCCGTTTGGAGTATATCCAAACGTTACCTCAGCTTTATCAGATATGCGAGATGACTAGTTTGACCGGCGGAACGTTCGACCCGGCACTGTCTCTCACCTTTGAAAAACAACTCGTTGTCATGGTAATGTATTCTCACTCAGGCTGTTCCAGCCATTTTTGGAGCCGTTGTGTATAATATGCTTGCTCTGCTGTGGTTTTTAACTTCAACTCGAGTCAGTTGAATTGCAAAAGTGTTCTTTTTTTATGTTGGTTCCTTTTCTTTATTTGGACCCTTTTTATCTCCCCAGGGCAGTGTGGATATCGCAGGCTGCGTGATAATGCCTGCTGATGCACAGCTTGCAACGGATTATCAGAGTGTTTCATCAGAAAATCCTCCAGCCAAAAAAGCTAAGGACATGCACGCTGTAAGCAATTGTTTCACTTTTCTTACTTTTTTTTCTTTTTCTTTAATTACTCCAATAAAGTAAGGCACAAAGATTCTTTTTGTGCCTGCGAGAGTGAAGATTCATGACCGGGGGTCATTTTGGCTGTGGCAGTTTTCACAAAAGACACCAGGGGGCGTCCAAGTGTTCTTCTCACCGCAGCTATTGTGTTGCTCTGCAGGCAATCAGCAGCGATAATAATGCAGAGAAGCTGTGCGTCCGCTACGAGCCACACGTGTGCCTTACCCGAGAGGCCCTGCTCACACTGTTGGACAACCACGGCCCTGACTTTGATCAGAGATGGGAACTTCCTGTTTGCATTAGAGTTAACCAGGAGAGAGGTGCAGTGCTGTTATTGTGATATTTGGGATTTAAATGTTTTTTGTTGTTTTTTTGGCGGGGGTTCAGAGATGTAGAATATGAAAACAATTCTTTGGGATTTTCAAATATGGATCCTTGTCATTTGTCATTCCTTCAAGATTAGATTACAGCGTCATGACTCGTGATTACAATCTGTCATGAAGTCCTTTATCATTTGTAACTCACAGGTGCGGGTCCGAAGAAGACAGTTTACATAGAATCACCCCTAGTGGACAATGAAATAACCGTCAGACAAAAGAATCTCATCTACCATGAGGAGAGTTTGAAGCTCTCCTTTGTAAAGCAGGGCAAAAGGAACATGTTCCATTTAATGACGGAACTTCCTGTGGACAATCGGGAACCCTCACGGGTATCTGGCACTCACTTTTGTTATTGCATGTTTTTTTGTTTGTTTGTTTGTTTGTTTTTAATGACATTTTGCTTGCAAACCAGGAGGGATCCCAAAGAAATGCGAAAACCGGCGATGACCTCGACTTTGGGGTGGACCTCACTGACCTGGAGACTTTCGGGGAGGCACCTCTCACGACAGTGCAAGATACGCAAAGCAAGCAACTTAAACGTGCTCAAAGTGCGGATGCGCCACCTCCAAGCAAGATGAAACGGCTCACTGATCCCCTCAGCCGTAGTTCACAAGAGGAGATGCGCAGCTCCGTGACAAATCTCGAGCATTACCCGGCAACAGAGCAGATGATTCCGACGGTTGTCAGGGAAGCTAATGAGGCAAAGCCGGCGTACGAGTCTGATCAAGAAAGTGATCAAGAGGATGACAGACTGATCATCGACGACTCAACTTCACCATCTCAAGCCACGACGCCCACCACGTGCCCCGCCGAACCCGCTTTTGAGTCATCGCCATCGCCCTCTCCTAAAAAGCGGACTGCACAGAGGCAAGCGTCCAAAAGAGCGACGGCGCCGGCCGACCAGCTGGGGGAGATCTTGCGCATGCAGACGGCCATGTTCAGCACCGCAAGCGACGCGGCCGCCAAAAGCCCCGCCTTGTCCCAGGAGATGGTCACGCCCACCCGATGTGCGGAAACCCCGCGCCACAGCGTCCCGCTGTCCTTAGTCAAACCCTGTGTGACCTCTTACTTGGAGCGAAGCCGGCACCAGAGTGAAGAAACCTCGGCTGCGCCTCCAGTGATCCACACCAGTTCTCCAGAGAAAAAAAGTTAGTGGCATTACTTTAGGTCACGCAAAGTCTTAAAATCATCCTTTATTTATCTCCAGAGAAATAGCATAAAATAGCAGTAATAGCAAAAATAGCATTTTCATTAACATTGCATTAAATGACTGGCAATTTTCTATTCTAATTTCTGATCGTAAAATTACCGTTGTGAGTATTGATACCTTGAAATAAAGCAGGGTATTGCCCTGCTCATCCATATTAAATACGTAGTAATTGATTTAATGTGAATAAATAATCAAATCAAACTTTATTTATATAGCACCTTTCATACATTCAAATGCAGCTCAAAGTGTTGAACAATTAAACCACTGCATGCTCTGTTTGGCACATGCATATTTGCAGATTTTTTTAATTTTTTTTTTTTAATAAATACATACATAATTTTGGGGTTACATTTAATCCCCCCCTCTCCCCCCATGCATGTCAGTAGGAAGATAAATGTATGTTTTTGCTACCTTACTGTTTCTACAATGAAGATCCTGTAAAGTGAAAATAAATGTCTTCTATTCTAAATTTGGCACATCACAGAGACAAGTGTTAACAACCCTGTCAAAATTTAAAAGTAAAGAAAAAAAATCACCAGTTATCTTAAAGAATTCTGAAAAATCAACCCCTTTTGAAATAGATTGTACTTTGTCGAGCGTCTTCCTCAGCCTACACGGCACCGTTGAGCTTTGACAATCAATCTTCTTAAAGTTGCACTATATCCTGCTTGGTGAAAAAAATAAAATGAAAAAACTGACTTCGCTCTTTCAACTTCTTTCCATGTCATGTCTGCACTGACAGCCAATAACGAGGCACTCTAAAGTGGCCACAGCAGTCAGTTGAAAATCTGGTCCACACAATGTCTGACAAATCTGATAAACCCCCCCCAACCCCCCTGTAAAAGTATTGTGTAATATTTAAGTGCTACAACATTATGCAGTTTGAACATTAACACTGCTTAGAGAACAATGATTAATTAACAGAAGTTAAGATTAAATACAACTGTAAGTACAACGATTATGTAGTGTTTTTTTTTTTTTTTTTTTTTTTTTTTTTTTTTTTTTTTTTTTTTTTTTTTTAAGGGTTACTCGTACTCTTTGATACCTGACCTGCATTTTTCACAGAAATCTTGTCTGAGGAGCTGCAGGCTGGCTCTGAGGACGAACAAGACTACACGTCCCCGGAGACGGGCAACCTGCTGTACAAGCTGTACAGTCTCCAAGACGTTCTCATCATAGTGCGCAGCTCAGTCTGTCTAGCTCGACCCAAAGTAGCCGTGAAAAATCCAAGCGAGGTATGCATGTCAAAGTATGTGCAACTTGAATATAAATTTGGCTGTTTCAAGCTAATTATTTCTTAATGAACTATCCTTCAAACCAGTTTGTGCCGGTGCACATTTTGCCCAAGTTGAGCTACCAGCTGTGCTACGGGGTCGAGTGTCTGAGTAGCAGCGAGGCTTGCTATCTGTGGACGGAGACGGCGCTTCATTCCAGTACAGTTTCCTTCGTAGGTAATAAAAAAATGAAGTTGCATTTATGTGGCTTTTAAGGAGATTTTTTATTTTTTTTTCTCCCTGCATTGAATGAGGCAAGCGGAACCTCCCACATAAACCAATAGAATAGTCCTTAGATGACTCACCGCCTCCTCCCACTGTAGACTGATTCAAGTTTACGCTGTTGCCATAACAACAGCCACAACCTAAACGCAACCTCAGTCCTCAAGATACAGGGAAGATTGTACCAGCTTAAGGCTTTTTATTGTGTAGTTGCTCATCATGTGGTTTATGCTTTAAATATTTATTTAGTTTATATATTTTTTTATTTATTTTTATTTTTTCTATCTATTTACTATTAATTTATTTTTATTTATTTATTTACTATTAATTTGTTGCCATAATTAATTTTATGTTTTAATACATAAGTCAGGTCACAGTTGCAGTGCACATTGCGAAACATGGGCATAACCAAGGACAACCTCTCCGATAAGACGTATTTTTAGAGAATCACTTCATATTTTTTCAGTCTCCTACTGACGCGTCAGTGTATTGAGCTAAATAGGAAAAATAAAGGCTTACGTAAGCGGCCCAGCTGATACAAGACTTCCGCCTTTGTGGCTGATGGCTCATCATGTGGTCATCGCTTATTTGTCTATTTGTGGCTTTCATCCAGTTGGTGACTGAGGGAGGATTTTGTTGAAGATATGGCAGATGTTGCACTCGTTTGTCAGACGCCGCTACGGTGTTGTTGTCGGAAAGCGCTTGTTGTTCTGCACTCATTAGCTTCCCCGCTCTCCTTTTCTTTCTGTGTAGCTCACATCAATCCGCACTCTTCTAAAGTAGCGCTGCTCAAAAGGCTGCCTGACGCGTGGAGACACAACATCTCCTGTGGCTTCAAGTGAGTCGTCGGCTTTGCGGGATGATTACCATGAAACTGATCGCCCTCCTCGTGTGATGATCCCACTTAGGAGTTTATGAAAAATCTCATCAAGCAAGCAGCTAATCAGCAGAATCACAACAGCCTCGTTTTTATCGCCATCGGCTTTTGGCTTTGTCAACTTAATGAGTGTTGGGATTGTCCAAATCAGCAAAGTGACACGTGCTTGTTTTTATGTTGACAGGCCGGTGAAGTCACTAAACATTCTGCACCACCTTCTGAAAAAGCTGACAAAGTAAGTTGCTGACGACGCGAGACGTAAAGACAACAAACACTTGAGATTGTTCGTGCTTGGCCACATTTCAGATCATTATTTCTTTGCCTCGTGACTCATTGTAACAGATTTTCATTGACTTTTTTGGTATCAGCAACCTCTCAAACGAACTTTGGTAGCAAATTGATTCAATTTGCAAGTGATGACCTTTCCGTAGAATTGATTTTGCCATCTTGTCATAATCCGAATGCTTCTTGCCCTGGCAAACATCTAATCAAGACAAAAGTAGCAGCTGGACATGCGATAAACTAAAACAGGGATGTCAGACTGCGGTCCTCGAGGGCCGGAGTCCTGCAGGTTTTAGAGGTTTACATACTCGAACTGCAGCTGATTCCAATTAACATAATTTTCATTACGCTTCTTAACGTAGCTTTTATGCTTTCAGGTCGATGCTATTTACTGCTTGGTAAAATACATTTGTGAATGTCATTTATATTTAATATATTGTACTGGGTAGCCAGACACTTTCCCAGGTGCCAAAATGCATCATCACGTTTCGGTGGCATCGCAAAAGGCCAAAGAAGCAAAGCAAGCTTGTAGAATCTTTTTTTTTTTTTTTTTTTTGTTACAGCTTAGAAACATGACGCTCGTCAGCTTACAGAATTGCGCAACTCGTGCCTCACAATCTACTATCACAATCCATTCTACTTTTCACATTCCAGTCACCTAGAAAAAGTCACACTGAATGCATTGCCACGCCTCCTGTGATGTAATGTGTGTGTGTGTGTGTGTGTGTGTGTGTGTGTGTAGAATGGAGGAAGGGCAATACCTGATCACCCACAAAGCAGGCGAACCTTTCGTGACCTTGTTAAAAGCGTCCGACGGCAAAGCGAGTCGAACTGCCTACGACTTGCACCAAGTCCACAGCGGTCTCCCCCGGACCCCCGCCGCCGGCCCCGTGCCGTGGTTACCCGTGGATCCCGCCGTGGTGCTGCCCTTCCACAAGAAGCACGGCCGCGTCCCGTGCTTGTTCCCCCCGCATTCTGTGCCACAGGTGAAACATGCAAACAATCACGCTGTCAATACGTTAAGAGCATTTCTTAAAAGACTCTCGGCCAAGTTCTCCTGAGACTGGCTGAACCAGTGCCAATGCTGCGTGCCTGTAATTGCAGAACAAGCAATACAGTAGAGAGCAATGCAGTGTCAACTATTCCACATTCATTACATGCCTGTCTAAAAATATCGAGTAAAATCACAAATTAGCATTATATGTCTTGTTTAGAGCTGTCAAAATTAATCGATTAATCAACAACTATTGCAGTAATTGAGTTATTGTTTGGAGTCATTTTTTAATTTAAAATTGTCCAAATCCTCATATTTCAGCATATAAACAGTAATTGTTCACTGATTTATGTAGTCCCTCATGTAAGAAAACTTGGAAAACAATGACCAAACTGGGAACATCATCAATCAACCTTTGTTTTTTGTTTTTATCACTAGATCACTATACAAATACGAAGTACAAAATAAAAACCAATCAGGGGAAAAAAATGTTTTTATAATAGCATTCCCTCGTTTTTTCGCAGGTCACTTTTCGCGGCCTCGCTGTATCGTAGATTTTTTTTGGTGTGCAATTTTGCATGCATTTTCTTTACAGTCATGTACCTATTTTCTAAAATTTATGAAAGATTTGAACATTAAGAAGTGTGAGAAAATGTAAATGCCCGGTTTTGGTGAGGGGTTTTAGAGCCTTAAAATATTTATAATAAATGTAAAACAAAGCTAACTACTTTGCGGATTTCATTTATTGCGGGTATTTAAGGGAACCTAACCCCAGTTGAAAACAAGGGAACACTGTACAATTATAATGCAAAATTAAAATGATGAAGATTCTAAAAATATTCTAGAGTGACAACACTATTTTTGTTCAAAATTTTGCTGGTGCAGTTCAAATCATAAAAATGAAGATCTGTCATGTGCTGTGCTTCTTGCAGCAGGCCCCAGTAGCTGGAAAAGAAGCAAGACCGTCCAAGCCAAGCGGGAAGAAGAAGAACAAGAAAAAGAAAAAACGCTCAGCGAATCGCAACAACTACATTCAAAAACTCATCCAACATTCAGTGTAACATCACACTGGAGACACGTTGCACTATGTAAACTACATGTATGTTTTTTAATATATTTATTTTCTATAATTGTATGAAGATTAATAAATTTAAAAAAAAAAAATTCAAATGTTGTGTGGTGACCAGTTTAAATCAGTATGTTGACAGAAAAGATTATTGAACAAAGCAGAGTAGCTCAACTTTGCAGTGGTTGCTTGTTCGACTGGGTGGAGTCACGAGCGGGTGGAAAGAGGAGGAGGTGGAAGGGGAAGTCCTTTCTGTGTCAGTCGCACTGGCGTTAAATCTCCACACCCTTTTACTCCGACACATCAACACAACTCTTCGGTCTTGTGCCAACTTCCACAAGTTAGGTAAGTTTCACTTTTAGGCGCGCTTGTGTTGAAAAGTAACTCGCTTTGTCGTACAATAATCTTTTAGGACCCTAACAAAGAAAACAGCTGATTCATCTTGAATTGTTTGTGCAAAATGTGCTGTTGCTCGTGTGTACTAAGAACAATCCACTGATGTCACTTTGTCTCCACATGTGTGACTGGTGTGTGATTTCATACTGCAGTCCGGGCAGGGCGTGTCCACTGAATGTGTGTCAATTATTTGCAAGTTGCCTCCAAATTAGCATCGTTGCATTGACGAGAGCCTCGAGCGGCACATGCAGAGTGTCTTTTATTCAGCCATTATGGGATGGCAGAGTGTGCGCTGGAAGAATGTGATTACATCAGGAGAATAAACAAAAGGTGGCCCACTCGGTGGCCTCAGTGGTGGCATTATACTGATTCAGGATCACATGATGGGTCACTTTTCTTTTCTTTTTTTTTTTTGCAGGACAGTGAAAATGGCCATGGTGGCTGAATTCCTCGGGCAACTGACCCTCGATGCTGAGGTAAACTTTTAACTGTCACACCCGATTACATGACATACTTGTGTGACATCTTGTGTCTTATTTCATCCTGCAGTCGTATGAACCAAAGTGCCCCACTGTTATTCCTGCTTTGGACTTTGACCCTGAGAAAGATGCAGCAAGGATAGAGACCGCTATCAAAACCAAAGGCAAGAGACACTCCTGTTGAATAAATGGAGCTGAAGCTTCTCTGTACAGACTGTCGGTATTTGTGAGTCAGCATCCTGGTTTAAAAAAAAAAAAAAAAAAACTGGGAAGCAGTCCAAGCCTGTGACCACAGTGCTGCCCGAGCGCTCTGCAAAACACTTTTTGGAAGCTCCTGGTCACAGTGAACAAGACCTCCATTTTGTTAGAATGACTCTACTAGCTCTATGTACTACAATAGGAAATAACAGAGCATGTTTACACTAACACATACCAATGTTTTAAAATCACTTTAGTTTCTCTCTTTTTTTTTTTTTTCTTTTTTTTTTGGTGCGGAAAAGGAAACATTTCCATGTAATTCATGGGCCCTTTTGATATAATAATTACAAATCTTTTTTGTTTGTTTAATGATCAGGCGTTTGTTTGTCCACCATGTTGGAGGTCCTTATGAAAATAAGACCATAGATATCTATAATAACACTAGATGGCTCAAAGCGGAGTCGGCAGCATGGTCACAGGTCGGCCATCATGGGACAGAGGACTTCTCTGGTTCTGATTTATTTATTTGTAAATGTATTTTTTCTTCTTCTGTGGAAAAATGCAGCATAGGGTCTTTGTGTCATATTTAACAACCAACATGAACATTGGTTGAGAATTTGAGAGAGAAAGAGCAGCTCTGTCCCAAGATGGCCGCCCTGTGATGATGTAGCTTTGCTTCTCATTGGCTCAAATTACCCACAAGCCATCTAGAGTTCTTTTTTAAATCTATGCATAAGACCAGGCGTCTCCCCTCCTTCAATGTGCTAAGATGAGGACAAGAAGTTGTCAGACTGTAGAAACAGAAACAAACTGTTGAAACACGAACCTTACCCAAATCAAACATTATAATCATGCAAAAATGAAAACAGACGGTTTCACTGAATGACCCGAAATAGTTGACCTACTTTAGCTGAAACGAGAGAGAATTTTCCCAACACTAGCTTCAAGGCTAGATAGCGGTTAGCATAGTTGACAATGTTGACAATCCTTCACATATGTGTTTGGAATGTGCGCGAGAGACGGCTTACGTCCAGAAAACCCACGCAAGCATGGCGAGAACACATGACCGCCACACATGACGACATTTGAACCCTACATGATTCAACTGCCCTTCTTACACAACCATTCTTGTTTTGTATCTCATTAAAGTCTGCCGTTGTACCTAATGAAGTGTCTGGCCTTCAGGTGTGGACGAACAGACCATCATTGACGTCCTAACACAGCGGACGTACGCTCAGCGGAGGGAAATTGCGTTTGCTTATGAAAAGAGAGCAAAGAAGGTAAAGGATGTTGATTAGTTTTGTATTTTTGGGTTGAAGTAACCCTTAACTTACAGTATCATGAAAATATTGTGCTGCTGACTTTTAGGACATGATCTCAGCTCTGAAGGGGGCGCTGTCCGGCTCCTTGGAATCGGTCATCCTCGGCCTGATGAAGAGCACGTCCCAGTATGACGCTTCAGCGATCAGAGGATCCATTAAGGTACGCAAAGCAGGCTCATTTCCAGAGCAACACTGCCCTCTTGTGGTCAAACCACAGAATGCAGATTTTTACATTCTGAATGTTTTGTGTCTTGAAATGTTGGAACCCGATGCGGACGTGTCTTTCAGGGCCTCGGCACTGATGAAGAAACGCTTATTGAGATTCTGTGCTCCCGCAGCAACTCTGAGCTGCAGGAGATCAAGCAAGTCTACAAGGAGTGTGAGTAAGAAATGAAAAAATCCTTATGAACGCCATTTTTTTTTTCTTGGCAAATCCGCCAAATGATCATTAAATTTCGGTGACGTTCTTCAGGCTAGGCAAAAAGTTTCAGAATCTGTTTAGGATACCTGCATGAGGGGTTTTGGCAAATTCTCGAATAGGAGTTTGTCCGTCACCCAAGATGGCTACTTTAAACCAAAATGTCCGACTCGCTGGTCAGTTGCAAGCATTGCTCCTTGAGACTTTTTTTTTTTTAATGGAAATTTAAGATACATAAAATGAAACAATGTTTATAATTGATTATATATTACATCTACCTGAAACTGGGAATTGTAGTTTAGTGACCTTTTTCTTTTCTTTTTTTTTAATAAATCTTGCACTCCACTAACACACTTTATATTTAAAAATAAATGATCTAACACCAAATATTTAAAATAATAATAATAATAGTGCTGTCAAAGTTAAAGCATCATCTAATTAATTAATCACAAAAATATTGCATTAATCATGTATTAATGCAGATTTATCACACTATTAATTTTGAATCTATTGTCAAAATTAATAGTGTGATTAATCTGCATTAATACATGATTGTGATTTATTTATTTTTTTTCCCCTTTAGGCGACAGCTACATTAAAGGTAGCACAGGTTGTGTTTGAGCAATAAACATAACTACATGCATTTAATAAATGTTTGTGTATGACATTCAGAATATTTGCTCATGTCAAATTATTAGGGTCATTTTTTTTTCCATTTTAAATTATGCATGTAATTAACTGATAAGAAAAAAATGATGATCGTGTGCGGTGGATCACAAATTTTGAAGACATCCTCATAACATTAAATGTTGGGAAAAAAATAAACACATATCAGGTGCTCTTTAAATTTGGTGGACAAATGTTGATTAAAAAGCCATTTTAATTAAGTGATTAATCGTGATTAATTAAAATTCTAAGTTGTGATGAATCTGATTAAAAAAATAATTGTTGGACAGCACTAAATAATAATTATTATTATAAATAATAATAATAATAATTATTATTATTATTATTATTATTATTATTATGAACTAATACCACACATAAAAAATAAACTTAAAAAAAAGAAATCAAACCTGTTCTAAAACCTAACTTGATTGTGTCAACCTTCCCACAGTGTTCAAGAAAGATCTGTATAAAGACGTAGAAGGCGACACTTCAGGAAACTTTGAAAAGCTGCTGCTGGCTCTGGTGCAGGTGCGCGCTGCCACGAATGTGCTTTCTGATCATAATTCTGAAAGTGAACGCGAACCGTCCGTCTGCGCAGGCCAAGCGAGACGAGCCGTCCTCCGTGGTGGACTACGAAAAGATTGACGACGACGCCAGAGTAAGTTGCGTCCGCGTTCCTATTTATAACATGATCACATTTCAAAGTTGTGATTTTTAAATTACGGTTGCGATAAAACATGCGCCGCTCCTTTTTAAATGACGCACTCGTCATAAAATGTCCTTGATTGCTATTTGCTTGGTATTTAACATCAGCCGGACTTAAGAGGGGCGTAATTAAAATAAAATTCCATTTCCAAATGACTTTGCAAAGGGACGCGGTGTCATCCTTTTTCTACCATCAATTATTCCAATCAGGAATTACATGATAAGAATGTGATCATTTACCGGCGTCTTAACCGCAGAAACTGTACGACGCCGGTGTGAAGACCAAAGGAACGGACGTGGCCACCTGGATCGCAATCATGACGGAGAGGAGCGTCCCCCATCTGCAAAGAGGTTCAGCACAATACAAAGCATGTTCTTATTATTCTGATTATTATTTTCAATCGGAACATAAACATCTCATGACGCGTTGGTGTGCTCTGTAGTGTTTCAGAGGTACAAGAGTTACAGCCCCTACGACATGCAGGAGAGCATCATGAAGGAAGTGAAAGGAGACCTGCAAAAGTCCTTCCTGGTTCTCGGTACTTGTGGTTTACATCCAATACATGACTCGCAGCATTACTTGGGTGACCATTTTTATTGAATTTTTTATTTTTGTTTTGTCCCCCCCAGTGCAGAGCTTTGAAAACAAACAGCTGTACTTTGCTAACAGACTGCACGACGCTATGAAGGTAAATGGATAAATGATGATTAGAAATAGATGTTCTCATAAAATGATACTAGAGGGAAACAAGCATTTTGATAGTGTAGACATATCATTGAGATCAGCTCTATTAATGCATAAATTTGATGCAAGTACAGAATTGGGATGTGGCAGATCCCAACACAGCATATTGTCTGTACTACCAAAACTGACCTGTGGGAGGCAGCATGGTGCTAAAAAGCGCATGGAAAATACAAAGAGAAGAAGAAATTGAACCAACGAAGCTAACAGCTTTTCTAAACACTAAATTGCTCTCGTTTGTATTTTTACATTCAAACTTATGGACAAATATTTGATGGAGAAGAAATACTGAAATTCATTCCAGTTATCTGTATGTGTACACTTTATAAGCATATCACCATTAAAATAAATGCATAAATAAATAAAAAGACATTAAATGCAACAAGAGAAAGCGTTGCCATGTTTTTGTTGTTGTTGTTGGTTCTCAGAGTAAAGGAGCCAAGGAGAAGGTGGTGACCAGGATCATCGTTTCACGCTGTGAAGTGGACCTGAAGAAGATCTGCTCGGAATACAAAGACCACCACGGCCAGTCTCTACAAAAGACCATCATGGTGCGCCCACTAGTGGATGGCGTCATATATTGCAAATGTAATACAAACAGCAGGATATGAACGTGCTCTTTGTGTGCAGGAACACACCAAGGGAGACTACCAGAAGGTTCTGCTGGGCCTCTGTGGACCAGAGGAGTAAATTCCATAAACTTGAAAAATGATGAAGATAACTGGACCTAGTATGCTCAATCAGCATTATATATATATTTTTTTGCTATATGAAGAATGTTAATATCTATTATTGAAGCGAAAATAGCAATAAAGCAGCACATTATAAAAGCATTTCTGTAGTTTTCTCTTACGTCCTGAAGAGGGCGGTATAGCAGCATTAAATACAGACATACATTTTTATTTTTTTTTTATTTTTTTGTAGTTGAGGCCTCACCCATCTGATGAAATGCATGCACGTTATTGACATTTGTCTCTATTTGAATAACGCAATGAAACCACAGATGATGCGTGACATTTATGTGAATATTTAAAACATTAAAAGTGGTGATCATAAACTAAAATTTATCAAAGCATGCACACGAACATTTCTTAGCTTGTGAAGAATTAAATTGATAAATTAATTTGGGTAATATATACCCAACACATGTTTGTACTAATGTGATACAAGAGTAGGTACAAATACCTTCCACTTTTTTTCCACTATGAGAATCTATGAATATGATTTAATCATTAGTGTGTTTTTCCGTGTTTGTTTGGTGCTAATATTTTAATTAAAAATGTTAATTTTACCTCCGGCAAAGACGATTTGCATAGCACTAAACAAGCGTATATACAGTAGTTCTGCTGTTTAGTTTGCAGTCTCTCAGGATGGAATAAGCAGCACAGTGTTGTCAAGGCATTTCTACTGAAGTATAAGAAAAAAAAAAAAAACATCCCCAAAAGGCAACACGACTTGTGCTGAACGCAGCGATGAGGAAGAGGAAGCTAATGAAAATAAGTCCTGAAGATCAAACACGGTCGTTTCTATTTTATTTTCAGAGACTAAATCATGTTTCCGTCAAACTGTATCCAAAAAAAATGGACTTCAAATTTTAACAAGACATTGGATTTATGGTCATTTTGTAATAATACTGATTAGCCCTTTGTGGTGCCTTATGTTTATAGGCAATAGAAAAATAAAATATAGCATAAAGTGAGCTAAAACAGTATATTCCGTGGAGGTGGGGCGGCAATATGCTTGACAGATTAATCACTCCATCATAAAGAGGAAAGTACCGCCATATTTCCTGCTTTTTTTTTTTTTTTTTTTTTTATATATGGATGTACAACATGCTGTTCTGCTCAAGGCCGGCCCGTGGGGACCGGCGGCCGACCCGAGGGGAAGTCGCTTCTCAATTGAAAGCGTGCAATTTACTGTCCCAAACGCTGACACTTCATCATTCACACGACTTTAACCCCATGAATGTCAAACAGCGAGCATGCTGGGAAGGCGCCGTCACGTATCCGCATTAACATAACAAACACAGCTTGGTCACACAAAAAAAGGGAAGAATCATAATCACAATTCCAAGTATATTTAATAAATGAGAAAAATCTCAGAAATGAGGTACCTTCTGCCATCTACAATTAATAAAAGACAGAACAGTGGTCAAAGAAATAACTTCAATATCAGTAAAAGTAATGAATTGGCCTACATCGGGACATGTTGAACCAAGGTATGCCCTCTAATTAGCATCACAGATGTCTTCAAACTTGCAATCAGTCAGGCGTATTTAAAGAGTGAGAAGTAGACATTTTGTTGTTTTGTGAAATGTTGTATACCGCACAAAACGTGGACCAGAGTAAATGATGTGTCTTTGGATATTAGCAAGAAAATGATCGACAAATTAAAACGGTAAATGCTGCAAACAGCCTGATGTTCCTGTGACTATGGTTGATATATTGATTGATTGATTCATTGATTTTTGTCAAGCATCTATTAGGATAAAAATAATAAAACTTAAGGGCTAATTTCCATTGTGGTCCTCAACATTAAAAACTAAAATAACTATAAACCAGGACATGTCTTTGTTTTCACATTTATCTGTCTATTCAGGTAAACAATTTGTGGCGTGAAGGTTAAGGCAGCATCTAAACAAATGGAAGGTCCCGGAATGAATTGGGTTCAACCAGAGGTTCCACTGTATACTAAGACGATGCATTAGGGCCACATATCAAATTTACGAGAGAAAAAAAATGACAGATTTGTGACATAACGTCGCAAATTTGTGAAAGAAAAAAAAAATCTACTGCGATTGGCTGGCAACCAGTCCAGGGTGTACCCCGCCTACTGCCCTGAGATAGGCTCCAGCACCCCCCGCCACCCTTGTGAGGAATAAGCAGTCAAGAAAATGGATGGATAGATGAGGGGAAAAAAACGATTAAAAAAAAAACATTTCGAGAAAAAAATGGCGAATTTGTGACATAATAAAGTGGCAAATTTGCGTATAAGAAAAACTCAAAAATTTACAAGAAATAAACTTGCTGATTTGTGACATTACAAAGTCACAAATGTGCGATGGAAAACTCACAAATTTACGAGAAATAAACTGACAGATTTGCGAGGATGTTTGTGCCGAGTCACAATTCCCAAGTGTGCAAACTTCCAATTGTGGAAGAACTCGTTAAATTATACTTCGGGTTTTCAAATAAGGAGATTGTAATTGCTTTCACTCGTTTGCTCCCAAAAACGTATAAATACGTTCTAGTTTAAATATATTAAGTGTCCCAAAGACATATTTATACGTTTTTGTTTTTGTTTTTTGTTTTGTTTTTTTACAGAAGGCTTTGATGCAGCCTATCAACTGCAGAGAACAGCTGAAAAATTGTAGTAATTACAAAAATGTCCAGCAGGTGGCAGCAGAGTATAAGAGATTAACCAGAGCCATGTTGAAAACAAGCTGATTTCTCCACAATTCTAAACAGATTTGTGAATAATGATGAAACTTAGCTATATTCTAAAGATAATTGCTGCAAAATGCAAACAGAAAGAAATTTACTTTTTTTTCCTGATGAAAGAAGAGACTAATCTTTCTTTTGGTAGGTTCCATGTTTTTATAGCAATGGAACACAATATTCTGTGGGCCTTGCAAAATCAGTCAAAATCCAGTAAAACAGCTCTGGGAGTGAAGGGGGTTGATTCAGTGAAAATAGCTGTGAGAATTAACAATATTATATAAATAAAGATGACTTGAATTGACTTGACTTAAATTTGCTAAACGCAGAAAATTGAATTCCAACTCACTACTGCCACCTGTGGCCGACAAATGAAACTGCACGCTCCCTTCTTCACGTACACAATCCTCACATGACGTCACATCCGCAGTCAGTGGGCGGGAAATTCGAACCCGAATCCAGTCTGAGAACTATTGTTCACTCATTGTGAACAACTAAGATGTTAATGTATTAATTAGGAGTTGTTTAAATGGTCAAATAAAAAGACTATATTTTTGCCCAAATTGTTACACAGAGCAGCTTTAAGCATTAAGCATATTAAGCAGTGGCCATGTAGCCAGCCGGCCGCGTCCTCCCGAATTCTTGTCCCAGTTAGAGCGAACATGTGGAAGGCTCCCCTCCGTCACCTCGAAGACAGAACCCATGCGGGCGGGCGGCGCTGGCGGCATCCAGCAGCATTAAACTTTCACGGTACAGCTGGAAGAAGCTGCTGCCGGCCCGCCAGACATTAGCGAGCGAGCCGGGAAGGTTCGAGTTTGTGCTTGTGATTAATTCATCCCGCACAAGTTAGAGGAGGGACACTTTCTTTTAAAGGGGATGTGACTCCCCTCTCGCGCTGACACCGGCTCAGGATCGGTGGGGGGAGAATGCCAAAGGGTGTTGAATTATATAGTAGGAGACCACGAAGGTCTTCTTTTAATTGTCTGCATCTGTTTGTGCGCGTCAGCCCCGCAGCTCTGTGTAGGTCGTACTCGAAATGAGAAGTCCTACAGGCGAAGCTGGAAGACGCGCCCCCTTCAACGTGAGCACGGAGTTTGATTAATATTTTCTTAATTATCATTATTTAATCCGCGCACGTGGAAACGCGGCCTTTTGTCTCAGCGCCGAGAAAGATGCCGGCTCATTAGGGCGCGGCGAGATGCTGCGTATGGTAAATAAGAAGCTCCTGGCCTGAGGGGGTGCGGGGGGAGTCGACACCACATTGAAGGACATCTCTCCCCTCCTGGAGGATGCCGCGGCGCTCGTGTTAACCGGCAGCAGACGGCAGAATAGCGGATGCGGCGCCTCTGGCAGCGTCAAGGCCCGCTTCCTTTTATGAGGCTCAAGCAGCAGACGAGACAGCTGTGAACCGGCCCGTCCTTTGCAAGAACGAGAACACAAAAAAAAAAAAAAGCCAAATGAGGCTCGTCTCCTGGCGGGGTTTTTTTGGACGGCACTCCATCAGTCCGTTGACAGACAACCAAATCAGACGGACTGAAAAAGTTTGATGACAAGCAACGTAGTTTGTAGAGTTCAGCTCGGGGAGCTACAAACGTTCACGGAAGACTTTTTAGATGAATGGGCGCATGAAAGGCGCACTCACTGTAGCTACTTTGATTTGCGCCAGACAAGTTATTTAGCCTTTATTAGCACATTTTTAACTTTGACTAGTGTAAAATTTTTAATCGGAATTAATCTTATTAATTCTAACTATTATATCTGTTCTAAATGTACAATATTTGTTTCCAAATTTTTCATACCCTTGTTAACAAAGGTGAAAAAAAATGGTCAGAAATATGGCTGCATCTTTTAGTCATTGATACAGTAATTTCATAATAATTCATAAAATTTTGTTAAAATTAAAAAGATGTACTTTTTTCTGCCACTAGATGGCATAATTGCATTTGTAAGACATTGGTGACAGCCCAGTGCATTTTTCTTTTCATATTAGGAGCTATCTAATCTTTAATGTGAAGTAACTTGTGAAATTCGGCACATTTTTTAAATTGTAAAATACAATTTGACCCCAGTCTGCACAAATATATGCTTTATTATTAAATTTATTACTGCTAAATTTTGACGTGGATGTGTCTGATACGTTGCGACTGGAATTCACTCATGCAGGCCTTGCAAGTAAGGGGCGGTTATTAATCGCGCGTGAAATTAATGGCGTTAAAGGAACTTTAACTCAAAATTGAACACACTAATTTTTACACCACTAACTTTAACATATTACAACATAAGATTAAATAATTGACATCCCACCCCTTAAAAAAAATATTTTTCTCTCGTGACAGGGCTCAGAATTAACGGTTTCGCATTACGGTTTGTGAGTCAAAATTAGCATTTTGCGGCTCATTTTAACACATTGTATACTAAACAATCAAATTCTGAGACAACTGTCAAAAAAAACAAAGACAAAAAAAAGTAGAAGAACTACCAAGATGGGCCTAAAAAGCTTCGCTGGACACAAGTCATTTGCGTGCTACTTGCGTCGCACTAGCTAGCTAGCTAGCAACGAGATGCGACTGACTAGTCGTCCAACTAAACGCGTTGCGGAGTTGCTATTTCGTAATCATTGCCTCCATGGGCCTAAAAAGCTTCGCTGGACACAAGTCATTTGCGTGCTCCTTGCGTCGCAAGATACACTCTTACAATTATTGTCACAAAGTTATGACGAGGAAAGAAGGAGAAGTGATGCTAATGGCTAACCTAACTAAGATTAGCATGTAATCGTCAAACACCGGAAATAAGTGCTTTGGGTGATCAAGTAGACATCTTACACAATTCTGGCTGGAACCGTGTTAAAACGGAGCATGTATATCGCTGTGCAACCAAATAGCAGCCAATTTAATAAGTTTCTTAATCACCACCCTACACAGATAAACATGTATATTACAATAAGCTACCTCAGTTGCTCTTTGTTTTTCATTTCGCTCAAAGAGCATCAGCACAGCACGGCTGTAGACATCTCCTTCATTTTCAGACAATATTGTATATACGCTGGCATCTGTATGGCTATGTGAGCGATGTAGCATGTAGCATTAAACTGCTAGCTAGATAGCCCAATAAATCTTGGTGCTGGGTGTCACACATTGGTTTTGAGCAGGGTTATTATAGTTTTTGGAATATTTCATTTTAGTTAGTTTTTACTTTGTTTTGAGATTATTATTATTATTATTATTATTGTTATTATTATTATTATTATTATAATTTAGTTAGGTAGTTTGAATTAGTTTTCAGTGTGGATTTGTAGTTTTTATTAATTTTAGTTATTTAATAAATGCTTAGTTTTAGTTAGTTTTTCAGTATTAGATTCATCCATCCATCCATCCATCCATCCATTTTCTTAACCGCTTACTCCTCACAAGGGTCACGGGGGTGCTGGAGCCTATCCCAGCTGGCTTCGGGCAAGAGGCGGGGCACACCCTGAACTGGTTGCCAACCAGTTTTTTTGTTTTTGTTTGTTTTTTTAAATTACTTATTGTATTACTTGTGTGCAATATTCAAAAACCAACATGCAAGCGACAATCTTAAGGTGCTTTTCTATTGGCTGCTGCTAGATGACGTCACTTCTGTGTGACACACTTTCAATCGTCCTTATTCCGGTTAATATCAAAATAAATCTACATAAAATCACGTTTAAAAAGGCTCATGCATTAAATTAATTACCAAAGACAAAAACAAAGGACATTTCTGCTATAATTAGTTAGTTTTAGTTAGTTTGGTAAATATAAAATGTAGTTTCAGTTAAGCATTTTCGTTATTATTTTATTTCGTTAACGAAAATGTTTTTTGAATGTTATTGTTAATTTTTCCGTTTGTTTTTGTTAACTAAAATAACCTTGGTTTTGAGTGACACAATGAGTGATAATCTTCCTAATTTAAGAAGTCCATATGAAAACTGACATATTAATGAAATTTGCACTGACAGCCATAGCCGAAGGATTAAAAAGCCACAAGCTGATTGCAGACCCGTTATAAATATTACGAAGTCAGTTAAAATCAGGTCGTATACCTGACAAAGTGACGTGCAAGAATTTCTGACATGGGGCTGCTTGTGCTCAATTGTTGGTTATGAAATAGTTTGGATAAATGAAGCAAGTCCGGGCAGGTTGCTACAATATGATATAGATAGTGTGCGAGTGTTGTTTCGAGGCTTGGTGGCCCTCAGCCAGACGCACTGATGCTAATTCTCTATGAAGTGCTTGTAATGGCGTGGCCCTGGCTTCAACACACGGGATGCCGCAGTGGCGATACTAATATGCAAAGAACGACAAGGCGGAGGGGGGCAGGACGCCCTCTTGACGTAATCCCATTTATTTATCCTGGCTAATAAGATATGTGCGGCATGCTAGCTAAGACAGAAAGATGTTAGGTAATTAAACTGCTTTGCTTTCCTGTTCATCCATTATCCAAACTCACGCCTGCATACCTAATGTAATAATATCAAATAAGGCACAAATGGATGAGGTGGCCATTCTGCCGTGTTTTAGCGCAGGCGGCGTGTCGTAAATCTACACAGAGGTGTCACGACAGACAAAATGTACAGAAATTGTTGTGATGAATTTAGGAAGCATCAAAATGTATGTTCAGAAGGGCGGGAGGATGGTTTGATATCGACGACTCTTTACATAATGCGGCCGTGCAAGAGCACAAACAAGGCGGCGAGTGTTCATCACAAGGCGCTCGACCTCTAACCTGTCGGAGGTTCCCGATCCGGCGAGTGGGTCTCTAATCCGCGTTGTCATGTTGCTTAATCCTGCCGACTGAAGGCGAGCCGCTGGCCGCTGGACACACAAACACACTTAAACATAGACACGCACGCGTGCGCGCGCGCACGTTCAGGGCCTCGCCTTCATGCAAGAGATTGAAATCGGCCGGGCAGACACTCAAGCATGAACCAAATGTCAGCGGCGAGCCACAAAGAGGAGAGGAGACCGTGTTAATTATCACGCAAGTTCACGAACGCGCCGAGCGGCAAGTCATTTCCCGGGTCCCGCCCCTCCTGGGATACGCCGAGAAGAGACAATTTCAACAAGTAGGCACCGATTAACTCCATCATGGATGCGGTTTTAACAATCACGCTTTGGAGTGTTTTTTTTTTTGTAAATTTTAATTATTATTATTTATTTTCTTTTCTTTTTAATAAAACTGATTATGGCAAATCAAAAAGGGTGTTTTTTTGTTTTTAAAAAAAATAACTATTAAAGTAACTTTTCATTGTACTTGGCTACTTTTAAATTTAGATCATCATCAGTAAGTAGCTACCCATAAGTTACTTTTTAGGACAAGTAATATGGAAAGTAACTAAATCACTTTTAAGGGAAAGTAATCTGTGAAGTAACTATTTTTTTTAGGCAAGTAATTTGTAAAGTAAGTAAGCAAATTACTTTCTAGGGCAAGTAATCTGTAAAATTACTTTTTCAAACAAGTAATGTGTAAAGTTACTTTTTCAAGCAAGTAATCTGTAAAGTAACTTGTCCTAAAGGGCAATTAATGTGTAAAGCAACTAAATAACTTTTGAGGGCAAGTAATCTGTGAAATTACTTTTTAGGACAAGTTACTTTACAGATTACTTGCTTGAAAAAGTAACTTTTTTTTACGTTACCATGACAACCAGGAGTAGTTCTGGGGTTTAAACTATCACTACATTTACGTTCTAATTTAACTATTATACACCAAAATATTTACTTGGTTGTTTGATTTTGCCCTTGATGCTACTGCTATATCGTTACTCCCATGAACCAATGTCTTGTATATGATGCAATTTTCACAATATTTCACCTTACAACTGTGCAACAGTGCAGTACAATTTGGATAAACTCCAATCAGGTTTGCATAACGAGAACCACCTGTCTGATGCTGTGAGCTTCCCGGACGTATCGGCATTCTACTTCTTTTCTTGCAACACGTTTCCCATGTGACACTTAACCTTTTAGAGGTTTCTCTTCCTGTCTGTTTGCTTCGTGTTAATTAACCCCGAGGACCCTCCAAAGACGTACTGGCGTCCAAGCATCAATGGAGATGATTCTTTATGGACAACCATGGTCCACACGTCTTGTGAGCGTGTGTGTGTGTGTGTATGTTGCCAAGGAAGAGGAAAAGATGGCATATGGCTGGTGCTGGCGTTTGTGCCGCTGTCGCCGTTGTGTCCTTGTCACCGGGAAGAAGTTGGCTGGCGCAGCCTGACCTCCCTCAGGTGGCCATGGATATGCAAATGAGCACAAAAATAGAAGCGCTTCCTCTTCAACAACAGCAAAAAAAAAAGGATTTGGGGGGTCTCGTTTCATTCATTTTGGCTGCTGGCAGAAAAGGTTGCAATACACAAAAGGAAACTTCCTGGTGAAAAAAAAGCCCTGATGGCAGAATAAGCAGCACTGACTGCCCGCCACAAGTAGGGTATATTGATCACCAGTTTCAAAAAGATGTATTTTGGAATTCAAGTGCCAAACCATCTTGGTCACATAATATAAACAAAAATGATGAGCAAAATCTAGCAAAAATGAGTAAAAAATTAATTTCTTTGAAGCGCTTTTTTGGGGGGGGAAAGGGGAAAATGCCAAATGATGAAACAAAAGAGCTGCTTATATGCATCACAGTGGGCGGCCATTTTGTGTGTTACTGCCACTTGCTGACGAATGAAAATGGCATCACGGTGCCTAAAAGCTCTGTTTGTGAACATCACATAATCAGGTTAGCCGTGATTGGCTGTTACCTGAGCCCTTAGTAACTGTGACGTCATTTTCAATGACAATACCACACAAAATGGCTGCCTACAGGTTCATTGCTACAAACTTAACCTTCTGTAATATCCCTTTGCTAAATATACACCCCAGACGTGTTACATATAGTGCATTTGTTCCCACTCTGATGATCCTTTTTTAGTCTGAAAAGCACTGTTTTCGTGGATAGGCTACGGGGGTTGAAACCCACAAGTCAAAAACAGCGGAAATATTCATGATGAAAGAGTCGCTGCAGCACCACCCGAGGCTTTATTCCCCGTGTTCTCGGGGCAAATCTGCACCCGCCGCCTCTATCTGACGTTTGTCTAAAGCACATAAAGACAAAGACAGGAAGTGTGATTAGCCATGGAGGATAGCGGCGTATAGCTAGCGCAGCCTCCAGGATACGTCTTGAGGTGAGGCTGATCAAAGCTGTGCCCACAGACACGACCAGACTGAAGCAGCACTTTTTTCTTTTTTTTCAATGGCTACTTCTGCCTTAAGACATGATGAGAGTGTTGTGGTGGGGGTTGATGTTCCAGATATATTTCCCTCTCAACGCCTTCACGAGAAAGTTTATACATTGCTGTGGAACAATACGACAGCGTATGTAAAGCAGAACAATTCGGTAGCTGGACTATTTAAAAAAGAAAAAAAGCAAGACCATCCGAGATTAAAATAAAGGAATAACTCAAATGAATAACTGAAAAAAAATGGTGAATCCATTGAAACTCAAATGTCAAATTGTAATTGAATAGCACTTCTACGACCTGGAAAATGGACATTATGGGGCTTTTTCACCCCACAACAACAAGGCACTCGAACCCACTGTCCACACGCTGTCGGATATAAAAAAAATATTTCACCCCTCTCTACGCTCTTCTTCTTCCTTCTCTGTATAACATGCCAACTTATGGCCAACAACGAGGTGCTCTAAAGCAGCCTTGCCAGCGCCAAGCTAACTGTCCACATGCTGGCTGTCAAGTCAGACTTCTGAAAAATAGTTTTTTCTTCTTCTCGCTTTCCTGTCTTTCTCTGTGTGACGCACGCACACATGGCTAACGATGAGGCGCTCTAAAGCAGCCCTGCCAGCTCAAAGCTAACTGTCCACATGGTGGTTGTCAAGTCGGACTTTAAAAAAAAAAAAAAAAAAGTTTCTCTTCCTCGCTTTACTGTCTTTCATTATGTGACATGCGCACACTCATGGCTAACAACGAGGCGCTCTAAAGCAGCCATGCCAACTCGAGGCTACTGTCCACACATTGGTTGTCAAATTGGATTTTTAAATTTATTACATAACCGTGCCTTGGCTCTTCTGTCTTTCTCTGTGTAACATGTGCACACTAAGGGACAACAACGAGGCGCTCTAAAGCAGCCCTGCCAGCGCCAAGCTAACTGTCCACATGCTGGCTGTCAAGTCAGACTTCTGAAAAATAGTTTTTTCTTCTTCTCGCTTTCCTGTCTTTCTCTGTGTGACGCACGCACACATGGCTAACGATGAGGCGCTCTAAAGCAGCCCTGCCAGCTCAAAGCTAACTGTCCACATGGTGGTTGTCAAGTCGGACTTTAAAAAAAAAAAAAAAAAGTTTCTCTTCCTCGCTTTACTGTCTTTCATTATGTGACATGCGCACACTCATGGCTAACAACGAGGCGCTCTAAAGCAGCCATGCCAACTCGAGGCTACTGTCCACACATTGGTTGTCAAATTGGATTTTTAAATTTATTACATAACCGTGCCTTGGCTCTTCTGTCTTTCTCTGTGTAACATGTGCACACTAAGGGACAACAACGAGGCGCTCTAAAGCAGCCCTGCCAGCTCCAAGCTAACTGTCCACATGCTGGTTGTAAAGGCAAGGCAAGGCAAGTTTATTTGTATAGCACATTTCATACACAAAGCAACTCAATGTGCTTTACACAAGGAAAGACAACACATAAGCATCAACAAACAGAAGTTAACATTAGGAGGAAGAAGAGAAAATAAAAGTAGGTTATAAAATTTACGAAAAGAACATACAATATTAAAACATTATTCAGCAAACTTTAAAAACATTTAGCGTAAGAAAGTTCAAGTTTTAGTAAAGTCGAACTTTTCAAAAATGTGTTTTTTTTTCTCCTTGGTTTCCTATCTTTCTTTATGTAACATGTACGCACTCATGGACAACAACGAGGCACTCTAAATCAGCCATGACAGCTCCAAGATAACTGTCCACATGCTGGTTGTCAAGTCAGACTTTTGAAAAATATTTTTTTTCTATCCTTGGTTTTCTATCTTTCTCTGCGTGACATGTGCACACTCATGGCCAACGATGGGGCACTCTAAAGTGGCCAGTGGATGCGTCGAAGGGAATGTGTTTATGAAGTGTAGTCATAGCTTGCTAGCTAACCGCATGTCGTAGTTGCATCGCATAGCCGCTGATGGAAACAAAGGTGCTCAAGTTTTCATGCTGGATCCCAAATGTGGTAGCTAAAAAAAAAAAAAAACGGAAAACTGCAACCCTTAATCGGCACAATTGAGTGGTTCTCAGTATTTGTACGCGTTTTCAGCGATTATCTTCCAACATATATAATATATCTAGAAACTGATATCTCAATTTCTTTACTGGATCTTAAAGGTAATTTAAGCACATTTATTATTTCAGAAGTGTGCATCAAGCTGGTAGCCCTCCACATTAAGCCACCATCATCAATAAACAAGCATAACAATTGAAGACTGTTATTTTTGTAAGTGAGCAAACTTACAATTTTTTCCCTGTACTGTATATTTAGCCTGAAAACGGCATTATTCTATCCTAACCGCACGGACGTAAAGGTTAAATAGGACACGTTATTACCATAAAATTCAAGCAGGAGGGAAAAAAAAAAAAGATTGCTTTTTCAAGTAACCCTCTTTGAACTGGTGCCATTAGACAGACGTTCCAAAAGCCCTCAGCTTCGCACACGCAAGCAGACTGGAGAACAGCTTTTTGACCCAGAGCTGTGGCTGCCCTGGCCCGCGCCAAAAAAACGCAAGATTTAATAAATACGATGCAATATCCATGGGAAGTGTACACATACACAATCTGCCATCAAATCTAAGCAAATATGATGAAAGCATGGATGCACAAAGAATGTAGTCATAATTTGAAATGATTTTAGAATGAATATTATGAGAAAATATTTTACAATAAGTTGAAATATCAGAATGGCCCTTGTACTCATTTATAAATTTATTGCAGTAAATGTAACATTTACGTCTTTTTTGTGTGTCAAGGTCGGTGATTGTTCTTGCACCTCTCTGATGGTCTGACAAATGTCACATGTGACAAGCGTCACATGTGACATTTGTGCGCTGCTTTCAAGTGCAGCTCGCGCACGGCAGACAGCGGAGGCGCAGGTACATTCAGCTGGCCTAAGGGGCAGCAATTGCGAGCGCGAGCCTCGGCCTGGTAATTGAGGCAGACGGAGTGTGATGAGACGCCGGTCATTATAGACCTGCGCCAGACTCGCTTTCTACCGCGAGGACCACTTTGATTGTCGGCCCTTCAACACTTACAGGTGTCAGAATGACAGCTCATTTGGATTTCATTGCTTTGTTTTCTGCTGGAAGTTTCGACACTGTTATCATCAATATTTGATTTTTTTTTTTTTTTGGCTTGTGCCAAGTCGCCGTCTATGTTGTGACACGCACATTGCATATTTGTGCGCCAGTATATCTTAATATATTCTAATGCATAATGACCACCCCTTACTTGGAAATCCTGTACTGGGTGAATTTCAGTCACAAAGCAGCAGACACGTCCACGTCAAAATTTTGCAGTAATAAATGTAATAATAATGCATATTTTTGCGGAAGGTAGGGTCAAGTTGTATTTTACAATTTTAAGAATGTGCAGAATTTCACAAGCTCTTAATATGAAAAGAAAAATGCAATGAGCGGTCACCAACGTCTTACAAATGCAATTATGCCATCTAGTGGCAGAAAAATGACTTCAACACAAATTAATATCACATGTTTTTTACAGAACTTTTTTGTTTTTTAATTATTTAACTCAATTTTATGAATTATTCTGAAATTATTGTAGCAATGACTAAAAGAGGCCGTCATAGTTCTATTAGTTTAACATTTTTTCCACTTTTATGTTCACAAGAGTATGAAACTTTAAAAAAAAAACATTTTATTGTACATTTAGAACAGATAAAAAAAATTGATTAATCGTAAGTTAACTATTGAAGTCATGCGATTAATTACAATTAAAAAGATATTATATACTAGGGGTGTTAAGAAAAATCAATTTGGCAATATATCGCGATATTACAGCGTACAATTCTTGTATCGATTCAATATGCAGCCTAATCGATGTTTAAACATTAATTTTTGATGGATGTGTTCAACAGTCTTACTTAGGGTTAGAGTTCACACTTTCAGCATGGAAAATGTTATATTAATGGAACATTAAGCCTTAATATTTTATTTTAATGCTGTTGAAACATGAAACAAATTACAACCTGTTTGTTCAATAAAGTGTATAGTTTCAGTTAAATAATTGTCATACGAATCTTACAGTGTACATGTACAAGTTTACTGATTAGTATTTTCTAAATTTGGCTATAGCCAGGAAGTCATCAATGCACTTTTATAATAACATAACAGCACAAATTCCTGTGCTGGCCTCTAAACTCGGAGACTAAATATATACTTACAATTTATTTCAAAGAGAGAAAAAAAAATCCACTCTGGCAAAAAAAAAAGAGCAACGAAGAAGAACATTACTCAAGGATAGGAAGCACATCATTATAACGGGGAAGAAATATTAAAAAGCGGGATATGAAAGCGTGAGGAGTTACTCGCCTTTGGCTACTCCGACCGGCTTCAAACGCATCTTGGAGATCTTTCCCTCCCTCAGACCCTCGCTCTCCCTTGTTGTTTGACTTTATTTGCCGGCTCGCGTTCTCATTCAGGCTGGGGAGTCTTCCATTAAATAATCAATCACAAAGCGGCATAAAAGGCGACGGTCCCCGCGTGCGTGCGTGTGGAGGTTGTGGCGGCATAAACACAAACGTGGGCACAAAAACGAGCGCGCCTCGCACCTCCTTCAAATCGGGCTTGCCCTCGTGTGACTGCGACCTGGTTGGCCTAATTACACAAGACGAGCTCAAGTGTAGGTATGACGGTAATTACCTGTTTTTGGCTCCCCCTGCTCTTCTTTTTGTCTCTCATCATGTGTGACACGGGACAGCGGCCTGTCAGATTAGAGGAGGACATGAACACATTACTCCCTTCTCCCTCATGGATAATGGAACAAGGTTTGCATTTGAATGATAAACAAAATGACTTGAAGACAGTGGGGAGATCACTGGCACCTAGTACCCCCACCCCACCCACCCGCATGCAAAGCTGCATTATGCAAAACAAGGGACGAGGATTTCGGGTCTCCCGCGCACGTGTCTGCGTATCTCCAAGGCATGTTGGGACAATTACGAGCACGGGTGCAAGTAACGCTACCTTGCTAATGCGATGCAGCATGATGTGCGTTTCTCTTTTATCACCGCCGCGCTACTTTCATCTGCAAAGTTCCACGCCGAATCCCGTGTTCTTCACATCAGCATAGACTTGCAAACCGAGGCCGCTAATCACGCCCCGGAAAACAACAAAGCCCGGCGCGGTACATGTCCACGGGCCTCGAGAAGTCTTGACCTTGTCAGAACAGCCGAATCAAATCAAAGAACATGAAATGTTGATGTGTAAAAGGTGAAAAAGTAAATATATTTGGAAGGGGAAGACGACTCTGCAGCGCATAGCTGCAGTGCTGTTTATTTTCATTTAGCAAGACTTTCAATTCAAAACAAACTGAAGTTATTTTAGTTGACTTTGCTGCCAATAAACAGCTGGGGGGAATGTTGTTCCGCAGTGACGCTCCAACAAAAAAAAAAAAAAAAAAAAACAGAGGCACTTCAAGTCCCCAAAAAAACTACAGCGGCGCGGCTCACGCAACTCTTCAGAAGTGAGTCTAAAAAGGGAGCATTGAACATATATTGGTTAACATCCTTTCACTGCAACTACAATTAACGTGTGAAGCTGCGCTCCAATCGCACTTTGTGCCATCCAGCTGCCAATCACCGTGTTTGCAGAGCTGGATCACAGCGTCGTCTTCCGACTGTGTGTGTGTGTGTGTGTGTATGGCGCACGAGGGCTGCGCTAACTGGTCGTTTGAAGATGACGAGCAACCACTCGTGCTGTGCATAAACACCTAAATTGCAAAAATAAATAAATAAAAACAATGTATGTTGGCAAGCATGCGGTCTGAAAGTGAGGCTGGGCTCCATTCGCTTGCATGGTGCTACTCGAGCGCTCACTTCATTGCCTTGTGATGTAAAACGATTGTCTATTGCGACTAGCGATGCAATAGGAGCGTGATGATATCTCGATATCGCGATAAATCGTGATACTTTGTGTCACGATAGATTGTCGATATGCCTACGCCAAGTATCGATATTTGTAGTTAATGTACAGCCGCCAGAACGGCTCCATTGTTCATTATTTATTGAGCAATTACTTGGTGGGCCACTAGGGGGAGCTCCACATAAGAGTGGCGGGGAAATGTACGAAGTCTTCAGGCAAAGAAGACTTGTGTAAGACATTCAGCAAGTGACTCAGTTTTGCATACCTTTCTATGAAATGTGTATTATACTATGTTTCAACTTTTTGAAGCACACTATATAATATATATTAATATTGATTTATTCCAATTTTGTTTCTTGAACATTTTTCAAACACAACCCAATGGCCATCATACAACAACAAACAACAGACTACTGAAGGTCATATTTTAACTCATTCACTGCCTTTGACAAGTATACTTGTCAATTGTATTTTTTAGAGCGGTGCTAAATGGGGGCGAATCTGAGCATGCTCCACTGTAAATATCAAACTTGGAAACAACTTTACTGATGCCCAACCACCGGTAGATGACATCATAGCCCCATTTTATAGGAAATAAACACAGTTTCAGAGTCCATGGGAGAAATGGCTGTATTTTGGCAAACCTACATTTTTCTGCTGTCAATTATAAAAGAACGGGACGGGACAAAAAGTAGGGAGTCTATTCTGTTATTTGGTAGATTCGGTTTATATATAATTATTGAATGTAATATCACGTGAGTATTGGAAATGTAAAAATTTTCTATAATGACTGGCAGTGAATGAGTTAAAGGGTACAGCCGTATTTTTATCCCTGATGTAACACTGTACAACTGTTTTCAATTGTTAACGTATGTTCATATGTTCTTAAGTGAATAACTCTTTACGGTGAGTTGTTCAAACAAAAGGTAAAATTAGAATATGTGAACTTGACTTAATGTGCTAAGTTTAAAAGTGAAAGCCGGCAGGATCTTTTAGCCACAAAGCCATATTAATGTGCCGCACATATCGTGGCTGAAAGTTACATTTGTTGCATATAGAATCTTATAGACCCCTTCAGAGTTTGTAAACAAGGTGACACAATTTAAAGGGCGGGGCTTAGCTGCAGGCAAAAACACCTCAGTGGCGCGTGGTTGTAACACCAGTCAGCATATTTTCATGGAAAGTTCACGTCAGATTGGACGCAGAAAACGGCCATTTGAGAGAATATGTGAGTAAACTGACTCCCCACGATCGTGAATGTTACTGTAAAAAGTTAACTCTGACTGATGGGACGAAATTTACTGACCCGTACGCCCTCGCGCACTGGATAGATGATTTAACAGGACTAACCATCTTGCAATGGCCGGACATTTACATCTACCTTATAGAAAAACTGAGCGTTTATACTAAAGATAAATGAAGGCCTGTAAATCATTAGACAAGTCTTGAATGGACATGTTCAAGATTTGGAATATAACAATTTGAGCGAGAACATTTGTGTCATACGGTCGCAAGTGCTGCCAAGTCCACGACAGGGACAGAAGATGAGGATGTAGAGGCATGTACCTCTCCTACAAAGATTTTACAAGAAGTTATCGGAACCATTTTGCCTCAACGAAACTGAAACATACAGCTAACGTTTGGTTAGCTAGCGGTTAGCATTCGCGCATGTAGCATGTAAACACAGACTTTTTGTAAGTCCGTGCATGTAAAACAAATCCCACAAATAATGACTAACTTAAGTAACTTCAATCACAACTAAGTCTGAAGCTGATAGTTCAATCTTACCTGATATGAAGTGTGCGCTGCAAACACGAGAGAGCTGCACTTCCGTTGCCTCCAGCGAACACCGTGACGTCATCGTGACGTAGACCATGAAAGGGTCTATATGCCCCTTAGTAGATTAAATCAATACTTTTATAACAGTGTCCTTGACTTCCCCTATATTTTGGGCGCCATGAATTCTCCCAGCCAGCAAGTGTCCAGCAAAAAGAACGAGCGCAATCGTACTAACCTACATTGCTGAATCTGCTATTTATTTATTTATTTATTTATTTATTTATTTATTTATTTAGTTGTGAAGCTTTTAAAATAAATCACAGACGCTTTTGCGGCTTAATATAGTGCCACTCCAAGACAAATGAGACAGTAAGCGGGAGTAGTTTTTCTGGTAAGCAGCCTTTAAATAAAACGGTCCCACTTCCTCCTCATTTGACAAACTGAGCAGTTTTTAAAATGCCCATTCCGAAATAAATGTCTTGATACACACATAGTGGCGTTCGCTTCTTCATTTGGAATCTCGTGGCTGTAAAATTCCACCCGAGCGCTCGCTTTAATTGACTTTGCGCGTCTGTTTTCTCCGCAGCTAACCCTTCGGTATGCGAGTCTTCGTTCTACAGGGAACGTGAACGGTTCACGTCGGCCGGGTTCTCCAGCGATTCGATCACCCAGAGAGCTGCCAATCCAGACGTCTCGTCGAGATGGAGCCCGGAGGGCGCGCGAAGACGCAAAGTCCCTCGTCAGGACACGGCGCCATCTTTTTTTTTAATCAATGTTGACCAGACAGACGTATCGGGGGAGCTTTTCCCGTCCCTTTTCTTTGTCGTCTCGGGTCAGGAGAGCCACCGTGAGAATTGTGACAAAGGAAATACTCGGAAGGTATGTAAGAAGCGGAACTTGTGGATGAGTTCAAACTTCTCTGTGACGTGGCGCGGAACCACAGGGAAGCTCAAATTAAAGTCCGTGAACAGTTTGTCAAAATGACTCTGCCTCACTGGCCGTCCGATTGGCGTTGACATCATTTCAATTATTTCCAGGCGGCGTTAGGGAGGCGCGGATTAAAAAGATAAAACACGGGCTTTTATCTATAGGCCACTTTGCTAATGAGATGGATTAAAACGCGCTCGGCGAGGGGAATTCATTTGCACGTGAATGGCAGTTAGGAGGCAAACGTGCGGAGCAGATGACTCAAACCCCCCGAGGGCGCTCCACGGTTAGTTTGGCACAATTTAGAAATTACACAAGTCGTTTACTAAATAACAGACTGATCTTTCCCTGAACTGCATTCTTTGGCGCTGGCTGTCACTTGACTTTCAAATGTGTTGAAAATAGGTTAGTCTCTCCCAGTGAATGAGGCCTCCTCGCTTGCAGTCTGGTCATTTATAATTCATGAGGTGGCTCGTCCCCTAAGTTAATTTTGCCCGGGGGAATGTTTATTTCTGCTTTGTACTTTGTTTAAAGTGAGTTGTTGACAACTCCTGCACATGTCAAACTATCACCGCTAATAATTGCTTAAGGAGATAGAACTTTTGCAAATGTTGGCTCCACCAGAGGTACATTCCGCTCGCCCGGCGCACAACTTCTTCAGATGAATTTTTGATTCATCTCCGACTTGCTCTCGACAAAAAAAAGTCCTCTGTAATTCAAAGCCGTCGCTGTAAGAGAAATGTTAAAAAAGAATAATGTAGCGCGCTCTCCATAACATCCTAGTTTTCATGTGGAATAGGAAACGTCTCCCTCTACCCCTCCCCTCCCTCGTTTCTTTTTTCTTTCCCTCTGACTTTCTTCTTCTTTTTTTCCCCCTGCATATTGACCAAAGATCGACTGCGCTGCTGGATGATGACAGTCCCACTTGCTGGATTGACAGAATACATTGTCGCAGAGTGGAGGGCCTTGGGCGCTACCTCGACGGGTCAACGGCGTTCCTTTCTCCGAGCCCAAAGTGACATTCTCTCAATACAGGCAGTCACTTGATTAGTGCCAATTATCCAGGCTGTCACTTTCCCTGGTGAGCGTGGCCCAGGATGCCCCCCCCCCCGCGCTTCCCGTCTACGGCGGACGCGCGCTAAAAGTCTGCGCTCGTCCGCCGTAGGCTGTGGGAATCATTTTGAATGCAGAGACGAAGGAAGGAGAGATGGGGGGGGGGGGCGGGGAATGAAAGACGCGCGGGAAGCAAGTTCGGAGTTTGACAGTGTGATAGCGTTGACTTCCGAGACGGTTACAAGGGGAGTGTCAGTTCGCCCCCCCCCTCCCCACAAAAGACGTCTCCCCGGGGGTGCGGCAGCTTCCATAAGTCAATCAGTCAGCAGCTTGATATTCAGCTGCGCCGCGTCGACGCGACCCAACTGGGTTACGCTCACTCCGACATGCACTTGGAAGTGCGTTGGTTTTAGGCGAAAACCAGGCGACAATAACAGCCATGTGGTGAGAATATAATTCATGCGCCGGAAAATAAATATAGGCCACGTTCGCAATCCGAAAGGACGACCGTAAATCTTTGACGCCAGTGAATCAAATCCAACGCAAACACATGTTAGCAGCTGGTGCAGAGCCTAAATAAACACGGCAAAAAAAAAAAAAAAAAGGCAGGGCCTCATTAAACACGTGTGGACTCAAGATGGCAAATATTTTGATAAAGTTATTTACTCACAATTATTTTACCATCTAACGAACGAGGCATCTTTTAATCTCAGTGGAATAGAGGTGCAGCGATTATTCGACTGCTAAATGATTATCAAATGAATCGGACGATATTTTGCATTTTATGCAAAACTGATTATCATCTGTAATGTTTAATGACGTCATTGATCAGCTCTGCGAAATAAGACATTATATGTTATATTTAATGTTTAATCAGTGTTTTTTTAAATAATTTTAGTGTTTAATTTTTTCCCCCAATGCATTTCCATTGGCATCAATTTTATGTCAGTTTTTCACCATTCGTGGGCCGGGTAGTCGACTGTAGAGGAAATATAAAAAATAATATATGTTTATATATATATGTTGAAATATATATATTACTCCATTTTCTGATCAAATTGGTGATCAGTTACTGTTTTTTTGTTGTTGTTTTTTTTTCAAACTCACTGATTGCTGATTGGCCAAAAAAAATCCTGATCGTGTAAAGCCTAATATTGATATTTGATCATCGATTCATCGTTTCGATAGCTCTTTTAATTTCAGATCTTCGCGATTTCAGCTTCTCAACAGTAAATGAAAGCAGACTGATCATCTTAAACGTTTTCTTTTACTCTGTAAAATAATGATCAACATTTTTGCCTATTTTATGAAATGCTACGGACCAAACCAATAACAGAACCATAATTTATTTCATTTAATTGTGCAATTTGAAATAATGCCCTGTTTTTGTTTTTTGTTTTTTAATAAAGCCATGAAAAATTGATGTTTTTATCGATTAATTGACAAAAACTTAAAAGATTAATTGATTTAAAATTTATAAAATTATTTTAACTCATAAAGTAATTAGGATTTATAAATTTAAATTTCAACACTACCGGTAATTCTATTTACAAGTATTTCCTATTTACTGGCTATTTTCTGCTCACTGTGCTCATATACCCATAACTCACTCACAATTATACAAAATTAAAGTACTCATCAACATAAATTGGACAAAAAAACTGACACAAACTCTAAAAAAAAAATGAACTAATTAGCCTACATTACTTTATGTATAAAATCCTTCTAAATTCTTGTTAACACTATACATACTTAATGGATTAAAATTATTTTACATTTACAGTTGTTTTATGCACGTAGCATGCTAAGACATTCAGAAAATGTTTATTTCAAAATATGGTAGAGCCTTCAAAGTCGCGTTCCCAAAAAATATTCTGATGAAATTCACCTCTAAAGTCGCACAAAACAGTTGAAACAGCTGTCATGCATGCCCTCCAGCAAGGCTTAGGGGAGCTAATCTCGAAAACGTTTTTTGCAAGAATACATTGTATGTGCCAACACGAGTCAAAACACGGCACTCTGATCGTGTCACGTTTGCTGAAATCAGCTTCGGCTGCGAACAGGAAGTGGCGTCGAAGCACAAGCAGAAAAAAATGTGCTGCTGATCAATGTCTTCAGCAGATAAAGAATATATGCACATTTCACTGTCAACATTAAGATATTTTCAGTACTTTTAAAGTTTCGTTGGTAATGTTCTGAAATGAAAGTTAGTAAAAAATTATTGAAGAAATTGCCTGTACAGTTCCTGAAGGTGACAATTTAATGCTGGAATGCCTCTTTTATTTTCAGGATTCAATTTGAAATATATTTTGTACTGGTTAGCATGAGAGCCAAATGGCATGGAAGCTTTGTTATCACCTGTTTGCAGGTGTAGCCAGCCATTTTTCTCCAGCTCCAGCGCTATTTTTCCCCCCTCGTTCTCTCCAAAAACACAACCCCTGTGTTATTGAGGCACTCTTTAAACAGCGCTGCGGTGTATTTACTGATCTATTTCTTGCAGCTTTCATGTTGTTACTGTGCCTCTTGTAACTTTGCTGCATTGTGCGGCGGGCGCAGAGCTCCTTAGAACGGCAGAGGTTATCCTCAGTGTGGATGACTGCAGGGGAGTAAACACTATTGGAGCGCGAGTGAATATTTTGTGTGAGAGGACATTAATTATTCATGGCCGCCTCATTGTGTATGATGATGTGTCAGGATGTTTGCCAATAAACAACAATATTCCTTGTAGGATTGATACGATATGAAAAGTTGCCGAGCGAGTTCGTCGCACTGTGGAGAAGTCTGACGGATGCAGTTTGTGGGAGAGTGGGTACTTATTTATGGAAATATCAATATTGTATTATAATGCTGTATCCTCTCCACTCAGTAAAAACAATACAGGCGCGTAACGCTACTTGCAATCTGGACTGTCACAATTTATTAATTTTTTTTAAGTAAACCATCAGATACAAAGCACTGCAATCAAACTAGAGAAACAGAAAGGTAAACTTGGTAAGTCCACCGCAGATATTCGCCGGAAAAGAATACACAAAAGCACTCGGCGCCTCCTTTCAAAGTGTTTAGTTCCCAAACGGAGGCTCGAGTGACGTATGGCGCGCACGGCGATAAGCTCCGCATGGCCACAGGAGGATTTGGTTTCCCTTTCATGGCGCCCCCGCCACCCGTCCCCCTGCCGCGCCGCGGGGAACACACCAGCGCGCGGGCAGGAGTGCAGCAGGCCGCACGCCGGGCGTTATAATTGCTATCTCCTCCTCGTGCAACACTGTGAACTGCCGAGCACGGTGATTAAATGGGGGAGAATGGGGGGGAAAAAAAACCTCAGCATCACAGTTTTTACCTCGCAGGCAAAACAGCAAGGTCCTCTGGGATGGGGTCATCACGCTTCCCTCTGTGATCTGTGCATGGGGGTGTGCACGCTGTTCACGATTATGTGTCAGTGTTGAGAATGGAAATCCAAATCAGTCAAATATTCACATACAAGGGGTGAAATATTGAACAGATATTTGGACTTCATATAGCATCAGTAAAGTTTTGGCACAAAATTGTGTACCGGTACTTTTACTTCTGAATTTTGTCATTAGTAATGCAAAAATTATGCATTGAACTATTTAGCTATAATGTAAACACAAACATATTTTTATCATGATCCACACTTTTTTTTTTACAAGCCTGTGATCACTTCTTCATAAAAGTAATTTATGTATAACCATCAAAAAACAAAACAAAAATATTAATAAATGGAACAGACAACTTTATTTTCTGAGGTAACAAAGCTTTAACATGCTGTACAAATGACTGTACTTCATTTTAACGTCTCAATAAATGCATGTGATTCCCCTAGCGAGAAAAAGGTACACTAATTCACTTAATTAACGATCAAATCACAGACAACACAAAACATTATCAGAATAGAAAAAAAAGTTAGCTAGTTGGGAAAAAAATGCTGATAAACAATGGATGATGTAGGTTCTCATATGTATTTCTCGGCTCGTGGTTGTACATTTGATTCAAGAGGAGTCTCAGGGAAGCGAGAAAACAAAACCGGGAGTTTAATATATGTCCAGAGCTAAAGTGTAGCAAAAGACGTATTTATATGTTTTTTATGATTTTTATGCTAGAGCATACAGAAGGCATTGATGCAGCCTCTCAACTGCAGAACGGGTGATAAAATGGTAGTAATTTACAAAAACGGTCAGCAGGTGGCAGCAGAGTATAAGAGATCAACCAGGACCATAATGAAAACAAGCTGTTTCCCCACAGTCCAAAGCACATTTGTGAATAATGATGAAACTTAGCTATATTCCAATGCTAATTGCTGCAAAACGGAAACAAATCTACTTTTTTTATCCTGATGAAAAGAAGAGACTTTAATCTTTCTTTTGGTAGGTTTTCATAGCAATAGAACACAATATTCTGTGAGCCTTGCAAAATCAGTCAAAATGGGGTTGTTTAAGTGAAAATGACTGCCAGTGAATGAGTTGATAGTATTTTTTTTTAGTTAATTATTAAGTCACCACTAGATAGAACTAAATAATACACACTTTCCCTTTAATTAAGACGAGCTAAAGCTACCGATGCTAACCGCAGTACTCTTCCACAACTACCGTATTTTTGTACTAGACCTGCATATGAGTATGAGAACTGTGTCGCCCGGTTGGCTGGACATTGAGCAGCAGAAGGGTACGTCAAAGTTTTTCTGTAAATTGGTGGATTGGAAGACAAAATACCAGACGCGATTAGCTGACTGTTAAATGCTGATGCAGAGTCGTACAAACCAGTTCGTACTCCCTGACTGAACTCGTCATTGCCAGTGGAGAAGTATCACTAGTGAGCGAGACGAGAGCTGTTTTGAATGGAGCAGATGCTATCCATTTGAAAAGGGTCCTAAACTCCCTCTGGTCAGCTTGTCGCCAATACAGCAAATTACACCTCAAAAGGTGTCAAACTACTAACGAAAAGCGATGAAAACATTCCGTCCCCTTCGTGGCGGAGGCAATTAGTGAAGAAGAGCTGAGGAAGAACAATAAACTGCTTCATTTCACGCTGTGACACAATTACTTTGAATTTAATCACAGTCCTATTAGAGGATTCATTCCTGATTAAGCACGGCTAGTTTGAACGCTCGCTCAATCAGCAGCATCCTGATTTAAAGTTGCCTGTGACCATCAAGGTGCAGATAATTCACCTGGAGCCATAAAGAGAATTAGACCAAGGTTTTACACCGAGTTATTGTCCTTGGACAACCCGCACATACACCGTTATCACATCGGGTTAATGGCTTTGTTAATTTCAAGACATTAACAACCGCTCGTCTGTCCCCAATGAACATGTCATACAAGGCGGGTCTTGCATTGTTAAACGGGCCGCTAAGTAGATTGATTCCTCGGACGCAAAGCGCAGCGGCGACGTCGGCGAGCGGGTTAATTAAACATTTACACACAAACACCCCAACAATCTATTGTGCTCGGCTAATTTATGACATCAATATGCACTTTCATCAGGATTTTTCACAGGCATATGTCCGCCTGCTCCGTGCTAATTGGCACCATGCCGCTTTAACTGCGCCGCTGTTCGTTTCCCCCCCTGTTTTTTCGAGACTATTGAGCTCGCCGCGTTCAACCATAATAGGGACATAGCGGTCCCACCAGAGTGCACATGCAGACTTAAGCACCTGCACCCACACCTCCACCTCCGCTCGCTTTCATCTCAGGCACAGGAAGCTTTTTCTGCGTTCCCCCGCACGGCCTCGGCTCGCACACATCAATGCGGCGTTTGTACACAGCAGTCCACGCAAGATTCCCTCGCAAGAATCGACGTACAAGCGAGCACGTCTTTTTGCAAAACTCCTGGGGTCACCAGGGCGGGAAAAGTTCTCGCTTACTTTCTGAGAATTTCTACATTTGCGGGATCGGGGCCGGAGGCGGCGACGTTCCCCATCTTTCATGTATCCTCGGTTGACGGGACGTCGACGAGGGAGCGATCAATCACCTCTCGGTTTCGCGCTTAATGTGTTAACACTGGGAAAAAACGGCACCTTGTCTCTTCGCCGGTCGTCACGGCGATGGAGCGTAAGGCTGATGAATCCCAATCATCGCTCCAGATGCCGGGCCTCATTAACTACGGATGTGTTTGCTCACAGCTTCGCCTTAATACCTCCAAGTAGGCTACATGGATGCATGTTGTTTTCCTCCCCTTCCTTTCAAGTTCGCTCCCAATTCGCAAACACGCGCACGCCGGCAAAGTCTTTAATACGCGTGCCAAGCGCGCGCGGGCCCTGGGTGAGATTCCTCCGGGCTGGATGTGTATCCACAACAGCGTCTCTCCCTCCGACATATGTGGCGTGGGTAAACAACACAGTTAAGCCTAAAACAATGCGGGTCCCCCATGACTGCAATTATTTATGAAATCAAACACAATTCAGCTCGTCGCCAAGTGGGACGGCTCTCTGACATCACTCGACAAATCACCGCTCTTTACTGCAAACACGCCATGTTGCCGTGCCGCTTATCACAATAAATATCTGTGGCTTTAACTTTAAAAAATGCATTTAAACATCGTGAAGTGGATCATGTGTAAAATGATGGTGAGCGTATTGACCCTCGGGCGCTAAGGCTGATCCCGGGTGACTAGTACGAGCCAGGGCTAAATTATTCAAGCTTAGCTGCTATTGCTTGTGACCGCACTGAGTATATTGTCGGGACAGTATGCGTGCTCGCGGGGCATTGGCCTGCGAGTGAGCAGCTGCTGCACATGGTATGCTCACTTTGGAGGAAGATGAAAAAAAAAATTGCTCGTGAGAGGCGATGTACTGACAACGAGGAGCAGAGGACTGACATAGCGACATCATCTTTTGTTTTGAAAAGGAAAATTAAAGAGTGAGATTCCTCTTTCTCGAAACACTTGCTAATACTTGCAAACTTTCCTCATTGCCAGGGTCACTGACCTCTGTCAGTGGTCCTCACTAAAGTAACTAGAGACTGAGATCATTTCAAATATGTAATTAAAGTGGAGAAAAACAACACTGCATGAGGTAAAACTTCAAAAATGGCAGAAAATTGTATACTTAAAAAGGGGAAGTCAACCATAAACATTTCTTGACAATAATATGTTATATGTGACCTCATAATTCTAAACGTGACATTCTGACTAACATTACATTTGTGGGATATGAGTTACGCAGCAAAACCCAGTCATTTTTATACATCTCACGAGGCGGCCATTTTGCCACTTGGTGTCGACTGAAGATGACATCACAGTTGCTCAGGGCTCAGGCAACGACCAATCACAGCTCACTTGTTTTCTGAAGCTAAGATGTGATTGGTTGTTACCTGAGACCTGAGCAACTGTGATGTCATTATCACTCGACAGCAAGTGGCAAAATGGCCGCCTTGATATTGATAAAAACTGCTGGATTTTGCTGCTTGACTTATATTCTACTAACACAGTATTAACCAAAATATAATAAGACTAGTGGGGCTGCATAGAACATATTATTGTTAAGTAATTTTTTATTGGGTTGACTTCCCCTTTCGTGACATTTTCAATTTTGATTCCGTATGTATTATGGCTAATACCGAGCAGTGACAACATTTTATGCCTGAACGACCCCCGTAGTGTTGTTTGAGTGTAAATTCATTGAGCAGGACAAGCAGATGCACTTCTTTTATTGGACCGTGGGGACACAAACAATCATACTGCACAAGCTAAGCGACAATGTGGCTGAACTAATGTGACACAATTTTTTTTAAACACCCCAAACCATACTGTTATTTTTTTTCAGAATTGAAAAAAGTTGCCATGACATTTTCTAACAGGATTTTGTCAAAATACCCCAAGGAGCAAAAACACATTTTATTTTTGGGGTTAGCCCATCTCGTTCATGTGAGCCAACCCTCATCTTGCGCCACTGTTGCGTAACAATGAGTTGGAAGTACAGAACAATTTGCTCAAAGGCACGTTTTCACAAGGAAACGAATTTACTTGTTCTTTCATTTCACACTTTATGAATGGTCAGGTGGTCAAATCCAACTATTTGGATACAAGCCATTAAAGGTACATTTGCCATAAGACCTTTTCAACCTGGGACAGTTACTAGATTTCATTTCATGAACTTACAGTGAGATATTTTCTTATGAGTATTTTGGAATTTTTGAGTGAGTGAAGTGTGCATGTTCCATTTTAGATACACTTAAAAGCATCCTTTTAAGATCACCCAAAAAAAAATGCAGCATACTGTATCATTATTTTATCATCATTATTTTAAAATACTGCTGGCTAATAATAACAGTAAAATCTTGTGAATAACACGCACCTGTGTATAATACACACCACAAATCACCCTTAGTTTTATGTCTGGACTTGTGTAAAATACAGCCCCCCAATTTGCTGGTATCCTATATTATCAAATTGAATAATATGAATAAATAAGGATTCAAAATATGTAAATGCTGATAAATCCAGGTTAAATATATGTTTTGTTTCAAAGTATTTTCAAAATCATGCCTCTTGTAGTAGTTTCCGTAAGCTATTTTTTCAAATGTATTTACTTTCCTTTTAAATCTCTTTTAATTCTGTTCATAACTGGAACTGTAATATTGAGTTACATTGTGCATGAAATGCTCTAGAAATCTGTTCCATTTTATTTTAATATTTACAACCTGTCTAAACAATGAGAAAATTGTTCACTTCTTACTATAAGCCCCATTTATAATGCCCCAATCCCCTTCCAAATTTGGGCTGAGAGAGAGAGAGTTATTCATGGGTTTTTGCAGTATTGTAAATTTAATCAACTACGGGGTATGTGGACAATGGCTCATCCATTAACGCAGTGTTTTGTTTTGTTTTTTTAATGTAATTTGAGATGCATCTAAAGATAGCAGATGAGCGGTTTTTTTTGTTTTGTTTTTCACCCTCAATACAGTTGCAAGAATTGGATCTAAGCAAATAAGATGTCTTTAGGTCCGCCAAGTAGTGCACTCTATATTGGCTCAATTTTTAATGATTGACTTATCAATTATGACATGCTTACCTTGTTGTGGATGAACGTATATATACACACACACGCACCCCCACACACGCACACAAAAACGTACATTATTATAAATACTCGCACTCCTCAGGAAGAAGCTATTTCATCGTGTGAAATTCTGCAGAACCGGCAGCGCATAAGACGCACCCCTCATTTCCGGTGCAGTGCATCTAAGCTCATAAATCACCAGCAGATGATAAATATGGGAGGGCGGCTAAATTAAATGGTACTTAGCCTTGTGAGGTACAACGTAATAGATCTGGAGTAGGAGGTCTAGAGAAACAAAGAGGTGCGCGTCCTTTCTTCTCCAGCCAGCGGTTGTAAACCCCCCAATGATGAGCCTTGGCACAAAGGAAAGCAAAGATCATAACAAGAGCTGGTGGAAATGGATCTCATTAGCCGCCTCTTGCCATCGCTTCCTGCAGCCCTCGCTGGGAATTTGGAGAGGCAGCGCTGTCTGCCGGCTCCCTCCGCTCTTGTCAAAATCTTCTTAATTATGATTAATTACACAGCTGTAAAGATTTCCTCTACAAATAAGAAGAGCCTCTCACTAAACACTACATTATTCATTCATTATAGGGCCGTTTGCCGCAAACTGTAATTCCTGCTGAGAACGCGGCACTGGTGACAAGAAGCCATGTTTTCTGGTAAGCGTGTAAAAAACAAAAAACACGTCTACGCCCGACTCCTCTGCATAGCCTTTTCCCCTCAGAGGCCTCGATTGTTATGGATGCTGTTTATGGCGCTGCTATGACAAGTGTGAAGGGCACGGCGTGGTGAAGGATGCACGGCGGGCTCGTCTGCTCGCTGTCTGAATAGGATATCGGATTGTAAATGACCCCGGCATCATGGCGGCAGGCGCACGCCGCGCTCAAGCGATTTTTCCTTTTTATCCCCGTGATGACTTTTTTGACACAAAGTGACAAATAGAGCCTAAACGTCTGTGAATTCATTGCATTTGTGTGCGCGGGTGTGCGCGCGTGTTTGTAGCGGGGAAACTGTGTGTGTGTGTGTGTGTGTGGGGGGGGGGGGGGGTTGCTCTCAAACGCCTCTGTTATCGTAGGAGATCAAATTATTTCGTCTGTCTCACATTGGAAGTTGCTCCCAAGTTTGCAGAAAGTCGTCAGAGGAAGGCAGCCAGCTGCGAGTGAGTGACAAGAGGCAGACTAATGATAAGCTTTATAAGTTTTGATAGTTTTTTACGGCCTTCTCGCAGGCGACGCCGCAAAGAGAACAATGTGCCTTTGAGACGCGCTCGCTGCACCGAAGCAGCCGCGTCCTTCCGCCTCGCGCCGCACATGCTTTACTGCCGACAATAAACCATTTTAGTGCAAAATAAATTGGGATGGTATTGAAATGCTGGCACTATATATGTCAGGGAAGACATACAGTTATTTTTTAGCAAAGCTGGAGGCATAGTTTATCATCATGCGGCTGCCTCGATGGGTCTGTTCCACATCATTGGCTCCTCTTGCTTAGTTAGATTGTGAAGGTCAGAGTTCTCAAGCCGTTTATGGCTGTTTAACTTTGGAGAATTATCACATGGGCGCCACTTGGCTGATATACGGCAGCGCGCCAACCCACCTCAGCATTGTTCAGTCCAAAGCCATTATTTGGACCCAGAGGACGGAAGGGGATGATGGCCTCGCAATATGATATTTGCACGGGTGGCCCGATTTCTATTTCTAATCCACGTTTAGAAATCCATTTTTTGGATTATACACCACGAGAGGGCACATTTCAATTTTTCATATTTTCCACTCAATTATTCAAAGTGATAGAATTGGCCAGAGGTATACACACACATGCACAAAGAGAGTCGTGCTCTGAGCAATATTAGAGGGGAACGGCGGGGGGGGGGGGTGTTCTTTGCTCAAGGGCAGCGCAGTAGTACTTGGGAAGCAAACTGGCAACTCTCCAGCAACCAGTCCCAATTTCCATATTTTGGTTTGAAGCAGCCTCCCCACCAGTTATTCTGAAATATTCAACATTATATGCAAAACGGAAAACACGGCTAATGTGGTTTCAATTGTGTCTGCCTTTGTGAATATCATTGCCAGCACAGTGTTATTATAAAGGCTTTATCTGTGTTTTGATGGAATCTAATTCATTTTCATTAGCTTTATTATGAGCTGATTGGCTGTGAGAAATCACATGTGCTGTCCGTTTAGTCGCTAACGCCACATTTCTACTGCAGAGTAGAGCCTTCAAAATCAATAGATTAATCGACAAGTAATTTATCAAGTTGATTAGCAAGTCCAAAATCCAAATCCTTTGATTTGAGCATATCAACAGTAATTGTCTGCGATTGGCTGGCAACCAGTCCAGGGTGTCCCCTGCCTACTGCCCAAAGCCGGCTGAGATAGGCTCCAGCGCCCCCCCAACGCGACCCTTGTGAGGAATAAGCGGTCAAGAAAATGGATGGATGGATGAAACAGTAATTGTTCGCTGATTTCTGTAGTCCTTCATGAAAGAATTAAGATTAGATTAAGATGAAAGATTATCTTCTGTGTTTCATCAAAATAAGACATTTGCACATATCTGTTTTTACTTTGGAAAACAATGACTGAACTGGTAACATAGAACATCATCAGCCCCAACCCCTTTTTTTTATTATTATTTTTTTTAATCATTTTACGAATACGAAGTACGAAATAAACACCAATCGCTGGTTAATGAACAGTAACCGGGGGGTGTGGGGGGGTGGGGGAATGCCTTTGTAATACACTTTGATGCAAAATGAAGATTAATACAATTAATCAATAGTCAATTCTAAAAATATTCAATATTGACAGCACTACTGCAGAGTATTATCGTATTTCGTTTCATGGACGCTATTTCCATTGTCAAAAGTAAACACAAGTGTAACTGTTGATAAACGAACATATTTACTTGTGCTAAAAAGTTAGCTTGCCTTGATGCTTTGCTTAGCTCTGGACGCTGCAGTACTATACTGTACTACGCAATCTCCACGTGGGATTGAAAGCTTTTTGAGACCCGATTCCCATCAATTCGATTCTTAGGAATCGCTTGTTCGCTTGCTTAGCAATTCCGTTGGTCGCTGGTGAGTGGGCTTAAATGCTATTCGTTTTTAGGTGTGATTGGGTTGAGGCAGCTGGGCTCTCTGACGCTCACCTCTCTGGGATGTGTCTGACTCTTTATGGAGGTGAACGTTTCGAAAAAGTGGATTTCTATAATCGTGCGGTGGATATTTTGAAAAAACAGGTGAAATGTTACTTTTTTTCTGTTTTGTTTTATGTTAGAAGGTAAAAAAAAAAAAAAGCACACTCAATACTCCAATATACAGTAGTAGAAGCCTATCTATAAATGGCAAATTAAAGGAAAAGCTGATATTCTTGCATGAATGATGAAATTTAGAAGCTCTCCTTGAAAAGCACCGTAAATCACCATATATGGTTCCTTGCCCGTAGAGGCTCTCTGGACATTTTGGAAAATAAAACGTAGTCCAAACGCAAAGCTTCATGGGGGAAAACATGTTTGAATTCTCCCAATTTGTCATACAACTATTTCGTGTTAATTACTTTGCTGGGTTTGAAAACTTCGCAACCATAATTAGCCCTCACCAAGTCAACGGAACTGTGTATGGGAGCACGCAGCGCCATCGGGAAATTAGCATAAGAAAGGATTTGAAAGTTCTCCACTTGAAACCTTGAGGGGAGAAGGCTTCTCCCTGAAACGGCAAGGTGACATTTTATTTCCAACTGTTGGCTGTTAATTGATGCTCTGCTGATTAAAGCACATTTTATGGAGACGACCAGGGGGCTGCGTTTGCAGGCATGGATTGCAGCAGAGTTACGAGGCTGCAACGAAGCCCCCCGCATCTTCATTTGGGTTGCATCAGAGAGCCGCGTTCTTGCGGGGAAGAAAACTGCAAAAAAAAAAAAAAAAAGTTGGCCGGAACAAAAGCTGCAGCACACTCGGTGTCAGTTTGGAAGTTGGGATAATAATTTGAATGGCAGTTGAACTAATATTTGAACTGTGGCGCTAACGAAATGAGCGCGCGTGCTGTACTACACAGGCGACACGTGAATTACGACATTAAATCCTTTGTGAACAATCCATATCATTAATCACGACAGAGTATTTGTTTGAGCAAAGCAGACTCATAATTCAAAGGCGCCTGGTGATTTATTTATGGGAGTGTGCAATTGATAAAATGCCAGGAAGGAGCAATCTTTTAAAGCACCTCATACAAAAACCTCTTTGTCAGAATAACCAACACAATCTGCATAATTTACATTACTTACTTAGAAGTGTGCATCCCAGCCTTAAAGTAAAGAAGTTTGTTTTCTCCTGTTTGTGCCTATTAGCAACAAATTAATTAATCCACCATCCAAATCCTCATTAAGCCACCAGCTATACATGAATACGATGTTCTTATTGTTTCCCAGAATACAAAAGGAAGTGCGGAAGCGCTATTGTTTCCACAACATAATTGTGTCGCTACACCCACTCATAGGCAGCATTGGTTTTTTTGTTGTTGTTTTTTTTCATTTTAACGATTCAGAAACAGTGATGCCACAGTCACCCTAAAAGGTAACTTAGTTACTGTATGTACTTGCTTAAAAAAATGCAATTTAGTTACTGATTATCTGCTTTAAAAAGTAACTTACGTTTCTGTACTGATTCATTCATTCATTCATTCATTCATTCATTCACTCCCAGCAATTTTCATTGATGCAACCCCCTTTGCTCCCAGTTTTACTGGATTTTGATTGATTTTGTTAAAGCCCACAGAATATTGTGTTCTGTTGCTATAAAGACATGGAACCTACCAAAAGAAATACTAGAGCAGGGGTGTCAAACATACGGCAGGCGGGCCGGATCAGGCCCGCAAAGTGGTGTAATCCGGCCCGCAAGATGATTTCGTAAAGTTAAAAAAAAATAAAAAAAAATGTAATGTCAAACTAATTAATAAGCCGGCCACAATCAAAACATATAAAATTTGTAATTTCAAAAAGAGTCCTTAGATGAGCAATGCAGCTTGAACAGGGGAAATTGTCCTGGATGTCTTTATTTTACACACAATTTAAAGTTACGGTTTGTTTTATCATTATTATTATTATTATTATTATTATTATTATTATTATTATTATTGCTTTAAATCACATACCGACATAAACGTGTTAAATACAAAACAAATTCTATAACTGGTAACACAAATAGACATGACAAGTATTAGCGTTCTTATAACGTCATTAACTGCGACACGCAATGCATTCTGGGAACAATATACATGCAAAACAGGTCAATTTAACACGTCCGGAATGTATAACGGCAAAGTGTTCCTTAGTTCCATTTGCATTTGTGTTATTTTTCGGAACAACACGATTACAGTTGAGCTCTGTAATTTAGGGCTGGTCCATAAATCTGCGTATAAATGACTACAATTGTTTTTAAGTTATATACTGTTATTTTAGCTATGCGGCCCACTTGGTAATATATTTTCCTCCATGCGGCCCCTGAGCTAACATGAGTTTGACACCCCTGTACTAGAGTCTCTTCTTCAGGAAAAAAAAAAAAGTGTATTTCTATCTGTTTCCGTTTTCTGCATTAGAATATAGCCAAGGTTCATCATTATTCACAAATCTGTGTAAAACAGTGGGAAAAAGAGCCTTTTGCAACATGGCCCTGGTTGATCTCTTATACTCTGCTGCCACCTGCTGGCCGTTTTTGTAGTAACTATCACTGGTTCAAGCATTCTCTTTAGTTCAGAGACTGCATCAAAGTATTCTGTATGCTCTTTGAGAGCATGATAATATTTAAAATAGAACGTATTTATACGTTTTTGAGAGCAAATGAGTTAAACGTCAGATTACAAGTTACTTTAACAGTTAGTTACATTCAGCACACAGCATTACACCGGTTCAAACATGGCAGAGTTGGATTGTGAAAGAGACGACCAGACGACTGATACCAGTGGCAGATTGGCCATCGGGAATTTCGTGAGTTTGCCGAACGGCCGGTCAATTTTTGGGCCGGTCATCCTCTCTCTGGAATTGATAAATATTAATCACTGCATATCGATGAATGCCAAATAGTAATTGTTGCATGTTGGTCGGTCACCCCGCCCCCATTCGTTTCAATGAATAGGTTCTCTGTGTGTAGAAAAAGCGCTGAAAACGATGATGTCACTCCCTCACATGGTTGGAATTTGAATAATCCCACAATGACTTTCAACATGTTCAAGGTCTAAATAAAAATAGTTTGGCTTTCTTACGTGTTCTTAAATGCATGTTTTTTTGTTTAGTGATTTTAGTGTGTAGTGTCAGGTGTTGTTCTGTATTTATTACTTATTTTATTTTTACTTTAGTTTTTATTTTTTTAATTTTATTTTATTGGTTCCACTTTCTCAGATACTGATGGTTCTTGCAGAAGTGCTCATATTTTTCAAAGTAACTTTTAATATATTAGAAGAGTAACTGTAGTCGGATTACTTCACTGGAAATTGTAACGTATGAAATTAGCCGCGTGTAATGCGTCACCATTCAAGTTGGATTCAGTCTAATTTATTGGTCTGCCACTAGGGGGCGAGAAGTTCTTCCCAGGGCTCACCATAGCAGCAATAATATGCAGCCATAAAGTACTGATGAGGTGGCTCAGTGAATATTTATGAAGGGTCCTGCATTGGATTCCCTCTCAGCCGTCTTCATTCCAACCGCTCTCGGCGGGCTTTATAGCCCGTGTATAACGACACATCCCCAAGCACCAATCATATAATTACCAACGTCTCCAACTTGAGTGTTTGATTCAACTCCATTTCCCTCCGCCTTTCTGATCCTCTATCCATCAATGGTGTGAAAAAGCCCAGCTAGCTCCTCCATTTAATATTGTTTGTTTTGTTGTTTGTCAACACAACAGAAGGAGATGTGCTTTTCTAAAGCTCAGTGTTAAAGAGGCGCCCCCGAGAAGAATACACACAGCGTTGCCATGGAGCCAATTGATGTGCAAATGTTTTCATTTAAATATTTTTAAGAGGATCAGCTCAGATTACGCCAAAGTTTGACAGAGATAATTCGATGGCTTGTGTAGCAGCTTTGTTTGGGGAGACCATCATTCAAGGCACGTCAGACCACCTTCACAAGCCACATAGACTTTTTAATGAAGTTTACTTTGAGAAATAGGCCAAAGCTTGCTCTTCTCTGCCATACCAAGGAAATCGTCGTATTGACGAAAGCCGGTTTAATATTTGAAGTCCCGCGAGGTTTACTAACCATGCTTTGGCGGTTTTTCGTGAAAAGAAAAAGTTGGAGTTAACACGCTCGCTAATTCCATTTAACAACTGTTCAAAAAAAAAAAAAAAGAAAAGTGCCAACAAGCTATTATGGTGGCATCCAGCGGATATATTTGCTCTTTTTCCTGCATTATAGATAAACGCACCATGGAGACCCCCCAGTATTTGGGACAAGGGAGAGGAGCTTAAATATTTATGCCTAAGCCTCTGGAGCCCCACTATTAGTAGTAAAATGTTTTACTTTCTGGGCCTGTCACTCTGCTCGGGCTGCCATTAAGAACGCCGCTGACAGGGACCTCCGGGTCAAACACTTTGAGGCAACAAAAGAGCCCGATGAAATCGCTCAGCGAGACCCAAATTACTTCTGTGTCATTGGTGGACAATATTTTCTCCCCGCAGCATTCCTCCGTCTGTTAACGCCGTGACCCCGTCCTCTGCATATGGAAAGATTGTTTGTCTACAACACTGGGCTATGGAGATGAGGAGAAGTTCATGGACAATGTTCCCGGCGGTGTTCGCCACCCCGCTAGCGGCCAAGCTCCCCTCCCTCCGTTTTGTTGGGCTTTGTGGAAAAAGTTGATAAAAACAGCTTGTAAATGGAGATGGGCAGTTGAAAATGAACATGTTGGGGTGGAGCAGTGAAGCGGGAAATCCAAATATACAAGACCTCACAGAAAAGTGGCAAAGGAAAAGGGAGAAAAGACCCTTGGTCATCTGCGCAATGAAGAAGAAGACATGTACACGTATGAAATATATACACAACTTGCATTCGACACCCAAACTGTTACTGTAAATCAGATTATTACTCCAGACTATAGGATTTTGTTTGTTTGTTTGTTAGCAGCATCACAAAAAAAAATGATTTTCTTCTTTTCAGGCTATTACTTGTCAATATCACTGAGAAGAAATACTTTATACTTTAACTGCTAAGTGTTTTTTAATAGTATCTAAAAACATCATTTAAATAGCCAACTTGCATCTTTGTTTGTGATAGTGGTGCAGTAAATGTAGTCGTGTACTTTCCAAGAAGTGTTGTCATGCATGCCTTGAGCAATACAAAAGCTACAAAGCACAGTGGACAGTCATGCATAGCTTTTGTGTGTTTTTACGAGAAAGTGATGACTTCCCAAAACCTTTTACCATCTTTATACGTTTTCAGGCTCCACAAAAACAATTATCGTGCATTTTCATGTCAGGTAAACTAATTTCCAAAAATTTAAGAACTAGGGCATGAAGTAAGGAAGAATCTATTCAAATTTCGCCAGGTTTTTTTTTCATAGTCAGTAAGATTGTTTTTTTGTTTTTTTTTAACAGTTCTCGGTTAAAAATGCATGAAAAATTATTGCCTATAGTAACATCTGCTAAAAAAGGATTGCAAAAAAAAAAAAAAGTGGTTTAAAAAAGTGGTAAAAAGAAAAACAATGCAATTTGCATGCCAGGCCAGTAGTTGGCAATGTAACATTGTGAGGAAACACGATGCACATGCACATGAATTGAGTCAATATTACCAGAAGGTACCTTTGAGACTACCCAATTTCATCGCAAAAAGTGCCGAATCCCTTTCGTTGAGGTGCGGTGCGGTATTGCTTTTGCTAATGCTAAATGCTAACTTGGTTGACAGTGCTAAACAAGTCAGTCAATGCATTCACCATTACTTTTTTCCTTTGATCCCGGCAGCTATTGGAATCTGTCTGTGTAGTTTACCTTACGCCGATCCCACATTGGAAACATGTCGCCAGAAAAGCTCAGCTTGTGTTAGCTCTGACCCCCAGCGACCACAGCATTAGTAGTGCATTTCCCATGATTCTTAGACACAGAAGCAGGAAGTAGTTCTAGTTCCGTACCTCCGGTATAACGAACACATTTTCTACCAATTACATGCGGAGGCGAATTGGAACGTGAATTTGGAAGTAAATAGGAAGGAATATAACAATTAAATCCCCTTTTAATGGGTTTATCGTATGAATTGCAATGACAACTGTGTGATTGACAGACACATGGCAAAAAATGGGATGCTGGGATAGCACCTGCATAATATGGGGACAATGAATTGGTTTGCAAAACCGCCTGGATTTTCTAAATAACTCTGCTAGACATAGGCTATGTATAGTGGGAAAAAATAAGCACAAATGCTACTACATTGCTTCAGTTCACCATTATAATCCCCAAAATTCAACAGTTAAAGCTTCACATTCAGAGCGCTAAAGAGTTACATTGCAAACAGCATCAGAAAGACGAGGAAAGAAACGGGCAGGCAGGCAGGGGGAGCTTCAAATCCCCCTCTCAGTCCTAAGTGGGTGGTCCTCTTTTTTTATTTTTTATTTTTTTTTTTTACTGTTGGTAACCGTGCAGTCGCCAAGCATTCGCACGGAGGTTTTGGAGGGTGACCGGCTCTCCAGACGCAACATTCAGCATCCCGGGGCCATACATCCACACAGAATGAGATTCATGCTACACTGACTTTATTTAAGCCAGCAGTCCTGGCAGTGGCGGCGCTAAATGACAGCCAGTCCCGGGCTCCTTTTCTCTGGATTAAAGGATGATTCAGGAGAGCTCGACAGAAAAGACCCAAGAAAGAATTCATTCAGGGAGAAAGAAGTTTATCTGAAAAAGTAACTGAGACTCGCCAAAGTGTTTTGAACACAGTGTGAACATGAGCATTGACAGAAAAGGATGCCGGCGCCCCCCTTGTCCCTCGTCTTTAGTTCGCAAAGCTTTTACACAGCCTTTCCCAATTTATGAGGCCTCATATTAAATAATTGTGGTAACTAGATTGCATATTTAATTTAAAAAAAAACAAACGGATGAACTTTTTTTTTTTTTAGAGGTCAGGGGCAATATTCAGAGGAAAAAAACTTGCAAATTTGCGACTTTCTTAAGCGTCAAATTTGCGAGAGAAAAAAACTTGTAAATTTGCACGTTTCGAAAGTGGTAAATTTGCCACTTTTTAAAGTATCAAATTTGCCACTTTATAAAGTGGCAAATCTGTGAGTTTATAAAGTGGAAAATTTGCCACTTTATAAAGTGGAAAATTTGCCACTTTATAAAGCGGCAAATTTGCGAGTTTATAAAGTGGCAGATTTGCAAGAAAAAAACTCAGAAACTTACGAGAAATGCACGTAGCGTACTACTTGAATGTTTGCGCCAATACTTTTCGGTCGGGTTTGAAAACTCAAGTGATAGGAGATAGCAGAGATTAACCATTAACCATTAAGCATTCTCTCTTTGCAGCGTTGGGTACGGCCAGCGACAAACTCGCCTCGCTTTGCGAAGGTCCACACCCTGAGGATTAAGCAATGAAGTTAATCTGTTAAAATGTACATTTACTTGTGGATTCATGTTTGCAGAATTATTATTTACACATCCATACATTTTGGTATATTTTTCTTAGTAATGTCAAAGTTAAAGCGTTAACTAATTAATTGATCACAAAAAAATTATCGCATTAATCATGTATTAACGCAGATTAATCGCACTATTAATTTTGCCTGCAGATGACCCTTTAGCTTGACAGTGGATGGCTACATTAAAGGTAGCACAGGTTGTTCTTGAACAATAAACATAACATGCATTAAAGTGAAACATTTAATAAATGTTTGCATGTGACATTCAGAATATTTGTTCATGTCAAACTATTTGGGTCATTTTTTTCCACTTTAAAATATGCAATCAGTAATTAACTGACTAGAAAGAAAGGAGGATGAGACGTCCTCTTAACATTAAATGCCAAAAATATGAACACATAAGAGGTGCATTTTAAATTTGGCGGGCAAAAAATGTTGATAAAAATTAAGCGATTAATCGTGATTAATCAAAATTGTAACGTGATTAATCTGATTAAAAAATGTAATCGTTTGACAGCTCTAATTTTTATACAAGTATCTAAGTTAATGTGTCAAATCTGCTGCTCTCCGTCCTTCACTTGCATTTACCTAAAGCATGCTAGCTTCTGATTGGTTAGTGCTATTCAGCTGATAGGGGATCAGGAATCGTTGGCGCTCTAGCTGCTGTGTATGACGAGTAAAGTTTAAATTAAAAATTAATCAAATGATTAGACTGTAGCTATTAGGGATGTCACGATAAGGGCAATATCGTGATATCGTGATATTAAAACTGCCACAATATCGTCGTTGTCATGTTCACAATATTAAAAAGGAACACATCTGTTAAAAAAGTCAGGTTGATTTACATTTGTGCATTTCTAGCACCCTCTAGTAGCTATTTTATTAGTGCAATTTAGTTTTCATTAGGGATGTTTTGGCCTTCTATGTTTAATATCTATGCTAATTGTCAGATGAAGGGGAACCTAATTTACTTGTGAAGCGATCAATGTGTGCTTGTATTAGCAAGTGCCTCAATATTGTTCTTAGAGATTGTAGGTGGTTTATATGCATTGCTGTTATGTATGTGTTATGTATTATTAGTATGAGCTCTTTTTTTTTACAATATTGTGATCTTTTCTAAATATTGGCAACGCCCCCACAATATCGTGATAATTATCGTATTGTGACCTTCATATCGTGATAATATCGTATCGTGATGTTTGATGTTTAGCTATGGTACGTGTATTTCTTGTAAGTTTCTGAGTTTTTTGTTTTTTTTCGCGCAAATCTGCTACTTTATAATCTCACAAATCTGCGACTGTATAAACTTGTAAATTTGCCACTTTAGAAAGTGGCAAATTTGCGACTTTCTGTAGTGGCAAATTGGTGAGTTTTTCTCTCAGAATATTGCCCCCCCCAAAAAAAATAATAAATAAAATATTTATATGTGGCCCTAACAGTCACAAGGGTCAAAACACAAATATGCGTACATTTACATCTACGATTATCTTTGAAATGACAACAATGACAAGCATGCGCTACATTTGTAAAGTAGGCCGTCATTAGTGTCATAGCCTCTATTTAGGCCCAGGAATGCAAATTCCGCCTTCGAGCCAAGCACGGGAACTGTTTAAGTTGGCCCCACATGTCATACATTTCAATGATTTCAAAGAGACACCCAATTAAAAGCTACAAACAGGCCTTTGGAATGCGAACTAACACAATTAAAAGTGCTTCGTGAGTGTATTAGAGGAATAAGTTGTGAATTAGCACTTTGAATACACAAGGTTGTGTTCACTGGCCAAGCCTTTCACTCGTTTAAGAAGCGCAGGCAAAAGAAGGCTTTTTGAAGTCAGCCAGTCCCTTCTTTTCTCTCTGCGAGCAAAAGAAGATTGAGTCGGCCTAATCTGCTCCTTGTACATTTGAATGTCCTCTGCAAAGAGCTCATCCTGGTTGCTTGATAAAGGCCCAGGTGCAAAGACAGTGGCCGTGCCTAACTTTGTCTCCGTGGGGGCTGTAAATCATGCGCGGGGCGGGGTTGAACCCCCTCTCAGCCTTTGAAGAAACGAGCCTGCTTTCCCCGCTGATTTGTGACCACGGGGGCAAGCCCCTTCCAGCGCGGCTCGTCAGCCGTAGAGGGCGTATACGCGGGAGGTGGCCTCATAACTCGCCGATATGCTGGAGGACCCTCCATCACGCCGCAACAACACACACTCCACGCAAAGAGGAGCGGGACTCCTGACTGTCAGGGGTCAAGTGGGAGAAAAACTTGTTGACATGCCTTCCATTTGGTCACAGTACAAATGTCAATAAAGTTGTTTAACCGGTTCTCGTGGGGAAAATGCCTGCAAAAATGGATTTAGGATTCTAGTAAATTCTGTAAAAATTGCTAAATCTCTCACCGACTATTGCCTGGAATTTACAATTTTTTTTCAAAAAAGCCACATCATAAATTCACCCTGTAAAAAGCTAATGAGATTTTTTTTTTTACTATTTAAAGTATTTATTCAACAATGTGTTTATTAGTGTGGTTGTAGTTTGGTGCAGAAATATGCTTCTAATATTTTGGTTGATTAATTAAGATTCATGAGTAGGACAAAATGTTTAACATTACGAACATTTAAACACATTAACAGAAGACTTTGAAAACAATTAAAAGTAACAAAAATGACTAAAAGTCTGTACTGGTTTAAAAATCTTTAAAAGACCTTAATCATCGAAACAAGAATTTTTTTAACCTGGAGTTTTGAAAAGCATTCACACTCAGGGCTGATTCCACATCTGTTGGCAGCTTATTCCATTTGCATGCAGCATAACAGCTAAATGCCACTTCACCATGTTTGCTTTTAACTCTGCCCTCCACTAATTGACCCAAGTCTGCAGACATCAGAGGCCAACTGGATTTATATTTAATTTAAAAAAAAAAAGTCCCCGCCCAAACAATTGCAACAAAATAACATGTTAACTAGGTATAGGCTAGAGTACAAGCATTAATTTAATTTAATTTATTTATTTATTGAAATTGATTTTATTGTGTGTTCTATACAAAACATATTTTATGGAAAAAAAAAGACAATAGAAATGTGTCATTAATTTTATGCAATTTTAAGGGGGGGGAAAGCTATATTGGGATATATAGGTCTTTCTTTAAAACTATCTGTCATTTTCATTTTTTTTTTTTTTAAATTGTATATATGTATCAAAAGAACGAGTGGTATCAGAAATTGGTATCAATGGCTACTAAAGAGTTGAGTACTGATATTGGTATCAGCCTGAAAAAAAAAAAAGTGGTATCGAACATCCCTAGTCTGAACAATGAACATTTTACAAAAGCAGAACTTTTCTAAAAGTTTTCTATTGAATCGAGGGATCAATTAATTAATTAAAGAAATTGACAACAATTTAATCAACAAATATTTTGCTCATAAATTAATTGTTCTGAGACATTTTAACTTAAATTTCCCAAATTTGCGGAATATCAGCATATAAAAAAAAAATAATAATCAGATCAATCTATTATTAAAATAATCTTAAACTGAATTGGATCGTATTAGATTGTGCAGGTGTACCTAATGTTTTGATCAGTATTCAAAATTCTCAAATTGACTTGTTCCTATCATGAAATAAATCTAAAAAAAAAAAAAGCATCCAATTTAAACATGAAGTGACAACAAGCCAATGTCCAAACTATCAGATGCTTCCTTTTCAATTGTCTTGTGCGGTGCAATCTAATGACGTCCATGAAAGGAAATTAGCCGACCATTGCGCGCTCCCTTTGACAAACAGAGTCATTAAATGTTGGCGGGCTGAAGCAGTGCCCCTGTGAGGCTCAGAGCGACACGCAAGCCTGCATAGCCCTGTTTGTTATTTAGATCCTTATTTACACTTGTTGTCAGCGACAGGCTGGAAGCACAGCAGTGGCTTCCTCCGTGGGCCGGATAACAATATGAGCTTTAGGGAACAGCCCCAACCAGCCATTCAGCCTGGTGGGCCTTGCCCCGTCTCCAGGAGAGCGAGAAGAGAAGGTTAACTGCCATCTGAATCACGCTCGCCTAGCTAGCACCAAAGGCGGTTTGATTTAACACCTGCAAGATATTGTTGAATAGCTGGAAAAAGGGAAAAAAAAGCTTTTAAGTCTCGCATTTTCCACTTTGTCGGGTGCACCAAATTGAGATGATTCTTAAAGTTCTGCTTTTGGCTTCTTACATTGCGTTTCATCATCCTGTACTAACGAATTTAATGACCCCGAAAAAGTAGAAAGGAGCGCCTGCTTTTTCAATGCCTCATCACAAAAACAGCCATTCAGTTACATCAAATTTTAAAGTCTAAACTTTTTTTTTTTTCAATTAAGGCCTTTCTTGAACCAATCATTTGAAGAGGTATTGATGGTTGTCACTTTTTTGTTTTTCAAAGACAGTACTAGTATATTTCATCATTCCCAAAGAAGCCCAACACCAAGAGATTAGCAACAAGTGCATTGTACCGTCGAGGTGCACAAAAATAACAGTTTAAATTCTGTGTATGCACCCATTGTAGCTTTTTTTTTTTTTTTTTTTGTCTGGTGACTTCCTGAGAAGACAAGCAGCATGTACGGAGGTATCAGCAGCTGCATGCTACGTGCCTCTGATCCGGGCGGCTATTGACTTCCTGAGATTTGAATTAATTACTTGCTTCACAAGAGAAACTGGATTGCGGAGGGAACCCCCTAAGAAGTCCACTCATTCTTCGGAAACTGCCCCATGGACTTGCAGATGGTTTCACTGAGATGTGCTTTCCCATCGAGAACAATTACACCGGGAATTGTGGCACTGGCAAAAACCTGGAGCACACAGTCTCCATTCTGAACATCTCAAAACAGCCATAGGGGAGGTTTGTGACTTAACATAAATTAGACCACCAGGGAACGGGCCCATCTGAAGTGGCGGAAAGGCGATATTGCAGATAAACGCGCTGTGCTCACGCAAGAAATAGAGACTTACATTGGAACTACAGTGCACATTCGTTTAAACTACCAACTGGTTAGTGTCTGATAAAAAGGTGCATCTCCACTTTTTGTGGGGTAATGGATGGGGATGACTCAACTATTGAGATACCGATACCATTTGCCGATACCACTACCGGTAGTTCTATTAATACATAAAATTTCCCCCCCTCAAAAAAACTAACAGATAATTTTAAGGAAAGACCTATCTCAATAAAGCATTTCCTTAAAATTAAATGACATTAATGGCACTTTCATATCTTTCTAATTTCTAGTTCGTGATCAATCGTAAAATGGGCGTCGTTGTGAGATCTGATAACTTGAAATAAGGTCATGTATCAGTACTCACCCATCCCCATTTATAAAACCATCCTTTTAACCAGTATCTCAATTTATGGCAAGACTTGGCCTTCAAACAATATGTCAACTTCAGGGTACACTGGAAAAAAAAAATGGAAGTAAAATGAGACAAGACTCACAGCACATAAAAGCCAAGAGTCTCTCACCATTACTTTGTTTTAATAAATCAATAACTGACAACTTTGGATAATGAAACAAATTTTTGAGCAGAAGATTGACAATAAAAGTGTACGAGTCTGACTGATTTATTCAAGTAAAAATTGGGGAGCTAAATAGGCTTTGCTACTTCGTGTTACAACATGAGAGAATCCAAATTACTCATAAGTATCAGTTTATCATGATAATCCATTATTAATATCTATACACACAGCATATCCCTGCTCAGACAAGGTCAATTCGGACAAGACTGCTTAAACATTTCAAAACATTAAACACATAACATACAGCGATGGTTGTGGAAAAAGACGATTGTTATATTTTTATGTTGACGGAAACTAAAATTGACGTGCTGATTACAAAATTGCAGTCAGTTTTTCTCTAGCACTTCAAGTTGTTGTTGTTTTGATTTTTTTTTTTTTTTTTTTGTTTGGCAACAGCTTACCCTCCATATTAGCAAGATTCCACTGATTATATTTTTGGAGCATCAAACGTGATCAAATAAGTTTACCACTCCAGAAAGAGCTTTAAATTGATTCATTTTAACCTTAACTGCTTACACACAATTATAATTACAGTAGCCATATCCTTTGCAAAATAAATAAATAAATAAAAACATTGCAGTCATGCTTGTTTCTTTCATATTTGATTGTATGTCAATATTTGAATGTTTTATAAAACCAACACATATCTGTATATTATTTTTATTCATTATTATTGATTTTATTATTTTATTTATTTATATGTAATTTGATTCTTTTAAAGTATTTGTCATATTTTTAAGAGGGCTCTTATTAAAAAACTTGTAACCGAAAAACAGCACCCAAAAATGAGTTAAAAACAGCTGTCAGAACTAACTCAACAAAAATTGTGTTCCCCAGTAATACACTTTAGTAGTGTTTTTATTAGGGATGTTCGATACCACTTTTTTTCAGACCGATACCGATACCGATATCGATACTCAGATTCTCAGTACTCACCGATACCGATACCAACTGCCGATACCAGTAGTACATTTTGACAAATAAAAAAAAAATCACTAAAAGATATTTTTAAACAAAAATATTTCCTTTAATTTTGACCAAAAAAACAGCACAGTCACTCTTCAGTAGTATTAATGTTCAAAATAAAACACAAAAATGCTCTTTTAGTTTAAGATTCACAATTTTGAAGTATTTCCAAACCGGTGAAGTTTTGGTGAAAAACTGCTGCAAGCTAGCGCCAGTTACAGGCAAGGAGGACTCACTTCACGTCTTCCCCCTCTGCCATCGGTTGCTTGTACTCGTCTGTGTCACGAGTACTCGAGTACTTGAAAAAAGGCTGGTATCGGCCCAATATCGATACCTGGTATCGGTACTCGCCCATCCCGAGTTTTTGTGAAATACTTTGGTGTAAAAATGTTTTATTTCTCCTGAAATGCGAGCTACACAGTTGGTATCAGACAGATTAACGTTGCTGTTTTGGATGTTTGTTCACTTTTTTTCAGAAACTGAAAACACAAATAATTGAATGTGGTCTCAGGTTGGAGGTTTGTGTAAATAACAGTGTTAAATGAACTAGAGGTATTGTTAGCTACTTGGTATCGCTATCTGTGACTACTCAAGAGTACTCGTACTGATATCAGTCTGAAAAAAAAGTGGTCTCGAACATCCCTATAAAACAAAACAAAAAAAAATGTTCAGTGTAGGCATGTAGTATGTCACAAAACAATACAGGTGAAACGTGTGTTTCTAAAGCAAAGTGTAGCATAGTGTTTCATCGCTCAATGCACAACAACAATGTATACTCCAGCTCTGTCAACCACGGTCCATGTAAATATACAAGTTGGCAATGTTGTGGTGTGTTTTAACTTTATCTCCATGAAAACGCACCCTGTTGTCGGTAAGACTTCTGAGAGAACGAGAGCGACAATGAGCGTCATTAACGAAGCGTCGAAACAATTACAGTTGAGACTCCGCAGGGCTCGCGTAGCCAGAAAGGGATTAAGCTGCCCGCAGCGTTTGTATTCCGCTTGCTTTCAATTGGCCTGTGGGTCTTGTGTTGGGTCTTGTTAGTGGCAGCAGCCCTGGTTCTTCCTCGTGAAGAGCACACTTGAGCTGTGATGAAGGATCCAGGAACGCAAAGTTTACCGGTGGCTGCTAATTAACCCCACATTGTGCTCGCTAACAAAGAGACAAAGGAACAAAGTGGAATTTCAATGCAAGAGATAATCACAATCACAATGAGCGCAGTGCTTGGATCACGCACTTAATAGGGATTTTCACACCAGCCATGACAACATGAGATTGGATCAAAGGCAGATGAAGTTGAATTAACAAAACAATGGCGCCTTGTTATGTAATAACAAACAGCCATCTGCGCTACCTCCCAGTGACGTGAAGAGGTCAGAGAAACTTCTCCAAGATGTTATCAGACCACTAGAAAGGAGATGGAATCCTTTCTCACACACAAAAGAGGAAATGGACTTAGCAGCCTCTTCTTCTGTCCCACTGGCCGAACGGCAATTACCGCCAACTTCCTATCCAGCGTGGCGCCCGCCCGGCCCCTCTGAGGACGCCCTGACCCGGCAAGTTACCCAGAGGGCTTGAAACGGGAGCTGTCAAAACTCACACCTCCTCGCTCCAGCTGCTGCCCCACGGGGGCGACTATCGCCGCGTCACTGCCGCTAATCAGCTCCTACGCATCTCTGCGAGTACCTGGCCCCGAGTGGATGGAGGCCCCTTCTCACCTCTTGCTACCGCGCTCACCTTTGAAGTCCCGCGCAAGTGTTAGTTTACGGCAGGACAGGCTACGATAAGATCCGAAGGAGTGGTGAAGAATTAGCTTCTTGTCACATGTTTGAAAGGGGAAACAGCGGGCTGATAAAATCCACAGAATCTGTTACAGTTGTAACACGTCACGTCTAAAGCACTTGAGAAGGAAAAACACCGTTGTGGCAAATCTGTTAAGTACCTTCATTAACGCCGCTTGTTTGTCTCTACTGGCTTCCCACACTCAGGTTCTGCACGAACAAGCATTTGGCCAGACTGCAGTGCCAACAAGCGAGCACGCCCTTCGCAAGCGCGCGCAACCTTCCAATTAGATCTCGCCAGCACGACTGGGGGCGCTCTGATGTCGTTCGCGGCGCAAAATAATAAAACAGCAGAGGACTTGTGAGAGGCACGTCAGCTGTAATCGTCGCGGCTTGTCAAGGCTGGAGCCTCCAGTTTGATGGATGCCGTTCCGTCGGTTGTGTCTCACCTTGTCTCGACCCGCCTGACGCGCAGGGGAGCCAATAACGGGAGGCGTAACAAAAATCTGTGCGTGAACTCAACATGGTATCATGGGCGGGGAGTGCAGTGCGGCTGGCCCTGTGAACTCGTATATCAATCAAGGGATCTGTACTTAGATGGATAAAAGTTGACCTCAGTTCAACGGTTTTTGAAATGACAACTTTTTTGACTCTATGAAAAGCACTGGCGGCTCAGAGAAATGTAATGGAAATATAAAGATTTTTATGAGGTTTGTCTTTGTTTTATAGACTTTAAAGGGAAACTTGACTCATTGAGCCATTTTCAGCAGTAAAAAGTTAATATTTTGTCCAGAATTAAATTGATAATTTCAGAATCAACACCTTTAAAAACGGAATTTTCCACTTGCTGTCGACTGAAGATGACATCACCAGTGCTGAGGAAGTAGATAAGGACCAAACATGGCTCAGTTAGCTGACCAAAACCAGAAAACAGGTGAGCCATGAATGGGTGTTACCTACTTCCTCAGCACAGGTGATGTCATCTTCAGTCGACAGCAAGTGGAAAAATTTGTTTTAAAGGTATTAATTGTAAACAAAAAATAATGCAGTTATCAAATTCATTATGGACAAAATACCAACTTTTTACAGTTGAAAATGGCTCCATGAGTCAAGTATGTTTTTAATATGCACATTTTCACGCGAGCATTTTCGTCAGGAGATATTTACTGGAAAGTCCTGTGAGTAGCCACCCTAAAACCATCTATAAAAAGCTTTTTTTTTTTCTTTTTTTTTTTTTATATGTACTTGTGTATACTACAGTCCCACAATTTGCTGGTATCCTTATCAGAGTCACTAATATAAATGAATAAAGGATTCAAAACGTGCCAATAAAGTGAAAATGCTTTTAATCCGAATTAAAGACTACGCTTTTCCCCAGACTTGTTTTCAAAAATCTTGTTCTTGCGCAGTACACTTTTCATGTCACTAAGCTAATTTCTTGACTTTGCCTTGAAATCTCTTTTGCTACTTTTTAAATGTTGTACTTTTAATTACAGTTTGTGAAGCTCATTGAGTTTCATAGTTGTTGTTGTCTTGTTTAATTTAAAACAAATTTATTTACAAATGTATTGTCATGCTGAACTGTCATTTTTTATTTTATTATCATGAAATAATTAGAATGTTGTGTTGAGATTTAGTTTGTCTCTGTTAAATGTTATCGTATTCTATTTCTTGATTTTTTTTTATTTTTTTTTTAAATGATTGTTTTGTCATTTATGTCTGGTATGTCGTTATAGATTGCCTTGTATTTTTTGTGTGGGACCCCCTCGCAAACGACATGTTGCATCTCAAGGGCCTTATCCCACGTTATTTTCCAACAACATTGTGTGAAATGCACTATAAGTCAGTGAACTTTAATTATTCAGCCAGGGGTGGACTGGCCATCGGGAATATCGGTAGATTCTTAAATGGCTGGTCCATTTTCGGGGACCCCCCAAATCATCACAATCTGGATGAAAGCGGATGTCATAAAGAAACATAAATATCAAAATGTGAAATGAACAATATAACGTTTAAATTGACAAGATATGAAATGAGTAGAAAAACTGTGAGGCTATGTGAAGGAGTCAAGGCAAAAAAAATAAAAAGACTAACTTAGTTTGAGATCATCTCCACCCTGGCTGGATCTTCCCAAAATGAACATTTTAAATTCCCTTAAAAATCTGAAATCATAGAATAATGTTTTTCGGAGTTCATACTTCAAGCATAAATTGGCAGCTCATAGTTTTGTGTGAAAATTATAAATGTAAAAAATTTGAAATGTGTGATTAAAGAGGACAAAAATGTATCCCACCAGGATTCATCCATTTTTTTTTTAATCATGAATATGCAGTGTAGGCTCATGTGAAATATGTACCCAAAAATCTTTTTTTTAAAATCCAATAATTGTCTTAACTCGAATGTTAAATGATTTTTAAAAAAACACTGAAATATCGAAGAGACACACCATTTTTTGGCACGTCGCGATCGCTTAGAAAATTTGAATGTTATCCAAATGAAATCCTGTGTTTGACACACAAGATAATAATTTGATTGTAAAATGGCCACCATTTTGGGAAAGTATGTTGCAGGACACCAAACACAGTAACACTCGAGTGCTCTATAAATGAGTCTAGTCTTAGCATAAAAGTGCGCAAAACTTTTTGCAAAGATTCCAACTGTAATCTCACAAGAACATGCCACTAGTACAGTAATCATGTCGAAAATAATAAGAACATCCACCGAGTCGGAATCTCTTCTGACGCCCACTGTCTGCTGCTGCAGTGGAGTTTTGCCACCCGCTGACATAATTTGTTTCACAGTCACCAGCTAGCAGCATGAATCCGATGTTGACACTCTAATTTCATGCACACACGGGTGTTTGGCTGAGCCAGCCCACGAAACCCTCCCAGTTTACCCGCTACACCTGCCCTTTGCCCTCCCTCACCGCCGTGTCATGTATTCTAGTCTGGGACGACTGATGATGCGATATCCTTCTTGAGTCATAAAATACAAAACTGACATGCTGCAAAAATGTGGAGGTGAATATCTGTCACAAGGTGTATAAACCACTAAATCTGTTTACAATAGTGCACAGCAGCAAGGGAAAATATTTGGTTAACTTTGTTGTTTAAAAAAAAAAAAAAAGCTAGCAAGAAATTAAAACAGCCAGCAGGCATGTTTGAAAATGTCAAAGTCCTGCCCAAACTTGACACATTTGCAGAGGATAATAGATGTGAGTTTGGTCCATCAGCGATTACTTTTGCCTTTTTCACTTTTTTTTGACAGCCTGCTGTGGGAAACAGGGCCAGCTATACCTGCCTCTCTTTGCAGATGTCCTCATTCTGTCAGCAACAAGCGTGAACTGTTTTTCAACTCCAGTGACCAGCAGGTAAACATATATATATAGTATGTTGAGGGCGTTTGAGGAGGGGGGGGGTAGGAAACGTAATCCCCCAGTATGTCCCCTTCAAAACAAATCTGACAGTTTTCCTTTTGGCGTGAGCATAAATCCACAAGATAAACCCATAAACAAATAAGTTGTTTGCCAGAGCCAGACAACGGGCAGGTTTTACGAAACACTCACATCCTCTTGACAAATAGCCAAACAATAAACACATAGTAAATAACAACAGCCCCGTCTGTATCAGTTCCCCCGTACTTGAGGTTAAGTTGAGTTTATTGCAGAGGCCACCGCCCGCATGCATTAAGCAAATCATAAATTATACATGCTAATTACCTTGGGCCTCCACTTTAATGAATTATTTTAATTAAACTACAACGCTGTTTTTTTTTTTGCATGCAGTCTATATTTCATCCCACGCTGGAGATGACCTTCGTCGTTGTCTAAGTGGAACATAGTGGAGCGACAAGGACAATGCCAACAACACTGATGGGGAATTATCAAATTGAAAGTTGCACCTGGAGTTGATTTTTGCTTTTTGTTGTGAAATTAATAACACGACAAATGGAAAGACTTTTTGGTCAGGGTGTGACTTATTTGTTGATTTTGATTCAGGTAATTGTACAGACCATTAATAATAATAATAATAAAAAATTCTCATTCACATGATTTTATTCCCAATTTTAATCTCTGGAAAATAATTTGCTCCTTTATTATGTATATTTGTACTTGTTTGTATTTGTTGTTTATTTTTGTCTCAAATGCCATTTCTTGCTAATACATATATATATATATATATATATATATATATATATATATATATATATATATATATATATATATATATATATATATATATATATAGCACATTATTTGCAATTCGCCAGCACAACATACACACAATATTTTAAGCTAAAAAGGCCTTCTGTGACAACATCAATTTCATGCAACAATTCTTCATTACATACACAAAGCCTACACAAACAAATGATAATAGTAAAAACAAATATTTGTGTTTGTTGTATGTTTCCACAATGAGGTGACATCGCCTTTCAATTGATTTCTAATAGTTTGAGTGCATTTGAGGTATTTTAATTATTCGGTGAAAAATAAAAGCTTGTAAATCTTGTCGCAGTTCCAACATCATGCAGCAATCAATCAGGACTTAATGTTGGCCACACAACACAAAAGTGAGGAGAAAAGAAAAAGTGACACTGTTGTACAAACAGTCCATGGGGGAGGGGTGGATTTAAATTCCAAAAGGGTCTCAGCAGCTCGTTTCCTAGTTCCCCAGTCAGCAATGTGTTTGTGAAAAAAATCAGGCTTTTTGTCTTGCTGAAAAAGGCTAAATCTACATTGGTGGCCCAGTTGAAGTTTGCTATTCTTCGCACTTTCAATCCGAGTGAATGAAGCAGAATGAAGTGGCCCGATCGCCTTTATTTGATCTAGTCCGTTACATAAAGTGACGGAATGTATTTGTTTAATGCCCTACGATGGACTGACGCTACTCGAGTTGATTTGAAATCACGATCGAATTTAACAAATAAATGCAAACGGTGTTTTATTGAATGTATAAATTGTTACGTGCGCACAAAAACGTAAGACAGCAAAAAAATAATTTCACTTATTCCATTAGCCGGTGTTAAATCGCGTTGCAAATGCGGGGGTGCAGATTGCTTGTTGAAATGTTTATTGTTGGACTATTTTCTTTATTTCACGCGCAGCTTGATGAATGGGCACACTTGTCTGCGCTGTGGCCATGCCACGGCTGCACGGTGCATTCTAATGCAGAGCACAAATCATGTCTGTGCTGCTTCGAGGAAAAAGGAAAAGTCTCCCACTCGGAAATCATACAGGTTGAGATGCACATAATAATAGCAATTATTAGGCCTTAAAAATAATTATTATTATTATGTAGAGAAATTGTGATGACATATTTACAGTACAACGAAAGTGATAATAATAACAAGAAACATTTTGATTGTTTACTTCACTTTTAATGAGAAAATATTTGGATTATATGTTTTTTTCCAATTCATTGCAGAATGTTTGCACACTTTTCAAAAGCACGCATGCTTGCAAAACAAAAATAACGAGGGAAAAAAAAACAATAACATGAACATTAACACATTTTTTTTTTAAGTTTCGAATGCATGCTTCACTTTTAAAAGAAAACGTACAAATTTACAGCAACTGATCCACGTGGTCACCACAGCCTTTTTAAATTAAATGCTTCACAGAACACCTTTTTTTTCCTGGAAAATAGATATCTAAAACGTAGAACTAAAAAGTGCATTATACAACATTTCGTTTCGGTTATTTGCAATATTCACATCTTGCATTTTTGAGCACGTGTCACATTTAGATTTTTCGATAAATGATTTTTAGATGTTTGTGATTTTTTTTTTTAAACTGCAGGGAAATGGCCTATTTGGCGTGCCCTCCCCGTTATTAGAGGAAATCGTCAGTGTCATTGACGTTACAGTGACCACACAAAAAAAGTGTGCAAAACATTTACGAGTATAAAACTGAAACGTCCCCATGTTAGGGCCTTACAAAACTCCCCGTTCAACACGATAAAGTCAATGTGAACTTTTCAAATAATTTATATTTTCTTGAAGAGCAATACTGTGCTGGACTTTTTCAGGACACGTTATTTTTTTCTTTATTATTATTTTTTTTTTAAAGCGACACATTCAACATATACACAAGCGAATCAATAAGCAACTCGCCTTGAATAAGAGTCCGACGTACGACACAGATTGATAAACTTTGGGTTCGCTCTACCAAGCAATTGGTCCATTTGGTCAGTGCACGGCCACCGACTGGAGCGTGGCCGGCCCGGTGAGCGTCTCGCCGGGGGTGGCGGGGCTGCTTTGGCTGGTGGCAGTCTGCGGGGAGGTCGGGCTCAGGGACTGGGGCGAGTTGGACAGGAAGGCGGGCAGGTGGTGCGGGAGCGCCGAGAAGCCCGCCATGGAGGTGGGCGTGGGCTTGATGGGCACCGGGATGGCCGGTAGAGTCTGCGCGCCGTGACACAGCGACTTGATGGGCACGCCGTAAGCGCTGTAGTCGCTCGGCGCCATGCTGTCCATCACGCCGCCGTTGTACATGTGCGGCCAGGCCGTGGTGAGCTGGTTGTGGAGCGGGTAGCCGGCGGACATGGACTGCATGGTGGAGAAGGCCAAGCTCCCGGGGACTTTGTACTCTCTGGCGATGATGTTCTCGATGGCGAACGGGTGCTTGAAGGTGGAGGTCTGGGACACCCCCAGGTTGTAGGTGGACATCTGGGGCAGGTGCGTGCCGGTAACGGTGGCCGCCTGCAGGGCGCTGAGTCGCAGCTTGGCCTGCTGCTGGAGGTAGTGGGCGGCGTCCGACTGCTTGCTGGGGGCCAGGTGGTGGTCGGAAGCGCCGAGCACCTTGAAGCGCTTGCGGCGTCTCAGGAAGCTGCCGTTCTCGAACATGTCCCCGCAGCTGGGGTGCAGCGCCCAGAAGCTGCCTTTGCCCGGCTGGTCGGGGCGCCGCGGGATTTTGATGAAGCAGTCGTTGAAGGACAAGTTGTGCCTCAGCGAGTTCTGCCACCGCTGCGTGTTTTCTCGGTAGTAAGGGAAGCGATCCATGATGAACTTGTAGATTTCGCTCAGGGGGAGCATCTTCTCCGGGCAGCTCTGGATGGCCATGGCCGTCAGAGAGATGTACGAGTACGGAGGCTTCTGGTCGCTGTACGTGTTTCTCCCCGGACGAGGCATCCTCGATAGTTTAAAAAAAAAAACACGCAAAGAAAAAAGTGGTCGCCCTTAAATCCGTGCTGCGAGTTTCTTCATGCGGGACGTCTCTCTTTTTCTCTCTCTCTCTCTCTCTCTCTCAGCCGCTCCCGCGCTAGAGGAGCTCACAAGACTTCATCGGGGCGTCCCGGACTAAGCGGATGATGCCTCCATGGCCCTCCTCGAACCATCTGATAGTTTTATGTAGTGACATGAGCAGAAAAGACCCCCGCCGAGGCGCTTCCATTAAATGTGCCACCTCTTTGCTATCACATGACAATTGCCATGGGAGGAGGAGGAGGAGGAGGAGGAGAGGGAGGAGGAGGAGGAGGAGGGAGGGAGGAAGGCATAATCTGGTTTCATTTACACCTATTTACATGGACACCTTGGGCCAATGGAAATCATTTCCATTTGAAGACAGAAAAAGGGGTGAAAAGGCTCGCCAGCCGGAATTGAACTGCGATGGCACTCAGTGTGTGGAGGTATGCGCGCTTATGCTTGACACTTGCACGGAGATTTCACAAAACATGGCGTCGGGAGTTTAAATTTGGATTTATTTTAGAAGAAAATGCGTGTATGTTTATTAAATATGTGTAAAGGCCTGTGTGTAAAAACAGTCGGTTTTAGTATTTTAGACTGTGTATTTTTATAGCGAGGTTACATAAAAAAATGTTTTAAATGAATCCTCCTAACATTAAAATAAAAATTTATTATAGTTCGTTTTTATTTATTTTAATTTTATTGTTCCATTGTTTACAAAAATAAACAGTAAACATTTCGTATAGGAAGTGTACATTCCACTACAATGCAAACACTGCTGTTCAAACTGCAACTTCATGAGGCAATCAGCCCCATTGTGTTTATGGAAAACAGGCTGAAAAGTACTTCAGGAATGCAAATAAACCCTTCAAGTTGGTGTGCTGGAAAACTGTATAAAATATCCATAAGTCAATTATATGAATGTGAAAACCAAATGGGAAGCCTATTTTCAACGACTGCTATTCAAGCTTTTTTTCTTCTTCTTCTTCTGGCCATGCAGGGCCACCTTTCCGCTTGGAGGGTTTGCAATGGCGAGGACCACACACACGCACACGCAGATTTGCTCATAATTTATGCTAATTCCAACCCCCCCCCAACCATCTCCTCTCTCACCACCGCTGCCACCCCAATAAATCCACAATGCGCCCCATCACCAGTCTGACGGATTACAGAAAAGAATCGCGTTGCGGGGGACATTTTTGAAAGGAAAAAAAACTGAAAGAAAGAAAAATTGGTCTCATGGCTCAGAGATAATTTGGGACAAAAATATAACAATTTTGGGTATACAACTTCAAATATTTTTAAACAGTGCGCTTAGATTATTTTTTTTTTTGGTGGTAGTGGGGGGGGTCTTTCCCCTGCAGAGTGGCTTTTAACACCTGTCAGTTCCTATTAATGTTCAGCCTAAAAGGTTTTGTGCAAAAGGAAGTGCGGATAATGACAACACATCGCCATGGATAAACAACTTTTGACACCCATTCATTCGCATTTACAATATACAAAAACAGGTGGGGGGGATTTTTTTATTATTATTGTGTTTAATTCGTGGATGTAAAAGTCAATCACATCATGTGGAATTCACGCTTATTTAATTCTGCAAATGCTGTAAATGTCACGTGTGCTTTAACGCACCATTCTTCTTTATACGCCTAATGAAATCATTCATCTTTGTCTGTTTTATTTGTTCATGTGCATTTAAAAAAAATGTTGTTGTTTTTCTATGCATGATCATACAGAGCCTTTGTCGTGTCCAGTGTACACACTGAAAATACCACCATGACTCTTGAATGGGCTTTCTTAACTGCACCCCAACTCCCGAGTTCAAGCATGCAGTACATCAAGTCTGCACTATGCTTGGTCATTTGTAGAAAAAAAAAAACTAACAAAGGTTGGGATAAGCCAAATTGCATTGCACTTGTGAACCGTGCCTCAGTCTGAAGTATCCTTTGGAGGGAGGAGACACCCAAGAACAATTTTGTGCGAGGTTAAAAAAAAAAAAAAAAAAAAAAAAAAAAAAAAAAAAAAGGAGGGAAAACAAAGGGCACTCTCTGCAACATCTTAAAGTAGAGTAGTGAGGCGTGACATTCCCAGGGTGACGAGACACAAAAGCCGAGGTCACGGGGATGAAAAAGAGAATCAAACAGCCACTTTCACACGTCTGCCCTCCTCTGCTGCGCCCCCACGACGCACAATAGGAAACAAATGTTGTTAAAAGAGGATCGATGCCATTCATCCTAAAGCGGCGAATGATAGCCAAACAATATTGTCACACACTCAGGCCAGTTGAGATATGCTGCCACCCAGAGCCACGCAGGGGTGGGGAAAAAAAAAACAAAAAACAATCGGTTCATAAATGCAATAATGTATTTTTCTCCATATTTTCATTTTTATTCGTTTTGGGAAATCATTGTGCAGAATGCGTCGATTTAAAATGCAATTATAAAATAAATACATATTTTTAAATTCACTTTTTTTTTTTTTCATGACTGAGGTTTTAACGCGATTTGTCACGGCTTGCACATTAGCGTGCGAGGGAAAACAATTTGCAAGTCAACCAATAGGTCCGCGCTTCTAATTAAGTCCGCGGTGATTTCATCCCCCCGGAGATGTTTTACGGTGCAATTAAGGACGCTCTGATGGTAAGGTATGAATATTCAGCAGAATGACAATTAATTAGCAGACGGAGGGCCCTCATAAGGAGCTTCTCAATGCCAAAATTAGCCCATGTGACGGGACACTCGCACTTCTTAAAGGCCATCCTCACCAGCTAAATATATGCGCAGGGAGAAGAGCGCTGCGTGAAAGCCTCATCTGGACTAATGTTACATTTTTTTTGCATGCCTTTCCTATTTTCTATGATGTGATCAAACAGCGGATATCAGAAGTGTTCCTCGTTCCAATCCATTAGTTGTTTTGTGCGGGGTGACATCAGAGGGAGTACCTGGAAAAAGACCTCGGGGCTTTCGGAGCATATGCTCGGATTATGCTTAATGGTCTAATTACATAAATTAGGCATTCATTATACGCTACATCATCTGTAACAGATATCTCAATTGTGTGGAGGCGGGAACGTCTAATTCAATTTGTACTGCAGTGTTTTCATCCAATTAAATGTTTGGAAAGAATAAGGAGGAAAAAAAGATTTTTAATCAACCATTTATCGTTTTTCTTTTTTTTTTCTATAACCAAGCTTTTAACATTTTTTAAAATGATACAAGAAAAGGCATTTATATGAAGGGGAAGCAGTTTCACTATATGACCATCAGATGGGGACAATCATGGGAGTTTAAGTATGTCTGAGTCATTCGAAACTATTTATAGCCACGGGTTATTGTGATATTTGTGTCATATTATTCAGTAATTGTTTTTTTTATTTTTATTTTTTTATGATTGTGCATTTGTAATTTGTGATGCATAAACAAACAGCTGTGACAGATTTGTCTCTAAATTATTCACACAAATATATTCGTCGTTTTCACTCGTTTATTTTTTAGATCCATAAACATATTTATAATTTTCCAAATACGCTTTTTCAAATTCACAAATATATACGTGATTTACACGTGTTTTTTTGTTTTTTTTTTAATGCTGAGTGAGCATTTATCGTTATCATTTGGAAATATTAAATTCTGTTTGTGAATTCTTGAATATGCATCTGTGGATCAGCCCTGCACCAAGAATATATTTTTTTTTTCGACAAGCCTCATGCAGTCTCAAGATACTCACCACGGTTCCAAACATCCACATGTGGTCAGGCCCGTCTCTCCTCCATCCGCTAGGAGGCAGTGTTGCTGTCTACTTCGAACAGACTATCTAAAATTGGAAATTGAAAAACTGAAAATGAGCCCTGATCTTCTTTTGTATGTTTATTTAACATAAGTCGGGAAACTAAATATGACTAATTCGTTTCCCTCAAGCTAACATTGTCTTGACAGGATGATGTTCTTCTTCTGCAGTTACTTTGGGGTTTTTTTTTTCTACACAGCGAAGAAGAAATTCCTCCACATCAAGAGAAAACAAGCTAGAAGGAAACAAATTACGGTTGTATTTTTGTTTCCCCGACACATAATAGAATATCAGTTAAAAGGTCATTTTCTATTTTTTAATTTTAATTGATTTTTCGTCCTCATTCAATGCAGAGAGCAACACTGCCTCCTAGTGGACGGAGGAGGGATGGTACTTTCAACACGTCAATGTTCGGAACTTTTATGTGAGAATATATTGACATTTGTCTGATGTAAAAAAAATAAATAAATGTGTCTGACGCCTACTGATCCATAAATGCATATTCACCAATTCACAATATTTACAAATGTTAAGTTATGATAAATGCCATAACATTTACAACAAACCTGAAAATTGTGCATCTATTTGTGGATCTCTCAAACACGGAAAAAAAAATAATTCACAAATGTATTTGTATGAATAATTTTGAGACAAATCTATCCCCATATAAACACACGTCCTCACAAAGGGGTGGTGGTCATTATCGGGTTACCTTGTAGCTACACGAGAATCAAAATATTAGATACACATCAGGGAGATTTTACACAAATGCAAAGTACAACCACAATAATAAAAATATTGCCATGACAGCGTCAATCAAAACTGAGCATGATCATCTTTGGATTGTCAGATCTAAGATATCTAAATGTGTGTGTATATGTGTGTGCGTGTGTGTGTATCTCTCCCAGATCATTGACTCCATATGGTGAGAAACAGCAGGACTGATGAGTGCACTACCTGAGGTCCGTGTTTGTGCTGCCGACTGGAACCAAAACAGAGACCCCCCGCGCGCCCCTCAACCCACCGCACGATTCATTACAGACAAGACAGCACCGCTCGCGCCGCTCATTTCATCATTTAGCTTTTTTCCCCCCATCTTATTCTGACACGCGCCTGCCTAACAACAAATCATCCTATTAAACGACACATGATAGTTATCCGCTGACAGATAAGAGAAGAGAGGCAAAGAGGATGGTGAAAGCGAGGAGATGTAAATGGGGGAGGAAGACGAGAGGGAGGAAAACAGAATAACAATATGACACAGTCCATTTCAATATGGCGAGCGAAACGCGGGAGGCCCTCATTACTATAAGATGCTTCGTAACGAACGGCTTTTTACGCCAGCGATAATTATGGAGATTCCCGGCTACATAGCTGGAAATGAGCGAATAATGCAATATGGAGCCACGTTTCGATCATAATATATTAACAATAATCTCAACAGGAGTGTGAACTTTCACCGTGAAGCAGGGAGACAAAAAAAAAAAAAACGGGGGGCTATTATGCAGGAGGGGGAGAAAAGATATGAATTAAGCTCAGTCACAAAGCGTTACATTTCGCAGAAGATAAAAATTAGATGGAGGGCTTTGAGCTGCACAATGAGGAAGGGGATCACAGGATGAAATAATATTAATGGAAGGATAAAGAGGACGGGACGGGGGCTCGGGAAATCGTAACTCCTGTGCAGCGATGATGTGGGGAAACATCAAACGTGACATAAAGACGTGAAGCGCACTAAATGGATTGATATAGTGGGTCACTTACAGTTTGACCTCTGTGGGTCAAAGTTGTGGGTTTAACCTCCAACCTCTCTTCTCTCTCTTGCCCTCACTTTTCTATTATCTCTTCGTCACAGGGAGAACTGTTATTATTTCTGGCAGAAAGCAGGTTACTACTTGATTGTTTACCTGGAATGAATCAGAAGAATTAAGGTTAAAAAGCGTTGCAATAATTTCGTTGACACTGGCGTTCATTAGGCCGCGACGGCAACGCCACAAACAAGTCACTCCTTTGGGGATTGAAGACATCAGGCAAATCCTTTTTTTTTTTTTTCTCATTGTGCGCTTGTGTGGTTGGAAGGCACGGTCTTTTGTGCGACTCGCGCTCATCCAGACCTTGGCAGTGATCGGAACACACTTAACCAACTGGGACCAAATGAGGGGCATTTTCTTTCTGTCTTTCATCTAATACATGGGGGAAATACTCGGTCTCCAAGGATGGCGAACCAAGCCAAAGACCAGAACAACACAATACATAATAATAATAATAATAATAACAATATGAAAGGTGCTTATGACGCTAGTAAACAAAAACACGCGTCTGATGGTGGGGACACCCACGGGGAAGGTTAATTCTGTACGTTATATATATATATATTTTATTTGAAGTCTCAAAATTGTGTTGAAGAGTTTGTAATTAATGTCCAGACATCCAGTTGTCTCAGTAAAAGAGAGCTAAATTACACATTATGATCAACAATACAGTATTATTATAAGTTCAAGGTAGGCTAAATAGGAAGTCAAGTAAAAATTTTCGCAATAAGTTCTATATACCCCCACTAGTATAAACTTGGCATTCTGTTTAATATTGTGTTTGTGGAATATGAATTCATTATTAAACAAAATCCACCTTTTTATTTTAATTGTTTTAATTTTTTTAAATCCAACTCAGGAGGCAGCCATTTTGCCACTTGCTGTCAGCTGAAGATGACATCACAGTTGCTCAGGGTAGGCAACAGCCAATCACAGCTCACCTCTTTTCTGAAGCTGAACTGTGATTGGTTGTTACCTGAGCCCTGTGCAACTGTGATGTCATTTGCAGTCGACAGCAACTGATAAAATGGCCACCCCAGGAGATGGGCAAAAACAGGTGGATTTTGCTGCTTAAATCATATTGTACAAGCACAATATTAATTAGAATACCGTATAGAGACTAGTGGGGATGCACAGAACATATTGTTGGGAAAAATTTGGACTGGTCTTTCTTTTTAAGGAATTCCTCACTTCACTACAAACATGGATGGATGGATGGATGGATGGAATACTCTTCGTTTTTACAATATACAATATTATGGAGTGCTTTTTCCCCCCTTATTATATAATTTTCATGATATTCTTTTATTATTATTGACATTTTTGCCAGAAAAAAATACTTTAAAAAGAAAACCAAAAAACAAGAAAATAGCATTTATTCATACAAGTGGACAACTTGAGATGTCCTATTAACACAAAAGCTGCAATTTTAGGAAAAAATGTAATTTGATAAGCATAGGAAAATACTCAAGCCCCATGAAATGCATGTTCATGTTAGATTACCACAACGTATTCCACTCGACAGCGTCCAACTGTCACTTGCCAACGCATGTGCAAGCTTTTCTAGTTAGCCAATAGTTTAGAGATACTTTTTTGTACAAAAATCTTCAAAAATCTCATGAGAACATAATTAACAGGTTTGAATTTCACATCCTTTTTGTGCTACACTACAATTATGGCATTGCCTTATTAATGAGCATCAACAGTGACTAATAACCAAGTGGTCCTTTTATTGACATGGCTTAATTGGGCTGTGAAATATATCTCAAAAGAGTTTTGCAACCAAACACAATATGCAATGTCACGCGAGTACGCTGTATACTGCTCCTGCATGCTTGACCGCAGCTCACACAAATATGCCTCACCTGAGAGGTAATATGCATGACACATTTCCAGGCACTAATTCATTTGTTTAGTAATAGGGGGAGCTAACCTGAGGAAAACATAAAGGTCCTGTTAATCCACAACTAATCCAAAACAGAGCAGGAAACAATGATTTTGTTCTATTAATTAAGTCGAGGCTTGAATATGTGTACAGCCAAGGAAAAGCTGGACACATTGGGCACATCATTATTCCACAAGACTTCAATGTCAGAGCGGAGATGCAACCCCGCGCTAGGCCTGCCGAGAGCGTGGCGAATGCTGAGAGAAGAATATGTATTTATGTTTCTGAAATCTTGTTGATAAAGGACACTTGAAGCAGCATTCGGTGTCGGGGATTTGTCATTGAAGGCTAGTGGCAACACAGCAAATGAACTGTGATGTTGATTAGTATAGGCCCTTAAGAGGCGACACTTGAAACTAATGCTGTTGACTCTGACCTGTTCGGGAACAAGTACTTCAGCGGCAGCAAAGCATTTGAATCACAGGCAGGGAACAATACACACGGGCTGCGGCACGCGCACAAAAGAATGTAATTACATTTCTGTCAAACAAATTTGATCTGGAGTTAAGGTTTGGGTTATTATAATGGACTGATGGAAACGAAAAGGGAAGATTCCTATGAAATGTCAAGTGCCGCCCCACATCAAGAAGCATCACTATTGGTCACATAGACCGCCGGCTGCATAGAGATATTAACATTCTTATCATCTTGGGAAATGTTTGGTTCCCCGGCCTAAACCAGCACTATTACAATCCCAAATAATTAACTTTCAACGGAACGGGCTCTTGTCGTGACAACAAGGAGGATGAGTTACTTCGAAGACGTATCGCACTGAAGATAAAAACAATTGGGGGAGTTGTAAAAGTAATAACTTTGCATTGAATATTACTAGGTATTGCTTTGTGTGACTTTCCTGTTGATTATACATGACCATGTTGACGCTACGACACAAGAATGGACGAGAGCGTCAAATTTTATAACAAAACTGAACTTCTTTAGTGCAGAATGACTGAGGGCCTATTTACATCACACCACACCAGTTTTTACTGAAAATGGAAAAAGCAGATTTAATTATATATATATATATATATATATATATATATATATATATTATATATATATATATATATATATATATATATATATATATATATATATATATATATATATATATATTATTTTATTTTTTGGGTGTCAAAATTAGTGTGTTAATTTTAAAGTTCCTTTTAATACCACTATTTTTTTTTTTGGATAGCGCGATTAATGACTGCCCTTTACTTGGAAAGCCTGTACTGGGAGGATTCCAGTCGCAACGCAGTTATGAATTTAATACTAATGCATAATATATTTGTAGAAACTGGGATCAAGTTGGATTTTACAATTTTAAAATTGTGTAGAAGTTGCTTCATGTTAATGATTAGATTGCTCTTAACTTAATATGAAAATAAAAATGCACCGAGTTGTCACCCGTGTCTTACAGATGCAATAATGCTATCTAGTGGCAGAAACATGACCAACACAAATAAATCTCACTAGTTTTTACAGTAGAGTATATATTCTTAATTTTAAATAAATTTTATGAATTATTATGAAATTACTATAACAATGACTAAAAGATGCAGCCATGTTTCTATTCGACTTACAATTTTTTTCTACTTTTATGTTAACAAGAGTATGAAAACTTGGAAAAAATATCGTACATTTTATTGTACATTTAGAACAGATATAAAATTTGCGATTAATCGTGAGTTAACTATTGAAGTCATGTGATTAATTACAATTAAAAAAATTAATTGCATGACACCCCTAATATATATATATATATATATATATATATATATATATATATATATATATATATATATATATATATATATATATATATATATATATATATATTTTAGGGGTAAAAGTCAACCAAAAAATTCTCGTCTATCTGTCTCTACTGTGAGATAATTATCTTTATGTACAAATGTCGTCCACCACAGCACAAGTTTTGATGTTAAGATCTCAGTACAGATTATTGGGAGCCGTTGTAAAAATGTCTGTCTAGTAGTGCTCGTCACTGTTGAACAGCTGTAACCCAATTTCTCTCTTTCAGGTATGAAGGCACGGGTCCGTGCCTCGGGCTCAAATCACACATCAAGACTCCACCCCTCAAGGCTTAAGAAACCAGCTGGATTTTTAACATTCAGTATTTCGAACGCTCTCTTCTTTCGCAACCTCCTGAGCAGGTTTTAGATTACATGTAACCCATATGAGCGAGTAATTCATTGCTAACAAGTGGTATTCATTTTTTTTTGTCTGTATAAACTACATTTAAGAGGCATCTTCATTTTCTCTATGTTCTTTTTGTGTTTACATGCGCACACTAAAAAACAGCAATGACTTCCGGGAGTGACCGTATTTTTACATCATGGTCCAAAATGCTTTTTTTGGGCTTAAATATTGCTCCAGTCATGAACTGCTCCCATATCAGCACTGTTATTCAATCATTACCCTGTTTATGTCCTCATCCCAGTGACAGACTTCAACAGGCGCTAAACCAACTCAGGTAATATGGTCTAATAAATGGGCACCAATAAAAAGCATTTAATCGTGAGTGTCAACATGATTAATCGCGCACTAAAATCCATGTGAGACCTCCCAGTCATCGGGGGCAGTGAAAAGGCATTTTGCATCTCAGCATAACTGGTACCAAGACAAGCCGTTATGCGAGTCTATCCGCGGAATGGGATGAATAGCAAATTAATAATTAGCCATGTAATTTCTCCTCAGGAATTACTGTGCCGCAAACTGGCTGGTGAATTTAATTATTAGCACCCTTTTTGTTTCCATGTCCCTCTCATTACTGTCAGGATTGATGTAACGTAAAAAACTTCATTAAAAATTAAAGCGGGAGTCTTAATTATGAGGCTACACTGACTGAAGTTAGAATTAGCCAACTCAGTGATGTGCAAATGAGAGCATTATTTAAGAAACATGCTGGAAGTAGTTATGCTAATTTCAAGAGTTCACAGTAGCAGACCTTTTCACTTGCACTTGCATATTCATTAAACACACTATGCAAATTTAATGTAGCAGTCTTCGTAATGCCTTGTTAATTTATTCAGATTTATCGAGTACGACTTGTAAAAAGTACAAATTTAATTACACTATCTCCTTGGAAGGTAAGGGATATGGCCAAGGTTTTAAACTGTGTAAATCAGGAGTCTGGAGAAAACGGGAATGAAAGGACACTGATGTTAATAGCCAAGCAAGCAAGACATGATGATTTACCTAAGATATGATTCAAGGAAAAATACCTAATGCGTACTTAGCCCGCCCTCCAAAAAAAAGCACATAAAGCTGTAAAATGCTCTTGAGTTTAACGTGGATATTCCTGCCATAATATAATGCAACAGGCACTTCTTGTTCATTGAATAAAGGTGCGACTTTAAATACAGCGCGCACAATTTATCCAGTGAGGGCACATAATTGTTTAAGGCAAGTGTAACCATTTAATGAATACATTTGAGGCAGGACATTAAACTTGAGAAAGTTGGTTAATTGTGACTCAACAGTTACAAAGGTTTTGGGGAAACATTTGCTGAAGTTCTACTTACTGAGGAGAAAGGTCGAGGGTGGGAAAAATGCTGCAAGATAAACTCCATGTCCACAAGCAGAAACGGTCAGGTGATCAATATATAACTGTGGAGACATAAAAATGAAGGAAACAATTATTTAAAAAAAAAACAAAAAAAAACATGTTTGTAATAGGAAATGGTTCATAGTTCATTAGCAGAGTATTTTCCAATAATAAATATATATATCCATCCATCCATCCAGTCGGCGATTAAAAATTCTTTTTTTTTTTTAAATTGCGATTAAAAATTCTAATCGTAATTAAATGCATGACTTCAATAGTTAACTCACGATAAATCGCAAATATCTGTTCTAAATGTACAAAAAAATGTACAATATTTTTCTAAGTTACTCTTGTTAATATAAAAGTGGGAAAAAAAGTTAAACTAAAAGAAATATGGCTGCATCTTTTAGTCATTGATACTGGAATTTAATAATAATTCCTAAAATTTAGTTAAAATTAAAAAGATGTACTATACTGTAAAAAAACGAGTGTGATATTGATTTGGGTTGAGGTCATTTTTCTGCCACTAGATGGCATAATTGCATTTGTAAGACAGTGACAGCTTAGTGCATTTTTCTTTTTATATTAATAATGGGGCTATCTAATCTTTAACATTGAATAACGTGAAATTCTGCACATTTTTAAAATTGTGAAAAACAACTTAACTCCAGTCTCCACAAATTATTATTAAATTTATTGCCGCTAAATTTTGGCATGGATGTGTCTACTGCTTTGCAACTGAAATTCCCTCAGTACAGGACATTAAAGGAACTATAAATTAACTTAAAATTAACACACTAATTTTGACACCCCTAATATATATATATATATATATATATATATATATATATATATATATATATATATATATATATATATATATATATATATATATATATATATGTGTGTGTATTTGTAGCTGCATTTAAAATAACAGAGTATTTGCCACATCAGGTAATAGAGAGAGCCAGGAAAGCATTTACACTGTGCAGCCAAATAATCTCGTTAGTTTGAAGTGGTGTGGTCAGTTGTCAGTGACTGGATGTAAGCCCTCCGGGACAGCATTTAAAAGACTGAATGGGAGGAAAAACACCATCGCACGAAGCCTAATCATTGTGGTGGTGAAAACAACGTGCAGACAAGGCACAGAGGGCCACACAGCTTTGACCGCAGCGCCGCACAAACACACACGTACACGCGCACAAACACCACTCCAGGAGATAATTACATTGACTGGTTGTCTGTTAGTCTTGTCTGTTCATCCTCCCTTGGGATGTGTGCTTGGCACTGTGTGTGTGACTGCACACCATAATGGTCTGCAGGACGCTACTGAAATCACCCTTAACTGCTTCTCTTAATAAAAATTAAAAGGTCTAACACAGCAACCAAATAAATACAAAATGCTTTTTAAATACACTCGCCACCATGAAGCTGTTCAGGGTTATATTTATTTTTAAGAAACCCCCACAACGTTTTATTGCGCACTCCATATGTGGAAAAGCACTCCGAAGCAGCAAATGTAAGTGCCTGGAAAGATTGCAGATGTACCATAAACACCTCTGAGTTGATTACATAAATATTGCATTACTCAATTATTTATGTGTTATTAATTAGAAAACATTTACTTAAAAAGGAAAATATTTGCAAGTACCCTACCGGGCCCTCTGCTTAATACATTGAAGCATGCTTCATTTGCATAAACATATATTATTATGTTCATGGTTTAATTTGCATACTTGGGAGTCGTAAATAGAACGCGTGCACGCATACAAGTACATAACATTTCAAGATTGTCGTAGTATTCTGCTAATTTTCTGCTTAAAAAAAAACATGCTGTAAAAAATTAATGACAGAATGAGAAGTCTGTTCATTACACAGGCTTAATAATACAGAATTATGAAGTGCAATTTGCTGACACTGAATGTCATGAAAATGGCAGTACACGTCCATATATAGGTTTATGTTAAAGTGACGGCGCACATCAGGGGCAGGTGTCATTACATATGAGGATGTGGGTTTTCTACAACCGTCATTGTCCAATCAAGCTATTAGAACAACCCCTGCTGTTTTCCCACATTATTCTGACAAATGTCAAAATTAAAATGCGGCCCCTATTCAACCCTATTGAACCTCCGACTAGCAGATGACTTAATATACATCCTTCATCATCTTCAGAGGAATCATTTCCATTTTTCCTCACTAAGAGTGACAGATGTGAACCATCCCATTGACCATAATTAATCTGTGTTTAGAATGAACCGGACGCATTGTAGAAGAGCCATATAGCCCAGGGTCTACATGAGGGTCTGTAAGACTGTCTAGCCCCATGCTTCTCGTTGTAATTATCCAATTGCCATGAATAATGGGACAAGGGGGATCAGAGGGATGCTTTGATAGAGATGAGATTAGTTTAATCAAGTTCATTGCTTGGGCTAGGCCACCGAATCTCATCATCCCTCCTCTCAAATCACCAGACCCTCACCCCACCCACCGGCGCTCCCTTCACACGTGCCACATTAGCTGGAAAAATTTATGACATCGTTAGTTTTAAGTGGCACCTCTGTTAGGACAATACATGCTTAAAAGAAAAGATTTCTGTGACGTAAGAGGATTCATACAAGATGGTCCCAAATTTCTGAGGAAGTCATCAAGACTGGACTGTATTTACAGCTCAAGAATAAAAAATGTTGCAGGAGCCTTTTTTGTCTAAAATATTGTATATTTGTTTAAAAAGTATAATATGAACTGGGGCTGTCAAAATGAAAGCGTTAACTCTGGAAATTAATTTAAATTCTTCATAGCATAAAAAAAAACAGTTCACTCAGTTTTATTTACTTCACTGGTATGAAGATAGACAAACACAAACTATAACTTTCAAGTTTTATTTGACGCTTGTTGGCGATATCTCAAGCAATTTGTGCACTTTGCAAAGCCAAATTCAAATAACATATTAGTTAGAGATCTTTGGCGCATCATCTAAGTGAGAAGTTCTGAGAATTGTTTCTAGAAGACAAAAGATGGCCTTGTAAAAGCCGAGTACATTTTGATCGTTTTGTTTAATAGTTGTATTTTACTAATCAAGGAGCAAAAAAAGCCTATTAAAACAATATTTATAATTAGACATTTTCTTTGAAGATTTTATATTAATTCCAAGATTTTATTCAAGTAAATATCTGTCATAAGCTCTTAAGAAGAAAGTAGAAGCAGCAAGTAGATAATGTTGATTAATTGCGATTATTTTTGATTAATCGCGATTAATTAAGGACATTGTGTGATTAACTCATTCACTCCCAGCCATTTTTACTGAAGCAACCCCATTTGCTTCGTTTTACTGGATTTTGACTGATTTTGCAAGGACGACAGAATATTGTGTACTATTGCTATAAAAACATAGAACCTACCAAAAGAAAGATTAGTCGCTTCTTTCATCAGGAAAAAAAAAGTATATTTTGTATCTGTTTCCGTTTTGCAGCAATTAGCATGAGAATATATCTAAGATTCATCATTATTTCAAATCTGTTTTGAATTGTGGGGAAATCAGTTTGTTTTCAACGTGACCCTGGTTGATCTCTTATACTCTGCTGCCAACTGCTGGCCGTTTTTGTAATTACTACCATTGCTTCACCCGTTCTCTGCAATTGAGAGGCTGCATTAAAGCCTTCAGTATGCTCTAGCATAAAAAATGAATAAATAAATAAATAAAACATCTTTGGGACACTTAAAACATTTAAAATAAAACGTATTTATACATTTTTGGGAGCAAATGAGTTATTATTTAAAAAAATGCTAATCGCTTCACAACACTAATAAGAACCTGAGTCAAATCACACAAATTACTTTCAAACCTTTTTATTATTTTTTAATAGTATAGTTTAGGCAGCTAATTAGAAATCCAAAAATGAGATATGCCATTGCAATGTATTGCCTTCTCAGGTTGGATGTTGGGCAAAGTGGTGCAAATATTTAAACACACATTGCTTCCAAAGTGCCAACACTTTGCCAACATTGATAGCATTGCCATTTCCACGTAAACATTGAATAGTCATTAAATGTCAATGTCCAGTCTGTTCCGTTTTGCGCCATTAGGATATTCAAAAGACGATTACGTACAACAGTCAGCGTATACCACATACACATATTGTTTTAGTGACTAGCCAACTACTGGCCAGGTGTTAATATTACAGCTTCTTTTCTGTCATTTTTGCAGATTAGTGTGCAGCAGATCATTTTGAAAATTTGTTCAGTTCACAAATACTTTTTTTCCCCAGTTTTTATTAACATCGTTGTTGTGTAAACATCGTACAAGTCAAATTGTTAACTTTATCCAATAGCGTCAACACACATCTCGACATCTCTGCAGGCAGACGATACCGCTACTGCAGCACAATTTGCAAGTCATTTATCAAAAAAGACATTGGATTAATTAAGCATGGGGACTAAATTAGCCTCCCTCCTTGCTCATCAAGGTGTACCCTTGGTCTCGGTTTGGAGGAGGGGGTTGATGCTGGTGGATGAGGCAGTAGGGATTTGCGCTTGCTAGCATGGATGTACTTGAAAGGTTTTTGGGGGGTTCGTACGATTCAGTGCAAGAGACAAGAAAAGACTTGAAAGCTTTTTTGAGCGGCCAATAAAAATACAAAAACCCTTCTGTTTGTCATTTACTGCAATTTTGAGTCATTTATTGTTTTGGGTTTTAATTGAATACTTGAAATATTGACATAATAAAATACAAGTGTTTTTTTTTTATTATTATTATATTTTTCACACACACATACATAGTTCATTAGTAGGGAGAATCTGGAGAATCTCATTCCTGACTTGTGCAAAGGGTCACACCTTTGATGAATGGACTGAGTTGCCTGTAGCTCCAGGCTAGGATTCAACACCTCAAGAGGCACAGACGACCCAACTCTGTTTACTACAAAGAACCAGAAGTAAAACAGGAGGAAATGAGGGGAAGAGAGGGACAGAGAGAAAAAGCGAGGGATGAATTTGGATTACCCAGGAGTTCCGTGCCCCATGAGTCCCGTATCCGACAGACATTAGGAATCTAATGTGCTATTATTCTCCATCACCCCCCAAAGCCTAAAACATCTGTCCTTGGGGTGTCTCTGGTAATAGACATGGGCTTTCGGACCCTTGGCTGAGACAAGATAGCAGATTCTACAAGGGCCCTTGACGTCCTGCCGACTTAATCCGCCAGTACTTGCACAAAATTGACATTGCCTAGAGAGTAAAGCAATCAGCCGACACGGTGCGACACAGCATTCTTATTTCTGCTGCAGAAGGGAAGAGCTGACCTTTAGGAGGTCTGGTAAAGAATTTAATTTGTTTCAACAGCTTTCTAAAGGAATTTGCTTGCCATTTGAGTTTCTGAGAGTGTTGCAAATGAACCGAGTTAAAAATCACATTTTCATATTGGGAAAGAAATGCAATTTTGTACTTGATTGGAACAACTTTTGGAAGCAAAAACAGATGTAATCTTTTGGTGGATTTTTTTCCCAATTTATTTCGAACACGCATAGAAATGCAACACTCATCTTATTTTTTTTTTTAAATGTTAGATAAAGACAAAGCACAATGAGCTTGGGGCAGAGAATAGAATCACTGGGAAACACACTGACACGGCTTTGTCTTTTTCCTGGGATTTGTTGACGACAGCAAACATCAAGAATCTAGTTAACCTTTCGGCTTTAAGGACCGAGTGCTAGTAAATTCCACAATGATGGCAGTTTGATCCTGACATAAACGAAACGTCTGTTTTCACTGATCCCCGTCTGATGCAGTGCATTGCTTTGTAATTTTGCCCCACAGTTCAAATATGTTCTATTGAGGTGACATTTTGTAAAAACAACCAGCAACAATGGGAGCATTATAGCCTCAAAGTCCGTTTGAAATTTCTTTCTAATGAAAAATATTAAAACTACATAAAATCAAGCATTTTTCTGTGTCTTTTGAGCACCGGAATAATTGTTTTCACATGACCATAGATAGAATATTCATGATGTTCATATTTAACATGAAAGATGAGTTAATGGAGGCCTACTATTTGATGTTGTATTTCTGCTAAGTGAATTCAATCTAGTCAAAGAGCACAGATATTTGTCTTAAAGCCTTTTGTGCCCCCAAGGTCTCATTATTAATGTGTCCCCTTAAATGAAAAGAATATATCTTGATTCATTAATTATTGATGAGTGCAGGGGGGTGGGGGATACTATGGGCACTGATTAATTTAAGTGAAATAATATTTCAACGTTGCAAAAGACAGGATAACGACAACTCTGCTGTGCCAACGTGACTCCCAATAGATCCATCATAGAGAGTGGATGAGACCACACAACCTGTTAAGTTTCTCAGCTCTGCTTACGTAAAGCGCAGACCGAGCAGATGGCCAAACTTGCGCCTTCCACTCGCTCGTCTTTCTGTTGAGCAATTAAAAGTTTGAGGCTGTTTTTCTCTCCCTTCCCCCTACTGTACAGATTGCAAACATGACAAGGGGTCAAATATCTGCAAGGGGAAAAGGAGTGGAACAACTGTTCCAGCGAGCCGCTTTGGCCTCAGCTGGTGTGCAAACAGACGAGTATTCACCTGCAAGAGGATGCGTAATCACCCAACACCGGAGTGAATAATTAGTGCAATAATTACCCGGCTCAAAATGAATCTGCAAGCTGGCCTCCCTTGCATCGCCGTCAAGAATAACAGGTGTTGAAAGTGCCTCGAAGGGACAGAGATTAAAGATAGTTTCGTTATCCTGGTTCTCCTTCAGGCACAACTGTTCTGTATTTTATCCTGTCACCCAAAGCAAGGGTCACGCGGGGGCCCCATTTTCCTCCGGCTTGGCACTTTCGGGAGCGGTCGGCATTTGACAGAGAATGAATGTTGTTTAATCTGGGAGTATGGGCCGTCCTTGAGCTTCCCGGACATGCCGTGTCCACATAACCGCCAGCTACGAGGAGTTGGGTTGCAGTAATGCTCATTACCGGCAGCCGCGTGCTTTTCTTTGTGCTGACAAAATGTGGACACAGTGAAAAGTAAAGTTATTTTGAGTTCTGCCCTGTGTTGTCATAATGTTTACAAATCAAGTTCCAAATTCGAATAAGGATTTATGATGCGTGTTGGGCTGCTCGATTATGGAAAAAATAATAATCACGATAATTTTGTCAATAATTGAAATCACGATTTTTCAAACGATTATTTATTTTTGGTACAAAACGAGAAATTTTTTAGGCATTTACAAATATTAAGACCAATTGAAAAATAGAAACACTATAATTATCTAAGTTCCTTTTAGAACAAACAGAATTTATAATAATATGTATTTATAATAATATAGGCTATATTTATTTATTTATGTTGGCAAAAACTTGAAGTTGGTGGGCAGCATGTGCACTGTGCAGTAGGGCGATCATTTATTTAGTTATTTATTTTGGTACAAAATAAGAAAAAAAACTAATAATAAATATTTAGACAATAAAATTCTTTGAAATATTATAATTATGCAAGTTTGTTTTGGATGAGACAGAATTGGTTAAATTAGTCATTTAAAATTAAAAAAAATATATGCTAATGTATACATTTAAACAACTCAAAAATTTGTATTAATAATCCTATTTTATGATTATGCAGATTATGTAATTGTGGAGTGTAATAATTGAAATTGTAATTGAATTTCAATTAATTACAGAGCCATCTAATCACAGAGAGGGAAGTACTACTTTGCTACTTTATTGGGACTGTCTCCTTGGAAGCCTACTGGCTGTATATATATTCTGTTTTGACTAAAGCAATGAAGCAAATGAGCCTTGGGGTGTTTGTTCTCGTAAGAATTACTTAAGACTTGTCAAGATGCCACAACTCGTGCTTCGGTTCCCAGGCTCTTTCTCTGTTTGTTTTTTTCCAGACTTCCTGTGTGTTTTTGAAATGGCTACAGCAGGTGGAACGGATCTTCGACTCGAAGAGTTAAAATATTTGTTCTCAAGCCTAAGTAGTGTGTATTTTTGTACAAGTCCTTATAAATGATCATTGCATTTGAGTGCAGCTGAGCGGTATGCCCAGACATTGTTGTAATCCAAAAGGATTGCCCTACACGCAAAGCGATTTATTCCCATTTCCATTTCGGTATGACGAGAATATGTCTATGCAAAATCAAGACGAATGTGCAGTTGAAACAGACAGTGGTTGATTATACTCCCCGCATGACATCCTGCACTTTATCTTATACGGTGCCCTGTTGTCTTATAATGTTGCATCATTAGTTTCCCTGACAATGATTTAGCTTTAAGGCTGCTACCCCATTGACCTGCGCTGTGTTTAAATGTAACCTTCTTTGAGCCCAAGCCGTCATTTGTCACTTGTGAGCGGTCAAATACACACAAATTGGACACAACCTGCCATCCCCAATGACAGCAAGACATAAGGGCTGCGAAAGAGGAGCAGGGAAATCAGTCCCATCTATCCCATTTACATGGTCTGGGGAAGGTTAGCAAGTCATTCCTGAAAGATAACCACCTCTAATTTCTTTAGGGATGATGGGACCTTGGATCGGCTGCCAACGCGGTGTTCCAGGTCAGGGGCCCCTGAATGTTAACTAAGACCCGCAGGGGCAGGTCAGCAGGCAGGCCAAGGGAGCGAAGGAAAGCCTTTGCCCAGCTCATATACTGGCGGCCAGCAAAGCGTGCAGGAAGTCGCCATCCATCTTTGGCACAATGCTAATGAGCCATTGTGGAAGAGGTCTGTGGTTAAGAGAGCTATCCAGGTGGTGCCTCCCTGTGGCTAAGCAGAGCACCACCTTGATTCCCTATTTCTTTCAAAGGTGACAGAAATGTTTTGAATATCCTTTGGCTATTGTCTGTAAGCTGTATGATGCAGTATTTGTATGGTATATTACATAGGTGCACAGTTAATCAAATTTGAATGCATTCACTCGCAGCCAATTTCACTGAAGCAACCCCCTTCGCTCCTGGCTATTTTACTGGATTTTGCAAGACCTACACAATATTGTGTTCTATTGCTATAAAAACATGTAACCTACCAAAAAAAAGATTAGAGTATCTTCTTTCATCAGGAAAAAAATATATAGTTCTATCTGTTTTTATTTAGCAGCAATTAGCATTAGAATATAGCTAAGTTTCATTATTATTCACATATCTGTTTAAAACAATGGAGAAAAGAGCTTTTTGCAACATGGCCCTGGTTGATCTCCTATACTCTGCTTCCACCTGCTGGCCGTTTTTGTAGTAACTTCGATTGCTTCAAGCATTCTCTTTAGTACAAAGGCTTCATCAAAGCTTTCTGTATGCTCTAACATAAAAAAAAACAAAAACAAAAAAAACGCATAAATAAATACATATTTGGGGGCATGGTAATTGTTGAAATAGAATGTGTTTATACGTTTTTCCGAGCAAATGAACATGATTTTGGTTTAAAACAGTGGGTAAAAGAGCTTTTTGCAACATGGCCCTGGTTGATCTCTTATACTCTGCTGCCACCTGCTGGATATTTTTGGAATAACTACCATTGCTTCAAGCATTCTCTTCAGTTCAGAGGCTTCATCAAAGGCTTCTGTATGCTCTAACATAAAAAACATTTTAAAAAAGTATAAATACGTGTTTGGTGGCATGGTAATATTTAAAATAGAACATATTTATACGGTTTTGGAAGCAAATGAGCATGATTTTGGTTGCAATGATTAAGTTAGCCTGATCATCTGTGATTGTTTACATTTAAGACGAGGGTTCTGCTGCATGTCTATTCAACTACTTTCTCAACCAGTAGTCAGCCTACCACCAGGGGGCGACAGCATGGCTATGGTTCCTTTTAACTGCCTAAATAAAAATGCGAGCACATACTGCAGTGGGAGCTTTAAGTCACTGTGGTCTGATGAGAGCAGGTCATGTCGGGAGAAGAACGTACAGCAAAAATTGGAGATGAGGTCATGGCTCGAAAGTGATCGATAGCCGTTGTTTTGACTTTGTGATTGCACCCTGTAATAGCATATTTATTCTATACTAGCCCTTTGTAAATTTTAAATTGTTTGGTAAATTTTATTATTAGCATCCTTTATACTGCCAGAAATTTTAGTATTTTTAATTATTTAACATTTTTTTCAAGTTTCATTTTCCATTTGAAAACTGTTGACATGTTTGTTGTAAGGAAGTATAATAAAAACAGGTGTTTTGCTTCACATAATAAATAATTATTAATAATATTTAATGATCTAGGGGAAAATAATCTTGCTGGTCATTTTTTTCCATAATCGTTGAGTCCCTATTGAGAACGACACAAAAAAAATGGGCTTTGTTTCTTGCATTTTTTAAAAGTCCCATGTAGAGACAAAAAAAAAAAAAAAACTCCATTCACGGAGCTGCAAAAATGCTAAAACACAATAATTTGCCTAACATGGCTGCCCCTCTGCTTGTCCTCTTGCTGTTACCCAAAATAATATTCTTATCATTCTGTTTATATCTGGATTTTAGTTTCAAAGCTCAAGTTTGAGACCTGTTTTCAAAAGTTTGTGTTTTCACTTTCCAAAAGCCTGTAGTCATAAAAATGTGTAGCCAAAACCTCACAGTTTGGCCCATAAAAAAAAGCCCCCGAGGCTTAGAGTAATTAATATAGTAAGTTAAGCATGAACTATTACGCACATCCATTAATGAGGACTAAAAAGAAAATTATAGAAAGAAATTATAGCTTTGCCAGTCGAATGGGCACTAACGTATACACGATTTTGCAATATACACAATATTTACAGTACTTAACAGTATGTACATAAACAGTGCATTTCTCTTTGGCTTTCATGTCAATTTATGCTCAAGAAGATATTCCACATCATGTAATTTTTCAGGAACATACCCCATAAAAGGTACAAATTTAAAAGACAATAGACCATCATATTCTTGATCAATGTGTCTGATGTTATCTTCTCTAATTGGGTTTCCAATGAAATGGCCAATTAAAAAGGGCTCCGTTGCTTTGTTAATAAAGCAGTGACTCGGGGGAACATTTGGCTGGCAGTTAATTATGCAGCATTCTCAGACTGTTTTGGCCAAATGTACAGTGAGACGATAAAGCTGTTATTGTGCTGTGCCTCCTTTTTATATTTGTATAACAGAAAGAGCGAGCATGTGTTTTGTTGCTGCCGCCACATGCAAACTCTCAGAGTGTGGGAGTTGGTTGTTTAAGCAGAGATGCATTAGCAGATGATACAAGATCACTGGATTCAGCTCTGGTGGCATGAAAGGTAAAAAATAATTGTTTGGATTTTTTTTTTTTTGTGCCAACAGTATGAGTATATATATTTATACTGACGATGTTTTCGTCTTTACGACGGAACTTGGGGTCATTCTGAGGGCATCTTGAAAAGCCAACGTGCAGAAATGACATTTTCAGGTACATTTCAATAATCTTAACTAAAATCCCCACCCTAATTTTTTAGCTTAATTATTGAACCGTGCTACATCTCGTTTCTCGTCTATCTAGGACAAATGATGCTTGAACAGCAGGGAAATTGCTTACCGTTAACCATATGGTTTCATGCAGAAGCTCACCAATATTGATGGACATTTAACAAAAAATGTGACGCAAATTAAAGCTATTTGAAAGGAAATTCTATTATTGGTACATGTTTGGTGTTGTCGGGGGAATATGAATTGGTAGTTTCATTGCAGCTTATATAGATCATCGAATTATTTAAAAAAAAAAAAAAAAAACATTTTTTAATTTACCGATAACTATGTGTGAATACATTTTCTGTACAAAAATGTACGATTATTTCTACTTGTCGACACGGCTCTTTACATTAACACCGAATGAGATCAGTCCCCTTTGCCAAAATAAAAAATATTGGCTTTTAACAGTGACATTAAAGCGCATGGGAGCTCAAGGCCATGTCGACATTGTGTAAAAGCCAAAAGACATAGGGTGCGCAGTGTGTAGAGTCCCACAGCAAAAACAACTATCGCTTCATGTGAGAATGAGCAAATACTTATCATTTGTGTGACATAAAAGGAACCATGGCAACACTCACTGAAATAATAAAATATTGAAACGTCTGTGGAACATAAATGCGAATCCTTGCTACGTCTGTCTCCTGCTAATTGAGTTGCTACCAAGAATGTTAGCACTCTGGAGAATAATTTGTCAGTGCAAAACATCGAATGGACCAATTTATTGGTTGCTGCAGGCTGTAGAGTTCCAACAGTCTTTGATCAACCTTTTTAGGTCAGTAACTCTCGAAATACAGAGAGAGAAATTACATAGCAGAGAAAATATTTCATCTTTTTAAAAGACGGGGAAGTATTTTTGTAGTTACACTCTAGCTACAATGCTGGATTAATTCTTTTTGAAGGCTTGAAGGCAGAGTAGGAAAATAACAGCTTTGGTGCACAATATGTATTGTTTTGTGTGGATGGAGAACTTAAACATTTAACATGAAAAAGTGACAGAAAGAGTAATTATAAGTTTTGCTTTGTCTCATCACTGACGAGACATAAGATGCTTGTGCTGACAGTTACCAGTAGGCTCTGTCACGCTGTCAATTAAAATAAGCCTTCAAATGCTCATGTTGGCAGAGGCGTTGATCAATCTTTGATTTGGAATCATTTCTGGCTTTTGATGACTTGACAGATGTGCAAAACAAGTTGTTTGAAAGCCAAGGCGTCAAAATGAAGTTTTTTCTCAAAACTACACAAAGTCTCGTCCTTAAGGTGAACTTGTTAAAGCAAATTAAGTATACTGAATGCTGTTAAATCGTGATGCATTTCGTCTTATCAGAAAGAGTAACTGATACAATAACAGCTAATTGTGAATACATGAATGTAAAGCTTGTAAAGTCTGTGGTGAAACAATGTCCAAAGTATTAATTGTGTCTTGTATGTGACCTCACTAGTCTAAACATGACATTCTGGTTAATATTACATTTGTATAATATGAGTTATGAAACAAAATCAAGCCGTTTTTATCTATCTCAGGGGGCGGCCATTTTGCCATTTGCTGTCAACTGAAGATGACATCACAGTTGCTCAGAGATCAGGCAACGACCAATCACAGCTCACCTGTTTTCTGAAGCTCGGTTGTGATTGGTTGTTACCTGAGACCTGAGCAATTGTGATGTCAATTTTACTCGACGGTAAGTGGCAAAATGGCCGCCTTCTGATATTGGTAAAAACTGTTGGATTTTGCTGCTTAACTCATATTCCAATAACGAGAATATCAGTGGGGCTGCATAGAACATATTATTGTCAGAGAACAATTTTTTGGGGGTTGACTTCCCCTTTTAAAATTATCAGTTGTATTTCTTATTTAAACCAAGGTGCATTTTGTATTACTACAAACAGTCATTATCCACACTAGGGTTGCAGGTGTGCTGAAGCCTTTTCGAATGATAGATAATTGTGAATAAAGATCAGAATGTTGACTTTGCTTACAGTCTGTGGTGAAACAATGTCAAAAGTATTAATCATGTACTCTTATGTCAACTAATAACACGAACAAATCCGTCCTATGATGTATAGTATTTACAAAGTATATTCTTTGTGCTTATTGCATTTTCTCTACGTAACTCAATTATAACGCTAATTTGTTGACAATCACGAGTCAACACATTGAGCGGCCATTTCAAACTTGTATCTCCCTACAAAGCTCGGTTTGTAAAGCTGCTGCTCTAGCACAATCCATGACACCCTTGGTTACCAGAAAGACAACAAAAGCCATAGTGGAGGTTCTGGCCAATTCTCTTTTATCCACATAATAGTTGGCCAATCTATTGAGGGGCTACAAACATAGTGTCATGTTAAAACAGCTATAACTTAATTACAAAAGCCCAGTGTCTAACTATATTGTAATATGGCCTTCCTCTTGTTAAGCAGATTTAAACAAGCCTATGCTGATGACTGCCTCCCATTCATTTAACCTACAAATGGCTGCGGACGGCAATTATGCAGGCAGTAAAAGGAAATACTGAGGGGTACATTTAAAAAATGCTGAATAGGTTCAATTAATGTAGGCAAGGTAGTCGTGTGAACTAGGGGAGGCTTATCATCCTGTGTGCTTTCAAAATATGCTGCCTCAACACCCGCAGTCTACATTTGCTTTGCTTGACTGTGCCAACGTTAATCTAACTGAATGGTTGTTTTATTAGGTTTTACATTTACGTAGATTCTTGTCAAATAACATAACGTAGTCTCCTAAGATGCGTTACTCCAAAAAAAAAAAACATGTTTAATTAAAAATCTAATCACAGAGCATTTTTTTTTTCTCCTGAAACACATCTAGCAAAACCCCTTGTGGCGTATCAAACCGAGAAACTGTGAGCCAACAGATCTAATAAACTAAAGCGTATTTGCTCGGAATATGTCAACACTACATAACAACGACGTGCTGTAATTTAATTTATGCTCAAAACATTTCATTAAGGCCCTCAAGATGAGATATGAGCTTGTGCGGCACGTCGCGTCGCGTCGCGATGGCTCGCGCGTGTACGCCGTCTCAGAGGACCTTTAATTTGAGACGGAAAAGTCTGTTCCTTCGCTATGAGGTTAAAGTGTGGGTGACAAGTGAGGGAAATCACAGCTGAATGCATTAATTAGGTAGACCTAAAAGCATATTTATCAAAGGCTAAGCCACACGGGAATGATCTCGGCAAGGATCTAGTACAGACGGGACAGGTTAATAGAATAAAAGGCCTTGAACAGAATGTGTGCTTATACATAAAATATCAACCTGATCTCACGTGTAAACGAATCATTAGGACGTAACGATTAAATGTGATGGCAAGCTGCTGACTGCTTAGTGCTTGCAATGACCTTCATCTGGTCTGACAGTGCCAGTTGGCTTCTTATGTTCACTCTGATTAAAATGTCAGCGGCTCGGACTTAACTTGAAAAATTCCAAGTGAAATGAAACAATATTTGCTCAAAGTGAAAAGTGGCTAGCCTGGCACACATTTCAGCTTGCCTCAATAAAGCACCGATATAGAACAAACTCTTTATCGATTGCTAAGTGATTATATTCAAAACTATGGCTTAACGATTTTGAAACATAATCTAATTGAGATTTGTATTTCCTCAATATCAATGCATTTTAATGCAAGTATATTTTTCAAGGTCCACTTCCTATGCATTTTTAAACACAAGCAACACATTAATCTTTATTATAAATTAACTATATCAAATTTCATGTTTTTTTTGTTTTTTTTTACTGCCATACTAGAATAAGTGTAATTGGACATCCACTGCAGTAGGTGGCAGTGGTGAGCTCATTGTCAGTTGTTGTTGTTGTTTTTTTGCTTTATTGAACAACGTGCACTATCAACAATAGACATACAAATAAGATTAAAAGTAGTGCAATTTCAAACAACAATATCAATTATACAACAAAAGGCAACTTAAAAACAGCATACTATTATAGAGGTACAGGGCACACAAAGGAAAACAAAAAACCTTCCATCCCTATTTCTACCAGGTTAGAGGTCAGAGGTCTGCAAAGACATTAAACTCCGAATCATTGTCAGAAAGTGTGCATTGAGTATTAGCTCCTCTGTGTGTACTTAGAGCAATTTTATAAAGAAACAGATGTGGGTAGTAAAGGGTTATATTTACTCCATTACATTTACTTGTGTAACTTAAAAAAAAAAAATTCTAAGAATAGTTTTACCACACAATACTTTTTATTTTTATTTGAGTATATGTGTGAAGAAAAATAAGCGCTACTCTAATGTTGCATTCGAGGACGGTCGGAAGTCGGACTTCTCCAAGTTCAAACCAGGAAGTGTGTACGGGAACGCCCCCTCGAACTTGGAAATTCCACTTGCGAAGTCGGAAAAAAAGAAGGACCCCGACTTCACCGACGGACTACAATGTGACGTCACTTGGAATGGCAAAACACAATTTACTAGACTATAAAACTAGATAGTTTTCTTCATTCATAAATATTCGACATAACTCCACGTAATACAACGTACATGACAGTATGCCGCTATATCCCGGCATGAAATTATACGGTGAACTACTGAACTGTATGAATTGCTTATGAAATAAGATGAAAACAATAAATGAAGTGGAAATGCGAGCAGGTAAGTTTGCTGGAGGGTAAAATGAGTTTTAAAAAAAACAATTTACCGCGAGTCCACCATTTTGGTTGTTTACTTTTGCCTCGAACGCTTTCAGGACAGAACTGGGAAAAACCAACTCATATATATCCGACTTCCGACCATCCTCGAATGCAGCATTACTCCACTATATTGGGCTACACGAGAGTCGTTACCCGCCGCCCCATTCATTCATTATTTGTACCGTATTTTCACGTAAGCGCTCCGCTTGACTGACTGTGTGGGAGCATTTCTGTGGACACATTGATTGTATACAGGAAACGTGCCCCTTGTTGAAGACTGGCGGGCATGATGAGAACCCGAAAGGGTAAACTTTGACATGAGTAATATTATTTTAAAGTAACACTATTCTTACTTGAGTACAATTTTTGGCTACTCTACCAACCTCTGTTTATAATCGCGGTGGAGAGTTGGGGTCGCTGAACTTTTTATTTTTCCTCGACGGGGGAAACCGTCCATATACCGAAATAGTACGTAGATAGAAGTCATTTTTCTATGAACATTTTGTGCATAACCCAAATTGTTCAGAAAAGGGCCCTTGGGAATTTTTAAACTTGCGATTACACTGTTCCATATACAAAATAAAGCCTACCAACCATTTTTTTTTTCTTCTCCAAAATTGCATTCTACTACATTGCAATGTTGATTTGAATTCAAATAATTAGCCAGCCCTATCTGAAAGTACAATGAAGTGCTCTGCAATTCTGACTGAATAGCCTAACTGGTGTCAATCACAAGCGAATATTGAAGAGGACGGCGTGGTCTATTGTCCCACCGAGTGATGAACGATGGCCCTTCAGCTGGCGAGCGAAACAGACGGCGCAGATTGAGGGAGCTTATCTTTACGGTGGAGCCATGGACTTGTTAACGGGATGTGATAGCTTGCGTCCGCCGAGCTGAGCGAGGAAATAAAGCTGTTGGGATCGAGCCGCTTTCCCATCATTCACGGGAGTAATGATGTCTGACTGGCTCAGAAGTAAGTAATGGTCCGCCCACAGGTTAGCGACCAGGACGCAGCATCGCCTACAAAGTTGAATATGGATCAGCGAGCAAGGGTCACTTCTACATCTTAATGCATTTAATAGGCTATTCAATAAAAATTAGAATATATTGTAATTTCAGAGGTTCATGAAGTTTATTTGAGGGACAACTGGGTCCAAATTTCAAGCTCTGGAGTTCTGAGGTTGTTCATTATGCTCCAGTAATGACGTAGCTGGGGAGCAACATGGCTGCAAAGCGAAAACTCTTAAAATATCCCTTGTGTCCTAATAAAATAGCTTTATTAGCGCACACGGGTTTGGCAACATGCTATAAACGATATTCTTAGGATAACAACAGAGGTAAGTACATGTTGAGAGGACACAGTCAAATATCAAGCCGCACTCAATTATCTTTAGCAGGATAATTAATCAGTTCAGCATGCAGATGGAGTCTCAGAGGCATATTTGAGATAATTGTTCTCATTGACTTGATTAATTATTTGTTTGCTGATTTAATTATTTTCACATTTGGAAAACAAATGATTGTGCGTGCACACAAAGCAGTAAAGCACATATATTTGTTTCTTAATTTCGTGTGACGGGAGGTGAAATTCACCAAGTGCACTGATGTTGTGAAACATCCTAATGCGGCATGTCTCTTGAGAAACAAACAGCGGCCGTGTTTGCAATTTATGTCATCATGCGTTCTTTTTTTCCCACCGACCCTAACCCTCAGCCCTCGGGAGGTCAATAAAACACGTGTACCTTGTTGCAACCGGCACACGTGACACTGAATCAAAGGCTAATATTTCGTAGCTACGAGGTCAGCCCTCGGTTACAGACTGTCTTGGTTTGACTGGCATTCTGAAATACAATCATCCCAGTCCTCACGGCTACTGAAGCATAAATCAGGAGCGCGGTTTTAATGGCACTTGCTTCTATTTATCATGCTGTTTTAAATGTTTTGCTCATTTGTTTCCTTTAAATATTTCATTTTTCTTAAAATATTCATTTAACTTTGCCTTTAAATTTTTTACCACTCCCCCCACTCAGCTATCGTCTTGTCTCCTTTTTAGGCCTCTACAATCATAAATAATTATTCATCACCCATAAAAAAGATCACATAAAACATGCACATGAATCCTTTTTGTCTTTTCTCATTAGTGATATACTTCGAGTTGCCTAAATACTTCCCGCTACCGCGTTTATGGAAATTGGTTGGAGAATCTTCCTAATGACTGCTTTGGTTACGCCGTCCACCTCAGATCCTGGCTTTGCTTCCTCTTTTCAACATGAAAGGAAGGGGGAGGTAGTGCTGCAGCATTTGCGTACAGCTCTGGAGTTCTTGCATTTAGTGCTGCAGCATTTGCGTACAGCTCTGGAGTTCTTGCATTATTTAAAAAAAAAAAAAGGGGAACTAGTCACATCCTGCACCTGACTGCTTTACTTTATTATTCAAACCAACTGGCACACCTAAGTGGAGTCACACATGCAGGAAAAAGCTGCTCTCTAGTAATTAATTGCATATGTAATTTATAAAGACAGAAGCAGTATTAAAATAGGATTCTAGCTTGCAATCATTTATTATTATTATTTTACGGGACTTAATATATTTCCTCAAATAGTGGCCTCCCTCTAATAGACGCCATGCCCTAATTCATAAGTGAATGCATCATTCACTTGAAAAAAAATAAATGCAGCACCTCCAATAGACATCTCTCAGATGGTGCACTGGGTGGGTGAAATTATCTTTTCTTTGACATGATATCTGTAAAGCTGAAGTTTACTGAAGCCAAAGAGAAATTACTGCAGTAGGCAGTCCACAGCATTCTGGAGCAAAATCGGCCCAAAGAGATTCCTTAATCAAAAGATACAAGGTACACTCTGTAGATGAATAAGAGAGTTAAGTATAAGGGATGTGAAAATACAGCAACAATCACATATGACTGTGACATTTCAAAAGGAAAAAATACAGAAAATGTATTGTCATTATTAGGGATGGGCAAGTACTGATATAATATCAGTATCAGGCCAATACCAGACCTTATTTCAAGGTATTAATACTGGTGATGTTTTACTGTCAGGAACTAGAAATTATAAGGATTTAAAAAAAAAAAAATGCCATGAATTTCATGCAATTTTAAGGAAAATTGCTATATAGGTCTTTGTTTGAAATTATCTGTTGTGTTTTGGGGGAAATTTTATGTATCAAAAGTACTAGTGGTATCTGTACTTAGTAATGGTATCTGAGACTACTCAAGAGTTGAGTACTTGTACTGGTATCAGTCGAAAATAAAAGTGGTATCGAGCATCCCTCAAATTATTATTTGTATTGCATTATTACGTATTCTTGGGCAACCAGACATTTTCCTATTGTCTAAGCAAATTCTCTTTCTATTTTTTTCTCACTTCTACAATAGCATCACATAACAAAACACACATATCAAAAATAATAAACTAAGCCATTTTTTTAAATATACTATTATTTTGTATTATTATTTTATCATTATTAGAAAGAATCATTTGTACAAAAAACAAAGGCATGTTACTCTTTGTAGTTGAATAAACATGGTTGAGGAAAGCCGGTAACCATCATATTGACTGATTATGAAAAAATAAGACAACGGCATGCTAAAATACCATCCGAGTATCTATGAGCAAATGATATATTGAGTGTTACATGCGTCATGGCTACAGCCTGGCGAGACGATTTATCCTGGATAAAGTGGAAACATTTGTCTTCATTTGTAAGGTAATTGTGCCACGATTCATTAGCAATCAGCACCACAGCGGATGAGAAGCATAAACTCTAAATTTGACTGGATTATCCTTTTGTGATGAGGCCTAATGATCCAACAGAGTAAATAGCAACGTGCTAATTAGAAATTACACCGGATGATCCTGTGCACACGCAGAAGGAATTAACCTGGAATCTGCAATATGTAAGAGATATCTCTTTCTAACCAAGAGATCCGGTGGGATAATATTTTTAAAAGAAATCAATTGAAACAATGTGACTGACAAATCAGACCACAGAAGGGGGGGAAAAAAAGTTTGATATTATGTTACATTGGTTCTGCTTAAATTCCAATCCAAGGTAAGACTTCGGCGTTTAAGTGTGTATTTGCCTCCACCTAGAGGAAGAAGTTAGCCACTGACCCAGAAACAAAAATCTGATCCAAACCCACCTGGGGACATGTCTATAACTAATCAGCGGTTATTTAAAATCCACATCTAGTATTAAAATGTAACAATCACTGTGAGTTCAAACTTAACCTGTAAATGATTAGATATTTTATTCAAAGCCGTCAGAGGAAACGTCTAACAGTTTATTTACAGTATTTACAGTATTACATATTAATATTCTTAAGTATGAGGTATTTGGTAAGTCACTTAAAATTTATCACTTTTGTCGATTGCATCTTTGGAAAAGTACAGGCTCACTAAACCATTCAGTATCGTGGTTTTGTTGACTGTGTAATAACTGACAGTTGAGAGTGTTGATACCAACCTGTAAAGCCAAAGCCTGTAGCTGCAGCTTGTAGCCATTCTCGCGGTTGGAAAGGGAGAAACAATGCTCTGCGGCTAGCTCACTATTAGCAATGTTAGCAAACTGGGTAAAGTTTGCTAACATGTTGCTCATCATGGTTACGAGTTAGCAAATTAAAAAAAGAAAGATGTAAAGAGTCGGGCTTGACAGCGAGTGTAACTGACAGTTAGTGTGATAGTAAATGGCAACATAACAAAATGCAGGTGTGTCATTCTAAAAATACATTTAAAGTGAGCTCGGAACAACTAGCGCTGCATTGTCAGATGTAGCAATAAAATGACTTTGGTACCACTTTATCAATCATTCGGGTTGGCAAAACACGGGATAATGGTATGTTGTAAACTAAACGTAACAAATGTAATTTATCTGACGTGGCACTGTGGTAAACTCCACATAAATGCTGCAGGCGACTGTGCGGTTGCCATTTATTTATCGGGGGCAGTTTACGACATAACGTCGACATAGCGTCATTACTTACGTCAGTTATGTACGCTTGGTGGCTTGGACTCGGAGGGGAAGGAAGGAAGGAAGGAAACCGACAAGTGGGCTCACTGCGCGTTGTAGCCCGAGCAAAACTAGAACTCCTTCCATGAACTCTTTCGGTGGCACAATTAGAGATCCGGGGAACTTTTCCTGCACCCGAAGCGACATTGGACACTGTTAATATAAGACGATATGTAGTGAGTCTGTAAGTAGCTTGTTGTCACCGACAACGAAGCGAGCTGCTCCGCGTGCTAAAGCTAACACGCTATACACCCAAACTTCTGAAGGAGTTGTCATATTTTGGGTGTCTGCTTGAGAGGGATTACACAACAGACCGGTGTTTCTTAACTCATCATAGCACCAGGTTTGGCAGGCGGACGTTATGGCTTCAGATGTGATCGAAAGCGAGGCGACGCTGAAGGGTGTGAGTGAGACAAACTTGAACAATAGTCGCCCAGATTTAGGCACACCCAGGCGGACTCACGACAGTAACAGGCACACGTCCAGTCCATCGTCTTCTGGGGTGTCGGGAGAAGTGGACGAGGAGGAGCTGGACGAGCTCCAACACAGCACGACGTCCACGGTGGAAAATGGCGAAGAGGCACTTGAAGAGAGTTTAACCAAAACAAGCAGCAGTCCAGAGGAAAGGACGACCCCGGACAATGAACAGGACCCTGGTGTCCCGGTGACTCTTCCTCAGCCATGTTCTCCAGTTAGACCCAGTGGAAGGTATGTTGTGGTGTGTACACTTCACAAGGTAATCTTGTGACGACAACTACAAGATCTGTTTAAATGGTTTCTGGTTTTGCAAGTACACTGGTACATTCTGTTCGATCAGCCCATTCATAGAATGTAATACCCACTAGGGCTGAACATTTTGGGGAGGAAAAAAAAAAAATTCAAATTGCTCGATATCATCAGATTGCACACATATGCTTGATCATGTGCCTGCAGTGAAGTGTTTATGTCATTATGTTTTGGATTAAAATGTTGTTTGACAGGTGGTAAATTAATTACACATACCTTGGCTGCAGTAATTGTCATTGTGCACTGTGGTGATTACTCAACTGTAGTTTTTCCTTTATGCCCCAAACAGTTTAAATGGCAGTGGTACAGACAGGTAGAATGACACTCCAGTTTGGATTTATATTTTTATTTGTACAGCTAGTCCAAACATGTACTGAGCAATCTGTGTTGAACCAAACATCAGCAATGTTACATAATCACAACCAGCCCTCTAATGATTCTTTTTTTTTTTTTTTATCTCATTTTCCAGTGTGGATTCCTGTACAACTTTTACCTCTAGGTTATATGTTATGTGGGGAATTTAGGCACATAGATAAGCGCTACAAGCTAAGCTGAATACTCTCAGTATTGTCAATTACCAAATGCTCAGCATGCTTGTGTGTCAGGGTTGGTAAATAACAGTCATGTATGTGATTATTGCATCAAAGGCAGCACTGTACAGCAAACATACAGATGATCAGCATTAGCGAAAGGAACTTTGTGGTTCAGAGAACTAAGCCTTAAACACCCGCATGCAAGCTTTTCAAGAAGCCAGTGATCTGATTAGGTGGCAAGTAGTAAATAGTAACAGTTGGAGAGACTTAATGATTGTGCATGATTGGACAGGCGGCATCTGGCCAATACTAGTGCAAAGATTAGGGAACGACAATATTTCATGTAAACCTTTATTATAATTGTTCAAATTGACTAGGTTTGTGTTTTGAGGCCAAATCACAATGGCTTAATCTGGGCCCTTCTTATAAAGACCCTCCACTAGTTTCATTTTTTATTTTTTAATTCACTGTAGAATGGGAAATCATCTCCAAGCTATCTGCAGCCAAATCCCATCAAGGCTGCCACATTGTTCCTCCATATTTTGAAATATTGTTATGCTAAATATAGCACAGGTGTCTGCTGTACAACTGTATAGTACACTGGCGAAACAACTAAGGTAAGCCTCTTTTACACGGAGATCCTGCAGAATTGTTGCATCAGAGCCCAACAGTGGAGGCAGCATTTATCCACCTGTGCCTTTTTATATAGAAGCCAGAAAAGTGGGATACTGTCATAGCTGTGTCTGACACTTATCGGGCAAAGAAAAGTGCTTTCAACTTAATTGAGATAGCGAATGTACTCTGTTTACGTAATGTAAATCCAACATATACTGTAGCAACTTGTAAATCTGAAAATACTGCCTCAGTGGTTAAATCCTTGCTTCGTTGTTCTTTTAAAGGATTTTGTTGGCTGAAATGCCACTTCTATTTGGCTACTTCTCTTGTTTAATAAATAATTTGTCCAAACTGAATGGTAAACATGTAACAACTTCTACATTTAGTAATTATTAAATGTGGCGGCTTGTGGCCTTACAGTTCCTGATTTTATCTTACATTATATCATGGGGCATACATCAAAGGCCAAAATCTCCAATAAGAGAACCAACAAGACAAATAATTTTTGCTCAACACTGCACTAGAAACACACAACCGTATGTGCAGCCAATGTTTGTTGGCAATAATTAGCTCATCTCTACTTCCCTCAAAATAAGAAACTCACACAAAGTCTTTTGTCATTTTTTTAGAGCTTTGCAAATGTACTTGATGTATCCCATACAAAATGGATTCCTGTTTTAGAGAACAATTTAGGGATCATCTGGCTAGTGTTCAGCTAGTGATTGAACATCACCTTTTTAAGGTGTAAGTATTAATGTGCTTCAAATGTTTTAAGTTTGTCAGGACTTTTAAGTGTCAGAGGAACCAAATGAGTACAGCGTTGCAAATCTTCAGTGTTCGTTCCACGAACCACAGCGGCCTGTACAAGTCAGTCATAGTTTAAGATGACCGTGTTTTGTATCCATGTAGGACTGATGACTTCCTGAACTCTTCTTGTATCCAATCAAACATATTTGTCATTCAACAGTGACATTGTGGTGAGCAAAGTGTTTGTTTTCTTTCCCAGCCTGGAGCGCCAGGAATCAGTCGCCACGACAGAGGCCCGATTAAGGATGGAGGGAGTCGAGCTTAAGGAAGAGTGGCAGGATGAGGACTTTCCACGGTAGAAAATGAATACAACAGCACTTTCATTGTCGGAGGGAATGAGACGAGAGGAAGAAGCTTTACAGCTCGGCAAGCCGAAAAATACTTACCTGATTAATTTCTGCCCATTAGGCCTCTACCTGAGGAGGAGGAGGAGGAGGAGGAGGAGGAGGAGGAGGAGGAGCTTGAAGAGGAGTTGTTTGCTGGAGCCTCTGAAGAGGGAGATCCTGGTAATCAAAAACTTTTGTTGCGTACAACGTAGTGGATAAACAGGAATGAAGGACACTACGTTTACCTGCACTAAGAGATTATAAGACATGCTTGTTTACAAAGGTAGTGGTGCTCAATTTTTAAATAAATTTACTTTATTTTTGTCAATGTAAGATTGTATTGGATCTTAATAGATTTTGCAGAGGTACCTAATTGTGTCACTGTTGAGTGTATGTTCTCAGTTATGGGTGTGGACATTGACACAAAGAAAAAGAAATGTGAACCCGTCAAAGTGTTATATTCCTTAATCTTGATGAACTTTGGATGAACTTTAGATTTTTTTTTCTCTCTCTCTCTCTCAAAAACTGTTACTGTGATAAACACTTATTCACCTTGCTTATTATTCTCCGTCTGTAATACAGGCTATGTCGTCAACCACGGTAAAAAGGAGAAGAAGAAGCTCGCGGCTCCGGATATCAGCCTCACTCTCGACCGCAGTGAAGGTTCCATTCTTTCTGATGAGTTGGATGAAAGCACGGAGCTGGACTTGGACGACATGGACACGCCTTCCGACAACAGCAACGAGTTTGATTGGGAAGGTAAACGCCTTTGACAATACAACTTTACTATTTCAAATGTGCCGCTCAATCACCTTTGTCAGGTTTGTGTGTGTTAAAGCACTTTTAAAAAAAAAACTGCAGTGATGCAATTTGTCAATGAATTGTTGTGCTTGACATGCACTTCATCACACAAGAGTGCTTATTGTTTTTATGGTTCTCTCATCTGGTAATACACTATATGGACAAAAGTGTTGGGACACAGTTGTTAGTGAAAATGTTCGAAAATATGGAGTTGGTCCATCCTACAAAGGGGGTTGCTGATGATGGTCAACGTCTGACATAGCAAGCACCCCTTGTTTTGGACAATGCACACGAGGACTGAAAAAAAATCTAGACAAACCCTCAAATGTTAAAAGGTGTGTCCCATTCTCTTATGTTAATATGATGTATTGTGTCTTGATTGGTTCCGCAGGTTTGCGTTGGTAGGGAGCTGTCTAAATCGGTGTTAAAATATGCTGTGTTGTTTTTGTCTTTCCACACTGCTGCCTTCCGCTTTTTCACGTGGAAGGATTGTTTCCATTGCCTGCCTGGAAACAGGCTGCAGGCCAGCAACAGGTTTCTCTCTCTCGCTCGTGGTAAGGTTCCTTGGACAGTCCCCGGACGCCCCCAATTTATGCTCAATCAATCCTTGTTGTCCAGATTATGTTATGTCGTCACTTCTCATAAGGTGTTTCATTCTAAAAAAAAAAAAAAAAAATGTGCATGACTTATTTGCCTTTGTTGAAATTTGAGCACATTTTAAGAAATCCATTTAATGCATGCATTATTTTTGCAAACAAGATACATTTAATCATAAAATATGAAGTGAAAATGCATGACAAGGCTTATCTTAATTCAGTCTATAAATGTGTGAGGTATACAACAGCATGATTTTTCAACAACAGTCATTTAAATAAAACATTATTGTAGATCACACATACCGGTAAACTCTGTGATGTCCATTTACTTCAGGGATCTTTTACATGTTAATACACACTACTGTTCAAATGTTTAGAAATGTACTTAAATGCAGTCTAGACATTGTTAGTGTTAGTGTGGCAAAAACTAATACAAAAATTGGCATTTCTAAGTGACATCCAAACTTGTGAATCTAAATAGTTCATCATAGAAAGAGTATTTTAATGAAAATTTCCTGTGCAAATTGCTAAAGTTTACTGACGTATTAATAAAGCGTAAGTGGAGCAGAACATAAAAATGAGGCTGATAATCTTGATCCTTAATCCATGAAAAGTTGAAAATAATCACCATGGTTGGTCCTCAAGCGATGGGGGAATGATTCTTTCCTTTTCCCACCTTCATTTCTGTTACACTGTGACTTGCAAAGATCATCCACTCTCTATCGTTAAAAAAAAATAAAATAAAATAAAACAGGTGAGATTTATTTTGTAATTCAGATGCAGCATGTTGATCTGATCCACACTGATCAGTCTTAATGATCAACAAATGTTCACGTGATTTTTTTTTCCAACCAGGGTTACCAAATGCACAACAACGGCCTTATATGTCACATACTTTTCTCTCAGATGATCTCCCCAAACCCAAAACTACAGAGCTGCTAGAAAAAGGCGTGGAGTCGGTCCACCAGTTCTCTGCCTCGGAGGAGAGGGACGAGGGCCGGCGCTGGAGGGTGTTTCGCATCGGAGACCAGGAACACAGAGTGGACATGACTGCCATTGAACCTTACAAACGGGTTATAAGCCACGGAGGTCAGTGTGTAGGTCACATCCCAAAAACTGCTCATGACCAATACAAATGAGTAGGAGTGTGACGATACATCGATATTGCGATAAATCGTGATACTTTGTCTCCCAATAGATTGATACGCCAACACAAGTATCACGATATTTGTAGCCAATATACAGCCACTATAATGGCGCCATTGTCCGTTACATATTGAGCAATTACTTGGCAGGCCACTAGGGGGAGTGCCTCATAAGAGTGGTGGGGAAATGTACGGAAGTGTTCAGGTGAAGAAGACTCATGAGCTCACTTTTACTTATTTAAGACATCTGTCCAGCAACTGACTCAGTTTTGCATGCGTTTCTATGAAAAATGTGTATTATATCTTCAATTTTAACATTTTGAAACATATTTTATGTTTCAACTGTTTGATTGTATTTATTTATTTTTGCAATGTTACACAAAACAATTGTCACAGTTTATAAAATGAAATAACTATGTAACTGACATGTTGCATGACAATAGTGTTTAAGAAAGACACTAATTTGTTCACAGAAAATGGTCTCGGTTAAGAAGACGTTTGTGTTTGTTAATAAAAATAAACTAATAATTTACTAACTAAAAATACACTAAAGTACTCACTGTGAAGCAGACACCAGTTTTAATATTGTGTTTCATTGATAGTACAAAAAGAAACAATTTTCTCATTGAAAAACATCAGTTTATGTCTTGAGTAGTTTTATCGTGGATTTATTATCCGACCAGTATATCGATAATCGCGGTATCATCGTATCGTGATTTAATCGTTATCGTGAGCCTTGTATCATATCGTCAGGTACCCAGAAGTTTCCACCCCTAGAAATGAGTGGTCTGTCCAATAACAGTGGATGAAGCAAAACACCAAAAAAAAACCTCAACCACCTCCAATATGGATTGAATGTATTCACTATGCATTTGATTATAATCGACATTCCTAATAATGGATGTATTTTTCTCTTCAGGTTACTATGGAGATGGCTTGAATGCCATAATTGTGTTTGCTGTGTGTTTCATGCCTGAGAGCAGTCAACCAAATTACAGATACATCATGGACAATTTATTCAAGTGAGTGTTTTGTCTGGTTCCCAAGTGAACATTTTCATTAATGTTAATGAAACCCTCACAGGTATGTCATTGGCACGCTGGAGCTTTTGGTGGCGGAGAACTATATGATTGTGTATCTTAACGGGGCAACCTCGCGGAAAAAGATGCCAACTGTCGGCTGGCTTCGGAAATGTTACCAGCAGATTGATAGAAGGTAAGTAACACTGTGGTTTTAAAAAAAAAAAAGAAAAAAAAAGTCATTAGTGTATTATTTTCTTCTCCATTTCTGTGTTGCAGGTTAAGGAAGAATTTAAAATCTTTAATAATCGTCCATCCCTCCTGGTTCATTCGCACCGTGCTGGCACTCACAAAACCTTTTATCAGGTAACAGGAAATGTTTAGAAGAGAGCGCACCTTATTGATACATATTTTTTAACACGTTTCTTATTTTGACAGCTCCAAATTTAGTCAAAAAATCAAGTATGTGTTCAGCCTGGCCGACCTCGCTGAGTTGGTCCCGATGGAGTACGTGTCCATTCCGGAGTGTATCAAACTGTGAGTACTCGGATCCTCACCTCTGACACACATAACCTCCCGTGTTTTAAACAAGCAGTACACTGTTTTCTTGTCTTCTGATGAGGAACCATGATGTAGTTTGACCCACCGTGAAAATCAAATGCTTTTACAGCCGTAATGCCGGCAAAATTGTCGACATTTATATAACAAAATTAGTGAGTCGATATCATTGTGGTTGAGTGGTTGCCTTTCGGGCAAATGTTATGCTTTAAGCCTAAGTGGATCAGGTGATTGTAATTACACAAGAACCACCTATACAAGCGTGTTTAAGTGTTTTGTTTTTTTAAGAACAACTACATAACACACAACCACTAAGTAGTGCATTTGAAACTCTCATTTAAACTTAAACTGTTTTAGGAAACTTAGCAGCGTTTGATCCTTGCCTCACAATTTTTTATTTTTTTTTTATTTATTTTTTTAATAATATGGACCACCAAATATTTACATGTTCAAGAATCCTGAAATAGTAATGGCTTTATTTAGCTGTTTTCCCTAAAATATTCAATTATATTCATTTAGTTGTCTTTATTCCATCCATTTTCTTAATAACCGCTTACTCATCACAAGGGTCGCGGGGGTGCTGGAGCCTATCCCAGCCGGCTTCGGGCATTAGGCGGGGTGCACCCTGAACTGGTTGCTAGCCAATCGCAGGGCACACAGTCTTTATTTACTTATAATTGTATCTCTTTAATAGGGGTGTTTAAAAAAAATCGATTCGGCGATATATCGCGATACTACATCGCGCGATTCTCGAATCGATTCAATAATCGGCAGAATCTTTTTTTTTTTTTTTTTTTTTTTTTTTTTTATTTTTTTTTTTTTTTTTTTTTTAGGATTCACAAGAATGTTATATGAACGGAACATTAAGCCTTAATATTTTATTTTAATGCTGTTCAAACATGAAACAGATTACAACCTCTATAAGACTGAAATTTCAGATAAATAAATAATACATTTTCATATAAATCTTACACTCTACAAGCTTACTGATTAGTATTTTCTAAATTTGAATGAAAAAAAAATCGCAACAATCGACTTATAAATTCGTATCGGGATTAATCGGTATCGAATCGAATCGTGACCTGTGAATCGTGATACGAATCGAATCGTCAGGTACTAGGCAATTCACACCCCTACTCTTTAATATTAATGAATTTATAATACATTTTAAAATATATCATTTAAAATTGGTAAACATTTTTACTTTTCATGTTTTAAATATTTGGTTAATGAATTACAGTTAAATTTCCGGTAATAATAAATAGTACAATTAAAAATAAGTTTGAGTTGAGCGGGAATTGAGCTGAGCTCTCACTTTTTTTTTTTTTTTAAATAAATAAATGTTGTTGGTGTAAGCAGTAAGTGGTACATTGAATGATGGAAGCTGCACAAATAAAAAATATGAAAATTAATCATCCGGAAAAATAAAATGCCAGTAATGCAGAGTTATTGAAACTCAAGCCATGTTAAAAAAAAAGTTAATGTTTTGTTTTTCTGTCATGATCTTTAAAATTAAACATATTTTCAGTACCATTGCTAAATGAATGGCATAATCAAGTATCAGTACTCGGTGTTGGGAAGTACTCAATAGTAAGTACTTGTACTCGTACAAAACAAAAACAAAACATCTGTGTATTTGTGTATACCTAAAATTGATTAATTGGCCCACCTTAACTCAACCTGAAGCAAAACCTGTATATTTGTGGTAGTCTTTATAAAACATAATTACTCATTTGGATGTATAATTGTTGTTTATTGGCTGTTTTTTTCCCCCTCCTGAAACTCCGTTTCCCTTCCCCCTCTTAAGGTTTGACGAGGAAAAAAATAGGAAAAGCCGTAAAAGGTATCATGTATTTTTCATCTAGGGCTTGGTTGCATTTCACAAAACTAACCAAGATAAGTTGCCCTGTATAGATACCCGAACACCCTGCCCCCCCCTCCCTAATGTTGTTGCTTTGGATTGAGTTATTTTCACTTGTACCCGACACCAATAACATTTGTAATCCCACCACTGTTTGTCCATTCAAGCACATTCAACAAATTCACATCAAATGCGTTCTTTCTGGAGCATTATTTTTTTTAAAAAAATGACTCAAATCATCTCTATGCAGCTACCAAGAAGTTCCTGTGTTTTTGTTTTCTTTGAAAAAGGTTTACAATGGGACTTTTTTGATATTTGGTAAGTTCAACCTTTTTGGCCTCGTGGAATTGGGTGGAGTCAGCAGGAAGTAGCTGGACATGGTCACCGTGGTTGCGCGGTTGCACGATAACGGCGCGCTCACATGGTTCACCCCCTCCTCCGCCACTCAACTCACTGAGTCGAGCCCTCACAGCTTGTTTGCATGACTCACCGCAAAGCTAACTGTCACAAGCCTTTCCTCCTTATTTGCGCACAGTGATTTCATCTGCACATTTTCAAGCCGTGGCTACACATTTGCTTTGGTTTTTCATTTTGATTTTGTTCGGCAGGGATGTTTGAGCACTGCAGCAGATCACGGACGCACACTTTTAATCCGATAATGTTGTGCACCGCTGTTGAAAACATCTTTTATGAATCGAATGTCTGTTTGAACATGAAGGGGAGGGGAGAACTATTAAAGGAGAAGTCAACCCCACAAAAATGTCTTGACAATAATGTGCTCTATGCAGCCCCACTTATCTAAATATGGTATTTTGGTTACTATTGTGTTAGTGGAATAACGAGTTAAGCAGAAAAATTTAGCAGTTTTTATCAATGCCAGAAGGCGGCCAATTTGCCACTTGCTGTCGACTAACGATGACATCAGTGTTACTCAGGTAACAACCAATCACAGCTCCGCCTCAAAAAAACGGTAGGCTGCAATTGGTCGTCTGGGTCTTGAGCAACTGTGATGTCATCTTCAGTCGACAGTAATTGGCAAAATGGCTGCCCCCTGAGATGGATAAAAAGTGTTGGATTTTGCTGCATAGCCCATATTCCACAAATGTAATATTAATCAGAATGTCATGTTTAGACTCATGAGGTGACATATAACATTATTGTCAAGAAATGTTTAAGGTTGACTTCCCCCTTAAAGTAATAACAATAAAAAGCCACAATCAACCAAAAATAGATATTAAGCAGCTAACACCAGTTTTCCATATTCAAAACAAAGAAAAATGAACTTGAAGTGCTTGGCTCTGCTGTTGGTAAAATGATTTTGAATTGCACAATTGCATGTTATTACTTTGCAAGAACACTTGTCTAATGTGATGAGGTGGCTGCCTGCTTCTTTAAATACTAAAAATACAACACAATCATAAATTAATAAGATGAATTTGTAGCATTATAAGCAGTAGCCCTATTGAGTTACATTCATGTTGGATGCTGGTCAACCTCCATTTTTTTAATGGATGGGAAGAAATGTCACCATCATAAAATTAACTGTCATACAAGTGTTAATAGTCTTGAGTGAGGAGTAAAAGTACATTTAGTGTCAAGTCAAGTTTTTAAGAAGCTAACATGTCTAAAACATAAAACAGTCTTGAAAGAAGTACTTAATGATTAAAATGTGGTAAACAAACAATTTTTCACCTCTTTTCAAAACTAGAATAAGTTGGTTTCACACAACTAATGTACACAAAACACAGTTAGAAATAGCATTTGTTTTGATTTGGCATAGTGTCAAAACACAACTGTGAAGAAATGGCTGTGTTGCCATGATAATCACGTGTTTGTATGTGCAGAATTGACCAGGAGGCGCACGGCAAAGTGGAGACGGCCGCCGCCGCCCTTCCGGAGTGATTCTGCCAAACACAATGCCCGGCCGGGATGAGGACGATGAAGAATGTTGGAAGCGCTGCCACTCTTTGTTTTGTGCGTGTTTGTGATTTGGGGTGACGTGACTGGAAAAGTTGTGCATCAGGAAAGTGCCTTTTTGAAATGATGCTGCCTCTTACGTTGTGGAACATTTTGCGAGTTGCGCTACTCTGTTAAGCAGCTCCGTCCTTTTTTCTCTCCCTCATATGCTGTCCAATTGGTTTTTAATCAGTTTTGATGTAATTTACTGCCGCTATGTCATGTCAAAACGACCTTCTCTTCTTACTGTTGTATTTACTCTTTATTTAAGGCACTCTGTTACAAACATTTGAATCGGTGATTTCTGCATGTACGGCTTTATTACATTTAAATATATATTTATATTCAAAAAGGTGACAAAAGGAGAGAAAGTAATATATTTTTATTGTTGCTCTGATTTTAAAAGTGCATTTTAGGTCTCTGATCCCCCCCCAAAGGTTTTTCACACATTTTCATTCACGTGGGAAAAGCCTCACAACCCAACCCACCACCTTTACCACCAATAACCTGCAACTTGTGTGGGCCTGAACACCACTTTCTCCATGCCTACAACTGTTACTGTTTTATTTACACAAATTGTGAAATTTGCTTATTTGAGATGTTGCACACAATACTTTTAGATTTGGCCACTAGGTAGCACTATAATCCCTAAATGACTACAGCATTTTTTTGACAGTAAAATGAGGTGCACTGTTACGTCAAATACGTTTTTACACAAGCGGAATATGGAATGTGAACAGTTTACAAAAAAAGCACAAATGTACACCCTGTGGAAATTGTCCGTGTCATGTATCCTGGGAAAACGAGGGGAGAACATTCTTGGGTATCTTAAAATGTAATGGTTTATTTTATTAATTACATTTTTAAAATGAGCCACTGATTGTGTAATCTGACTAACGAGGTGCACTGTACACATAATACTAAATCAATTAAACTGGTCAGAGACAAAAATAAGAGCCTCCATGTGATGATTATACTGTGTGTATGAAGTACTGTACTTTTTTTGGGGGGGGGGATTAATTGCAGGGCATCATTACCTATGCACCAGCAAATAAGATCATTTAAAAACAAACTGATTATTACTCCAAATATCAGGTCTTTTTTTTCTTTTCTTTTTTAAAATGTAATCCTAAACTGTTTCTTCCAAATATGTAGGCTATCAATGTTCCAGTGTAGTGTCAATGCCACAGATGTACTGTATAATGACAAAAGCAATTACGTACTGTACCCTTCCACTAGATGGCAGTAGTTGCACCCACCGTGATGCCACTCATACAAACAGCTTTGCGTTCATTCAACTCAACGGGCCCAGCTTTCACATTTTACGGACCTAAAAACAACTTGCATGAAACTTTGATAATTATTTTATTGTCCAATCGATTCCTTTGCGGCATTTTGCCGTCTTCTGATTGGGTCATCTAAGTAGTCTGTTCTCGTTCTCTGATAAGCTATGCCCGCCTGATTTAGGTCATGATTAAAAAACATTTTCTAAGGGCACTTTTGAAGAAAAACTGGACTTTACGAGTCTAAGTCAACCAACACCATTGCTGTCTGTCTTGTTTTAACAGAATATGATTTTTGGGGAGCCCTTTCAAGAGCAGTATTATGAGTGCTAAAGCTAGCACTAACAGGTAGTAGCAAAGAACAGGTCTGCTACGTCTGCATCAGAATCTCTGGTGAGTGCACATGGGTTTTGTTTACAGTTTATTTTCTATAATTATATTAATATAATAATAGTCATAGTTAAACACTGTTATAGTTAAACAGTCTGCCGTTTTTGTACATTATTTTGCAAAGTAATGCTGTTACTTAAATTTCTACTGAAGGCCCATGTCCAAAGCTGCAGGATTGTTAAATAAATAATCCCTGAGTTAAAGTCCTTAAAATCATTCTTGAGGGCTATTTATACAATGAATTATCTCATATGCAATTCAAAAGAATAATCATAATTTAATAAACAGTAGTTTACCGTTTCAGCCACTTCTTTGTGATGAAAGTGTCACACGCTACTTCATCTCTACTGTATACTCGGTCTTGTAGAAACTTAAAATCTTTGAGTTGTTTTTTTTTTTTTTTTTTGATGAAAACTGTTTTCCTCTTGCCTTATCTTCTCAAGTCCAATGCCACTTTCTGGATGAAGTACATGCACAGTAAGTAAATGGAAATAAATAATAGTTCATCCATTGTATGAGAAGGGAGGGGACCACACATTTTGATAGAGTAGTTGAAGCATTTCACTTTGTAGTCACTCAGAAACAGCTGTGCCCTGAGATACAAGTGCCTTGACTTACAAGTTTTCCTGAGATAAGAGCAAACATTTGATAGTGCACTTCAGAGAATTTTTTGTACAGTGTTACCTTGTAACCATCCCTCCGTGTTTACACTTTACAGTAAACAAATCTAATTTATTCCAAAGTCTGTCAAAGATGTACTTTGCAAAATTAACCTATAGCCATTTGCTTTCTGTAGGCATAAAAAAAACAGGATTAACAGGATTTCATAATGTACAGCAAAAACAAGGTTTCTGCTTTGAAATGTAGAGAAACACAAGTGTACCGCCATCTAGTGTCCAAAAGTGGAATTAGACCACAAATAACCGTGAGGTGGAACACAATGGATATAAATAAACTGTACCCAGAATATCCACAAAATAGCAGTACTGTGAACCCGTAACCTGTGATGGAGTTTGATGTTTACTATATTTCACATGTCTGTATTATACTGTATAACCTCTACCTAAAGCGTTAAAATACAGAATAGACTCCAAGCACCTAATAACGATGTCATCCACCATTGGATCAAACTTATTAGCCAGGAGGTGATGTTGTCTTAGAAGCCACGGGAGGTCTCCAGTTCCATACACGCAAACAGCTCGTCTATTAGCCCCTGCGCACGGCTCATACGGGGCCCCATTCCTCACATCCCCTGACAAATAGCTCCATTTGACCACACGGGCGATGGCTTGCATGTCCGACGTGTCGTATTTCTCGTTAGCGGGCACCGATCCGGGCATGGAGGGCATCCTCTGCAAAGTGGCCCACAAGTGCTCATCCGGGCTGTAGGTGTCCTTCTCCCATTCCAGCAACGCCTGAACCTCCCGGTCCTGCAGCACGTGTTCCACGAAGGCCCTGCTGGCCACAAAGTAGGCATTCCCAGTGAACATGGGGCTTCTAATGGGAGGTGGGCTTTTCCTCACGTCGGTCCTGATGATGGAGTCGGTGACGTTGTAATGATACAGCCAGCGTTGCTTCTTGTAGTCATTGGTGGCTTCGGTTTCCATGCTGTTCCTTCCATTCAGTACCTTCAAAGCTTGCACCGTCTCCCTGTTGCTCTTGATAGGAAAGTCCGTCCCGCATGTGTTCAGCAGGTACCTCCACCGGACGTGGGATCTCAACAAACTCTCCATGCAGTTCAAATCGGCCTGTACTCGCGACCATGAGGCGTAAACGACACTCTCTCGTTTGCCAGCTATGAATACATTCTCAAAGCAGGAAACGATGGCATTCACGGCCTTCTGGAATGCCGCTGTGGATTTTCGGTCCACGTGCACGCAGTAGATGTTCTGAGGGGTGTAAACGGCGCGGAGGAGGCGCTCGAACATTTCGATCTGCTCGTGGATCACCATGGAGTAGGCGATGGGAAAATCTTTCTCTTCTTCACTCAGAGGAATCATAAAGAAGCCTCGCTGTATAATATAAGATTGACAATCCTGGGTCGCGTTCAGGTAAAAGTCCTCGGTTAGCAGAACTTGCCTCGTCCTGGAAGATAAAAGCGCTTGTAAGTCATCTTCGCGGCCCGCTAAGTCTCCCGTGATGATGGCAGAGCAGGCGGGCAGATCGGCTGCAATTTGCTGCGGTATCAACGGATCAGAGTCCGTTTTCCATAGGATAACTAAAACAAAGAAACCCACAAGGATGAGGATCCTCCAAAACCGTAGGCCTTTGATGAACTTGCCAAAAATCCTTTTCCTGTTGGAGAGCTTCATTGCTGAGGAGAAGGATGCCGATGACCTCTCCAGTTGAAACAGTGCACCGAAGTGTATTTATGATTTGACAACCAAATTTGAAGCCCAGTCAGGAGGTGTGTCTTACATGACACTAAAGATAATCCCCAAAGGCGGCTTGCCCATTAGGCTATATAAAAAGTACATTTGTATATATATGTATACAACATATAGATATAAAGAGGACCAGACGTTCTAAACTCTTGAAATATAAACACTAACTTGGAATAAAATGCAAAGTAATGCCCAATTAATGTTACTACAAATGATATTACCAAACAGCACCATACGAAATAAGTCTTACAAAACTTCCACTATTTGGAACAACATTGATACGAAAATTATTGAGAGAATATCTGATCGACTAACATAATTGTAACCTGTCGTTCAAAACATGCACCTTCCCAGAGCAAATAAAACGGACTAAAGTGCTTCCATTTTACAGACCTGGCAATAAACATCTGTTCACAAACACAAATTATCCAAACTGTCACAATTGTCAAAGATACATGAATAAATGCATGCTCAAAGACCGTATGATTCTATTTATAAATAAGTACTTATTAGTACCGTTTTAGATCATCTCTACTTCCATGGCTCTAATGGAGCTAGCGGAAGAGGTAGTAGGATGCATTGACAAAAAAAAAAATGCAGTTGGTATTTTCATTGAACTAAAGAAGGCTTTTAACACTATTAACCGTGGGATATTGATTAAAAAAAATTGATAGGTATGGTGTCAAGGTTACAATGGAAACAGTTTGCCCAAATAGGTAACAATAAATCAATGTACTTGAATATTACCCGTGATGTCCCGCAGGTGTCTATCTTGGCTCCCATTTTGTTTATACATTAATGATATATGGAAAGTATATTTAAAAAAAAATTTAAAAAAAATTGCAGATGACAAATATTTTCTGTTCAGGGGACGATTTGTAGCATCTAAAGACTTGGTTTAATGTAAACAAACTATCATTAAACTTTAACAAAATTAATTTATTTCCAGTTGAACATCAAATAAAACAAAAGGTAAGGTTGGAAGTTAAAATTGTGAAAAATTAGTCCATGAAATTAATTTTTTGCATGTTTTAATTGATGGCAAGCTCCACTGGACACCTCACATGATATATTTGTCTGAATGTCCTCCAAAGTATCTAGAAGAATTCAAATTCTTACTAGGGAACAATTCTGAGGGCTAATTTACAGCAACAAAATAGCAAGTACAAAGTTAGTTCATGCAGTGGAAGAGTAAATAGTGTTTAGTGTGGATGTCAGAAAGTATAGTAAACTAAAGCAATATTTGTTTGGAAAATAGTGAACCAAGCTTTCAATTTAATTGCTCAATTTTTTCACTTCACTTAATTGTCTAAGTTGTACATGATTTTGACTTCGGCATCCCACTAGCAAGTGTTCACTGCAGCAAATTTTTCAAAGATGCACTTGACTCATTTCACTGCACATATCTAAGAAAAAAAAAGCCACCTTTTATTCATGTACCAGTGTTTACTTCCAAATGCCTTCATTAATGATTCCAATCACAGTTTCCAAATGCAGGCACTTTGTACAACAAAACCAAAACGTCCCAAAAGAAATAAGCAATCAGCAGCAGGGCAATTAAAAAAAACAATACATTGCATTCTTGCTTCGCTTGTAATTTGATTATGTCAGGTAGAGTACCAAAACAATGAGCATTCAGGCAATAAGCCTTGTCTTGAAATGGATATTATTCAAAATAAGTATGCTATTTATAGATACCAGCAAATAAAGATGAATAATAATCCTCGTAGCATCCATCCATTTATTTCTTACAGCACTTGTCCTTCACCTAATATTCACAACATAACTTTACATTCCCTCTGCTTTACGGCCATTCAAACAACACAAAGTGACATCACCAACTACTGGCCTGGCATACATATTACAGTGTTTTCAGTCGTTTTTGCACGTCCGTGTGAACGTTGTCCCATTATGACTAAGTCGTTGTTGCACCCTTTGGTGAGTCTTGACTAGGACTGATTGAGACAAGTACTCTCATCCACATGCGCATCCGCGTTGGCGTCATGCTCGTGGATAAAACTGTAACGGCGGTACACGGAGCCGCCTCGACTCGTGTACACCACGTCCACCTCGTCGCCGCTGTCCGGTTCGGGCACTCCGTGAGGCATGTTGGCGCCGCCGCTCAGTCTCTCGTAACTCTGCTTCCAACAGAGCTTCCTCCTGGCTCGGGCCTTCACCAAGGCGAAAGCGAGCAGAGCCAAAGCCAGAGCGGCCAGCAGGGCGACGGGTACGGCGGCCGACGTGTGGTTGAGGACGCTCGACATGTTGGTGTTTGTTACCGGCTCGTCCCCTGACTTGGGTTCGGGGGCCTCCATGCACAGAGCTACATGAAAAGCAAGTGAGTGGAAAACATTTTTGATTTCAAATGTACACACATTTAACATCACAGATACTACAGTACATGAGAATGTTTGATGGCATTGGCGGCGTATACTGTACCTGAGCGGCTGTCGCATATGCAGCAGTTTGTGTGGTTCCCTCCCGTCTGACAGCAGCGGGCACAGCGGCTCTCCACGGCGTGAAGGCCAGAATCTCGGTGACAAGTCAGGCAGTGGTCAGGTCTGGGCCCACTGCAATGCTTGCATGAGATGTCACATGGCTCACAGGTGGCCTGCAGAGGTAGCCGTTGCACAAAAGAGGGTTTTTATTACTATGGTCAAATTACAATTAAAACATTTATCAAATGTATACAATTATTTTACATTATGATATTTGGAGGGAAACGCGCATAGTTCAACAGTTGCGAGTTCGTTCCTTCGTTATGCACAGAAACACTTGACAATTTGCGATTATCTGTAAATACATGGCAAAACGTCTGAAAATTAGTTTTATTTTCTAATCGACAATATGTATAATAATTATACCAATGCTTACTGTTGGCCAATGGCCATAAACAATAAAAAACAAAACAAAACATCAAGCTAGTTATCCGCTCAACCAAACTTAAGATGCTCTACTTTCTGCAATTAGTAAAAACTCATTATAAATAAATAAATAAATAAATGGATAAATAAATAAATAAATAAATAAATAAATAAATAAATAAATGACAAATGTTAAAATAAAAATGGATATAAAAATACAATTAAAAAATTAAATACAAATGTATTTATTTATGTATATATATTTTTTGTTCTTTTTATTTCCATTTACATTATTTTTTATATATTTTTTAAATTATATTTTTTTATATGCGTTTTTATTTTCACTTTATTTATTTATTTATTTATTTATTTAATTTGCCGTCCATATTATGCAGCCCCACTAGTCTAAATACGGTATTCTGGTTCATATTGTGTTAATAAGATACGAGCTAAGCAGCAAAATCCAGCCGTTTTTATCATTATCTGAAGGCGACCATTTTGTCTTTCCCTGTCGAGTAAAAATGACATCACAGTTGCTCAGGTCTTGGGTAACAACCAATCACAGCTCAGCTTCAGAAAACAGGTGAGTTGTGATTGGTCGTTGCATTAGCCCTGAGCAGCTGTGACGTCATCTTCAGTCGACAGCATGTGGCAAAATGGCCCCCTCCCTGAGATAGATAAAATTGGCTGGATTTTGCTTCATAACTCGTATTCCACAAGTGTAATATTAATCAGGATGTCATGTATAGATTAGGGAGGTCAGGTCAAATATAACATATTATTGTCAAGATATGTTTAAGGTTGACTTCCGCTTAAAAAAAAAAAAAAAAAGAAGATATTTTTAATGAAATTCCAAGCAACCATCCATTTTGAAGCCGAAATGTTTGTGTCAACCAATTTTCGTGGTCTACTTAACCAAGTTAGCAGACATTTTTTTTCCCCCATTCCTAAAAAAAAACAACACATCATCATTTTGTTGTTTGAACCAATTAATGGCATTTCCATTCATTTCAATACGGAAAGCTGAATTGAGATACAAAAACACAAAATGAACGCGCATTTCAGGGCAACACTGTAAAAGGAATGCCAGATGAAGTACGATGAAGATGTAGTACCATAAAAGTGGTTGTGTCAATACAACAATGTGTTTGCAGCACACCTTTTCCGTAAAATACTTTCCCTCCTCACAGCGCGGATAACAGACTTTGTCCTTTAGCGTGCTGCCATTGTCGCACGTCACACAGCTCTGAGGGGAGGCATCTGCCAAGCACATACAACATATTGGCGCTGCTATGTGAAAAACACGTCCGTTTTTTGATTTTTATGTTTTTGGGATGAAATGAATGCAGACATCCCAAAAAGATAAAAAAAAAAAAAAAAAAAAAAAAAAAAAAAAATGACATGAATATTTTTCACAAAAACTGTGACCAGTATTGACATAGTAAAGAAAATGGTGGCTGGGGGTCAATTGTTTTCGTCCGACGGCTGCTTGATGGTCACCTGTGCAGGTGTGGCAACTGATGTGGCATTGCAGGCACGAGTCGTCGAGTCTGTAGAAGCGCTGCGGGCAGCGCTCCACGCACAGCTTGGTGCCTTTCAGTTCCAGGAAGGGAGGCAGGCAGGCCCGGCAGGATTCGGGCCCGGGACCTGTGCACATCTCACAGGAATGGTGGCATTTCTCACAGTGGGAGCCCGCTTGGTAGTACCTTCAGAAAAGCAAGAAGGCATTGATATGGGGAAAAGAGCATCGTGGGAGGAGATTGAAAAATAAGATCAGTTTCTTCTAAAGCTTAAACTTCATTCTGGTAGGATGCTGTGTTGTTTTCCTCACCCACTTGCTGATTGGATTACTTTTACCCAAGGTTGGGTTAATTATTTTTGAGCCAGCCATTTGGTCAGAAGATTGGATTTGGGCAGACTGATAAGCTTAAGCTGGTTGCCATTTAGGATTCTTTTTTTGTGTGTATTGAAGTTGAATTTAATTTCATGTCCTATTCTTAGAAAATGGTGGTGGCTCAGTGGGTAGCACAACTTCCAATTGCATATCTGGAAAGTGACTTGCTGTGGCGACACTTCAAAATTATGTTATTGAAATTATAAAAAAAAAATTTTCACCCATAGCTATACTCATAACCAGGGATGCAACATTAACGGCAATATCGTGATAATGTGACATTAGAACTGCTACAATTTTGTCGTCGTCATCGTCATGTCACGATATTAAAAGCAGTGCTATATAGATAAAGATGACTTGACTTAAAAAGGTGAGATTGTATTGCATTTGTGCAGTGCTAGTACCCTCTGGTGGTTAGTTTCATTAGTGCGATTTAATTTTAATCAGGAATGTTTTGGCCACTGCGGCGGTTATCAGTCCTATATAAGTCATACTAGCAAATATTTTTCAACATCTCCATCAAAACATTACTTTTGGCTCGCTAAGAGCACATGTCAATGACATGACCTCTTTATCCGTCACTGCTGTTATTATGTACAAAAACACAACATTGTGTTTTTTTCCGACCAATATGAGTTTTTTTTGTTTTTTTTACAATATCGTGAGTTCTTATACAGTATCACGAGCTTGTTTTATATCGCCAAGCTGCCCACAATATCATGATGAGATTGATTTTGTGATATATTATTGCATCGTGATGTTTGGATATCATTTCATTACTGATAACCTGGTAACCCATTCCTTGGTAACTTTAACTCACCAGTAATAACAGTAGTTTTTACTTCTTGTTGGATTAAAATGTTGACCCAACATTCTGGTTAAAATCCTTAATCCTTAATAAAATAACCTAGCATCTTCCAGTGCTGGGTTAGCAATTACAACCAATTTGGATGACTTTTCTCCCAGCAGTTTTAAGACTGTAGGTTGCTCAGAATGACAGTTGACTAATGCCAACACAATTAAGTTCAATCTATGCTATGTTGACTTAAAATCATTTCCAGTAAAAGGTTGAGGAGAACGTAAACAAACCACGAAAAGAGCTTGTGCGTCTCAAAGTCAACGATACGGAAACAATTCAGCGCCGTACCCTGTGGGACAATGGCGGACACAAAGATGAAGGAGGCGCAGGTATCTCGGGGAACACGTGAGGCAGTCTCTGGGTGACGACCCCGTGCAGGTGGCGCACACGTGATCGCATGGCAAACAGAACCCCAGCTGGGTTCCGTCTGCTTCCTGCCTGCTTGTGTACGTACCAGCCGGACATTCGCTCACGCAGGTCCTGTCTGGGGGAAAAAACACACAGACACGCCTCTTTTTTTATTTTTTTATTTAAGTTGGCAAAACCTTGGAGTTGGAGTGCCCCTTGTGCACTGTGCAGCAGGATGATCATTTATTTTGTGATACAAAACAATAAAATGCTTCAACATTTAAAATATTAGGACCTATTAAAAAAAATAGAAACACTATAATTATGTAAGTTCCTTTTGCAACAAGCAGAATTTATGATATATATTTATAATTTATGTTGGCAAAAATTTGAAGTTGGAGTGCAGCATGTGCACTGTGCTGTAGGACGATCATTTATTTTTTGGTATAAAATAAGAAAATGTTTAAACATAAAAAAAACAAAGAAATATTAAGACAAAATTATTTGAAACACTATAATTGCAAGTTCCTTTTAGATTAAATAACATTTATTTAACATTTTAAAAAGGTGCAAATGTATAAATTTTAAAAACAAAAAAAAAATTGCATTAATCTATAATTTGCTGATTATGTAATTGTGGAGAGTACCAACTGAAATTGTAATTTAATTTCAATTAATTCCTCAGCCCTCATGTGTACTATTGTGAATCATCTTTTAGTTTTAGAGGACTATTTTATTGTGAATTTGCTATTTTAAAGATAGATATTACACAAGGTTTACTTTTTAATCGGTTAGTTTGGTCTCCAGAGTGCCTGCCCACCCGTCAAGTATGATATGCTAAAATTAGTCACTGGTGGCTATGGGCAAATGTCATTCATTTGCAGTCTGGATGCAAAGGGGTGAACATGTCCCTCTTTGGAAGGAGTCTCAATGTCTACAAAAGTCTCCACAACTAGTTTCAATAGCTTTTTTGCTCATCACGTTTAAAAAAAAAAAAAAAAACGGGTCGGCGAAGTCGCTAATATAGTGGTAAAATCGCTAGCTCCACTCCAGTCGACATGGTCATGGTAAAAGAAGCTCAGAACCGTGATATTATCACGTTCTTGTTTAAAACACAACATCCATCGAGGGAAATTCATTTCAACATAACAGCAGAGGAAGAGAAATGCTAATGCTAGCTTTATATGCATAATTAAGCCCAGATATACAAAAAAAGTCAGAGATTTGTTGGAAACATACTATAGCACGATAAAACTAAAGTACTTCTCTTCATATTACTTTTTGGGAACACTTCCTAGCAGTTAACTTGACATCCACATTTGTGGAAACTCACTGTGAAGATATCGGGGGATGGCGCACATCAGGCATTCGTCGCTGCCAAGCCCCTCGCAAGAGTAGCAGTGGCGGTGGCAGCCCATGCAGGTGAACTGGTCATCATGCAGGAAGGTCCTCGGCGGACAGTCGCTATCACCGGTAACGCCGCACAGCAAAGTGTTGGGATCAAGCACCAGGCCTCGTTCGCAGTGGGTGCACTGGTTTGGGTCCGGACCAGAGCAGCTCACACATGTCTGGTGGCACTCTGCACATCGTTAGTATAAACATTCTGCCTTTAGATAAAAAGTTATGCTTGGTTTTGCTTTCCATATTAATTAACTCTATAAAGCCTCAACCATGAAATATATGCTAGAAAACACGATTATTTTTAAATAGAGTATTTATTGGTCCTTTTGAACAAACTTTTTTTTTTTTAAATCAACTTCCACATATGAATTTTGATTTGTATTATATTTGATACATACGGTCACAATGCTATAAATTTGTACATTTACAACGGTCAAAGATATAATCATAAACACATATCAAACATTAGTATTTACAAAAATCAGTAAAAAAAAAAAAAAAAAAAAAAAAAACATGGCCTACAGAAGGATATTTTACTAACCAAATTAAATAAAAACAAAAATGATTTATAAAAAAAAAAAAAAAAAAAAAACGAAAAAAATTTAATTTTTCCAAAACTACCTATAATTATAGAAAAAATGTCCTTCATTTTAGTCTTTGGTACCATTATTAATTTCATGCATGAGCCTTTGGGGATGATTTTAAATGTGATTTTAAGTATTTTTATTTTTTATATTAACCGGAATAAGGACGTCTGAAAGTCTGCCACACAGAAGTGACATCATCTAGCAGCAGCCAATTGAAAAGCACTTTCAGATGACGTCGCTCTTGGGCGACAATTTTGTCTAATCGCTCAGCTCTCCTGCTTTTTTATTTGACTTAGCCAAAATGCAACGCTAGCTAAGAAATGTGTTACTTTTTTCATTTTACCATGGTGTGTATTAAATATTGTGTACAAGTAATGTACTTTTTTAAATTATTATTATTAAACGAAAACTAATACTGAAACTAAATAGTGTTTCCTTGTTTTTCGCTGGCGTTAGGTTCCAGAAAAATACCCGCAATAAAATATTTTATTTTATTATTATTTTTATTTTATTTTATTTTTATTTTTTTTATTATGAAATTTATTTATTTTTTTCATTTATTTATAATTTATAAAATAGGTACATTACTGAAAAAAATGATTGCAAAATTGCACACACACACAAAAAAAAAAAAAAAAAAAAAAAAAAAAAAAGCAATACAACGAGACCGTGACATGTGAACAGTATTATAGCGAGGGAGCATTTTTTTTAAATAACTAAAACTAATAAAAAAATAAATAATAATAATAATAATCATTAAAAAAATAACAGCACCACCCTGAAAATGAATGAAAAGTAACTAAATTTAAAAAAACAAAACTCAAAATGAAATAAAAATGAACAAAAATGAAAATTCCGAAACTATAATAACCCTGGCCCCATTATTATTAAGTATCTGTAGCTGGGTGATACTGCCCTCTAATGTTCTATCCGTGCAATGCATGTGTCAGATCATATACATCAGGGTTTTAATGGGAAAAAAAACAATATATTCATGAAATAGAGGGCTCGAAATGTCCTGTATTGTTATTATTTGTTTGGCTTTTTAATGGCTCGTGCTTGTGGTTTTGGTTTGCAATGGTGTAGAGCTGCACTCTATCATACCAAAATCTCTTTCTCATCATTTGGTCCTAAATGGGGTAAGCAACATTTTGCAAAGACTTCTCATGAGCAGCATTTGAATCCTGTATTAAATGTCATCATGAAAAGCTGCCGGCTAATCGCAGGACACATTTTAGAGAGACAAAACACTCAACACGTCAAGGCTCACCTTGGCACTCTGTAGCTGCGGCCTCATAGTAGGTGCCAGTCGGGCACTGTTTTGAGCATGCGCCCTTATAGAGTTTAGGACTGAATGTGGAGCAGGTTTCGCAGTCGTCCGCCAAAGGCCCAGAGCAGCTGCTACAGGTCGGGTGGCACAGACCGCAGCGTCCCTCCTCCATGTCCTCATAGTAGCCCGTGGGACAATTAGCCTTACACGCACCGTTCAGCATCAGATACAAGAAACTGCATTCTGAAGGGATGTAGAAGAGAGGCCTTGTGGTTGATTGCAATTCATTTCACAGTACATCCACTGTATAACTTCAAACTCACTGAAGCAGGTCCTGTCGTCTGAGCAGATATCGCAGTGAGGGGGGCAACGCCTGCAGGTGGCGTCGTCTGCAGGGTACGCCCCAAGCGAGCAGTTGAGCGTGCACAAGCCGCCCTCCAAGTAGCGGCCGTCAGCACAGGACAGACACTTTGTACTGGAGCCTTCACATGTGAGGCAGGAATTGTCGCAGGCGCTGCATGACCCCTCTGCTGTCTCCCAGTAACCTCTAGAAGCAAAGCGAGAAGCAAGTGATAGTTGACTAAAACCGAGAAAGATCATTGTGAGAATTCTTATTATTCCATGAATTTTTGATAAATGTCTTAAACAATTCCAACATGAAAATATCCACTTTGTTAAGGACATCCAATTCCAGAATTGCACATTTTTGACAAGAACTATGACAATTAGGTGAGAAATTTACCAAATTCACGATTTCTCAGCCAATTCAAATACTGTAGATTTGATTTGTTTGTATCTACAACCCATACAAGCCATTCCACCTAATATATATATATATATATATGTATATATATATATATATATATATATATATATATATATATACATATACATACACACACACACACACACAATTTTCCGGCCGATTACCGAGGTAACCAATCTTTTAAAAATTCTGACATGCCGATCCCAATTTCTGCCGATGCCGATTTTTTTCATAACAAGAAGCATGTACCTTCAGTGTTCCAATCGTATTTTACTGGAAAACATTGAACAATATCGGTGAAATAATACAAATGTATTGTTTTAATTGCAGATGAATTTGTTCTCTTAAATAAAAATGAAAATCCTATTAGTCATCTCAGCAGAAGAGGACAGTGGCTGACTTTTTCAGACCTCTGAGGAGGGAGATGAGATGGGTAGAAAAGATCGGTTCATTTTTAAGGGATGGGCCGATCACCAATCTCCCAAAATTAAAAAAAAAAAAAATCCATCGGTGCACCCCTAATATATAACATTAAAAAAATCTTTAAAAAACATTTTTCCCCACAATTCCACATTTTCCAGAAAAGACAACATTCCAATGAATGACAAAAAAAAAAAAACACCTAAAATAAAATTGATTAAGCAAACTTCAACTATTCCAATTTCAAAAAGCTCAGCTCATTCAGGACATCCTCTAAATTATTTCCCATTCCCAGAAATCACAGTTTTCACTTCATTCCAGAATTTAACAAATTCACCATCATTTCAATTCCTATTAATTGAATAATTCCGCGTTTTCTGTGAGAAAATTCCCAAAAGAATGCAGGAATTTTACGAAATTTACATAATTTAGCAAGACGTCAGCTCTCCAGCATCCACACGCAATTTGTATTCAAATGGCAATTCCTACAGAACGTGCCATATCTAGTATTTTACTACAATATCCTGTAAAGTATTAATGATTTCTTTCTTTGGCATTATGGCTCAACAGCTTTCATTTTTTCCTCCGCTTTCACACACAATTTATCCAGCAATTAGCATTTCTGGCAACGATACGAATGTTGTAGTAGCTTACTCCGGGCAATTTGACCAGCACCTCCCCTGGTGGAGAAAGAGCTTAAAGCTGCCTTTGGAACAGTCGATGCAGTTATCGCTGGAGCCCACGCAGGCCTTGCAGTTCGGCGAGCAGTTTTCACACAGCTGAGTGGCCGAGTTAGCATAGGAGCCGGGGGGACACTGCACCACGCAAGAACTTTCCTGGTCCAGGAAATAGCCTGTGAGACCACAATGCAGTGAGTGGTTTCATTGCGTGTGAATTTGGCAGGAGGCGTTTGTACCTTTAAAACACGAGGAGCAATCCAGCGCCTGTGGGCCAAAGCAGGTCTTGCAGGATACATCACATGTGTGACATTTACCGTACTCCGCTACAATTTAAAAAAAGAAACACACATACACACGGGCAGTGTCAAATCATATTAAAGCAGGCTGTAAAATTATTAATTCACTAAACTAGAGATTGCAATTTATGGAGAAATTGTGGGTGAAATCTAGAGGCTGAATTAGAAATTGTGAAATGATATGGAGTGAGACTATATGACATGGAATGATATACTCTTATAATGGCCTTAAATGAGATGAACATGTTCATGCTGGAACAGTTTGAAGCCGTCAAAAAATGTGCAAATACGAAGAGAAAGAAAATCATAATTGTAGGCTTCTATTTCGAAAATCTGAAACTATTCTCAGAAGAACAGTTTAAAGTTGGAACGGTTTGAATTGGTCAAAAAAAATTCAAAATAAAAGCGAAAAAAATCTGAATTTTTTTAGCTTTTATTTTGAAATTTTTGAAAGCATTTGCAATAAGGATAAGACGAACAGTTTAAAGTTGGAACCGGTTGAATTGGTCAAAAAATATAGAACTTAAAGGAGGAAAAAAAAAAATCAGATTTTATTTGCTTTTATTTTGAAATTTTTGAAAGCATTTGCAATAAGGATAAGATGAACAGTTTATAATTTAAACCGTTTGAATTGGACGGGGAAAAAAATTAGAGAATAAAAACAAGAAAAATAATAATCTTGAAATGTTTGTGTGTACATTTTTTTGTAAATGGGAATTTTTGGGGGTAGAAAATTATTCCAAATTGAACTGAATGATCTGAATGAGTCAAATTTCGAATAGGAATTATTTTAATCTGTAAAATTGAACGTCTCATTGAATTAATAGTGACATTTTGGTTTTTGAAATGAGACAAATTTTAGTCCTGAATAGAATTAGTTAATATGAAATGAATACATGAAATAATTTGAAAATTTAGGAATATTACTTACGAAAATGTGACATTTTTGGTATGTGTGTATTTTTAGAGCATTAAAAATCCTTCCCAAGTTGAATTTATGAACGAGCTGAATGTTTTTAATTTGAAATAGGAACAATGAAAATGTGCCATTGGGAAATGAATGGGGAATTTTGGGGTGAAAAACATGAAAACCTCATACAATTAATGAGTGCAAAAAAAGGAACATGCAAACACAAATGTGAATAAAAAGTTCCACTAGTCATCGTCAACAATCTCGAATCATGACATTAAGCTGTGTTGACATTTTTTTCAAATAGGAATGAACAGATACAGAAAGGTGTTTCTACTACAGTACTTTACCCTTGCTTTGTAGCTAAATAAATATAACAAAGGACTCTCAGTCAAAAATTCCTGCTCATCTTATTACCGCGCATAAATGTCCCTTGTGATTATTTTGTTATTGTCAGCACAGGCAAAATAAAAGGTGCTAAGAAAAAACTGTGACATGCAGATGTATTTTTGGGACAATAAAAAAAAAAAAAAAAAATCATACACAATGATGAAACATCATTCTGTAAACTTTAAATACAAAAGAAACACTGTTTGTAATAATAGCACGGTTGAAAATAACATGATTGGTGCTTGAATTGCGGCAAAGAGCCCCGTGCTGAATGAGCAAAGCTTTCTGTAAAGCGGCTCTTGAATGAGCGGGAGCAGCTAGGGGAGGTGTGCCTTGAACCCAGGGCTCCCTCGAGAGGATTCAAACCCGTGACAGTCCACTCTGCTCAAGTGTCCTTGAGCAAAACAGCGGCCATCAGTGCATGAAGATGTCAAACATGAGGTCAGCGTCATCTTGCGTACTTTGGTACTTATCTCTCAGAGGGAAACGTTCAAGGTTGGAAATTAGCCTTTTTTACCGTCAAAGTAGTGCCCCAACGGGCAGTTTGCCAGAGGGCATTGCCCGTGAAGAGGAGGGTCGCCCGCTAGGCAGAGATCGCAGTCTGCTGAGCGAGGCCCACGGCAAGTCTGGCAGGAGCTGTGGCAAGGCTCACAGCGCCACCCGGTGGTGTCACTGAAGGTTTGCTGTGGGCATTGTTTCACACATTTGCCTCCTGTTATGGACAGAGAAGTAAAAAAAAAACAATTGAATAAAATAAAAAAAGAGTAGTTGACAAGTGGAAAACAATTTACCTGAGGAATATTATGTGAAATATATTGGTGGTAGTAAAACTCTACACACCCCTATTGATATGCCAGTTTTTAAGACCGAGATAAATAATTTCAAAACTTTGTTCACCTCTGAACTAAACCTGTAACCTGTACACCATTCAAAGGGAAAAATAGACTAAGTAAAAGTAAACAATTGAAATAATATGGTTGTACAAGTGTGCACACCCTATTCAAACTCATGTTACAACATTTTGGTTGTTCATTTTTACCTACCCTAATATTTTCGTGTAGAAAAACCACATTAATGGTGACCACATTAATGGTGCAAGATGCTTTGGAATTAAAGGTGCATTGTGTTGTTTACAAAGGTAATGAACGAGCCTGACACAGATGTTGCAGTTACACTTTGGGCCAGAGGTGGCAGTCGCGAGTAAAAAAGTGACAAACTGCACAAAGATCCTTTAACGTCCGCTAGAGCTGTCAAAATGAATTGATTAATCGACAAGTAATCGATTATCAAATTAATCAATTATATTATATTATTATTTTATTATTTTATAACTATTTTAATAATCAAGTAATCGTTTAGTCATTACATAAATTAAAACTGTCCAAATACTCCAATTTCATTCTCTCAACAGTAGTTATTCTCTGATTTCTGTAGTCCTTCATCAGAGTAGACTAATTATCATTTGTATTTAATCAAAATAAAACATTTGCAAACATGTACTTGGACTTTGAAAAAAAATGACAGAACCCAAGACTGAATTAGGAGTTTCAAAAAAGTTGGTGAGTACCACAATTCCTTTCATTTATATTGCTGAATTGATGTTTTGTTGTTTTTAGCACTAAAAAATACTAAAGGAACAACAATAATTGGTTAATAAACAGAAATTGGTGAAAAAAAAAGGTTTTGTAATACACTTTAATGTGATATAAAATGTATTCTATTATTCGATTAATGAATGGAATAATCGTTCCACTGTATGTCCTACTACTTATATTTGACTAAATCCATCCATCCATCCACTTTCTATTGTGTTTGTTCTCATTAGAGTCACAGGAGAGCTGGAGCCTATCTCATCTGACTTCGGTTGAGAGGCAGGGTACACTCAGGATTGGTCGCTAGCCAATCACAGGTACTGTAGCTGCCAGTAGAGTCAGCTTTGAAATTAAATACATTTAGTTTAATTTCATTTCAATACTAAGATTTATTTTATGCCTTTGTAAGAATTTTGTTGTTTTAACTAATGTTCTTTATGTACGTTTTATATGGGGCCGCTAATGACTGATGCATTGTTACGTCATTCCCGGTAAGCCGATGGAAAGGCATCCTGTAGAGCTGCTGTTGTAGCTGTTGGAAGAACCGATTTTACTCCTCTCTAGTACATGTGGGCAATAAGGTAAAATATTTGCAAGCATTTGCACTGTTTGTGTTAGTATTACGATGTCTTTTGGAAGTAGTGTACTACTGTTAGCTCGGTAGCATGCTAGCGCTAGTCCGTTAGCATGCTATCATTGTTAGCATCTTAGCAGGCTTATTTCGGGGATGTTTACAGGCCTATATGGCAAATGGATGTTATATATTGAATGCGTATATTGTTATTTTCTCTGTGAGAATTATTTTTTGTTATTTAGCTCTTTAAAATTTGGTTTTTCTGTATTTTGTACAGCTTTAACAAGAACCACTTGGACTCGTAATTTTCGACTGGAGGAGTGTGACAGGTACATATAGCCAACCAACTCTTCAGAATCACATTCAAACCTGAGGACAGTTTCGAGTTTTCAATGAACCTAACATCTTGAAAAATGGAGACTATAATGACTAAGGCATGCCAACAGAAGGTTCCCCCAGATTAGATGTAAAAACACTAGTAGCGAAATAGAGGGGGAAAAAACCAAACATGGTACCGTTAAGGAAGTAATCTGTTTGGCATGCAAGACATTGTGTGTCACTCCTGCAGTCCGTGCATGGCAGGGGGCAGGACAGACACACGCCCCTGCCTCGGTCCTCATATGTGCCCTGGGGGCAGTGCTTGCGGCACTGGTGCCTGAAACTGTGAAAGAAGTAGTTAATAAACAACCCAAGTGTAATGCCAATCACAATATTTACCCTTGTTAAATCATATGTGTGTGAAGCTGGCCAATAATTATTGACACAACCTTTCTTTTCAGCCAATATGTTGAGCTATTGTGACATTTTAACTCATTCACTGCCATTGACGGCTTTAGACGTCAAAGATACATTTTTACTGGGCTGGCGGTGATTAATGCCTTTCAAATTGTCACATAATAGAATAAAATAAATGTTGATACATGCAGGCAGGTGTAGCAAGAGAAATAAAAACATCCAGCACACCTGCAGTTTTGCTTTCATACAATGTCAAGACAAATACACAATGCTGACAGATTTTCTTCATACCTATTCTCTTTCCTTTTAATACAGAAAGTTAATTAGCATTTATTTGCAGCTCAGGGGCACGGGGAATCATTAACCTGTCTTCCGTGTCCCCTGAGGTCGATCTGAGCTATTAAACATGAGCCGACTGTTGAAATGTAGTGCAAAGTAAAACAAAACAAACAAAAACTGCCACACAGCAAAATTACAACAAGCAGCAATCCAGTAATCCTCTTGAGTCGGTCATGCCACCTTCCCTAATGAGAGTTTGACCCAGTGACAAGCCAGGCTACAATCTCGGTGGCGTTGCCGTGGCGCTGGGATGCACTGGCTGTTTGAGGGGGAACAGCTGGAGGCGCCACATAGTATCAATCAAGTCACGCACAATAGCATCTGGCGCAGACCAGACCGCTGTCTCTGGAAACGCACCACTTGAGAAACTGCGGGATGTTTGAGCGTCCCTCTGTGCAAATATTAGAATCCCCATTCCGCGCGGGAACAACGGCATTGCCCAAGCAACAACTTTTTTTTTTTCTCCCCCTTTTTCTTTACGTGTGTGTAAGTTAGGTAAAACGTGCTGCAGATGCACCATAAAGTTAACCTTCAGGCCATGAAACAAACCTGCTGAGCGTTATCTAAGTAAATTCTTATTTCCTTCGAGAGGAAGCTAAATGTCGATAAATACCAAACATCCATCACGTTTTTTTTTTTTTTTTCTTTCAAGGTGAGGCTACTTCTACAGATTCATTACTTTTCCATTAGTGCCTCACACCACAAAAGGAGAAATATATGGTTATAGACTCAACACAACTTTATTAATGGTGCACTTTAAAAACACAACCTCATCTGATTGCCTCAATCTGCTTACAATATTAAAAGCTTAAAAATCCCGTTTAACAGCTTGTCTACATGTAGATGGGTCCCTTGAGTGCCTAAGTGCTTTAACAACCAAGCGCTATAAATCTTATCTGCATATTAGAGTTGCAACGATTCATTGACATCTAATCAATGGACAGCTATTTTGATGGTGGGTGAATTGTTTACAGAACGTGTTCAACTGAAAGGGGAAATCAACCCCCAAAAATTCTTTACAATAATATATTCTATGCAGCCCCACTAGTTGAAACACAACATTCTGATTAATATCACATTTGCAGAATATGAGTTAAGCAGCAAAATTCACCCACTTTTAACCATGTCAGCAAAGCGGCCATTTTGTTACTTGCTGTCGACCGAAAATGACATCACACTTGTTCAGGGCTCGGGCAATCACCAGTCACGGCTAAACTGTTTTCTGAAGCTGAGCCGTGATTGGTTGTTACCTAAAACCTGAGAATCTGTGATGTCATTTTCACTCGACAGCAAGTGACAAAATGGCCGCTCCCTGAGATGGATCCAAAAACAGTCTATTGCTGATTAAATCATATTACACAAACATAATTTTAATTTGATATGCAGATAAAACATAGAATTGTCAAAATCCTCAGAATTTCAACCTCTCAGTAGTAATTATTGACAGATTTCTATAGTCCTCTGAATTTAGAACTTTCATACAGATGTGCTAATCACGTGTACCGTATACATCCATTAAGTTATTATTAACTCACATGGGAAAAGACAGAAATTAAGGCCTGACTGATTAATCAGCAAAAGTCATTTTTTTCTGATTGCTGACAATTGTTTTTTTACACATTAAACATAAAGACAGATATTGACATTTAAAAATTAAAAATTGAATTGGCTGCTTTTTCTCTTTGTTGTAAAGTTAAACAATCACTAAAGGGCAAAGTATTGTAAGACAGTATTGGATTTATTTCATTTTTTTATTGTTGTAAACAAAAGAGACCAAAAAAATAGTTCTTTCTTTAGTGTTTTTTTTTTTTTTTAATTAATCGTCCGATTAATCAGTTATCGGAATTTTATTCTGCCAAATATAAGGCTAATCATTGGCCTCCAAAAATTTTTTTTTTTAAAAATCCATATCGGTTATACTTTTTTTTGTGTGGATTTGAATCCATAACCAATTAAGTTGTTATGAGAATGATTCCATTTGGTGTACTGGTCTTCTCCTTAATTTTGACATCATGCAAGCAACCATTTTGTAATGCCCATTATCATCAACCTATAGCTTGACTGACTTCCGTACATACTACACTTAAGCGCTAAATGATTCATACCCTGGTCAAATATTGAAATAAAGATGTGACTATTTTTTTGGTTTGGTATCTTATAGCAAGAAAGTCTCAAATTTATGTAAGAAGTTGTGTTAGCCAGCTATCACCACATTGGTTGCTTTCCAAATCTGTTAAATAAAACAACAGTGTTGTCGGTAGACTTTACCACCTGTGATTCGTAAGTGCTAACATCGAGGCGGACAGGCAGCCTTGCACTCTTTGCATACACCTACTATTATTTGTTTGAAGTAAGCCCCACCTCCGAGCGCCACTGGATCGGGTAACAGTGTCTCTTTCTCAATGTGAGGTAACCTGACTCGTACAATGCCAGAAAAGGGGCAGATGCAAACAATCAGGTCTGTTTCAGCTCTCTAAACCGTGATCCACAATGTGTAAGTGATAAGTTGGCCGAGGGTCGTTTTAGTTCAGAGTACAGCTTCATAACAGCTGTATACAAAACAAAATGGAAACAATATGTAGCACTCCAATGACACAAAGGGTGACACCAAAACTCACAAACATTCTTATGCGAGCATCTTATTTCACCTTTCAAATCAAATGTCAAATAATCTGATGTTTACACACTGTCAAGGTGATTGCGGAAAGCAAATGTCACTCATTGCCAGATAAAATGAATGGAAGATTAAAAACTCACAGAAAGTAACCTTGAGCACAACTGCTGCAAATCTCAGGGTCTTCTGTAAAAAAAAATAAAAATAAAAAAATAAAAAAACAAAGGGAAGAAAGACCCATTTGAATTCCAGATTCACTGAGTAATTATAATTACACAAACATGCTTTTAATGGACATAATAGACCTTAAATCATTGAAGTAAAAGTGAATTTTACCTGTGGAGCATGTTTTGCAGCCTATCTCACAGTCAATACACTCGCCAGTATCGGGATCCTGCACTTGTCCTGCAGCACAAAGACGTACAAATCTGACATTTTGTGACATTTTCTGTAATTACATTAGATCTATTTTTGCATCCTCTATTTGTATCACATTTGAGCAACAAAGTGTCCAACGCAGGTCTGAAAATGCTTATGAACAAGCTATCATTTTATTCTTGGATTTATTCACAATAAAAATTTGGTGTGTTGATTACCTATATCACAGAGCGCCGTTTGGCAGAGCCCATTATGGAGTTTGTAGCGTTCACGACATTTGGCACATACGTCGCCATCTGCGCAGAGCTCGCAATTGGCTATGCAGGGCAGGCAGGCATAGCGACCCCTGTCAGGATACAGACCGCGGGGGCAGTGCGTCCGGCAGCGACCTTGGTGGAGGAAACGTTCCTGTCCATCTTCATCTGAAGGAAAATGAACCAAAAAAACAAAACAAAACCTGTTTTTACAAAAGGAGCCATTTCATGCAATCCAGCCAGTATCCATTTTTCATCCATGTCTAAACCCGAGTTGCTTATATATTCTGTGGGCCTATCTGTGACCCCTGCGGCATCCCTCGAAGCAGCTGGACACATCCTCAAGTATAGTCGAGTCAGGACAGGAGAGTCGCCACTTGCTGCACCTGCTTTTTTGAAACTCCTCCGCCTCCCAGCATGCACGCTCACACGTGACGACTCCATGGCAATACAATGGCATGGAAGAGTGACTTTTGATGTTCTTTGAAATACAACATCAAGGCTGCTTTCTATCGTGTTGTGAAATATTCGTAAGAATGAGTGCACTGAGTTACAGACGGAGACGGCCAGATCACACAAATGCACCCAGTGCCACAAGTGTGTGTGTGTGGCAGAGAGGTTAAACCCGGTGAACTGCACAAGTAATTCTAGCCAAAGGGGATATTTTCTCCTTTCCCTCGGATTAACAAAGAGCCCATTCTAACACGATCAGATTACGCAGAAGAAGTAGGCGAAAAATGATCACACCTACATTTTTTTTTTTTTTTTTACTATGTCAACGGTCCCTCTGTGAGCAGACGTTAGAAAGCCCAACCTTGACTGTTTTAACAAGGGTAAATGTTAAACTACAAACCATTTTAGTAGTGTTTTAAATGGTCATCCATTAAAACCATGGATAAAGGCATTCCATTACATATAAAATACAAACATAAGTGATTATACTAACCAAGAAGAACTGTTAAATTCTCTATTAGATAAAGACAAATTATTAACTCCTTTAAAAATAAAAAATAAAAAATAAAAATTCAATGTTCCAAGCAGGACATCTTTTCACTCACCCACTCCACAGGTAGTGCACTCAAACAGCTCGTGGCCCGAGCACTCGGAGCAGGTGGGATGGCAGAGGACACACTGGCTCTTGAGCACAAACTGTCCTCTCGGGCACGACGACGGAGCTCTGCAGCCGGAGAGAGCGAGGAAGAGGAGCTGGATCGCGCCGAACAAGAGGGACCTCATAGCTGCATGTGGCTGTGGCGACGGCAAAGTGAGGAAGAGGAGGCAGGCAGGCAGGCAGCGGTACCAGCGCCGACTGACGCGCACCGACGCAGTGTCCGTGCATGCAGCAAGTGAAGCGCCCAGACTCAAACACCAGCCCACTCAGGATGTAACTTGCTAGACTAGTTCAGTGGGAAGTGAACAAGTGGTCAATGTGCAGGATTAATGAGATAGATAGATATTTTTATGATAGATAAATATATTTATGAGTGTGCACAGAAATCTCCAAGCTTGCATTCAAATTATGTGCGTAGCGTGTTGTAATCATCTGACCTACATTTATTATCCAAAAGTAAAAATCTAGGTCGCACCCGGTTTATTGTGGTTTACGATGTAAACTAGGGGGAGCGGCGAGCAACGCGAGTAAAAAGATATAAAGGAAGATATAACTTTAAAATAAAATAAATAAATAAAAAACGAATAAGGGTTTAGCCTATTTTGCTATTTTGATCAGGAGAGGAGGCTCAAAAGATAAAATTTGATCATTTATCAGGAACTACGTGGTTCTAGCATTTACGCACAAACTTGATTAAAAACACTTTAGCAGAGTGTTTGTAAAAATATCACAAGCTCGTCGCTTTATTTGGTACCTAAGCCACAAACATACTAAACTGCATTGGTTCGTGAGTCCAAAGTTGAGATTTATTTTTACTCAGGCACGACAGCGGCCTCTCATGGGCTTTTGGGTCCTTACTCACGTTAGGCGCGCGCCCGCCCGCCGGGTGCGTGCGTGCGCGCTCCCGAGCATCCCGGCCGGCAGCTTACGTCACGCGGCAGCCGGAGGGGGCGTGGCTTATCTCCACTGCAGCGGAGGAACATGACATGGGGATGAGCGAGCGCGAGAGAGAAAGACACCGAGAGGCGGGAGGGAGCCGACCAGCCAGGAATTAGCGGTTCGCCAAGAGGTCTGGACTGAAAACGTTACGATGGACAGCGATGACTGACGGCAGAACGGTAAGAGACGATCGGGTTTTCATTTTTCCGGGGGGGGGGTTCCCCCTCTCACGGCGCGACAGGCCCCGCTTCTCTACGACTGGTTCAGTGGCGAGCACAATAGGTTAGCACTGCGGACAGGTGCACCTGTCTTCTTTATGTGCGTGGACGCGCTTCGATGCGTTCAACTTTAGCTACGGTTTAGCTTGTATTTTTAGGCTTGAGGCGCAAACATCCGACGCCAGGCATCACGACGAGTGGTCGTGATGCAACGGAAACCGGTGGCGAAGAGTTGTCAACACGAATGTGAGGCTATGTGCTTCGTCACAAATCGCTTTTGTGATCTCAGTAGCAACGTACACTTACACGTACATGTGACAGCCGGCTGTATTTTGGGATGCTGGCCCGTTTTATAACCAGTAGACAATTACGGTCGCTTAGTGAACCTGTGTAGCCTACCTACAAAATATCAATCACACTTTTTTTTTTTTTTCTCCACGGTAGAGACGGATGATGATTATAATCATACATGATTTATTATTTAGAAGTGGACGTTCATGTGTACAGTGTGATGTACATTTTATTCATCAATGGCCTGGTTTATGGTGTCTCCCATCAATGAATGCCTTCAGGTATGACGAAGCCACTATTTTTTTTCAAGTTTACATTTACTGTATGTTTGTCATCCACTTGAGTGTGACAAACGTTACAAATAACAAATCTCTGCCTTATGTGCTCTTTTGTTTACAACCCAACTCGAACCTTTTGTCTGGCCAAAGCTAAAACAGAGCCACAAAGCCAAGGCAAGCCCGTGGGTGCCAGGCTAAGCCGTGCCATGCCGCCTCCTACAGAAAGCTTTAGTGAAGACTGGTCACTTGGCACCCAATCAGTTACCGCTGTGAATTCTTTTCCTGTCACTGGCATTTTAGGCCCACAAAATCAGAACGGAGATGACGGTTGGTGTTAAACGCAGCTGGGCTTTCATGTCACTCATGGCGGCGCTCGGACAATGCCCACTGACATTCCTTTGCAAACATCCCTGCCAACTGCCCACTACCTCCATTACCTTAGCGAAGAATTCCTCCTTTATGATCTGTAAAAAAAAAAAAAAAGGAACAATAAAGCTTTGGTTCCCATAATAAAAAGCACCTGACAGCCATGGCTTTCTGCCATGTCTAAAATCTGCTAAGTTTAGTCCTTCAGAGGAGATGAGATGAGTCAAGAGGCTTCTTTAAAACAGTCAATGTTCTTCAGACATCCCTACAAGGTGGCGAGGCCATGTCGTGTCTTCCTTCATACAGTGAGGTCATATAGAGGACACTGATTGATTCTACTCATCCAGCATGTCCTAGCGTGTTTACCTGCTGGTTGAGTAGAAGCACCCATGGCTAAAGCCATACTGTGGCAGGGTTACTTTCTGGACCTGGATTTGATGCCTTTGGTTTCGGGTACATTCGCACTGGTGATATTCAGTCCCTTTTGTAGCTAGTATTGTTTCCCCCTCTTCGGTTTATTGGTTGAACCTGCCACATTGTGGTTGTGATAACTATCGTGCTGAAAGAAGGTCTTATCGAAATTGTTTTACCACTTCTGGAAAGTCAAAATTGTCTGACGATGGCGTGGGTTTAAACGGATATCATGCTGTTTTAACAAGATAAGGCTCTGCTTTACCAGAGCTTCATGTGCTGTCATTGCCTGTATGGATTTGACATTTTGATGGCTTCATAACAGGCTTTAGTGTGATATTTATCATGAAATATTGTCCTGGCAGACTACAGAGCCTAATTAAAGGTGCACTGTATGGTTGATCTCTACTATTATTATGTAAAACCGTTAATGGTGTTTTAATTAACCCTACACTATCACATGTGATGATATATGAATTTTTATGTCAGCTAAAGCTGGTTTTATTGTTGAAGCTTTTCAATAATGGCTTTTTAAGCTGCCTTATTTATCCAGCTGTGCAGAAGGTCCAAAGCTAGATGACTCCCCGAAGCCGAATCCCCCGGAGGTCGTGTGAATTGTATTTCGAGCAAAATAGATGGGGAAAATATGAACAAAATATCAGCATATGACGGTAGACATGACCTTACTTCTACGCGACTTCACTTCTGTGAACATAAAAAACCGAAAGGATTGAAGTGGATTCAGCAGGTCCTTCTAGCCATCAGTCCCGGATGTAGGCGAGTTGCCGGAAACGTCCGCTTTGGTAGCATGTTCCCCACGAGGCCAAACGTCCACAGCTCTCCCCTGCCTTCCTGCAATTGAGCAGCAAGGGAACATTCTTCCAAATCAAACAGAACATGGTGGCTTCATTCAGATTCAGGAAAACCCACAGTAGGTCATTTTCTTTCGCTCTCAAAAGGAGGTCAGACCTCCTTTTCTCGGCAAAGAGGCCCTTCTGGAAACTCTCCATTTTGTCTGTCAGTTTCTTGCTACTGAAGGAGGCACTATAAAGGACATGCAGGCTCAAATCAGTTGTTCAGCTGTTGCTCATTCTAGATCTTAAGTAGAGTAAACAAAGGCTCTGCTTTCTGCGGCGGTCTCATTGAATGCTTATCAAACAAATGAATGACATATTGATGATTAAAGGCAGTAACTATGCACTTTGGAAATCCGGTAATACCGCACCCTTTTCTGTCAACAGTTGAAGCAAAGTAGAGGCAATTGGAAATGACTGGGTCAACAAGGAGAGAGGCTGAAAAGCAGTGGTTTTTAACTGTTGTCACCCTCAGACCGGCATTATCCTATGGTAGCTAAGTTGTGACCCACTTTTATAGGCGTTAAAGATGAAGACATCACCCCAAAAATTCTTGACAATAATGTTCTGTGAAGCCCCACTAGTCTAAATAAAGTATTTTGGTTACTATGGCGTTAGTGGTATATGATTTAAGCAACAAAATCCAGCTGGTTTCAGTTGCCGTGATAGCAGAGCTGGAGGGGCTGACATTTAAAGGGGGTTATGATCTTGTTCTATGCCCCTCAGCAACCACAGCTTTGTTTTGGTTGAATGCCGCACAGTCCGCAGCTGAGCCAAACATTTGACTTGACCAGAAGGTCGCGTGTACCAAATCGTAGCTCCTGCGTTTACATGTGACGTGGGGAAAACACTGCTTTTGTGTTCACCGGGTCACTCATGTGCGTCTTTTACAGAGCAGCATCGATTGAAACGTACCTCAAATATTCCAACAAGTCCCACTCTTGCTGCGCTGGCAGTGTGCAGCGTGGCAATGAGATGTAAAGTGACATTATTGCTTCCTGCAGCATTTCTCACCCAGCATGCGAAGCATGGGAGTCTAGACTTTTAAAGGCCCAGGAGTTGTAAAGCAGGGCAGCAGTGTCATATCTGTGTAATGATATTTGCAAATGGATCAAAATGACTGCAGCCTCCTGGCTGCCGCGTTTCCAGAGGATCCCCCCTGGCCGGGAGCTGATAAGCAGCTGTCTGTGTGACTCCTGTCGTTTCCCCTAATAGCAAAAGCTGGGCGTTGTGGATTTGTAAGCAAGGAATAAAGTGCGGATCGATTTATCTAGTCGAACAATGGGGATATTTTTGGTGCATTTTTATGACCTTTTATTTATTTATTTTTGGAATAATATGACATTTATTATTATTTTATTTATTGCTGATAATATTTTTTAACCAAGCCTTACATCCACTCCACAATTTTGTTTTTTATTTTTTGCAGGAAATGACCCTCTTTAGGCTTCCTGTTGGCTCAAATGTTAAAAGTGATCTGGAACTTTGACATGCTCTTGGCTACCTGTAAATGTGATTTTTGGTGACTGAAGAATCCTTTATAATTATAGGTGTAACGTTGTATTGTAATGATACCAAAAAATCTGACTATCCATCCATGTACACATTATCCTGATACCAGTCCTAAAAGCATCTTGGCACACACTTAAAAAAAAAACAATCATAAAATAGATGGCAAAATGCTGCACTTTAAATTGTTGTATTTTTATGAATTCAAAATATTAGGCAATGGAAGATATTATTGAATTGTTATTTTTTGGGTAGTTCGTTATAGCCTCAGCAGAAAAGAAAATATGCTCAGGTGTAGTATGGTAGTAGAAATCAGGTTAATAGTCCTGTCACACTTCCAACATTTTTCATTATTAGGGGCATTATGGGCAATAAAAAAATAAATCTACATTTCCCCCCCTAAAAACTATGGATAATTTGACGATATTTTATGAAAAACATACTGTAAACTTGTACTTTCTTCACAGAACAATTATGAATACACTCAGCTGCACTTCTGAACAGCTGCTCTTCTTTAATGTTAAATTGTTTCATACATCTTCTGCCAAAAATTGTATAAACAATATTCTACGGCGATATTTAACAATGAACAACTTCGAGTTGTGGCCACGCTATTGATTTCCGCATTACATTAACCATTCATCTATTTTAGGTTTTGTCCCACAGTAAAAAGAAGCTCAAGTGAAGCCGTTTCACCTCTGGGTCTGATTTTGTAGTGCAAATATAAAAAAAAAAATACAGAAGACAAATGTATTAAATGTATTTATAATAATATCATGAATAAATCTTCTAAAGGCCACTGCATGTTTTGTTACTTTGAGTATGTTTTGAAGGCATACTGCAACTACAAGTAGTTTGTGCTACCACAAACTTCCATGTACTGTACATGTGTCTTTCTATAATGGAAGCAAAGGCATTCAAGAGTGAGTCCACTTTACCTCCCACCTGCTACATGTCTGTGTTGAACGTGGGTGACTCTTACCTCACCCTGTTACTGTATCATGGACATGTATAAGCTGTACATGTACAATTATAGAAATTATGTTTTCCTCTTGGTAATTTTTGCTGATTGTCGTTTTGTATTGTCCAAAAGTGTATTTATTTTTCATAAGCGGACATGTTGTATACTTGTGTGGGTCCACTTGGTAAATTAAGTGTCGTAATGTCCGCTATCATTTTCACTGGAAAAAAAAAAAATTAAGAGTTTGTTGTTTTTCATTTTTACCTGCAATACAAATGAGCCCAAGTGAAACTAGCATGACTTGAGGCTCACAGATCAGCAGATGACACGTTAGCAATAGCGCATGTCACTGTGGTGAATAATGCATGACTTAATGCTGTTACCCAAGTGTGGGCTCCTCCTCAAAGTAAGAGCATGACGCTAGTTGTCTGCTAGCTCAGATATTTGTCACAGTGTTCCTAAAGCGCTTGTGTTATATGACCACAAGATGAAGACGACAGAAGTAGCTGGGTGGAAGTTTAAATTGCGCTAAATGCGCTAATATTTTTAGTGTAGATTGCAGTGTTTTTACTTGTTTTGGCTTTTTGCTGAGAGGTGTGCTTTATGTAGAGTCGACATAAAATTGAAGCCAAAATCTTCATGCTGTGAGTTATTTTCTATTTAATGGTGGACGCTGAAAGACTTTAATAATGGCGTGAAGTTACCATTTACTTCTGTGATCGCTCTACTTTGTCCATTTACACAAAAAACAAAAGTAAGAATAAGTAATAGGGCTGCTCGATTATGAAGAAAATATTAACTCCGTTCACTCCCAGCCATTTTCACAGAAGCAATTCCCTTCGCTCCCGGCTGTTTTACTGGATTTTGACGGATTTTGCAAGGCCCACAGAATATCTATTGCTATAAAAACATAAAACCTACCAAAAGAAAGATTAAAGTATCTTCTTTCATCAGGGAAAAAAAAAAAGTATATTTCTATCTTTTTCCGTTTTGCAGCAATTAGCATTAGAACACAGCAAAGCGTCATCATTATTCACAAATCTATTTAGAATTGTACGTAATTGAGGTGTTTTTTTTCAGCATGGCCCTGGTTGATCTCCTTTACGCTGCTGTAACCTGCTGGCCATTTGTGTAATAACTATCAAAGCCTTCTGTATGCTCTAGCATAAAAACAAAAACAAAAAAAGTATAAATACGTCTTTGGGACACTTAATACATTTAAAATAGAGCAAATGAGTTTTAATCAGGATTATTTTGGTAATAATTGAAATCACGATTGGGACAATCATTTATTTTTAGGGCGTACAAAGCAAGAAAATGTTTAAATTTAAAAATACAAATACGATTCTTTGAAACACTATAATAACGCAAGTTCCTTTTGGATGAAACAAAATGTATTAAATTAATTATTTTTTTAAATTTAAAAAGGTGCCAATATATAAATTTAAACAACTCAAAATTAGTATTAATCTTTTTGTTGACGATTATGCTGATTTTTTAATTGTGGAGTGAAATAGTTGAAATTGTGATTGAATTTTGATTAATTACAGACAGCCCAAAGGAGAATAATTCAAAAAATCCCTGCAGATAGTTACATTTTTCTTGATTTAGATTTTTTTTTTTCTTTTGTGCCTGTCCATTTAATCAAATGACCTGTGTTGGTTGTGTATGTCATTCATTGCTGTCGTGGAAATTAGCACCCGTCCAATCACCTCTCCTTTTAGCAGCATCAGCAAAGTTGACACTGTTGTGTATAAGCAAAGATGGTAAGGCAAGTTTTGCACTTTCCCAACCAGCTTTGTTCCATTTCACACGTGCGTCTGCATTTTATTGAGAGACGTTTTAGACTACTTGAGTTTAGGCTTTGTGAGCAGAATAAATGTTTTCTGTTCATCTTGTTCTACGATACGACCCAAATGACAGTAAGTCGAAGCAGTACGACGATCTGTGTCAGATCATTGTAATGCTTCGACTTAGTTGAAACAGTTAACGTGTGATTCCATTTGGTGTCTTCAAATTGGACTCGGTCAGTCAGAAGTGTAACAGTATATATTCTTCAATTGTTGTATTGTGTGTATTTCAGGGTTTTCCGCATCCCCACTGTCTTCCTCTCCTCGATCTGTGAAGCCATGGACTAGAGAGCTCGGTCTGGTCCTGAGAGTCCCACGACCGCGGTCATGTGATGGCGTCGTATCCAACCTCAGCAAAAATACAGAAAGTGAGTTTGATAGCCAAAAATCTTTGTGTACTTTGAAGGAAAAGCAACACTGGCAGACAAATATTGTTGAAGCATACAGTTGTACTTTTTTTAATTGATAAATTTCATGGCAAACTAAACATAAAAAATGCATTGATCCCACCCGTACGCCGCCTTGATAACATGTATAGTAAAAACAAATGAGTTTCTTTTCTAAGGTGAACTTGATGCCACATTTGTCTGTAAGATGGAAACGTCGTTACAGTTCATGTAATATTGACAGGGCACTACATTAGGTGCATCTGCACAACCTAATGAAATGTATTATTTATTAGAAGCATGAAATTCACTTTCCATATTAGGAGTGTGACGATATATCTATCGTGATAAATCGTGATACTTTGACTCCCGATAGATTATCGATACGTCTACGCAAGTATAGCAATATTTGTAGTTAATATGCAGCCACTATAAGGGCTCCATTGTTCATGACTTATTGAATAATTACTTGGCAGGCCACTAAGGGGAGCGCCTCATAAGAGTGGCGGGGAAATGGACGCAAGTCTTCATGCAAAGAAGACTCATGAGCTTAGTGTTTTTACCGTTACTATAGTTTTCTACCTGAGCCAATCCCAAAACCTTCTCAGTGGGTCGTAGACCTATTAGAAACCAACCTGTGTTTTCCTTTCATCAGTTTTGAATCAGTGGTGATTTTAGGTCCAAAGTGTGAATTTATCAGAGCAGGGTTTTCTCTTTGGTTAACTTCTTCTGTAGTTCACTTGAATGCTTTGTGTGACAAGCAAAAGTAAAAAAAAAAAAAAGACTTAACTGGATGGCAGACTCCCGCCCACATAATTTCATGTCAGATAGAAACCATGTGCAGTAGTCGGCTGTTTGTGAGTCACAGTTACCTCCTACATGATGTGGTGGGGTGGGGGCGGCTGATGTGGACATGACTGCACTTAAAGGAAAAGATGAGCTTTCATGGAGTAACTTACTCCTCCCGTCTTGGCCTTCAAAACCTAAAATACATCCAATACAAATACTTCCTTGCCAAATGATTATTATTCATTCTAAAAAGATTAAATGTTAGAGATAGACCATATATTTGACATATTGGTACATATGTTCATCGGCCTTTTTTTTTTATTAGTCTGACGGCCGATGTAAGCGATCCATTTAAAACTCCCTAATTTTGCTTCGAATGCAGCCGCGAGCGTCTCTGTCATGGCGTCTTACTCCAGCAACGTAACACCCATAGCAACATCTGATTGGTTCTGGCTCATGCACAGCTAACCAATCAGTAGTGAAAGCCATATTTGGTCGCTACAATACCGGCCGGTCACACACGCAACCACTGAAGCAACGAGAGCGACACATGCTTCGAAGGTAAGTTAAAAGAGAAGAAGCGCCACCGAACTTTCACCATGATAAACTAAGCACATTGACTTATGTTGTGTATTAAATGCGCTATATGAATAAAGCTACATGCCTTACATTGAGCTAACTGCTGTGTTCAGCTTAGCATGTAAGCTAACACCCAGTAGCTAATTCGCTACTTCAACTCCTCGGGGAGGGAATCCCACACATTTTCACTTAATTAAATAAACAATGTTTGTTAGAAAGGTTCCAAATATGAACAGTTGTCATTATTATATTGTCTAGTTCCATGTTAATATTAGGTTGAATTCATTATATTTACCTCTCGTGACGCACGCATTGCATTCTGGGTCACGTCCACTACTTGTATAGCGGTTATTATGAAGTTGGATGCCCCAGTGACAGTACACTAAATAGCGTTTAGTTACTTTATATTGTGTTTATTTGTCGCACTGGTTTGTCGTTGTGTGCCTTAAGCTTCGACGTCGATTTGATTGACAGCTCGTTGTGCACCTCGTTAAAGTCCGCTCCGTAACTAATTAAGTGTCTCAAACACCGTTTAACTACACGAACGTGTTCTCTTCCGTATGTTAGGCATTAGTAAAGAAGTGCACTAAAGTATAGTATGCCTATTTGTTCGTTTTGTCTCTCTTTTCACGTCATGTCTGCCGTCATTTGGGACATTATGCTTTAAATGGCCGCCGCCATTATGTGACATCTACGGCCGTAGTCGGCTGCAATTAATGTTCACTGTAATTTCGTTACGTGCATCATACTTTGAGTAATTAGCTCATGTTTGGTGTGTTGTATAACTTTCTCGTGTGTTTATAACCATTCATGTGTACAGATAAGATGGTGCTTGTTAATGTGAATTAGCAATGTTGCAGCCCAGTTATTATTTAGACAAGAAAATCTGTGCCATTAAGTAATACAGTACTGTATTTGTGTTGTATTAGGAGTCAAGTATTCACACTCATACACAGTATTGTTTTTCTGTTTATTGATAGAGGGAGAGTAAAATAAACTTGTGTTTTGCTGGGAACCATGTTGACGGGATGATGAGAGAATAGTATTCCCATATACACACACAAAACCGTATATAATTACTATTAAAACTACTTGATGTGTGTAAATTTGTCTTTGAGAAGGTTTAGAAACACTTAATCACTCTCAGGTCATTGAATCTCGAACACATCTGGACAAGAGTTGTCAAAATTAATCGATTATCAAATTAATCGACAACTATTTAAATAATCAATTAATCGCTTGGAGCCATGTTTTAATTTAAAATTGTCCAACTCCTCTGATTTCAGCACGTCAGCAGTAAATGTTGACTTATTTCTTTAGTCCTTGATGAAAAAAGAAATTATTATCTTCTGTGTTTAATCAAAATAAGACATTGTTTTTATGTTGGAAAACAAAAACCAAACTGGTAACCACCTTTTAATAAATAAATAAATACATAAATACATAAATCACTATAAGAATACGATGTACAAAATAAACACCAATCACTGGTTAATAAACAGTAATCAGGGGGAAAATGCTTTTGCAATACATTTGAATGCAAAATTAAAATGAATCTGATTAGTCGATCTAAAAATATGCGATCGTGACAGCACTGATCTGGACTGTTCTGGTTGTCTTAGAAGAGATTTCGCCTCTCATCTGAACAGGCTTCATCGGTTCATGCATAAGGCTTGGGCCAACCAAACCCAGCCTTTCTTGGAAGACGATCAGTAAAGTCCAGTTGCGACCGTTTCAACGTCCTGAGAATAAAATGACCAGGATGAATGAGAATATTCACAAGCACATTCAATCACTGACTCACTACAAATAGCTGACAGGAACTAGTTCAGCTAAACTATTGCACATCCTAATTGCAAGTTTGATTCATTAAAAATGCATTGCGATCAAGACAACATAAGTCAAGCAGCTGGCGAGAGCCTACGGTAGCCGAGAGGACATTTTAAAGCCGAGATGCTTCTGCTCTGGCAGGTTGCAGATGTCATGTTGCACTCTTTAATGCAGGCATCCCGCGAGTGAGCACTGATGATACGGGCGGGGCATCGCCAGTGGGCTTCAGCTCTTGTTGGGTCAAAGCCACAGACCTTAGCGGGCTCTGTTCTGTACACAGAGGTTCGCTTTTGGTGCTGTAAAACCTGTGGGTGTTTGTTTCTTTGCTGCCGTTGCTCGGAGGCTGCTCTCTGACCCCCCCCCACGCTGCTTCTTCCCAAGGAATGAAAGTTATGCATGAACTCATTCATTCCGCAGAACGAGGGAGTGAATGCATCTCATTAGTGTTGTTTGTGACCCAGACTGTTGACCATGAGAAATTAGTGGCTGTGTTCCTTGGACATAAACATGCTCTCTGCTGGTAAACGGTAGGACTGATGCGAGTTAAGATACTCAATTGCATCCATCAGCAGGAAGAGGCAGGAAGACCGTTAGCGACTGTTGCCATCGCAGGCAGCGGGCCAAAGACTTTGGAAACAGGCAGGTGTGCCCTGGATACGACCTCTGGCTGCAGCTCTGTTGATATTACATCTGTGCGACTGGGTGTGAAGTTATGACTGTGAGTAAGATGAGTAGGAACGCCGCTTGCACTCGATTGACCCCTACGGAACAGGATTAAGGCCAGTGACGGCCAGGGAGAAATAAAAAAGTTTGGCAGGATTATGATTTTAAAGTGGGAATTCTCACTTTAACCTAAAACTTCTGACTTTTATTGAAGTGAGAATTTTGACTTTATTCTCAGAATTCAGACTTTAAAGTGAGAATTCGGATTTTATTCTCAGAATTCTGACTTTATAGTAAGAATAATAGTAGCACTAATAACCTCAGAATTCTCACTTTAAAGTTAGAATTCTGAGAATAAACTCAGAATTTTAACTTTAAAGTGAGAATTCTGAGGATAAAATGAAAATTCTGACTTTATTCTCAGAATTCTGACTTCTGACTGAGATAAATAAAGTCAGAATACTCACTTTAAAGTCAGAATTCTGACTTTATTCTCAGAATTCTGACTTTCTTTAGAGTCAGAATTAAAGTGAGAATTCTGACTTCAACATCAGAATTTTCACTTTATTCTCAGTCAGAATTCAGAATTATTTTCAGAATTCTGATTTTCTTTAAAGTCAGAATTTTCACTTTATTCTCAGAATTCTGACTAAAGTCAGAATACTCACTTTAAAATCAGAATTTTGAGATTAAATTGAGAATAAAGTGAGAATCCTGACACACTTTTTTTACTCTCTCTTCTGAAGACCCCAGCTCAAGTAGGGACGCATAAAGTTTTCTCTTGGGTGCTTGTTTTTATACGAATGTTCTCATTTTTTTTTTCTGTCAGATGAGAACGTGAAGGCTGGCGTCCACCAAGGCCTCCGCTGCACCGTGGGCAGCGCACACACATGATCACATGACTCTGGACATGGACGCGGTCCTGTCAGACTTTGTTCGGTCCACGGGGGCAGAACCGGGTCTGGCGAGAGACCTGCTGGAAGGTAAGCGGCGACGGCTGTGAATAACTCAAAAGGGACGGATGGCGTGTTTGATCTTCTGATCCTTGATGTGGGCTGGCTTCTGCGATTAAGAGGGGGGGGAATGGAGGTGGGAGGGAGGAGAAACGAAACAAAAAGAGGGAGTGGAAGACAGGGAGCTCACGAGCGAGAGCCAGCGCGCTGATTTAGAAGTAGCTGTGACGTTTTTACGAGAGCGTTCCCAAGAGACGGCTTTGTGTCCATTGACTGGATCTCAGTGCTACTGGCATGTAAGCTTAACTCACTTAGCCACATTGAACAAAACAAAACACTGGAGTGCAAAAGTTCACAAGACATCAGAATTATGGTCCATGGTTAGCAAGATTGGAGCCAGTGTCTTGTGTAAATACAAATTAAAGATGTTTGCGATCAGACATAGTGTAATATATGGGAATTTAAGAAAAAAAATCTTTTAAGTGGAAGTCAACATTAAACATTTCTTGACATTCTGTTAAATTTTACGTTTTTGGAATATGAGTTATGAAGCAAAATCCAGACGTTTTTATCCATCTCAGGGGGCGGCCATTTTGCCACTTGCTGTCGACTGAAGATGACATCACAGTTGCTCAGGCAACAAATCTGGGCTCACCTGTTTCCTGAAGCTGCGCCGTGATTGGTTGTTAGCTGAGACCTGAGCAACTGTGATGTCATCTTCAGTTGACAGAAAGTGGCAAAATGGCCTCCCCCTAAAATGGATTAAAAACAGCTGGATTTTGCTGATTAACTAATATTCCACTCATGCAATATTAACCAGAATACCGATACTGATTTGAACATATTGTCAAAAAAAAAAAAAAAAATGGAGGTTGATTTCCCCATTCAGGATTTTTTATTCCCCCATTTCAGATACCGGAATTTCATTTTGATTTTGTAGATCAATTTAATTGTTTAAAATTATACATACTATAGAAGCAAAGCAAAACTTTTTGGATAAATTAAAGGTTAAATAAAAACAGAATAAAAAGCAATATAAGTGTTTATTATTGCTAATTTTGCTCATCTGATTTCACTATCTTCTACAGCTTGATGCAATAGATGAGTGAAGTATAATTTTGTATTTTATAGATAGTTTCATAGTAGTATGCATAGTATAATTATGCATCGTGTATATATTTTGCCTTCCATTTAGGTTGCACCATCATTTCTAAACATATCAGGAATGCTGATACAAGCTGCAAAGTTAAATAATAGTTGAATATACTATATCATCTTAACTGTCCTTTTTTTTTTTTTTTTTGCACATCTTAAATGATTCAAGAATCAATTTCAGTTCCGTCTGACTGCCCCACTAGTCCATAAACATGTTCTTAGTACTGTACAGTAAGTAAATCCTTCAATTTTGATGTAATTCCTGAATGAGTAAGTTAAAGATATATCACTAATGGATGTGGGTAACGCATGTTCATAATTTTTTTATTTTTTTATTATTATTTTTTTTTTGCTGACGACGGCCATTTCGAACGAAGGAGGAAACTGTTTTTCCATTGAGAGCTTTTGTGGGAGCATTTCGAGGCCATGCATTAGCCGCCATACTGCTGGGCCTTCGTTTGCCAGCGTGGGTTTTGATCACATCTGAGAGACGTTCACTAAATCCGCTTTGCATTGATTTGGCTTGAGAGACTGGGATCAGCGGTGCCAAGTTTCATGTTCAGTTAGTGGAGAAGCATCATGTCTGGACGTTGAGAGGAAATAGCACAGCTTCCCCTTTAACGAGTCCATTAACCGGCCCACGAAACATGCTCCGATTACAAAACCGGGAGACACTCGCTCCTCTGATTGTCGTCAGTCGCAAGTATTATACAAGCAGATTATTCTCTCATTATCACAAGCATCAGTATCCGTTTTTTGTTTGTTTGTTTTTTTGTGCCCTATTACGTTCTTTTTAATCTCTGCTTCTAAAACCAAATCTATTGCACTATGCTTAAATTAATGTGTTGGGCGTTAAGAGCTTTCACCTGAGAGCAGCCGCCTGCTTCCGCTGAGAGAAGACTCCATGAGAGTGATAAGAGAGAGGCCAAACAAAGCCAAAGACCTGACAGTTAAACAATGAGCGTACACGTTTGCTCTTTAATCTGAGGCCAAGCTACAGTCTGCTCATAATTGCACTACATTGTTATTCGAAGAAATATTGATTTTAGTTTAAATATGAGTTCACACACTTCCTTCGCAGTGAGTCTTAAAAAGAGTGCGCGTCTGCTCGTGTTCCTCCCACGCATGAGGATATTGCTGTCACTCTCTTAATGGATCTGTCTCACTTTGCCATCATCACTGTTCTGACCCTACCGAACCTCAACCTTTCACTATTGCTCAGTTTCGTTTTTGTTTTTTTTATGATTGACCTCTATTAAGGCTGCTCGATTATGTAAAAAAATAATAATCAAGATTATTTTAGTAATAATTGAAATCACAATTTATTTTTTGGTACAAAACAAGAAAATGTTTAAGCATTTAAAAATAGACTTTTTTTTTTTTTTTTTTTTTTTTAAATAGAAACACTAATTATGTAAGTTCCTTTTGGACCAAAACAAATAATAATATTTATTTATAATAATAATAATATTTATTTATTTATTTAATGTTGGCAAAAACTTGAAGTCGGAGTACAGCTTGTGCACTGTGCAGTAGGCGGATCTTTTTTTTTTGTACAAAACAACAAAATGTTCACGCGTAAAACCAAATAAATATTAAGACAAATAAAATTCTTTGAAACGCTATAATTATGCAAGTTACTTTTGCATGAAACATTTATTAAATTAGTTATTTTAAAATAAAAAAAAGTGCAAATGTATAAATAAATAAAAAACTCAAAAATTTGTATTAATAATCCTTTTTTTTTTTTTTTTACGATTTTGCTGATTTTGTAATTATGGAGTGTAATAATTGAAATTAGAATTGAATTTCGATTAATTGCACAGCCCTAACGTCTAGTAAAACTACTTATCATTAGGGCAATTTTGCCGAAAACGCCTTTAAAAAAAATAATAATAAAAAAAATAAAAATAAAAAAGGTGCACCCAAAGTAAATTTGAAGCTGTTCTATCAGCAGGTTGGGTTTTTTTTTGTTTATTTATTTTTTATTGATTTTTTTTTTTTTAAGATAACACTTTGAATAAAGTTGACTTGACTTGACTGGTGGGACGTCCACACGAGGGGTTAAAATAAAATGAAACTCAGAACAAAATGTGGAAAAAATATGTATGAAGGACCAGTATGATTTTTATCTATTATGATGTGCTGGTTCGCCGTTCAGTAGTTCCTTTGAATTTGAGCCAAGCTCATCACTTTGAGCTTTCTGTAGCATGTCCAATATGAGATAGTATTGTTTACGCTAAACTAGTTTGTTTGTATTGCACAAGGAACAATTCCATGGGAACATTCAAACTTATAAAAGAAAAAACATCTTTATTTAAAACATTTCCTACCTGTTGGTGTGTTTGTTCATGATCAGGATATATTTGTTGGTTTGTGCCCGACAGGTAAAAACTGGGACCTCAGTGCTGCTCTGAATGATTATGAGGAGCTCAGGCAGGTCCACACTGCCAACCTGCCGCAGGTCTTCAACGAGGGCCGCTACTACAAACAGCCAGAGGCACGTGACACACCAACCCATGTCAACAAGATCGACAGGTCGTGTGCGCAGAAGCAGGAGGACAATGGACAAGGTAGACTTATTATTGTGACAGCTTATTACATTTTCACTTTTCTCTGGCTACATCGCTTTCCTCTCACATTTCAAAAACATGTTTGTATCTTGTATTTTGGACTATGTTATTGTGAATGTTTGCTCATGGGCTCTAAAATTGTGTTTGAATTGAATATATCATTGCGTAAGATTGCTCAAGAGAACCGTTGGAAAACAGCCACAGGCACTAAATACTAGGGATGTAATGATATCCAATCGTCACAATACAATAAATACTCTGGCTACCTCACGATACGATATGCGATGCAAGGCTCACGATAATGATTATCCCACGATATGATGATACCACGATTATCGATATATTGCTCAGGTAATAAATCCACAATAATCTACTAAAATCTAATCAGAAAATAATAATAAAAATATAAATAATGAATACAAATAAAATAGATAATAAAATAAAAAATAATAAAAAAATAAAAATAATTAATAAATAATAAAAATAATTCATATTATAATAATATATAAAATGATAAATAATGGTAAATAATATGTAATAATAATATGATAAATAATAATATGGAATACAATCCCGCCTTATTAACGGATGCGCTGCTTTCAATATTGTGACATAACGACGGCGATTTTGTGGCACTTTTAATATGATATGAACACGAGTGCCATCTTTGAACCCATTTTTCCCTCCATCATCCATTCACATCCGTCTCCATCTCCCCCCTCTAGAGAAGCGTCTGTCCCGCGGAATCTCCCATGCCAGCTCCGCAATTGTATCCCTGGCGCGGCTCCAAGTGGCCAACGAGTGTACCAACGAGCAGTTCCCGCTTGAGATGCCCATCTACACATTCCAGCTGCCAGATCTCAGCGTGTACAGCGAAGACTTCAGGAGTTTCATCGAGAGAGACCTGATCGAGCAGTCCACCATGATGGCTCTGGAGCAAGCTGGTCAGTGTCGTTAGACATCTGGGTGAAGACTTCTTATTTTTTTGTTTGTTTGTTTGTTTTTTGTCAAATTTTTCAGGATCCGCAAAGATTTCTTTTCCAGCTGAAGCTTTGAACTTGCGAAAAAACTAACTCGTCAAGTTTCTCATATCCATGCAGACCAGGGCTGGGTTTCAATTCTAATTTCCTCAATCGATTCGAATTCGATTCATAAGAGTTCATTTCGATTGTTTTATTTACAGGGATAAAAGGTAATTTACACAAAAAAAGAGCTCTGCAAATTGGAAAATGCAAAAAAAAACAAAAACAAAAAACTGTCCGTGTCATTGAAAGGTTAACAAAACTCACAAGACTAATCTGTTTACTGTTGTTAAATAAATTATGTGTCATTTCATTATTTCAGCTGTGAGAATTGTGTGCAAGGCTCAGGGCTGTCAGGACACCCAACCCCCCATCACCCCCCTCCCACTCTCCCTGAGGGACACATGAAAGGAACAGGATTTTCATTTTGGTTTTGGGCAAATTATTTAGCATATTTTTCATGCTGCGACCTGTCGCCCCCAGAAGAATATTTGATTTTGTATTTTTTTACCTTACTAAAGATGACGTTCCAACTGGCTGTTTGGTTACAGGATATAAAACATTATCTACTGTATAAATGTCATGTCAAATGTCTGAGACTGATCATCACTTTATACACTTTTTTTTTTTTTTTTTTTTGCACTAATTGTGTGATATGTTATTGTGATGTTTGTTCTCCACACTTTGGCCATGCAACAACTCCCACATAATACTTCCGATTTACACTGTTCAAATTTCAACTTGATCCAAAAGTTCATGCCTCCCGGAGTATATATTATCTGATTCCACATTACTTACAGTATTCGCACAATTTAACGTTCAATATCAACTTTTCCCCATTCATTTTCAATGGAATAGACATTCAACTATGTCACTTTCCACGTCTACTTCTATTCATATAATTTATCATCATTACGAGGTGTTTGATACTGCTCGTTGGTAAAGTGCATTGTCCAGTAACCAGGAGGTGATCATTTCAAAATTTATCTCTCAATTTACTTCACAAGCATTCCACATGCATTCAAATCTTAGCATTCAGCTTTCAGCATTCCCACGCAATTTCTGCTGAAATTGCACATAGTCTATCCATCCATCCATTTTCTTGACCGCTTATTCCTCACAAGGGTCGCGGGGGCTGCTGGCGCCTATCTCAGCTGGCTCTGGGCAGTAGGCGGGGGACACCCTGGACTGGTTGCCAACCAATCGCAGGGCACACAGAGACGAACAACCATCCACACTCACACGCACACCTAGGGACAATTCGGAGCGCCCAATTAACCTGCCATGCATGTCTTTGGAATGTGGGAGGAGACCGGAGTACCCGGAGAAGACCCACGCGGGCACGGGGAGAACATGCAAACTCCACTCAGGAAGGCCGGAGCCTGGACTCGAACCCGAGTCCTCAGTACTGGGAGGCACACATGCTAATCACTCGACTACCGTGCCGCCCTGCACATAGTCTAGTTTTTCTCAAAATTGTTCATTTATTTTCATACAACTATTTTTTGCTGTTGCCCAGTTTCCAAAAATGGCTTTATTGTTTAATAATACTTTATAACTGGCGTGTTGCTTCTGCAAACTATCGTGTCTATTTTTGTGCAGGTCGTCTGAACTGGTGGTCCACCATGTGCACCAGTTGTAAGAAGCTGCTTCCTCTGGCCACCACTGGGGATGGAAACTGCCTCCTTCATGCTGCTTCTTTAGGTAAGCGTCCCACTTTTTGAACATGCACTCAACTTTGACTCAAATATGTCAGGAGTGCATCTTTAAACTGCAAGCGAAGAGAGTGACACATCACATTTGTCTGCCATATCAGCGTTTGTGCCCTGAAAGGGTTTTTCATTCTGCTCGTGTCAGACCACATTTTGGAAATCATATATGAAGCGCAGTTGGGGGAAATATTAGTCTTTGCCACGTATATTCACGTTTTAAGGGTAATGTTCTTAGACCAAGACCTTTTTTTTTTTTTTTTTTTTAAGCAATATACCAATACCGATCATTACTCGTCAAGGAGACCGATGCTTGGAGCTGATATTTAATTTTCAGTAGAAGGGAAAAAAATTTTTTAAATGCAAATTCCAACTCGTAGATTCATTGGAATCTCTTAAAGCATGTTTATTGAACAACTTTTCAGATTTGCAAAATTAAATGTTTTTTTTTTTTTTTATCTTAACACACAATCGTCATATATGTTTTAAAATTCTAACAAAAACTTCAGGGAGCTTCCAGGATCATAAGTATGTGCTAAAAACTAATTGAAAACTTAAACAAGTAAATATCATAGCTCCCAATATTTTTCTACAGTAAATAAACTTTTTCAAAATTTCAAAATAACTGAAATGTTAAACTTTCATGTATCTTTGCTTTACTTTCAAAGAAAAACAGATGCAGAGAGTTCCTAGAGTCAGCAAAATGTCTTATAAAATTCACTGAAAATCTAAATAAATGAGGTCAACACAGTTTTAAACTGATATATTATTGGCCGTCAGATTTTTATTTTTTTTTAAATGGCAGATAGCGATATTTGTCAAAATGCCAATTATCGGCGCCAATAATCGGTCTATCCCTAAGTAATACTTCAAACTATTCATATTGGCAACTAAAAAGTAGGACATTAACTAATTTGTTCCCAAAAACATTCTATTTTAAATATTGGCATGGTCCCAAAAAACGTATTTACAAGTTTTTTTGCTAGAGCTTTTTTATGCTAGGGCGTTGATGCAGCCTCTGACCTTAAAGCAACTGTAGTTATTACAAAAAAACATCCAGCAGGTAGCAGCAGAGTATAAGAGATCAATCAGGGCCTTGTTGCAACAAGCTCTTTTGTCCAGTGTTTTAATTAAAGGTTTGTGAATAATAATGAAACCTAGCTATGTTCTAATGCCAATTGATGCAAAATGGAAACAGATACAAATATACTTTTTTCCCTGATCAAAGAAGAGACCCTAATCTTTCTTTTGGTAGGTTCCATGTTTTTATAGCAATAGAACAAAATATTCTGTGGACCCTGCAAAATCAGTCAATATTCAGCAAAACAGTTGGGAGCGAAGGTGGTTGCTTCAGCGCAAATGGCTGGGAGTGAATGAGTTAATGTAAATATTTTCCATGCTCAAGTCAATGTATCAATGCTAGCGCTACCACAAAATATAGTATGGGGTGTTCGGATTCGTCCAGCTCTATTATAGGCTCTGAAATTGTGATTCAGAGTTAAATACTATCAAGGTAATTTTAAAAGTCAAATTCTTATCTGATCTTGCAAAGTTGTGCAAAACTTATTTCTCACATCCGACAATAACGATGTCGATGCGTCTCCGCCAGGGATGTGGGGCTTCCATGATCGAGACCTGATGCTGAGGAAGTCTCTGTACACCATGATGAAGAGCGGAGCAGAGAGAGACGCCCTGAAACGGAGGTGGAGGTGGCAGCAAACCCAACAGAACAAGGAGGTTGGTCGTCTCTCCATCCAGACACTTTAATAAGCACACATTTTGCCTTTTTAAGCGAGCTTTTTTGAGATTCACTCCCCTTGATGACACTGGAACAATTTTTCAGTTGAGTAGAATAACTCCTTTTTTTGGTCAAGCTTTTTTCTTAGTAGCAACAGGTTCGGCAAAGCACCTTTTTGGAAACACCGACCGATCAAAGGGATGATGTGGGCGAGCATGTGCTGATCAGAGTTGTTGCTTGTGCAGTCTGGCCTGGTGTACACTGAGGAGGAGTGGGAGCGGGAGTGGAACGAGCTGCTCAAGTTGGCCTCCAGTGAGCCTCGCACTCACCTCAGCAAAAACGGCAACACGAGCGGAGGGTAAGCCGTCTCAAACGCGCGTCTCCCACACATATGCGCAAAATGCAACTTGCATAACATTTCAGGAAAAAAAGATCTGCATTTGCCTCATCATATTTTGAGCTGTACAACTCTGAATTTCATGATTTTAAGGAAGTCTCAGTGTGTCCTATGATTGATTGGCGACCAATCCAGAGTTTGTGTGCTTTTCAGCCAAGGTCAGCCAGTAAAAGCAGTAATAAATAAATCCATCCATCCATCCATTTTCTTGACCGCTTATTCCTCACAAGGGTCGCGGGGGGTGCTGGAGCCTATCTCAGCTGGCTTTGGGCAGTAGGCGCGATACACCCTGGCCTGGTTGCCAGCCAATCGCAGGGCACACAGAGACGAACAACCAACCACACTCACAAGCACACCTCGGGACAATTCGGAGCGCCCAATTAACCTGCCATGCATGTCTTTGGAATGTGGGAGGAGACCGGAGTACCCGGAGAAGACCCACGCAGGCACGGGGAGAACATGCAAACTCCACTCAGGAAGGCCGGAGCCTGGACTCGAACCCGAGTCCTCAGTACTGGGAGGCGCACATGCTAATCACTTGCGCACCGTGCCGCCCCCATGACTTTACAGTACTTTGTAATTCTACCAAAAAAAAAAGTTTCTTATTAATATTTTCAAAATATAAAACAATGATGCAAATTGAAAATACAGTATGTGTTACTAATGTCATCTTAGTCATGTTCACATAAGATTACTATTTAAGCAGTCTACGGCTGTGCAATTAATGAAAATTCAATTAAAATTTCAATTATTACTCTCCACAATTAGAAAAACAGCATAATCATAAAAAAAAAAAGATTAATACTAAATTTTGAGTTGTTTAAATTTTTGTATTTGCACCTTTTTTTAAATTTTAAAATAACTACTTTAATAAATTTTATTTCATCCAAAATAAACTTGCATAATTATAGTATTTCAAATAATTATATTTGTCTTATTATTTCTTATTTCTTGTTTTGTACCAAAAAAATAAATGATCATCCTACTGCACAGTGCACATGCTGCACTTCAAGTTTTGCCAACAAAATTGAATAAAAAATATATTATCATAAATATACATTATTATTATAAATTCTGCTTGGTCCAAAAGGAACTTACATAATTCTAGTGTTTATTTTTTAATTGGTCTTAATATTTTTAAATGCTTAAACATGTTCTTGTTTTGTACCAAAAAATAAATAATCATTTGAATAATAGTGATTTCAGTTATTGCCAAAATAATCATGATTATTATTTCTTTCCATAATTGAGCAGCCTTAATTCAGTCTAAGTTTGACTCGGTTATCAATCATTTGGGTTGTAACTTTGTGACTTTCAATAAATATTAATATATAATTTACCACAGCTGTGGTAAATTGGAAAGCTTTAGGGAAAAAAATGGGGAGAAAAAGTTATTTTATATACTTTATTAATCATTTTTAGTCCTTCCTGAAAGTCAATAAAAGTTCATGTCATACTACACCACCTAGTGGCGTCTTTTTGCCACTACCCATCTCAGCCTCACCAGCCTCCTCCCTCCCTCCCATCCGCTGTGGCTTCTCTGTTGCATAAACGCAGATACAAAAGCGCGTTTATTGAAGCAGATCGGAAACAAACTAGTTTCCTCCTTCTACACACGGAGAAACCATATGCGCCTTTTCTCATTTCTCTTCTCACAAAACAGGTGTGCTGTGTTGACCAAAAAGGAAACAGATCTGTGACGCAAAGGGATGCTTTTTAGCTCAATTGTATTTTTAGCTCCCCTTTTCAAATGCCTCATTTACTCCATTAGCATGGTGCTTTTAACCTGTCATTGAGCTTGGCTGCGAGACTGTAATCAGGTTTGGAATGCTTGATGGTCCTAGTGTGAGATGAGCCCCTAAATGGGTTGAGTGGGATTTGCAAATTAAGAGGCTCTTCATTCGAGTTAATTTGGCCGCGCAGGTTGTTAGTGTGGCCGACAACTTAATTGTTGCGCATTTCTTCGTTCCCGGATGGTCGCAAGCCTGAGCGTTCTGAATCTGTGCTTCCTTTTGTTGTCTTTCATTCCAACACATGTCGAGGATGAACAGATGGGCCTATTGCTATCCAGTCTGTTAACTGGCGCCAGGTGAAATCCATCTAAGGGATGAAATCATGCAATTAGGTTATACATGTGCTATTTTCACCACTAATGTGCTTGTATGAGCTAGGGTTGCTCGATTATGGGAAAAACATAATAATCCCGATTATATTGGCAATAATTTAAATCACTATTATTCAAATGATTCTTTTTTTGGGTACAAAACAAGAAAATGTTTTAACATTACAAAATATTAAGACAAATTTAAAAACAAAAAAAACAAAAACCCAGTATAATTATGTAAATTACTTTTGGACCAAACAGAATTTAGAATAATATATATTTATATTGGCAAATGCTTGAAGTTGGAGTGCAGCTTGTGCGCTGTGCGGTAGGACGATAATTATTTTTTATTTTTTGGTACAAAAAAAGAAAATATTTACACATTTAAAAGTATTAAGACCAATTAAAAAAAATAGAAACACTACTGTAAGTTACTTTTGGACCAAATAAAATGTATAATAATATATATTTATAATTTAGAATAATTATTTATTTATTCATTTATTTATTTATTTATGTTGGCAAAAACTTCATGTGTACAGCGCAGTTGGATGTTTTTTGTTGTTGTTTTTTTTTGTTACAAAACGAAAATGTTTAAACGTAAAAAACAAAAAATATTAAGACATAAAATTCATTGAAACGCTGTAGTTACGCAAGTTCCTTTTGGATGAAACAAAATTTAATAAATTAGTTATTTTAACATTTAAAAAGATGCAAATGCATAAATTTAAACAAGTCAAAACTTTTATATATATATATTTATTATTATTATTATTATTATTATTATTATTTATTTATTTATTTTTTACTATTATGCTGTGTTTGAAATTGAGGAATGTAATAATTGAAATTATAATTTAATTGTACAGCTCTGCTTGTATCTGTCAGTACCAACTCTGTAAATTCTCATTTGTCTGTTTCCAAATGCAGGGTGGATAACTCTGAGGATCCGGTGTATGAGAGCCTGGAGGAGTTCCACGTCTTTGTGCTGGCCCATGTGCTTCGCAGGCCGATTGTCGTGGTGGCCGACACGATGCTCAGAGACTCGGGAGGAGAAGGTAAGGCCGCGCCTCGTCTCCATCGTCTCAACGATCAGTAACTTAACTTCCTTCCTGACTTTCAGCATTTGCGCCAATCCCCTTTGGAGGTCTCTACTTACCTCTGGAGGTTCCTCCGAGTCGATGTCACTGCTCCCCGCTGGTGTTGGCTTACGATCAGGCGCACTTCTCCGCGTTGGTGTCCATGGAGCAGAGAGACCAGCAGCGAGAGCAAGGTAAGCATACTTGCACGTTCTATGTGGGGAAAACTACAGCAGTGTTTCTTCACTGAAATTATTAAGGAGGTCTTCTGACTTCATGGGGAGATTGCAAGTAAGCCTGCCTGTCCTACTGGAGGTGAATAATGTATGAATTAGCAGTAGAGCTATGTGTGATTCATTATTAAAATATGCCAGTTGGTAGCGGAAAACCTGGGAGTGGCCAGAATGTGGACAGCAGGATCCCGTGATTTATTTAGCACTAATACTAAGGAAGGGTATGATAAATCAATGTGTCGATTTTTGATTTCTTAAAACTTTATTGATCGTATACGTCAACAGATAAGCCCGTGACATTTTGTGGAGCCAACTGGAATGAATGAATTTCATTTTAGAAGACTCATTTAAACTAGGTCCAATCAGTTTGGATACAACAACAACAACAACAACAATAATAATAATAATAATAATAATAATAATTAAAAAATATTAATTCCTAATATAATATAATATAATATATATATATATATATATATATATATATATATATATATATATATATATATATATATATATAATAAATAAAAGTAATACTAATAATAAAAACTCGGCTGATGAGTCTTCTTGGCCTGAAGGCTTCGTCCATTTCCCCGCCACTCTTATGAGGAGCTCCCCCTAGTGGCCTGCCAAGTAATTGCTCAAGTTATCAACAATGGAGCTGTTATAGTGGCTGTATATTAACTACAAATATCGCGATACTTGTGTAGGCGTATCGATAATCTATCGGGAGACAAAGCATCACGATTTATCATGATATCGATATATCGTCACACTCCTAGCCATAAATCCAAAAATCATATCATTTAAAAACAAATGTACCACAAGTCGTACTTTTTTCTTTTTCTTTTTCCACAGTTTGGCTAGCAGGTGCGACTTGTATATACTGCACAGTGCTCAGCATATACGAGTACACCCACTTAAAAAAATTTAAATATTTCATTCATTCATTCATTCATTCATTCATTCATACATTAATTATAGACAAAATATTAACTTTTTACTGCTGAAAATGGTTCAATGTGTCAAGTAAGTATCCCTTTTAAAATAATCAATTCATAGTTTTATGAATCGATATCACGCTCATAGGAAAATCGATTGGATATCGATTGTTTTTTTATTGTATTTATTTTTTAACCAGCCATGCAATGCTACACTCACTGGCACACTAGCATTTCCATTTGGTCACAGGACTTGTTTTGCCCATTCAGATGACACTGTTACCACTAAAGTTGCATCGTTTATTCTTGAGGTCACAATAATCCTCGCATGTATTCCTTTAATTGACAAACAGAGTGGCTCTCCTTGACAACCAGCCTTAGTAGTCACGGCACTCTTGTGTATCTGACTCAGTGGGTGGAGCTCTCTTGTCATTTCCGTGGGCAGCCGGCCAGATCCGTCTCTTTCTCGCATGCACACTCACACTAACAACTTCTCATTTGTCTCGTTGCTGAGTAAGATCCTATTCTCAGCATATAAACAGCAAGCTAGTTATTAAGTCCGAATATGACCACTGCAGACTAGCAGGCAGACATGATTATAAAGCTGCTAACCCTGCCCCACTGCATATCCCTCCACTTCAAATGGAGCCAACTCCTCACAGTCCTTACCTACTCTGTCAGCACCCGTGCTTTTATTTGGGTGGGGGATTCTATGTTTTGTCCACTAGAGGGCGCATAGGTCCACAGAAGCCTCTGCAGCAAGCCTGCACTATTTCGCTCTGGTACACAGAGTTCTGAGCAGGGCGCATTTCATCTGCAGTGTCTCACCAGGATGTTATGAAAACATTTTTTTTTTACTAGATTCATGCGAGCACTCAGATTACAGAGCAATGCCACTGTCTGTTTGGTGAGACGGGAGAAATGCGATATAAATAGAAATAGTCAAAAGTTGCTCGATTGGCTCATGTTTCTGAGCGGATGCCAGCCATGCAAGAAGTCATCGGAGGAAAAGGTCAAAATGAAAAGCCGCCACTGCCAATTAGGGCAGAGCAGACTCTAAATCACATGGCCACATATGGGCAGGGTCCTCAGGCTTGCAAAGCGCCCCCCCCCCAACAAACCGAGACTCTGTCCCGACAGGCGAGCCACTGTGTGGATGTCTCAGGTGGAGACTCGCTCTCAGTTTGTGTGTGTTCAGGTGCTTGAGAATACTGCCTCTTTCTTCAGCTTGCTGTATGAAGGATTAAAGCAGGGTCCCTCCCCGAAACTTGATTCTATGTTGCATAGACACAGACCTGCTGTTGCTCCGTTTGAGGTTGCTTGCATGGCAGCTCAATGGTGAATTGTGAGATACTAACTGGAAAAACACCACCAAAAAGTTAGGGGTTGTGTCAAGGATCTTTAACTCATTTGCTCCCAAAAACTGATAAATATGTTCTATTTTAAACATTACCATGGTCCCAAAGACATATCTATATGTTTTTTGTTTTTTATGCTAGAGCATACAGAAGGCTTTGATGCAGCCTCTGAACTGAACGCTTGAAGCAGTGGCAGTTATTACAAAAACAGCCAGCAGGTGGCAGCAGAGTATATGAGATCAACCAGGGCCATGTTGCAACAAGCTGTTTTAAACATATTTGTGGATAATGATGAAACCTAGCTAAATTTTAGTGCTAATTGCTGCAAAATGCAAACAGATAGAAATGCACTTTTTTCCTGATGAAAGAAGAGACTAGAATCTTTCTTTTGGTAGGTTCCATGTTTTATAGCAATACAACACAATATTCTGTGGGCCTTGCAAAAATCAGTCAAAATCCAGTAGGAAGGTGTTTGTTTCAATGATAATGGCTACGAGTGAATGAGTTAATATAGTCAAGGCAAGGAGGTAATCACACAAACCGTTTGTTAAAGCCCGACCTCTGTATCGCCGATTGCTGTGACTTTTCATCAACCCGCTTGTGCTCCTGTGGTCAAACCGGCACACTGGAAAACTATTTGCAGCCCTGCTCCTAAACACATTACAGGTTTTCTTTGGCAGCCTTGCAGCAGCCCCTCCAGCTCCTATTTGAATCAAGTAAAAGGCCATTTTTTTGTTTTTTTACACAAAAAGACCACCTACTTAACAACCAGCCAACTAGCTGGCTAGCTTTCACCACTCTATCTATTAAACATCCATAAATGTTCTCCTCACCAGGCTGTCCACTTAATTGAACCATCATGGCAATCAGAATTAAAATGTTACTTGTTGTGGTTTCATCCGCCGCTACAAATGGGATCCGGCTGGAATTAAACCGCGAGGGTTCCTCTGTTAAAATCCACCGCGAGAGGCTGAGGTCGTCTTAAAATGGACAACTGCTGTTTACTTTGCTGGTGAACTGGGACCTTTAAATTTGCAGCTGTGCACTGACCAAAGTCAGGAATTAAACTTTTCCAGACAGCACAAATTGTTTTTGAACAGGGGAAACATTGGCTCAGCGTTGTAAAGCTGCAATGGGTGACTTTGTCCTCTGCGGGGACGAAAAGAGGCCAGACAATCCAACGCTTGCGATGCTTTGAGCTGCTGAGTTTGCATTAGCCACCACAAAAAAACAAAACAAAAACAAAAAAACACTTCTGCCTTTCCAACAGCTGTTTGCTTGCAGAAAACACACATTTCCTCTCTTGCTGGCTACTTGAAGCGAAGCTGCAAAGTGAGCAAGGTGAATTCGGCTGTTACGCGCACCGCTCAGATCCAGCGAGCGCGATGATGTCATCCAAGCGTACGCTGTGAGAAACAGCCACTCCAGGACTGCAAAACAAGGCTGCCGGCAGGGATAGTAAATCCATTACAGCACACGTTTAGTCTCCCGGAGCTTCATTGGCAATCTCGGTATCTGGACATTGTCCAAGTGGCAGCAATAGCTCACGCAGCACTTTGCAAAGGCGAGAAATTAGGACAGCTGCGCTCGTGCTGCGGGAGCCAGGACGCCACCTGACGACGGGACCTCCTCTGCCTGCTGCATGACCCCAACTTAAGAGAGCTGGTTCGAGCTGCCTCGTGCACACATGCCTGTAGATTTGGGGAGTGTACGCTATTTATTTCAATAAATGCTGCTTCTCATCACACTGTGCCACAGGCATTAGTCCTGTCTTTTTTTAGTTCGCTGGCGTGACTTGTATTGTTCAAAGCCAACCTAGACATCTGTGGTTTTTAACAGGCAAACTGTGTTTACTGTAATCTTACAGTGAATCCGTGATCATCATCGGGTTATACGTTAGATATGGAATTGGTGAAAATGTATCCGGTAACTATGTTGGCATGAATGGCGGAGGCTCATTTGGACAAAGAATTGCTTTTTCACCATTCTTGTGGATCTTGGTGGCAAAACTTACTCTGTCGAAGTGAGTTGAAGAGTTTCGCTCGAGAAAAAAGTACTTTTCCACCATCTTGTCAATTATTTATTTTTTTAGTCCACTAAAGTTGCACGCGAGTTGAATTGAGTGGATATAACTACTAATTAGTCCAGGCTTCGGCCTTCCTGAGTAGAGTTTGCATGTTTACCCGTGCCCGCGTGGGTCTTCTCGCCCGTGTCAGGACATTATAGTAACATATATTCTTTTTTTTCTTTTCTTTTTTTTCTCCTCACTTATTTTTCCCTAAGAAAACTATGTGAAAATAGCAGGGTTGTGGTATGTGAAGTGCTATGTACACAGCTTGAAGGGACGCGTTAGTATTGTGGCCACTGATGTCAGATCACATTTAGTGATCATGTTGAATGTGCTAACGCCTTTCTGGAAGCTCTGACCCGGTACCAGGCCGGGGAGGCGTCGTCACAGAACGCGTCCCACCAGTGTTGTGACGCTTGTCACATACTGTACATAAGCGCACTTAAAAAGGATGCCAGAGCAAGCAGTTCCCTCAGAGCCGAAAGGGGGTCGGTTCCTCTGTCGCTATGAAGCCTGCAGCCACGAACAGCCTATTGCCAGTTGAGAAAGTGACTGCATCGTTCTTCTGTGTGGATGGCTCTCAATTTGAGGAGCCTGTCACTCTCTGAGCCCCCTCCCACACACACTCAGTAACCCAAGGAGATGTAGGACTCATTGGCGACCACGCCCACGCGCAGTGGTCAGATGCAGGAAGCAAGGGCGGGTGTCTGTTTTCTGTTCTGCGTCTAGTGATTAGTGCTGAGGTCCTCTTCCTGTCTGATGGTATCAGCGGAGGATGAATGAAATCATCTGGACTCTTATCACACGCCACTGTGTCTGAATGCACTCAATTCATGACCTAAAGCTTTTTTTTTTTTTTTTTTTAAAGGTATACTTGTACAGTCCCATTTGATCGAACCAAAGGGATGTATCAAATTTTGTCCATCCATCCATCCATTTTCTTGACCGCTTATTCCTCACAAGGGTCCCGGGGGGTGCTGGAGCCTATCTCAGCTGGCTTTGGGCTGTAGGCGGGGCCCTGCACTGGTTGCCAGCCAATCACAGCCGCTCAGCACTTGAGTTTGATTAAAAATAATAATACTAATAATCAATCACTGATTTGATCAGAAGATGGTGCAATCTATTTAAAAAAAAACAACAACAAACTTAATTTACTATACAGTCGACTGCTGCCACTCGCCTTGGATAAGGACTGGCCCAGCTCACATATAGCGAAAAGCCACTTATAATTGACGTCAATTGAAATACATGGTAGGGTGGAAAAAAATGAAAAAAAAATATTCAAAAATTGCTGATAAATATTAACTATAAAATGTAATGTCTTGTTTTGTGGCGCCAATCGATGATGTTTATCGATCGGGAAAATTAAGACTACAGCCAATCACAGAGTTTGCATAAAGTGCTAAATATAGTCCGATCCCTTTCCAGCCATTCATATCGGTGTAAAGTTTTAATTGGCCAAAATAACATAAAATTAAAAGAGATAGTTTATTTCACAAATGTGTTTCAAACTAGTCGCCCTTCATCCATCAGTCAGTCGATGACCCTTAGATTAAATGACCTGAACCACTTTGTCTTGTTGCTTCATTTTGTTATTTAATGTTCATTCTGTGATACAAAAAAAAAAAAAAAAAAAAAAAAGGGGTTCTGTTCGAGGTTTGGACCATATTCAACTTTGCTTTTTTGGACTATTTCAGACTAGTAGTAGATTGTCTGCCAAACAGGTCAACTCTTCCAAACTCCGATTCTCATCTCTTTCAGCTGTAATCCCTCTGACGGACTCGGAGCACAAGTTGCTGGCACTCCATTTTGCCGTGGACCCTGGCAGGGACTGGGAGTGGGTCAGGGATGACAACGACAACACCAAGCTGGCCAAGTAAGTCTCATTGGGCTGTTGTTTGTCATTGGAAAACACAAAGGAACTGATTTCCAAATAGATTCCGAGCAATGAGAAAGTCAAATCCTTGCTAAGTTTTTGTTTTGCCGGCGAGAGGTTTAAGTTGCATTATGGGCTCTGGCTCAGGTCACTTCAAAGCGTGAGCGCACAGAGAACAAATTGTGAGTGCTGCCAGTCAACCGGAGGCTTTCCCAGGGACGGCCTCGCTCAAGCGGCAACACCCGCTCTGATTTAGTAAGGGTTTCTGTTTCACATTCCAACCAGTCAGGGGGTTACGTTTATCCTCCAAAATGCTGCAATATAGGAAGCATGCAGATGCAAAAATGTACACAAGCAAGTCACCCTCGAATTTGTTTGCTTGCCGAGACATTTTTCCCACAACTGAAGTTTAGCCATTGAAGTCAAGACTGAAATCTTGGCTTTGTCTTCAACTTTAATTATAAATGACGTAATGTGAGAAGCGTGACGTGACAATTTCTGCTTAACCTCATGCATCTTCTGCTGCAGCCTCATCTTGTCCCTGGAGGCCAAACTGAACCTGTTGCACAACTACATGAATGTAACGTGGATCCGAATCCCATCCGAAACAAGGGTATGTTCTTTTTGGACAGCTGAGTTTTTCTGTCCAGGCTGAAGTATCTCTAGAGCAGAGTTACCCACGTTAGAAAATCTCACGGCACACCACCGAATAAAAATGTCACAGAAAATGAAATTCAGATGATCTTGTCTCAATTTACTCACAAAAGTGCTTAGTCGGTGAAATCTGTGCTAGTTCATGAATACTAAGTAATTCTTCTGTTGTATAAATGGAGACGGTTGGATATCGAAAGCACTCTTACGGAATAGCAACCTATCACGATACATGTGGTGTGATACAATTCTAGGACGGGTCATCTTAAAGTAGAACAATTCGATTCAGTGAGGTTATAGTTTCATTTGATAATGTGACATTTCCTTCAAAAAGATGATACAAGTACTCTCCATCCTAAAAACAGTTGGGTCAAAAGGACTGATCCACTTCATGGGTCAATTTGAGCCAATTTTCTGGATTGTTTTGTACAAAATGACCCAATTTTTGACCCAAATGTGGGTAAAATTAACCCAAGTAGAGGATAACCCTAACTTTATGGGTTGTTATATACAAAATGTTATTTTTAATGTATTTTTATTCATTTATTTATTTATTTATTTTTTTTTGGGGGGGGGGGGAAATCAACCCAGAAAGTTGAGTCAAATTGACCCAGGTAGAGGATTTGACCCAATTTTATGGGTTGTTTTTATACAAAATGAGTCAAGTTTTAACTCAGTTGGCTCAAATTAACCCAAGTAAAAGGATCTGTCAATTTTTTTTTTACCCATTATTGGGTTATTTTTGACCCAACTGTTTTGAGAGTGTATATCAGTGGTGCACATCATCTCTTCAATAAAAGATGACTTAGTATGCATCTTGGTGATTTGATGCTATTCAAGGTAAAGTGGAACGATTCGATTCAATGTGCTCACATCTTTTGAATGTAAGCAGATTTTCTGATTCAAATCATAGTTTTTTTACATCCCTATAAATAATCATTTTCAAACCATTTAAGTGAAATAAATCTCCTGCAAGACACCTGACCTGCTTTCATAGCATAGTGGTTGGGACTCAATGCTCTCGAGAAACTTCCCTCCATGTGCTGTTATGAAAATGTCACTGAAGCAGCATCCAATGTTCTTTTTTCCTTCACCTTAGGCTCCCCTGGCTCAGCCCGAGTCTCCGACCGCTTCTGCAGGTGAGGACGTGCAGTCCCTGGCTGAGTCTATTGAATCCGACCGCGAGTCCGTTGGCAGCAATTCCAACGTCAACACGGGCAAGAGCGGCAAGGAGAAAGAGAAGCAGCAGCATCGTAAAGACAAAGACAAGAGCCGGGCCGATTCAGTAGCCAACAAGCTCGGTAGCTTCAGCAAAACGCTTGGAATCAAGCTAAAGAAGAACATGGGGGGCCTTGGGGGCCTGGTGCACGGCAAAATGAACAAATCCAACTCCGGCTCAGGTCGAGGTGGGGAGAACGGAGCAGAAAAGGCGAAAAAGAAAGACTCCAAGAACACCAAAGGGAACAAAGACGAGTCGGGCCACTCGGCGAGCTCCACCTCGTCCGAAAAGGCCACAAGCCCCTCCCCTACAGATCGAGACAAACCGCCCAGCTCCTCCCCCACCGACAGAACGGACAGCACCGGGAGGGTCTCGACTGACAAGAGCCTGGAAAACTGGAAATACAGCACGGACGTCAAGCTCAGCCTCAACATCCTGCGCGCCGCCATGCAGGGCGAGCGCAAGTTCATCTTCGCCGGCCTCCTCCTCACCAGCCACCGCCACCAGTTCCACGAGGAGATGATCAGCTACTACCTGAGCAGCGCACAGGAGCGCTTCAGCCAGGAGCAGGAGCAGAAGCGCAAGGAGGCCGAGAAGAAGCCCCCGGCCGGCGACGCGGCCGCCAAGAAGCCGGAGAACGAGAGCGTCTTCCAGCGGGAGAGGTCGGACAGCTCGCCCCCGGAGAGCTCCTCCCCCGTCCCGCCGCAGCGCGCGTACACACCGCAGGCGCAAGGCAGGAACAGTCCCATCACGGCTACCCCTCATGCCTCCTTCCCGGTCCCCCCGCTCACCCCACCCGTCGCCTCCCACCACGCCCACCACCCCGCCCCCGCGCCTTACTCCTCCCCCAGTTTCGGTGCTAAGCGACTCGGGCCCGTCCCCGTGTCGGCCCACTACAGCCATACCCCTCCCATCCAGAGGCACAGCGTGATTCGCCTCCAAGATGTCAGCCGGCGGTCGCCCGTCTTCAGAGAGCCCTACAAGCCGGCGGTGGGCACCCTCAAGACGTGCGCCACCTACCCCCAGCAGAACCGCACGCTGTCCTCGCAAAGCTACAGCCCCGCCCGCCTGTCGGGCGTTCGCACCGCCAACACCCTGGAGACGCTGGCGTACAACATGCCCGGGGAGCACAAATCCCACACGTACACCAACGGGTTCGACGCAGGAGACATTCAAGACTGCCTGGAGTTCGCAGACGACGAGCACCCGTCCCACAAAACCAAAGGGCGTGGCTCCGGGAGCCCTTTGTACTGCTTTCAGCAGCGCCGCTGCAAGCGGGACAACTGCTCCTTCTACGGCAGGCCCGAAACGGACCACTACTGCTCCTACTGCTACCGGGAGGAGCTCAAGCGCAGGGAGAGGGAGAGCAAAGCGCAGAGGCCCGGATAGCCGCCGCCAAGGGAACGAACGACGCTACCTGCACTTTGCATCCACGACATCACCATGGCGAATGCTCTCTATTCTCTCATTGAAGCAGAACTTGAAACGGTGAGCAGCTTTGGCCAGATATTTTTATTTTTTTTTTCATTTCGTCTTTTACTTGTTTTAGAGTAAAAGTCATCTCTCTTGCCCTTATTTTTCATTGTAGAAAAGATTTCAATCTCATGTTGGCGGGAGCCGTTTGAAGGCAATACCTCTGCTTGGTTGCTCAAATTCTCTCTGGGAGATTTTCGAGTTGTTTTGCAACCAAAAAGAGCGCGAAGGGGAGATTGGCATTTATCCTCAGAAGCAATAAATTGGTGATCTCCTGCTACACTCTCTTTCCCCCAATTTTGTCTATGCACCGATATATGAAATACTGTAGGTTAACTGTGTCTTGTAAAATCGTCAGATCGTCACGGCGTGCTCCGGGGAGCAAATTTAAACAACAGGAATTCAAACGCATACGCAATATCATTTCGCTTCTTGTGCACCTTTGTTCACCCGGCGATGGGTCAAAAGTGGCTTTTTTTGGGGGGGGTCAAAGGAATTTCCTGTGCCAAACACTGAACAATGGAGCACTCCTCAAATATGCAGTGTTCCCACTGTGTCCCTCTCAGCTGCCTGTCTAATACTCCTAATTGGTGTCTTAGATGAGAAGAAACGCGGGTAGTTGCGAGAGCCGACACGTATTCGTCTCAAGTGTGATTACGTGTCCGCCCCACTGTAGGCCCCGCCCACCCGTCTGTCTCGCACGCGAATCGCGGAGCGCAGTCACGTTTTTTCTTGCGCCCGTGTGTGTCCGTCGTCCACACATGTAGAGGCCGTTTCAAGAAGCACCTGCTGCTATAAGAGCACCTCAAGCCTTTGTGATCATCAGTGCTTTAACCAATCAGAAAAGAGAGAGGGAAAAAAAAAAAAAGAACAGGAACAACCCGGGCCTCCAAGTGCTTTCTGCTCATTGAACATGACGACTGTAAAGAAGCCGTGTTTGTGTTGCCGTTTGTTCTGGTGATGCTGTTTGCCGATAACGTACCATGCTGTCCTTAAACAAAAGTGTGTCCTGGCCAAGGATGTCCACTGCGGTTCGCTTCTGTCTCTCCTGTCCACACTGCGGTGTCGCTCCTCCTCCTCTTGGTTTCTACGTGATCCCCCTTCATGGACTCCCACCATGTTAGGACTGTAAGATATGATTTTGTATTCCTTTAAGACTTTTACACTACTTTAAATTATTGATTTGCACATTAGGTACAGATGTATATATGAACAAAATAATAGTTTATTGTTACAAACATCATGTGTCTGTGTCTTTATTTTCCTGCGCTTTCTTTGCAGTAGTAGAGACCGAGCCCTGTCGTGAATCGTGAAAAACCATGAGTAATTCACCCCACCTAAAAATGTTTATAATTGTGTATATTAATTATTTAAAGAGTAAATATACCACATACTATGAGGGGAAAAAAATGTTCCCAAAAATGTACGTGCACATGCGGTGAATACTCCCTCTCACTTTGGGAGATTTATCACTTCGATCTCCTTCCTTGACACCGACTTAGCAAGGATAGGCTCCGGCTTACCCGTGGCTCAAAATGTGCTACAAGCACCACTTGCGGTACGCAAAAAAAAAAAATATCACGAATTATAGTAGCTTCAACTTCAAGTTTTTCTGAAAAGATCTAAAACCAAACGATATAATAGCTTGAATTGAAGATGTTCCATCCCATCTTGAATGAATTACATGCAGCATGATGCCATAAAAATTTGCTTGGAAATGTTACGAACAGTTAAGCACGATATTAGCTTTAACTCAAGCTATTTTCCAACAATCCCGCACTGCCCTGTTTCATCACACTCCAGAAATATGGCCGGCATACTGCACTCAACTCACAATATTTTCTAAGCCAGTAGTCATATTTTTGAGGGATTCATTAATTTTAAAACAATGGAGGGTGTTTTTTGTTGTTGTTTTTTTTCTTTCTTCCAGTAATGAGATGACGTGACCTGCAATGCACTCCACAAATACAGCCGACAGGTTCCAATGAAAACGCTGTCTTTTGCCACAAAACACTGCAGTTATGGCTCTGGCGTTACTAACTTTTATAACAATCATGAATTAAAAAGAATTATGCTTTTTAAAGTAGCACTTGAATATGTCCTGCCACAAACTCTACAATATGACCTACCTGTTGCCCAGTTTCATCAAAAGAGAAAAATAGTGCAAAAGTATATACTCCCGACTTCCAAATGTGGGCTTGACATCATGTGTGATGCTGGGCTAAAGATTTAACAGAGAGTATTACAGTGGAAACCAAAGTTTCCAGATGACCAAAATGAATGTTTCATACAATGTCATTTTCAAAGTCAACTATATTTAGTGTTATTGTGAAGACTCCTCTACTTACCGTCATCAAAGTTCATGGTGAGTACACAATGTATTTTTAAAACTTATGGTACTGTGGTTCAGAATGTTAAAGATCAATTCATGAAGCCATCAGCAAGTCGACCTCTCTACGCTTCACAAAAGGGTGAGTAGTTTTGTTTTAAACTACAGTATTTTAGTGTTACACTATTTTTAGTGATTTTTTATATATATATATATATATATATATATATATATATATATATATTTTATTTATTATATATTTTATTAAAATGTCCCTCATACAAAAAAAAACACCATCATAGCAACCTCTATAATTCTCATGTCAATCTATTAGAAGTGAAAGTTTCAGATTAAAAGAAAAACGGGAGCAGCAAAAATGACTTGGGAGTGAAAAATAAAGACGAGATTACTGTTTGGGCTGCGTGTGTGCGCTTGTAAAGTCCTGTGACTGAACGGCCACGTGGGTTCAACTCTCCTCTGTGGTGGCTCAGATCGTGATTACGGACTGCCGTTTATGCAAACGTGAAAGTCGGGTGAAAGTACACAATCTCCACGTGATGTCACGCGCACATACAAAAGGCATGTAAATTTAAATGGGGCTCGTCTAACTTGCATCATCTTAACAAGAAGTAAGAGTAATTGTCCTGTTATACGCCCCCTCCCCTTTTGCCTCTTTGTGCAACGACCTCACACAGTCAAATATGACCGCCGCCTCTCATCGTGGTTGCCCTCCGTGACCTTGTTGAGAGCTAAGCCTCCCTCTCAGCCGGTGCCAGCCACCAAAATTTAAGCTCGACCCACCATGTGGTCTGTTTTGGGTGGGTGGCCTCCACTTGGGCATGCTGGAAGAGAGAGAGAGACACACACAAGAGAAGCACTTGCAAGTATGTGGGTGTGTAGATGGTTGCTACGTGAGTGCGTTGGCAGCTCTTGTTTTTTTTTTTATCCATCTCAGCGGGCGGCCATTTTGCCATTTGCTGTCAGCTGAAAATGACATCACAGCGACTCACTAAGTGCTCACATAACAACCAATCACAGTTAAAGTCCTTTCTGGGTTTGGTTATGTGACATTTGCAAGCTGGGCCGTGATTGGTTGTTAACTGAGGCACTGTGATGTCATTTTCAGATGACGCCAAGTGGCAGTAGAAGACAAAATGGCCACCACCTGAAATGGCTGAAATCTGGTTGATTTTTTTTTTCTTGACATTAAATAATGTAACATATTTTCTATATGCATTTTACTTAATTTTTGTTTGTAAAACCAAATATAGCTCTTGTTGCCTTGCTGACAATAAAACTGCCTTAGCTTTATTGTCATTATGATTGCGTAGACATCTTAACTGAACATGTGCAAAGTAAATATAACCGTTAACAACCTCTCGAGGCAAGACAAACTCAGCTTTCTTTTACTGATTTCATGAAGGTTCTCTCCATCTGACCGTGAAAACTGTACAGAAAAATACAATGAAGAACATGGCTACACAAGAGCTAATAACTTCACACAGTTAAAGGAAAACAAAATACCTCGTTGACGTTGGCTGCTGCCACAAAAGAGGGAATTAAAGCGTCTTGAATTCTTGAAGTCCGTTTGTGTCCTTAACAACATAAATCGACTGTACTGATCGCGATGTCACACCAGCGTTCCCGTTCGTCCTGACTGAACCGGAAGTACAACCCCGGAAATGAAAGTGCGCGCTTCAAAATAACGCGAGACCTTGTATGCATGCCAAAATTAAGCAAAATTACATGTTCAATTATTGATGCTGAACACAAACATAAATTTATGTAAATGAACACCAGAATGAAGAATAATTCAATCAAACTGTGACTACACTTAAAATAACAACACTGCAGAATTATACAACTGTCCATATCACATGAACCCGTTACTCTGTAAGTCATTAACCTGTCACATTCTACATGTAATATAAATTAAATCATAATCTAAATTGTCTGTAGCATGTGAAAGCCCTGGGTAGCGTGAAAAAAATAACAAGCAATGTTTCGGAGAAGATGGCGGCTGTGATGGCAAAGCGAATGGTGCGGTGCCAAGTATAACAGCTCGTGTGCTTGCTTGTGTGCCTCCAACCTGCCTGGAGACAAGCAGGGTGAAGACCAGAATCATCAAGCAGAATTTTAAAATGTTTCCGCTTCCTTCCTGTCTCGCGCCGCATTGCTGAGTCTGCAAGAAAGAGCGTGTCTGAATATTGTTTGTTTTTGTTTTGTTTTTGTTTTCCAGTGGTGGCCGTTCCAGGGCCAGTCAGGCCTTCTCGCTTGACTTAAACACAATCGGGACCACTGACCTACATTTACTAACTAAATTCTAATATTTGTTTCATGAATAAATATATTCCCAACATTATTCCTTTCATTTTTGTACAGCTTCTCCTGCTGTATGTCCAATCAGATTTTCTTTTTCTTAATTAAAACAGACATATATATATACACACACACACACAGAAAATTTTAAAACATAAAAAATAAAAAATAAACTCTGAAAACGCTGATAAACATCCAATATACTTCATGAAAAATGGGGAGGCAAAAAAAAAGGAAAAATCCAAAATGTGGGGGGAAAAAATTAATATGCAAATCCACAGGTGCCAAACTGTGAATTTGCAGGTGTTGACTGTTTCAAGTTGTAATATCACCTATCACCACTAGATGGCACGCACACTGGTCTTATCCTGCTCTATACTACAAAGTGATTAGGCCTAAAGATTTTTTTGTGGATTTGGAATGATATGCATGAAAAACACAATAGTAGCCTACCTCGATAATATATTAAAATTTTGAGTGAGTTGATTTTTATGAACAAATTTAGGACATTTTTGCACTTAAAATGTTTTTCTTGTTCAGCAGTTTTCTGCTATCCTTGAATGGTAATTTTAATGCAAGCCAGCCATGTGCACTTGAAAAAAATAAAATAAAATTACAGTATATGGTTGTTGCATTGAAAAATGTATTATGAAAATTGAAATATATGAAGCGCACATATTTTGTCCATATCTAAGAGAGCATGTTTGTCATGCATCTTGTTTGGAAATGTGTAGTCCTATGTGGGCCCCCAATTAGTACTGATGAAAGATTAGGGCCCCCGTCCCGCATCTAAGTTGTCCATCCCAAGCATTGATGCATGCTGGTTGTAAGGCTGACAACATGTAACAAATCTGGCCGCAACACAAAAAGGAAGGAAGAGTCCTCAGCATTGCTGCGCCCCGCCCATTGTTGATGCCCCGTCGTTACAGTAAATATTTGCACGGGTGAAATAAGGGAACAAGGTGTACTTCCTGTTGCAACAATAATACTCGGCTGTGTGAGAAACAAGCTTTGTCAGGGGCGGCTCGGTCTCCACCATGGTCCGTTGTCATGCGGCTTGAGCCAATGAAATTGAATCCTCAATGAGACACGGCGGGGCCACGTTTTATTTGTACAGCACATTTCAAACCAGTGGAACCCCCAAAGTGGGAAAAGAAAACTGAAACCTCGAAAGCAAACAAGCCAAAGAACACAGAATAAGAAATACAAACCAGCAGAGGAATTAAGTCGCTCACTTGCACTGCTTCAACGTGTTTAGTTTAAAACGTTATGAAACGGACAGCAGCATTTTAGCAAAGAGGAAACGGCCTGAGAGCTGACCTGCAAATAATGTTTTACAATAGCCCAGCCTGCATGAGGAAGTCCACAAGAGAGTTTATGTGTTATGTAAAAGCTAAAACGGCAACAACGTTGATGCTCTAAGGTTTCTTTAGCGTAACAAATGTGATGGAGTGCAATGGAACTGACAGATGGTCAAATGCATCAACTAATGTTTGTGCTGTTTCTGGAAGTGAACCCTGCTTCAGTGTGCAAACAACTTGCCGCAAATACCAAAACACAAAAATTGGGTCACTCGAGCTTGTAGTGTAAATCGGGAGTAAGAGCACTGTAGTTCTACTGGTATGGAGGAAGAGAGTACCGTGCAGTTCATATTAAGATTAGTAGAATGTTGAATAAATAAAAGTTTCTATATCTGTTTTAAGAATGAATAGAATTTGTAAAAACTGAAAAGAAGGCCACAAATGTGTGAGAAAGAGGGCCTCACACACAAAGCAAATGACAAGACAACTGAAACTCCTCATTTGAGGGTCTGTAGATGTAGATATATAAGTCTCACAAACATGACGTCAAAGCAAGGACAAAATTAGAAAGTGCCTACTCAGCAGTTTGCGGTGACAGACTGGGACGCCAGTAGAACACATACATTCAAATTTCAAGGTTATTTTAGTGAACGAAAACTAACGGCATAACTAAAACTAAAATAATAAAATAAAAATATTAAGTAAAATAAAAACGAAGATGCTTTTTGAAAAACAAAAACTAACAAACTAAATTTTACGTTTACAATACTAACTATAGTTATAGCAAAAAAATGTCCGTCGTTTACATCTTTGGTAATTAATTTAATAAATGAGCCTTTGGAGTTGTTGATTTTAATAAAAGGACGTTTGAACGCGTGTCGCACATAAAGTGACGTCAGTAGCAGCAGCCAATAGAAGAACACCTTGAGAAGACCTCGTTTCTAGGCGACAATTTTGCGTATTTTGACTTGGCTTTTAAGTTAACTCAGCTGAAACACAACGCTAAGTAAGAAGTTCGTTACTTTTTTTCATTTTACTATGGTGTATATTAAATCTTGCACGTAAGTAATACATGCAACATATTTTAAAAACGAAAAATACTACTAAAACTAAACATTTTTAAATTACTCAAACAAAAACTAACTGAGCCACCCTGAACACGAATTAAAACTAACTCTAATGACAATTCCTTAACTATAATAACCCTGCTGTCTTTATAATAATGCATACAGTGTTGTCTATTTTGACTTCCTTACAGTCTGGAGACCTGCCATTATATATATTGCATACTCAACACCACAATTAATTGACGTTTGGGTGGGAAAAAAAAACAAGTTGAAACAAGTTGGAGCTGCATATTTTATGAATTTATTTCCAAATGTAAACTTCACTATTCCATGCATACGAGTTATGACAACATACATTATTCAACAATCTTGTTATTTTTCATATTTGCATAGGACATGGTCACAATATATTGTCTAACATGTAAAAAATAATGCCATAGAAAGGTACAGCAGAGCAGCTAAGACCAGCACATTACATTACATGTGGTTGGAATCCCAGTTACTGTACAACTGTAATACTTGTTGAGTGTAGTGATTTTGGTTTGCTGAGAAGGAAAAACTCACAAATAGAAAAAAACAAACAAAAAAACAAAACAAGACACCTGAAGGTTAACTGTGAGGTCATAGCAGAATGTACTGGCCATAGCTGAGTGGAGAGTTATTTACACATTACATTAGAGTGATGCCGGCCCAAGAGAGGGATGGGAGGGGCGCGGGACCTTGGAGTCACTACAACAGGCAACTGATGGTGATGGACAGAGGAGAAACGCACACGAGGTATCAAGAGAGCGACATTGCACTGAGGACAAACGGGGGAGAGGCAAATCACACGCACACACCTTTGCTGCCTCCTCACCTGCACTAAACTCCTCCTCATAAGGGGCTGCAACATCCAACCAAAGAAATACAACCAGCAGTTAATTGTTAATTGTATGCTCTGTTCAAGATTTCAGAATCAAAGAAGGTCCATTATCAAGCCCGGCCTCGGCCGAACCAAATTACTGCAACATTCATATTTCCCTTCATAGCCTTTGGTAACAACTTCTCCACACCCAAGAATCATGTCGTCCCACGAACGAAGCCCTCACTAACTAGTCTTAAAGATATCAAAAAATTGAATTTGTTCGCAGGAAGACATGCTGTGTATGTCCTTGACTCTTGAATGTTGTTCGTTTTAATTGGCTCCACACAGGGCCCCTAAGGGGAAGTACGAGGAGCGATTTACACCTGGGAAACAATGTGGAACGTACCTTGCGCTTGACTCAAAGACGTCGAGACGCATTTGTCACACATCCCCGAAAAAGAAAAAGACGACAACAATCGGGTAAGCAGCAACACGTAAAAGCACAACTTTCAATCCTTTGGAACGGTCGGGCTTCGTCTATTTGCATTCAAATGATGAGTGACCAAAAGCCGTTATACAGCGGACCTCGGTTTACACCCAAGTACGGCACCGTAGATATTTTCAATGGCTGTCAATTATATGGAAATTTTCACTTTTCGCAGGCCAGCCTGGTCCCTGTCCCCCAAAACTAGCGGGGGTCCACTGTACATGGCTTGTGTAACATACAAAAACTGAAATCACATTAGATAACAAAAAAAAAAAAAGGAAGCTACACAACCAAATGGTTTAAAAGCAGAAAATATTTCACCTAGTATATCAAATATGCACATTTGCTTCGTTAAATCCTGTACATGACACAAAAGCACTTAAAAAAACAAACAAACTGTACAATGTCTGATAGTAGCTATTTACCCTTGAACATGTATGTTTTGGCACACAGTTGCATCCGTCAACCCTGTACTTTGACATCAGTCCAGAATATTCCACGTGGTAGCTTTAAATATGCTTAGCTCATCAGTCAATTCAATTGAATGCGTTTTTTTGTTGTTTTTTTTTACAATAGGCAGTCAACTATTAAGCAGTACAATGCAATTAGGAACCTTATAGGTTAAAGTCCATTCGTAAAGATAATCATAGTCGTTTTTCAACGCTGACATCATCCCATGTGTTTGAACCAGCACAGACAGAATGTGTGTGGCTCATTTTGCAACTTGGAATCAAAAGCATGTGAAAGACCCTGACAACATGTTTTTTTTTTCTTTTACATATATATAAAACACAACCAGTCATTTATTTACAGAATAAAAAGCCTCAAGCAGAAACAAATAATCTGTGTATTTGTGCTACTTGTCGAGCAGAAGCTACAACGTATGTTTGGAAAGCAATGTTTTTTTTTTTTTAAAGAGGTATGATCCTGAAAAGTATACACTTTATATACCACCAAACGAAAGCAATAATATAAGTTAGACTGCTGCTACACACGTGGTCAAAAAATAAAAAAGCTGCATGGAGATTGTTTTATAGCTTTCAACTCTCCTTTGCTGCCAGATTAAAAGTTTCTGATTATTTCATTTTTTTTTTTCCCAGGCCGGTTTCATTTTTTATTTATTTTTTAATTCTGTTGAACTACAATCCACTGCGGAGTTTTCTTTAAATAAGCCAAGAGGGGTACCAACAGTTTTGTCCACGTGTGTAATGCTCACTAATTTTTAAGAAAATAAACAAAGAAAATGTGATGGATATACATAGAGGTCAGGAAGTTTCATTTACTAACTGTCACCCACCAGCTGAACGTTCCGTTTCTGGAAGGTGGTGGAGGAATTTGGGAGGACAAGCCGACATGGGAGCAAGCGCCCGTCACCCTGACATCAACAGTGAGTGGATGGCTGTTTTTGTTTTTATGTTTTTTTAACAGAACAATTCAACCATCAATGACCTGAAGATGATGGAAACTAACAAACGAAAAATACCTCACCCCCCAAAAAAGTTGTATAAAAAAAAAAAGACAGTAAAAGTGTACATCTGCTGTTCAATGGCCTTTTGTGTTGAATTGTTCAAGTAGTTTTGGTACAGTGAGAACATGGATGGACAGGATGGAATGATGGATGGGGGCATTTCCTCTTTCGCGTCCTATATTAAGTCCACTTTAAAATTATTTATTGGTGTTTCATTTGAGCCTCGGGGAGCCCAAATTGCGACTCAGGCTGGATGTTGTGAAGACGTAAGAGGCAGGTGGGCCTTGAGAAGTGGAGAGAGGGCGGACACTGACCAGCAGTGAGAACAAATAATGCCGTAACACCCACACTGTATACATCCCATGGAACCTGAGGTAATTGTGCAGTTTATGGATTACGAATGCATGCAAATCTGCACACAATGCTGCTCAACAGCAATTAAGAGAATTGAAAAGATCTCCCCCGCCCCCACCTCCAGTGGTTTCTCTTCCTAAAAGTGAAGGGAATGGCTGCGTTGGATCTAAGGGATGTTTTGTCTTGAGGGGGATGTGACAGAGCTGCTTCTTTGAAAAGAAAGATGGCTGCCAGGGCGGGGGCGAGCCGGGGGACAAGGCCCGCCATTCATGGACGTACACCTGCCGGAGTTGTTAACATGCGCCGGGGGAGAGGGGTGAAGCGAGTACACGCCACTCGCCATGGCAACAGTCTGGATGGATGCGATGGGATCAAAGCGACGTGCATGATGCGGACTGTACCAGTTTGGATGGAGGTGATTTTTTATTTTATTTTTTTGCTTCACTTATTATGGCTTGTGTGTCTAAACACACGAGATATTCTCGCCTGAGCGGCACAACACCAGGAAAAATTATTTTTGCTTGAAGGAGTTAGAAAGCAGCTGTTTAATAGTGTGAGATTTGTCCCTGTGCTTGCTTGTGATGAAGACCTAACCATACAAATACAGTACATAAAATAAACTATTTATATAGCCTATTGTTTTACAATACTTAAATGGGGACCTGTAAGCTTAACATTTCTTTCTAATATGTTTATGTGACCTCATTAGCCTAAACATGATATTCTGATTAATATTACATTTGTAGAATATGAATTATGCAGTAAAATCCAGCCATTTTTATCCATCTCGGGGCGGCCATTTTGCCACTTGCCGTCGACTGAAGATGACATCACAATTGCTTAGTGCTCAGGCAACGACCAATCACAGCTCATCAGTTTTCTGAAGCTGAGCTGTGATTGGTTTGTTACCTGAGCAACTGTGATGTCATTTTCGCGTGACAGCAAGTGGGAAAATGGCCGCCCCCCCCTGAGATGGATAAAAACGGCCAGCTTTTGCTGCTTAACATATTTCATTAACGCAATATTAACCATAATACCATATTTAGACGAGTGGCGCTGCCCAGAACATATTGTCAAAAAATGTGGGGGGTTGACTTCCTATCAATATACGTATATTCATATTCATGTACATTTACATATATGCATACATACGTATGTGTATACGTACGTATGTACGTCCACATATATGTATAATAGCCTATACGTACGTATATGCATACACTATATGTATATGTGTGTGTATATATATACAGTACTTACATTTAAATGTGCGAGTGATGCCGTATATTTCCACACTTTCTTATTCTGATCCGAGTCCTCTCTCTGTATCAAATTGATTCTTCTATTAATCTTTTGTTTCAATAAAAGTGATAAAACACAATATACTGTATATGCAGCTTCAAAATCCTAAAAGTCGTTTACTGTCACAGGGCATCCATTGATCAGATCTCTCATTGCGAAATGTTTTTTTTTTTTTTTTTTTCCTTGTGATGATCCAGTCCAGTCGTGTTTGGCGAGCTTAACTAGAAATGTGAACAGCAAAATTGGGTGTACTGAAAATAGGAAGAGTTGGGCTTTTGTGCGTTTTAGGTCCATCTTCAAATTTCACCCTAAAGCCGATATCCCTAGTTTTTTGTGACGAGTGCACGTGCCTCATCTGAACAGGGAAACACTTTCGAGGAAGTACTGTTTGCTCCCACCAGGTTGGGTCGCTTGCGTAAACTGCAGGATGCGAGGGTGTCTCCTCCTCTGCTCGTCGTGATAAACCTCTCCTCTTGTTTTATCAGAAGGTGCCTTCTCCCGTCTGAACGTTGCAGATAGCTCCACCAACACGTCGCACTGCGTTTAACCCCCGAAGTTCCTTTAAAGTCGACAGCTTGACGTCTTGACGGGACAGGTAGAGCCAGACTGGTGACATGCTAGCCCTCATGGCGCTTCTTGTGATATATATTGCAGGCCTGAAATCAGCCATGCGCCTCATTTATTCTATTCTTTGGTTTTTGTTTTTTTTCCCCAGTGTGCTTGTGAGGGACACACATCCCCATCCCTTTGTGTCCAATTTTATTTAAACAGCTGCTTTGAAACGTATCTTTATAACCCAATTCTTGGTGTTTGCCGCAATAAATGTCCACTGAGAGAATGGATGCTGCAGGAACGGGGGCAGCGTCTTTAAAAGCTGACATTTTTCTGCTCCGCCGTTCTTTATAAGCGGCTCTGACAATTTCCCGGAGGTGGTATCAGAGCCGTAACGGCTATTGTCGCTGTCGGACAAATATTTTAAACCTGACGTCTCGCATTTAATTATCTGATTGTGGGATGCAGTCGACATGTGGAAACGTACACGGTGGTGGCAATATCTCCATTGGCTGGGGTCCGTGTAAAAAGGCAAAGACGGATATAACTTGTATGCCGGGGGCTTCTGTTTCGGCTCAGATTATTTTCGTTTCAAAAGAGGCGTCAAATTATTTTTTGCTTTAGGAAGTGAAGCTGACGGAAAAGAGTGCAATAGCGTGTTGTGTAAGGCTAAATGCATATATATGTATATACATGTATATACATATAACATGTATATACGTAACACATACACGTGTACGCACATCCATGTCTGTGTATATATTATACATATTAGACATACTGTGTATTTATGTGGACTGACTGTTTCTCTCCATTCGTTCAAGCTAGCAAGGCCATCCCTGAGCAGGGCGAAAAATCCAACCTGCGGTTGAACTTCGGAGTAAAGTGATGAGTTTATTGTGCAATTTGTGTGAAGTATTGTGGTGTTAAGAGAAACTGTCTTCACTCCTGAGGTGTGTTGTTTTTTTTGTTTTTTTTTTAGTGTATGTGCACACTAAAAAATGCTGGGTTGTTTTCCAAACCCAACTCGCTGGGTAGCTGTGGATTTTGAGCAGATTATGTTACTTTTACCCAAGGTTGGGTTCATTATTTTGACTCAGCAAATTGGGTTGGAGAGAGCTGAAGCTGGTTGCCGTTTTTGAGCTTTGTGAACTGAAAATGAATGTAACATTCTTCGAAATACATTAGTATTGTTCTTAGCCACAGTTATACTGATAGCCTGTTAGCTTTAACTCATTATCATCTGTAATTTTTATAATCTTGATCCAACAATTCCTCAACCCAATGTGCTGGATATAAATAACCCAATATTGGCTCGGCCCCTTTTGGACCCAGCGCTGGGTTAGCTGTTTCACCCAATTTGGGTGACAACAGTTTAAAGAGTATGTGTGTGCCCTTTCTCAACACCCGTTTTAAAAGAACATAAAAAAAAAAAAAAAGAACAATGAAAGACAAACATTTAGATAAGACTCATTAGGGCGTCTGTTGTCGTTCTTCTAAGTCGTGTTGAGTTGTTGCACGCAAACGATTAGAAGAAAAGTCGAGACATATGGTCGAGAATGTAAATATTGCCATCTGGGAAAGGCATTACCTTCTTATAGGATCACACATGTCATTGCACTAAAATAAGCAGTTCTGTACAGTATGGTACACCACAGCAAGCGCGGGGTTAGCAAAGAAGGGGGGGGGGGGGGTCGCCGCTGACAAGTGTGCAACAACACAAGTGTTATCATGACAAGAACACGCGCCTCGCCGCGCCGTAGGCGGAAAGTGCGAAGTTCAGTTTAAGGCGAGCTGGCGGGGCTGAGGGCGGGGCTCAGGGTGGGGCTGAGGGTGGGGCTGGAGGCATCCGAGCGGCTGTAATCGCTGAGGGAGCCCGGACGCGTGGCGTGGCCCGCCATCCCGCCGCCGACCACGCCCACTCCAGCGCCGGAGTGGGGCCTCTTGAGCATGCCGGGCTGGAAATCCGAGTGGCGCCGGGCGTGCTTCATCAGGTGGTCGCTTCGCATGAAGCGCTTGTCGCAAAGCGGGCAGCTGAACTTCTTTTCTCCCGTGTGGGTGCGGTAGTGGCGGGCCAGCTCGTCGGAGCGGGCGAACTTCTTACTGCAGTCGGGCCAGTTACAAGGGAACGGACGCTCTCCTGGACAAAACAAAAATAAGACATTATTAGTGGGTCATTTGACAAGTGATAGCTAGCTAGCAGTTAGTGGTTAGCACATGCCATTAAGCCGTTCCAGCTTCCTCACAAAAAACAGCAGAAATTATTCATGTTGTAAATAAGAAAAATAACACTCCATAATATTGTACTTTATAAAAACATAATTAAATATACTGTAAAAGAATGAATCAGTTTGTGCATTCTGCTCCAATTCATTCTGCTTCTGGTGTGCCCACCTTGGCCACCGTGGGGCACTATAGTGTAGTCATAAAGATAAACGAAGAAGAGAATCTTTGTATTCACATTATTGAGTCACTATTAACTCAGTAAGCCGCAATGATATAAATTTTTCTCCACAGAGGTTAAAGAATATAAGCATGTGAGTATAAGCTAGCATCTACCTAGCGGTTTCTAAAACCGCTAGGTAGATGCTAATTGTTTGCATGTCAATTATGTTTTCCTTTGTATGTTAGCATTAGCGGAAAGTTGTGTTTTTTTTCTAGTTTTTTTTTAAATAAATACATGACGACTGTTTTATGCGTAGTTTGATAGTAAACTTCAACTGGGAGACGGAGTGGCCAAAAAAACTGCTAATTTGCCAATGTGCTGCTTATTGTGAAGTGAGTTGAGTTTACTAACACTGTCAAGTCTGAATCATGAAAAAAATGTGCAAATTGGGTCATTCATATCTCAGTAGCTCAGGAAGTGAACGGCTGCAAGTGCTAAAACAAACAAATCACGTTAAATATTTCATTTTACATTTTCTTAACAAAAAAAAAAATGCTGTTTGTGTGTATTTGTTTGTTGGAAGTTGCCCCCCAAACATTGTCAACAACTTTGGGGTATACTTTCAAGATGATACAAGTATTTACTGATTTATTTTTATTTACTTATTTTTTTTATTTTTTTTAAAGAAGTATTTACTGATCAACCTTCCATCAAGATGCATCCACTCACTACAAAGCTTAGTTCTATCAATCATTCAATAAACTCAGAAATTAAAGACTATATCATGAATAAATAAGTTAGAAAAATAAGGTTATGAAACCGAAGTGATGATTAAAATGTGTTAATCTGCCTTCATCAAAGAGGAATTGGAATCAATTCTGCATCAGTCGTGGGACAGGGGCCATGTGGTAGACCGATGACATCATCCAATTTCACCTCACAATTCGTCTGTCAAGGATTTCAACATGGCCTACGTTCATATTTGCGCTTATAACATTTCGGTTCTCCTTATAGCAAACCACAGTGACGCATATCGGGACGCTTGTGGTCCAACATCGCATAAGCAGGACCGAAAGTTCACAACAGCTCAGTTGAGGAACCATCAAAGGTATGCAGATTTTTTTTCTTTTTTTTTGCAACTGCTATAAGGTGGGGCAGCCTCTCCATGTTAGAATGTTAATGATAAAATATCATCGGGCCCAGCAGTTGGCTGCCTAAAGACTATCAGAAAACTGACCTACATTTACAACCAAAATTCTGAATTTTGGTCCATGAAATTGGATTAAGTTATTCTCAGCAGTCTACTATCATCATTTCAGAGCATTTCTCTTGGCTGCACTGCCTCCCTGTTTATAGTTTTTTTTTTGGGGGGGGGGGGTTTGTCCAATCAAATTTCAGCATCTGTGTTGCCATGTCAATCTAATCTGCCCAGAGCCATAAAAATCAGTAGTTCTGGACACGTAACTTGAAAGTCCCTGCAAAGTGAAAATAAATCCAACCATTTGTCTTCTAAATTTGATGCACGAAGGACAAGAATTTTGGTAATAACTATCGTAATTAAACGATTCTAACTATTATCAGGTATATAAAATTATGCTTCAAAACCATAATTCTGAGCCAGTATTGACCTACCTGAGAATCAACCGATTATTTCCTCCCATTTAAAGTTATCAATATGTATGAGCCTAGCATAAGCTAGCGTTAGCCACTTAAAACTGGGCTATCAATAAACATATCAAAATCCACTGATGTGAAAGCACTAAGGTTGTTGCTACATAGTGGGGAGGTGTAAAAAAAAAGATCAGGAACACAAAAATGGGGGAAAATTACAGCACTTCGAACATTCAGAATTAGTTCAGAAGCAAGTCAATGAATATATTTTATAGTGGCTTTAAACTATTTTGCAACGGGCTGTTTAATTAACCAATCAGATTTCCAATTCACCATTTACAGGAAAAATTCTGTTCTGTGGTTGGTTGGTTGGTTGGTTGGTCAGAGCAAGCTAAATTCGACTAGTAAAACACATCTGTCGCCCTCTGCAGACTTTAGTACATTTAATGATCAGCATCTTTTTGTAGTATGGTGTATTTGATTTAATTATTTTGTTTATTATCATGTTATTAGACAAATATTGGTTTTGTGATAATCATAGATTACAGACAGATTTCTCCCAATGGGATTTTCCAGTGTTTCGAAGGGGTTAAACATTTTGAGTTTCAGGCACCTTCGAGGAACATCTGAAATCTAAAAAAAGCTGTGGTCGTTGCCGCGTCGCCGTTGGATTCTCCAGATGCGTTCACAATGGTCGCCCCGCCCATTTTCCAGCGTGTAACTATCTGTGGGTCAGTGCATGGGAAAATTACACCCACCCCTCCCTTCGTTGGGCAATAAAAGTGGGCTTTGACACAAATCTACTCAAAGCCAGATGGTACCATATATCTTGTGGTTTCCTTCCATTCTATATAATGTGGAAACATTGTGTATGGAGCCTTGAATGCAGCCTGACCATGTTTTTTGCTTGACAATAAAGGGTCCTATTTCCCTCTCGATACCGCAGAGCACAGTATTATGATTTATTTTTTTTTTTTTTTTTGCGTGACCTTTATTCTCCCGCTGTGTGTGATGAAAAAGAAGTAAACACGCTTGCATGTTTAAAGGTGCCGTGACAAATGAGCGCATGAGAGCGGGCCTGCCAAATGCTTTCTTTGTTCTGCGGTTTCCCTCAAGGCCACAATGGAAAGAGTTGCTTCTCCTCGTACGCTACCTGATGCCAGCGTGTCTCAAGAAACACGACGTTGGTATACGCGAGTGGGCTCGTACGCCGCCGCCCCCGCCACACGGCAACAAAACGTGCAGGCAGACAGAGCAAGTCTAGACAGCCCGCTGTGTTGTTCCTGCCTCTGACGCCTCACCTCAGCTGTAGACAAACCCACTCGGTCCTTCCCACTTCTGCTCCCGCGGGCTCAAATGGCTCTACGTTAATTTACGACTGAACTCCCATTCAAATGTTCATTGCGGCCAATGTAAAGTGTTGGAGCGTCTCTTTTGGACAGAATTCAAAGCTGTAAATAATCCGAACCTACAGAAACATACTCATGAGTGATACTTCTATGGTTCTAATCTCATTGATGAGCATCATGATGGTCTGATTTCATACCTTATTAGCAAGAGGAACAGCCGGTGCGGCCACCTGGCACTGCCAAGAAAAAAAAATGAGTGAGTGGGTAAAAAAGTGGAGCTAAGCTCTACAGGCTGCTTAAGGCTCAGTAACCAGTGTAACAGATCCAACAGCATTAATATTTAACCAGACACCAGAGAGCCAGGCTGAGATGTCCCCAAGTCATTTACAGTCATGATGCAGCCATGATGGAAGCATCAGGTATCCAACGGCAACCCGCTGTGACGCTTCAAATTATTTAGAGCTCCGTCACTGCTGGCGATTGATGGACACGTTGACCCTTTTCCACCTTCACACCAACTGGCTTCGGGATACATTTAACGGTAGACTTAACCTCTAAAAAGAATGTGATGCCCCAAATCATAATGTGGGATTTTCATGAGAGGAACTTCCAGGAATACACTCAAGATTAAGGGAACAGCTACTTTGATCCTTAGTGGAAATAAGGCAATGAGCGGGTACAAACGCAGCCATTAGTCAGCGTCTTGTCTGTAAGGAATGCAACAAGACTAATTCACTCGTTCCGATACTCTCAGGCCATTTATGCACAAACACAAGAATTTTTAGGGTGGTTTTGGATATTATCCGTTTTAAAAGAGCAAAGATCCTGTTCAGGTGTTTGAAAAAGAAAACCAGAAGTGGATTTGGTATATAAGGTAATATGCGTCATTTTTTTCTTCTTTATATTTTTGTCTCTTCATTCCACATATGTCAACACATTTCAAGAAAGCTCTGCCCAGTGTGTTTTTCCCAAAAATCACTTTTTGACATACTGGTTAAAACTATGAGCGTAGTACATTACTTAAAAGATCTGTGAAAAGAAAAAAAAAATACCTCTAATTGGATTTTTAAGAACGCACCATGCACGAGAAAAAACTGGACAGAAGACAAGTCACCTTTGGGTCTGTAAAAATACATACATGTGGATCCATTGTAGAGAAAGAGGCCAACTTCTCTTACTGGCACACGCCAAACACACACACAGATTGACTGTCCCATCCTTGGCTGCTTGCCACATCCAGGGTGTGGTTGGTCTTTCTCAGAATGTGTCAGTTCGAAAGGGCGGGGAGAGGCAAGGGGGTTTTGTGCTGAGGGAAGAATTGCCTAACGAACACAGTGACCCATTTGCCCTTAAAGAGAGTTACATCATGTGACGCCAACTGTACCTCTACCAAGAACTGGCATTTGGGGGACGGGGTGGGTGAGACACTAGAGCGCCAACCAATGTGGTTATGTCACAGGTACTGCAGTTATATAAGCGTTCACTCTGAGGCCACTGGGTCAGTAAATAAACAGCTTATCTCGGACCCTCCCCCACATCCTTAGTTCATTCATGCCTAAGACACGGGGATCATCGTTTTTTGCAGAAAGGGTTAAACCGGAGACGTTAAATCCGGCTTGCTCCCAGCACAGGCGAGATCTAATCACTTCTCTGACGCGAGCGACAGTGTCACAACTCGGCGTGGTCACCTGCTGCAACAAAACGCTCCAGCATATCAAATAGGAGCAGATAACATTCCTGGTGGGAACTCAGGTATGAAAGCAACATGTGACACCACCACAGGAGAGCAAACGCATTTGTAGAAGGGAAGGGGGGGGGGAAATGTGTAAGATCAACTTGAAAATATCTCTCTGAAAATCTCGGACAAGGTGCAGACTAAAACTACGTGAACTTAAACATTCAAACATCTGAAGAATGGGAAAGCTGTGTTGATTAGTTCAATGCCCATTAGACTAGCAGTCACTTGGCCTCAGCTCTTTCGTGGTCAGCCAGCATGGCAACAAATGAGAGACTAGTTCCAGTGGTCGGTCTTGGCACGCTTCTGAAATACTGCTGCATGTTTACAGCAGATTATGACCTCTAACGAACCCGGAGCCCGCCTCTCTGCCAGCAGACAACCACCTATGGGACTCTAGTCTGGATAGTACGAAAATGACTAGCTCAGAGTGACAGACCCTAGCAGCTCAAAATTTGTCTTACTGAGATGATGATCAAGCCAAATGTTAGCTTTTTGCTTAAACACAAAAACAACAGCTTCAGCCAGGGCCAGAGGGTAAAAACCCTGCCACAGTTTGGCTTTAGCCACAGATGCTTCTGCTAACTTGCAGCTTGGTTAACTACCAGTTGAGTAGAAGCGCATGTAGAGCCAGGTAGAGTTTTTATTTTCTGGACCTGGAATTGCCACCTCTCGCAGATTGTCATTGGAGCGGCCAGGCCAAAGTTACTGCTTTTGTTCTCTTGACTTTTATACATTGGGTCTGTATGCACAGTTTCTAGAAAGCAGTATCAGGGGAGGTGAAGACTGTGAGGTCCAGTCTTCCAAAATATCCAACCAATTCCGTGACACTTAAGCACTTTGTGGTTGCAGTCACTAGTATGTTAATTGCGTAGGGTGGAGCTAGACACTTGTCCAGTAATGCATCAACAAGGAACTGAATCTTTTGTTTTATAATGGAAGATAAGAGTAGAATAGCAAGAAAACATGCCAGTAGTTTTGTGCAATGATAGGTTAATCTCCTTGGTTTAACTGAGTGGAAATTTCTGTGCTGTCTGGCTGCCAGGATATTACAGTATTTACAAAGTAGGTGCAACATCGCCATCTCACCGGCACACCTGCAATGGAAACCAACAGCAGATTCACAACACCAATCAGAATAGCATAGCAGACCAAACGGAACTGTACTTATTTGGGCCGAGATTCTTGAAGTGTAGTACGCATACTACTACTGGTAAATGGTAAATGATACTTTATTTATATAGTGTTTTTGCACCTACCATGCCCTTGACTACTCATTCATCTACTAATGACGCAGCATCAGGAGCAACTCGGGGTTCAGTATCTTGCTCAAGGATACTTCAGCGTGGTCACAATGGCATGGGATCGTACCCACAACCTCTGGGTTGGGAGACGAACAATGAACCACGGAGACCGCTCGTTGAGGGCCGCGGTCTCATGATTACTCAGTCTTGACTTTGGTCTCGGTCAGGGCGGACTTGGGATTTTGATCTAGACCGTTCGAGACCAGCAAGTACTATTGTGATTAATAAGAAATAGAGATTTGTTTCATTGTGCTATTTCAGAAACAACATTGAATGTTTTTGTTGCAAACGTAACGGAAGTAAAAGATACTGGTCATTTTGTTCTACTTTTTGGGGGATTTTTCTTTGATATATACAGTCTTGGTATTGTCTCGGTCTCGACCTCCAAAAGGCTTGGTCTTGTCTCGACCTTTAAAAGTCTTGGTCTTGTCTCTGTCTTGATACTTTCTGCCTTGATACTCTCTAGTCTCCATAATACCTTGATCTCGATTGGTGTGTTCTTGATACACTAGTCTACTGTATCCCACAACCCTTATTTTTTGTATCTATCTATCGATCTTGGACCCCTATATGTAACGGCGTGTGAAACACCAGCGACAAAGGGCGGGGTCAGGTGCGTGTGACGGAAACTCAGCTCAAGCTTCTCAGGAGAGAACTCTTAAAAACACGGAGATCTATTATCTTTTGACGTTATTGAGAGGGACCATTGAATAGACTGCCAGTCCTTGTGGGCCTTATAGCTGTCAGGTTGTGAACAATAGCGGCAGCCTGGCTCCCAGCAGGAGGAGCGCTCCTGTAATGCATTTCAATCAGACAGGCTGCACGTACTAAACGTAACGCTCTTCCCTCAAGCCGCACTGCACGGGAATATTGACATTCAGTCTTGAGACACGCAGCGAGGTTGTTTGACCGTCCGATTCCTGCATACACTTAGCCGTGCATTACTTCATCCCCTTAACTCTTAAGGGAGCGGCAGGGATGGCTCGCCTGCATTGACCGGCTCATCAAATTTGCCTCAATTAGTTTGAGTGGGCTCTCGCTTTCAGCCTTGAGTGCAAGCTGAAACAACCTGCAGTCTCCTTATCTTTTCAATCCTGGTTAACTAAGGACATGCAAACAGTCTTAGCCATTATTATGTGTTTACGGTGTATCCGCAGAGGCAGGTGCAGGCAGGGATGCCCCATTACCCATAAACGTTGGACCCGCAGGACAAAGCCAGCTCGTTTTGCTGATTGGAGTCTGACATGAGACGCACAACCATGGAGGAAGCCCGCGAGAAGTACATAAACCCTGAGAGGCCTCAGCACTGCTCGATAAAGACGAGATACAGACAGAGATAATGCTCGCCTTCTACCTGATTGTATTTAAGTGAAAGGAGTTTGTCCGACGCCATTTCAACAGACTGCGTAGATGAACTTGTTTATGATATGGTACTGGCATGCTGGGGCCTCCGTCTAAACTGAAAACGGAGGGCAGGTACAGTCAAGTCCAAGTACAATTGGGACATTTTGCATCATTCTCACCACAATGTATTTGAAATGACATGAAGACCCAAATCAGTATTTAAACCCGAATCAGGTGCAGGATTTTACAATGGCTTTCATATATGCCTCTCAACTTTCACTTTTTTAATAATTGGTTGCAAATTATTTGCAGTCAATTGCAGCTTTAAATCTGGAATGTATAGACATCACAAGATTTTGGATTCTATCCCCAGTGATGCTCTGGCAGGTCTCGACTGCTAGTCTCTTCAGTCCCTTTTTTTTTTTCCCCCCCTTCAATGCACCGGAAGCTCACCAAAGACTATTGGCTCCTCCTGAAGATGCAAAGATCTTAGTGTCTCTGACTCTCTCAGTACTATGTACTCAGTACTATCAGTTCAACACACTTCCTTGACACAGATAATACTTTCCCATTAGCAAGGGGTTTGGAGCTATTGTATATTTATCTTTCTCTAGAGTGGAAATTCTTCCCACTGCTCCTGCACGAACGACAGATATGTGGACCATTATCCTTGTGATGACCACAATGTTGGCATAAGTACAAACAAAAACATCTTCCAACCATTTCTCAAACAAACACGAAGGACTTCCTTGCTTGAACCAGGTTGATTTCCTGTGCTTCTTCATTAACACTTCTATTGAATTCGCCTCACCTTGTGGAGAGGGCCACGCCCCAACGTGCCAGAAAAACGCACGTGCTCTGGTTTACCACAAAAACAAGGGGACACGCCTTACATACCATAGTGAGTATATCCGACCCTGTAAGAAACTAAATACTCCAAAGGTTTCGTCTTCAACGCAGACGGAGTCAGAGGAACCCAGAACTCTCAGATCTATCACAGAGCTCCCTGTGATTGCCTAACAGGGGTGCCCTCTAACTCAGAGGTCTCATCCCTTCAAACGGTAATCAGATTACCCGCAGATGTAGCTGAATACAGTAAAGGACCTACATCAATGGAGGGCATTGACAGTGAATGTATACCACAGCTCACCCCGCCCCCACCCTGCCACACTGGCCGCTCTCCGTCTTTTGCGACAGAGCCACTGCTCGCGTGCAAGAAGTGGTTTGTTGGTTTATGAACAGTGCACAGTGTTCCACAGGTCTGAATCCCTTTCTTCCTGCCACTGGTAATGAACACCACCTCGCAAGTCCTCACCGCCACAACACAACACGCTCCAGCACCTATTTTCTTTTTGCAGCCCGTAGGCTGTAGGGAGGGGCGCATGGTGGGAAAAACAGAGCGGCTTTTATAAGAATAATCCAGTGCTACAGTACCTAAAGAATACACGAGCCTGTGGGCAATAGAAAGCAGCATGGCCATGGAAGTGAATGACAGGAGCCTTTCTGTTAGGAGTGGCCATCATGCATGCTTGGCCGCTTAATCACAGTTAAATCGGGTTTATGCGCCAACATTAGCCAAGAAATATCCAGTTAGCTTAAAGTGCGCGTACTGTATGTAGGTTAGAATATGAATGTCACATGTGGCACGGGTCTTGTGTGTCCTTTACGGTGCAGTAATACAGCACCACAAGATTAGAACAGGCACGAAGGTGGTTTCCACTTTGGTGTTATTTACATCCCTGGGATCAAGTGGATTAACTAATACCTTGTTTCCACTGGACACATAACATCCAGCTGCATGGACTTCAGGCAAACATTATATTCGATGTATTTGAATTGATGAAATGACTACATGGCTCAATGGAGCTTTTGGTTTTTAAAAAAGAAATGTAATAGAAAAGTATAATGCGTTTCATTCTAAGCGCAATTCATATGGATCAAGTTTAAAACCCACAGTCTTCATTAGCTATCCAATAAACTCCAACAAGAGTTAGCACAATGGAGAACTAGCAAAGTTGGAAGGTAGCCATTTGCTTCAACCATTTTGGATGTAAATGGGATAGACAGATGTTTGCGCAAAAGTATACCTAAAAATCTTCTTCATGAGCCACAGACAAGAAAACAGAAGTCGCAATATAGCTAAGATGTGCGCACAAAATACTCATTTGTGACCGCAAAATAGTACAGTTAATTTTTAGGTCAGAGTTAATTAATTAAGCACAAAGTACTACTTAGTGGTTACAAAGTATGTAAAAGGTGTGCACTAAATAAGAATTAGAACACACACACACTCATCCTCAAACCTTCTCTAGAAACTATGTAGGCGTATTGCAGTTAGCGAATGTGTGCTACATTTTCTTACCCATACATTCCAAATTGTTCTCGGGCACATTAGACCTACTGTTTGGCCACAAATTAGCATTTTATGTGATATATCCACATTGAGACCACAGTTGTTTCTTTTAATTCCTACGTCATGTCTGGAGTTCCTCACTTTCTCAAGCGCTAAAGCCTTATTTTCCAGCATGTAGTAAAGTTTGATTTAGTCGGTTGTGGCGCATTTTGGAAGTTGCCATTCCAATTTTTCATGATCAATTATGGTGCTAATTGTGGTTCTAATGTGTGAACACTAGAGGTGGGAATCTTGGGGCACCTCACGATTCGATTGCGATTACGATTCAGAGGCTACGATTCGATTATAAAACGATTATTGATTTCCCCCCAGGCAGCAGAAAAAAAACAATGTATTTTGGTGCTTTTAATGTTTCGTACATTAGTTACAAAAATAGTACAAAAGTCCTCTCAGGCCAAAATAAACTACTATTTCAGTATCAAGTTAACAGTTCAAAACAGTAAATAAAATACTCAAGTCCTCATTCTGTAACAACAGCTTTTAAGTATATTCAGTCTTCAACAGAATAAAACATAGCATTGAGCAAAAATATATTATTTTTATCCACTCAAAAGTGCACTGAGATATAAATGAAAGACAATGTGAACTACTACTTCAATACAAATGCCTAAAAAAAAAAAAAAGTGCTTTCCTGCTTTTTAAGTTGTGTAAAGATGAACATGTAAACATTAAAGTTTCTCAGAGGTACAAAAAAAAAAAAACCTCAAGTGCTTTTCTGCTTTTTAACTTGTGAAAACATGAACGTGTAAACATTAAAGGGATCGTTCGGCTTTTTTAACAGCACTGACTTCTTTCTGACAGCGTTCGGTGACACGCGTTCATGTTCGACGTTGGACGAGAGGAAAATAGTCCAGCAAGCTGGCTGGGGTCTCGGAAATAAAGCGTTTTTCTTCTAAAAAAAACCTATTTGTTTTCAAAAGCGTGATACATTTCCACCACAATACTCTTTTCTGAATAAAGTCAGACGCCATTACCGCCAGCCACTACTTTTCTGTTCGTTCGTTCGTATCACTGCGCGGCGCCCTGTAGAACGCTAACCGACGCACTGCAGCCAGCTAGCTGATACTTCCGCCTGAAGTTGTTTGCCTTTTCGGAGCAGGTCTGATCTCACGAAGAGGTGGGTTGGTCAGCTCAGCCATGCTTGTTGTTGTTTTGAATGTCGAGGCGTGAGTTGTGGATGTGTACTCTCGGTCCGTCCCATTAAGCGTCCCGAAGACCGCGCGCGCTACTGCGTTTCAGTTCCGCGTACTTTCCGCTCCGGTCCACTTTTAGTTTCGGTTCCCTTGGCATATTTATATAATCGGAATTTGGACTTTTGTGAATCGTTCTCGATTGTTCCACGGCCGAATCGTGAATAATCTAAGAATCGGAAATTTTGCACACCTCTAGTGAACACTGTTGTCCAACAATTGGTCATTGGTGTGCCTCGTTTATTGCGATTGGCTGGCAACCAGTCCAGGGTGTACCCCGACTACTGCCCAAAGCCAGCTGAGATAGGCTCCAGCACCCCCCGCGACCCTTGTGAGGAATAAGCGGTCAAGAAAATGGATGGATGGATGTGCCTCGTTTACAGATCATGTCCAAGTTTGGACTTATTCATATCGTGGAAATACAAGCCTGCTCAGGATTTACCAGTCTTAGTCCAACAATGGTGATCCAAACTGAAATGGAAAGGTGGCTTGAATATAACAACTGCATGTTGGTCATGAGGTCATTAGAATTTTTGCAAAGTTGAAGTCATTCCCTCATTGTTAGAATGTTTGTCTGGGCCAAATCAATGGGCTAAATGACAATGGAATATTTTAGGGCCATTGGGTTAGAATGTGACCTGAGACTGACAAACCTCAGTGTTTTCCTTAGTTCATTATGAAAGGTGCAATGCAGAGGTCAGATTTTGTTACATGCAAGGGAAAAAAAATCTTCCTCCTTGCTTAAACTATGCGGCCAGCATTCCTTAAAGCCTCATGTTTGCAGGAAATAGGAAACTGCTGAGTTTCTCCTGACAACATCAGGCGAAAAGTATCGGTCAGCTGGGAGGGGGTGGTGGAAATCCTGCCATGTGGCAGGTAGACACACTGACCTCTTGTGCCCGTCTACACTTTTAACTTAGGACGAGACCCAGACTCAGGCAAGTGTGGGGAAACCCCATCTCCAGCCCGCTACCTCATCCCCGCCACTTCGGAATACTGTGCGCTCTTTGTCGCGGCACAAGCCAAATGTTAAACCGCTGGAAGAGCTGCAGTACATATAATCTCTTTCTGTTGCTCCTTTTTCCTGTGTGGAAATTGTGATAATTAAAAAAAAAAAAAAATGGCCTACACTAATCGCAGCTTCACACGTGTACAAAAATAGAGGGCAAGCATGAATAAGGGCTTGTAAATGACAGTTGATCTGTACTGCCAGGTGCCGCCACTTATATTTTTTTAGGGCAGGCAAAAAAAATAATAAAAAGCTATACAAGCAACTCACTGTATCAGAGGTACCTCTCGCAGACCGCAAAAGAGGCCCAGACAAAACCTCAAACCAGCTGTAAAATATGCCATTAGGCGCTTTTGTCTTTGAGAATTATTGACCCTATTCCTCCTCGGCACTACCAACCATTTTTGAAGAGTTCCTGTATACTGTCAAGACGGTCTTTTGTGAGGCCACTTAGCAGGGGGCACAGAGTGTTGTTTTTTGAGGACATGACTTAGAATGAGCTTGTCAGGGTTCACGTCTCCTTTGGAATATAGCAGACTGTATGACACAACCAGAGCACAGTAATGAGGCTTGCCACGCAGTTACACCGTCTACTCACTAACCACAAGACACCACAAGGAGCTCATGGGAAAGCCGGTCTTCATCATTAGGAATCGTTTTGCCTTAGAACAGGATGCTAAGATCACAACAAAGCTCTTACAAGCTGAATATAAACCGGAGATTACCTTTCATGTCTGCTTTGTACGCTACAGGATATGTTGCGCGGGAGCCGCCCCGCCTCTGACACTATAGCGGAGATCAGACCAATGCTGTCTGGTAGCCTTGCAACAACAACCATTTGCTGCCTTCAAACTAAATGCACTTGGATGAGTGATTTAAAATTGTTGAGAAAATGCATAAACCTTAAACCTTAAAATAAATAAATAAAAAATTGAGGTATACTTCATCAACAACATAAGCTGACTCCACCAATTAATCAAGCAATTATGCATTCTAATTGAGAAGCATGACACCTTTCTCTTAAAGGTTAAAGGTGGCAAGGTAAATTGTTTTGACTTTGGGGTGGCATGGCTAAGTGGTAGAGTGGTCGTCTCCCAAACCAGTGGTTGTTGGATCCATTGTGACCATGTGGTGTCCTTGAGCATGGGTGCATCACACCCATGACAAATAGGGGGGAAAAAATGCATGAAATTAATGGCAATTGTCTGTTCATCTAATTTCTAGCTCCACAAATAGCGTCCGCTGTCATGAGTATTGATACCTCGAAATAAGGCTGGGTATCGGCCCGATTACAGATACCTGGTATCACCTGGCCACAATTTTAGCATCCACATCCAATAGCATTCACATTTAATTTTTTGTATATACTACGGGCCGCTTAAAAAATGGTCAGCGGACCGCAAATGGCCCCTTGGCCATACTTTGGCCACGATTTAGCTAGAAATGACTTTTTGTTTTGTTTGCTTTTTTTGTTTGTTTTTTTATTTTTTGAAGATTATTGCTATCCTTGACATGTCTGAGCACCACTTTTGCACATCTCATGTTTAGCATAATCTTGACCATCCTAATCAAATGTGCATTGGTCTGTATTGAGGAATAGGTAAACAAGAAAAATGTGTCCTAACATAACACCTTAGGTCATTTTATGCTAAAAGCTACCCTTGTGCAAGGTAGGAATAATTTTGGTTTTCAATCACAATCCTATTAGACGTCACTAAATGGGCCGATTAGCGGTTGGACGATTTACTGTTGTTTTAAAAAGTCAAAGGTTTCAAATTTCAATAACCGCTAATACTGGCTGTCACTGGTGATGAGCTTTTTTTTTAGGTGACTTCGTTCTTAGCAGGGTAAAACATAATTGGCATGCTTGCACAGTTGAGTAAACAAGCCACCTCATTATTAAAATTAACCGCCTCCAATTAACTTTTTTTTTAAGAAGCAGGAGGGAGGGAGCAAGACCAGATACTGCAAACATAGATGCATTTTTGCTCTGATTAATAATGTGCATTGTCCTAACAAAAAAATGCTAGTAAAAACTAGTTAGCCCCAAGGACAACATGAGTAGCCTGTGGGTGTTTTCTAATACCAGCTCACCAATGATGGGACACTGTGATTTACTAAGAAGAATTAAAACAAGATGAATGTTAACATTTAGTTAAACTTAATACACGTTTATTTTTTTATATTATTTAAAAATAGATCACGTTCAGTGGGGAAAATGCTGTTTTTTTTTTATTTGCCCAAATATTTAAAAAAAATAATAATTTTAGAGCTGTCATTTTAATGCAGTGATGCCGCAATATTTTTTAGATTGTAATTCATCTCATATTCCTATCTTTATCTGCTTTATAATCTCCATAGAACTGCCATAGATTCTTTTTGGCTTATGTTTTAGCCTTCGTAAAGTCCGGTTAAGTACGTTTGTGTAATCCAAGAAACTAACAAACAGCAATAAACCCAATCAAGAAGGAACCCAGAATGTCGTTTAAATAGCTGAGAAACATCCAAACACAACTACGCGTAAATGCTTTGAAGTTAAATGAAGTCCTCTTTGAACATACATGACCTTTCAAAAAGTGTAACAAAACATAACAAAATCTTGCTACTTATGTTATTGCTCCTTGGTTGATTTTGAAAGCGTAATGATAGCTTTTCAAGTGAAAGTGTAGATCTGGTGGCAGCTCCTCTTCCATTGCCAATTCGCATAAACAAAGACCGCAATGACGGCATTTACACAAGTAGGAACGTCTGGTACTTGGCGCTCTTTGTTGGGAGGCTATAAAAGTGTCCCCCCCACTCTGCAATTACAGGCTGGAACTGACTCCGCTTGCCGATCCGTGCTCTCTTCGCTCGGCTAGTCGGGTCTGGAGGGAAGCACAGCCAGAGTCTGGCTGTGTGAAAAGCACTGCAAGGTTGGCTGAGGCAGCTCGGCTGAACTCAGATGACCCACATTCTGTGCCCGTCCAATGGAATGAGCGGAAAGGTTCGTTCATTCTCACAGATTATGAGACACGCGCCAATTTGAGAGTTACGGGAGGGCGTCCAAACGCAAACGTTTGCAAAAAGGAACAAATAGGCAAAAAGGGGCTGAGATTGAGATACAGACACAAAAAAAAAAATCCTGAAGCATCGGAGCCCTAACAGACGATCCAGAATTTTACACAGAACCTAGCCAAGCGTGACATTGCCGCAACTATCACATCATTTGATGCATGAAAGGCGACGTCTGGTGTGACGTTTAAAAAAAAAAAAAAAAAAAAAAAAAAAAAAATGCTGTCAGACAGCCACACTTGCTTTCAACACAAGGCGGGAAATGTGAGTCTCACTTGGACAGACTTGTGTGGTTTGACTCACTAAACCGAAGCACCTCATATTCAATGTATAATAACGAAAAATAGATAACTCTTCACAGAGGATAAAGAATATATGACGGTGACTAATTAAATCGACTGTCAAGCTGCTGCTTATTGTTAATGAAGTTGATGTGAGTTCAAAGCAATGGCCAAACATGACAGTGCATTACAGGAAATAACTAGGTCATGATGTATCCGCCTCTGTTTATCACATCAAAGTAGCATAAGATCAATCACCCATTATTGCCATTCATGTGCTTGTCAACAATGAGTGGGCGCATAATCTGATCACAAAGCAAGGCGGCGTTGAGAAACCCGTTAATCATGGAAGGTTGTGATAAAATGAGACTTTCATTTCAACACAATCACCTTTGTGACACCCGAGTGGTGATTACATGGCGTATGTGTGTCAATTGTGCTGCAAAGGGGTGTGTATGTGTGTGTGTGTGTGTGTTGGTGAAAGAAAGGGAAGGGCTTGGAAGAGCTGCAGAGAGGAGGCGAGGCTCCTCAGTCTGGTCTGGGCTCAGCTAGTTGAGTCTGTTGCTGGCCAGATCAGCTGGCAGCCTGTCTAGCGGGGGTGTGGCACATCACAACAAAGGGCTTTGGGCAGACGCAGGCTCTTATCAACCCCCTCAATTTGACTCGCATCCACATCCTTGACCACCCCTCCTTCGTGTGGCTTATCCACAGGAATGCAAACATGTGGCGCTCCTTTGAGAGGGTCATAAGGGATGCGTTGTACTTGCTGAACTTTTTGCACGCCCTTGCCATCATTTTGCGTGGAGACGCAAATGAAGTTGCGATTAATGAGCGCATAAAAGAGCAAGGAGACGAAAACAAGAGCCGGAAGTCTGCAGTGTGCGTGCAAATGCATTGGCGCTGCAGCTCGGGGAGAGCTGCGAGTGGGAGTGGCACTATTTTCGGCTCCCACCCTCCTCGCCAACGAAAAAAGGAAAGTTCACCCAAGTTGAGGGGAACAATGAGAGCAAGCGAAACACGTACACACAATGACAAGCAGGTATAAAAGAGCACATGCGCAATTAACTGACCTGTGTGCGTCCGCAAGTGCGCCTTGAGGTGCGACGATTTGCCGTAAACTTTTTCGCAACCCGAATAGTGGCATTTGTGCTTTTTCTGCGGCGACTCGGGCTCGTCGCGACCTCTCGATCGTTTGCCCCTTTGTTTGAGCGACGGATCCGAGATGGTGATGGTAGGTGTGACACAGTTTGCATCCTCCGTCAGGCCGGCCTGGCTCTCCTCCCTGCTCCTCGGCTGCTCGCCAGGCACGCCGCCGGGAGTCTGCTGGTTAAAATCCGCCAGGATCCTCGCCACCACGTACAGGGAGGAGTTGTCCTTCACCACGGGTTCTTTCGCGTCCTCCGGGTTCCTCATGGGGGAAGGCGACGGGTTCTCCGGCTTCATCTCCCGGTTGCTGCCCCTCGGAGAATGCACGACCGCGCGGCTGGACATCGAGACAAGGCACTCCGCTGCGAAGTGATCCATGATGTCTTTCAAAGTAGCCCCCCCACTATGACATCCAAAAAAGAAAACGATGGCGTGATGTGCGTGGGGGGAGAAAACAACTGTTTCCGTGGTTCCCTTTGTGTGGCGGATAGAAGGAGGTGGTTCTCATCAGAGAGACTTGACGCTCTTCATACCCGGCTTTCCCACTCTCGTCAGTGATAACATCCTAGCTGCGTGACGATCCGAAGTGCACGCAAGTCCCCCGAGTGAAGGAGATACAAAAGCAAATGGGAAAAGTCTTTGTTTAGTGCGCCAACTCTTTAAAGTTGGGTGCGCGAACTCGTCCCATGGTTGCTCCAGACGCTCTCCAGCATAGTGAGAGTGTCTCGGAGCGCCTGTTCCTGCAGCCTGTATCCATGCTGGGGGCGTGTCCTGCACCGGCACCGCGCTGCCGCATCGTCACCGCGCCAAGCTCTCATTGGGTGCAGCCTGGCCCCAAAAGACTCCCACACGCACACACTTTCAAAGTCTCACCACAGGTTGCCACTGATGCGTTCGGACGCTCACAGGAAAAGCCACGTTTTGTAGCAGCGTGTAGGTTTACGACACTTGACGAATTGAGATGACAAAATGTACAATGGGGCAACAAGCGAAGCGTCTTCAACGTCTTGTTCTCCTATACGGATGTTCAATTGATTGAAATTTATTCGTGATTGAAATTTTTGCTTCTCACAATCATGTGCTGAATGGCAAGTTCCTGGATTCCAAATATATCCTGAATGCACCATGCGATATTGTTCTGCTTTCCCCGAGCGTGCTTTAAGTTTACAGTAAAACTAAACACACGACAAAAGAAATATGAACATTGTATATTTAAATACAAACAATAAGTTTGTTTTAGGTACGTTTAATGCTAGCACTCAATTGAAAATCCTATGGGTTATATGCCACAGAAGAGGCGGGACGTGATTTTGCACATCAAGTTTGTTTCCGGTCCGGGTTGCGAACGCGCAACCGAGGGGCACAAAGTCGGAACCACAAGTTTTTTTGACGCAGCCCACACTTCGCAAACCGAACCGGAAACAAACTGATGTGCAAAAACAGTCACGCCTCTTCCGTGGCGTAAGCAGCTAGCAAAAATTTGCATAACATGAAGGAGAGTGATATTCCTTCAAATAACATTCACACACAAATACTGTAGTAACACACACAGGTAATATCTCATGGGCATGTATTCCTTAATACGCTGTCAAAAAATGAGTTATATTAATAATAAAGTTCTATTGCAACTTCTTTTTCTTTTCTTTTTTTCTTTTTTTAAATAAGTCTACCTTCATGCGGGCACCACACTGCCCCTAAGAGGCCAAAGCGTGCACCGCAGGGATTTATTTATTTATTTATTTATTTTTACATATTTTGTTAATACAGTATACTTGTTACTAATTTAACATCTGGTTGTTCCATCAAGTTATATTCAATGATTGAATGAAAATAGCAATGGTAACTATTTTTTCCCAAATCACCCAAGCCCTGTGTTCTCATGCCTGCATAGGTTTTCTGTAGGAATGTGAATATTAATGTTTGTTCATTTTTTTGCCTTGCGATTGACAGGTGACTAGGCCAGGGTGGACCCACTCATCGGACAAAGTCAGCGGGGATGCTAATGAGTAGAAGCGCTATAAAAATCCTGCAAATTGAAGATGCACAGCATTGCAATGTATGTGGTCGCCGGTCAATCAAAGGGGTACAAACTGAGAAAGACAACCTAACTCATATTCATATTGTCACTGAGTGGGATTCTAACCCACAGTTTTGCAATGGCTGTTGTTTTGTTACACTATCTTTAACTCTAGCTAGCATTGCAGAAGCTAAATAGATATGTGGATTTGCGCCTCACAGCATCTCATAGCAATTCACAGACTGCACCATGCAAATACACTGTAGAGGCTGAAAATAATATTGAAGGTTGCATCGAAGCAATCTGACTTGATAGTTATTAAATTGTATGATCCAACTTCCTTCTCTCCCATCTAGTGCTGATTTAGCTGTTAAGTTTTCTCACATGAGTCACTGGAGTGAGTCGTCTGTCGTTTTTGCTTGTCTGATAAATTGGAGGAATGATGGACAGTAGAAGAAAGATCATCACAAGGGTAGTAATTTTGCACACAAATCAAATGTAAATATCATACATTTGACTGAGCTGTTCTTCATGTGACCCTACATGGGAAAATATCATTCCATACCAGCAGGTGGCAGTAGTCCAAGAGATATACAGGAAGTCAACAGACTGCCACACCTGAAAATTTGGCTTCCCAACCAAAATTGTTTTATTCATTCAAGGGATGCAAAATATCCCTTTTTACTTCCTGGTAGGCTGTTATGTCAGCACTTCCAAATATGGCCATGTTGGCAACGTGTAATTTTGCTCTACTGAGTGCAGTGTGAAAAGGGCTTTCTTTATACTTGACGTGGCGTGATGATGTCAGGAAAAATTTAGTCAAATTCATGTGTGATGGAAAAATATTAGTATGTCACAATTAGACATGATAACATTCAGAACCATCTTGGTTTAGCTGCAATGCTAACATTCCATGTTTTTACCCTCAATTGCTGATTTGGTGAAGTTCAGCAGCTTTTGCACTAATTTAACAGAGGCTCTTGTATGCATCCTTGACGCTAATATATGTCATATGATTTAAAATAATTTTGTTTAATGAATAAATTAAACCACCAGAAAAAGTCGCACGTTAAATACACAACTCTTGCGTGGGTTGTTGAGGAGTTGACGTCAGTAAAAACCACAGTGAAATATTGTGCTCAGTGTAACATTAATAGTGTGCACCTTTTTTAGGAAGATGGTTTCCTCCTCTTCTTCTTGGTTGGAGTGGACCTCCACAAACCTTTCTCTGAGAAACTCCGGGGTCTCTGCCAGCTGACATGCAGCCAGAAAGCACAGGCAAAGTCTTCTTCAGATCCTCCTCAGGGAGCACACAAGTGGCACACTGTGGGGGTAGTGAGAGTCAACATACAGAGGCTGTGAGATCGTGTCATTATTAGACCATTTTTAATCTTAACAGTGCTCATTTTGTAGGCTTGACTGCATGCAAAGGTGGTTTGAAAGGATTGAAGGATGTCTATCGCAGGTTGTGGAAAATAGGGTGCCACTAGACGGGAAAGCAAATCAGTCATGCGCACCCACATCCCACTGCTTATCAAACGTGTTTTTCATTCCAGGATGTCTCAATGGAGGAACCTTAGAAAAAGTACAAAATGTCCTTCCACGTTTATTTGGCCAGAAAGGATGAACAAAAAGATGGAGAGTTGTGAAATAAAAGCAGCAAGTCAGTATTAGACCTGCTCCTCTGCTGCAGCTGATGCGCTCCTGTGAGAATGAATGCACACTTTCAGCAACGGTGCACAAAAGCAGCGCACTAGAATGTTCCCAGTGTTCAGCCGGAGCAAGGCGACGTGCCGTTCAGAAAGCCATCTGGCTGTATTATTTTACATATTCTTTGGCCGCAAAAAACAAAAAAAACAAAACATGGCACTCTCGTGTTACATGTGCGACTTCTTCTCGAGGAGAGGGTCTATTTCCTCTTTCTCAGGGCGTTGTGTGAGCTGTGTCGAAATCTGCGAGTGTTAATCAACTCCCGAGCACACAGTCACCTAAAGTGTATCAGCAGCAGCTTATAAAACCACAGAGAAGAAGTTGTTTTTTTTATGATTTCAAATCCTGAAGTAGATGATTTTTTTGGGGGTTTGTTTTTGTTTTTTTGTTTTGTGATGGCTCCGGGGACCTTTTGTACTCTGAGATAGCCCTGTAGTGTCTGGCATTGACATCCAGTTCCCGGCCAGATTGGCCACTTGGCATTGTTTGGAATAGGAGAGACTTCGCAAAGCACAGGACAACCTGACCAATTTGACAGTCTGTCCGGTTGTCATGCCAAGGTCAGAGTGATAGTGGAACAAAAAAGAAAAGCACGAAAAGCAACAAGGAGATTCAATTTTTTTTTTATAGATCTGTTGTTACGTGGCAGGTGGTCAGTACCTTTGGCTCACTGATTTCCATGTCTGGGCAGAAAATTCTGAAAAACTGTCTAGGTCAGGGATTGAAAACTTAACTGAAGGGGATGGGGCACAATTTTGCATCAGTGCCACTGGGGTGCCACATAGTCAAGTCATCTTTATTTATATAGTGCTTTCAAACAGCCTTAGTTGTCACAAAGCGCTTTACAGAAACACAAAACAAACATCACATAAAACATTAACAGCAATAACCCAGGAAATATGAAATTTGTACAAAATGCGTACATATGCCTGATTTTATTGAACCAATGTCTCACAGTAACTTAATCTAGTTCATGCTCCATGCATGCATACAATCCAGCCTTCAACAACAAAGGATTTGAACCATCAAAAAAATAACCACATATGTGATTCAATCAACTCCCCCAAAATTTTAATATTATTCATGTTTGTCCTGATGTCATTACAAATCCGCAAAAAAAAAAAAAAAAAAAAAAAAAAAAAAAAAAAAAAAAAAAAAAAAGTGGGGGGTAGGGCCAGCCCAAGAATAATATGTGTATTTTGGAACGCCCACCAAAAATTTATAAAACTTTGATAAACCCAGTGTAGGCACTTTACATGAAAAATAGAGTTTGGTGCCCCAATAAATAAATAAATTAATTAATTAAAAAAATATTGTTAAAAAAATTCCCCAAACTTTTTTCCTCCAAAGAAATTCTTTATTATTTTTAATTAATCGTGGGGCCACTTAAGAGTGGAGGCGTGGCCCACATGTAGCCCGCTGGCCACCAGTTGCCCATTACCTAAGTAAAATCACACCGTGACAACTGAACAGGACTAAAAGTAACAAAGTGGACTTCACATCTGCTGCCAGTCTACTGCCTTGCAACCCGTGGCTGATGACAAATAAAATCCATTACCCCAGTTCATCAGACATATACCATAAATACAACTTTGACAGCCAGCTAGGCCAGGGGTCACCAAACAAATACATTGGAACTTCTGAAACGCCAGGTCAATACACAGCAGAAAGTGGTTCTTTCTACTAAAAAAAAAAAAAAAAAGTCTACCCACACACCACCAAAGACCTGAACAAACACAGTCAACATGCCAAAGAGGTAGGCAGAATGTGCTAAACCTCTGACGTAAAACCCTCAGACTGCCATTTTTTTCCTCAAGCTTTTGAAAAGATCCTCACTTTTGACTGTGAAGAACAAAAGCTAGAGCAACCCTTATTTGGAGTATGACTTTAATACGCGCGCGATGGACATACAGAAATGACATTTTTGGAGATTACGTTATAGTCCAGTGAAACGTTACGGCAAAATTCCAAAAGGTGTTTGGTGCTAAACGGTGGTGGCAGCATTATGCTTTAGAGGCTGGTTCTCTTCTTACCTTAAACAAGGTGGAGGGAATCATGAACATTTTGTAATCACAGTCAGTGTTAGCACAAAACCTTCAGGCTTCTGCTTGCAATCAAAATGTGTGGAGAAACCTTTTATAATAACTTTTCATAAGCACCATATACAAAAGCAACGAATGCTAGCTTTTCCGAAGCTGCCATTAGCATTAGCAACCTTACATTTCAAGTGTATCAAACTAGCTACAAAACAACTAGAATGACCAAGTCAAAACAGATTTGTTTTATACTTTTGATCAAAGCAAAAAAATGTACATCATAATGCATCATCAAGCAAAAAAAAAATAAAAATCATCCAAAACTAAATAGCTGTGAGAGGGGATTCCAGTGCTTTCACTCAAAAGTAGCTAATGTTAGCATTAATCTGTTAACACGTTTGCTACTGTTTTAGCTCGGCTTCTACTAAGACTCCCATAAGAACACCACTAACAAAACCAGCCCTGTTCATTAACTAACTGTCTTTGCTGACCACTGAATCATTTACCGACCCTCTATTTGCGTTTCGTTTTATCTTAAGTTACTCTTATTATTCTCAGTAGCTGAGTTAATACACAGGTAATGGGGGTGTTAACTCTGTGTTACTATCAGGCAAGACTTCAGAATAATTTATACAAACTTATTTCGCATGTAAGAGGTAACCCGACACAGCAAAAAGAAACCAGTGCTAAGACGTTACTAACTGACGAAACTATAATCATGGTACTTATTTGTTCCATTGTCTCCCTTTTGTTGATGTTACTCATCCTGAGTGACTCACCAACAACAGGCCATGTGACTAATGATGACAAAGTGGGCTGTTATTTCACCTGTGAACAAAAAAAAAAAAAAAAAAGGATTAGACAGACAGTAAGATTTTCACTGGGCCACAGGTAACACATTGATTGTGAGAAACAAACTCTGGATGGAGGGCGTGAGGTTTTTGAGTGCAGCGATCATGTGAGCTTCAAATGAGTCAGTCATGCGGAGCTGAGACAAGTTGAAACTACATGTTATTGCCACAAAGTCTGGTCAGGCTGCAGTCTAGCGAGATCTACTGGTTACAAAAGCACGGAAATTATTGAGCACTTATCAGCAATTCTGCTCACGTAACATGACTGGCAAACAAAGATGATTGACTGAGACAGCATTGAAAGTCAAGCTACAAGTACAGACAAGGTACAATGCACATCCTTTGATTTTCAGGCATGAATAACAAATTAGTTTTTGTTATGAAGCAATTTGATTTCGACACTAAACGGCAAGGTGTTTACAGGAAGTTTTCAATCACATCACAATATAAAAAAAAGAAAGCTAAATAAATTAGCATGAAAGATGGCAAGAAGTCATCCGGCTTTGTTTAAAGGAAACAAAATTCCTACAGTAGCAATCTAAAGGTCATTAATGATATAAATAATATGATAATAAAAACTCCCCGGTTTGCATGAAGTACCATCACTATACTTGTTTGTGTGTTTCCATAGCAGTATTTGGTTGGTAGTAGGTACCAGCAGCACGTAACAGTATGTCTGAAGCCCCATTTGCACCAAGCAGAAAATATTCTTTCAGTTTACTATGGTGTGCATTTTTTTTGTGTGCATCTTGTGAAAATAAGTAGAATAGTATGGAAGCATATTGCGTTTTTTTTGTGTGTTTTTTTTTTGGGGGGGGGGGTACAGTTTTTTCGAGTACAGTACATTTACAGTTATTTTTCAGTTTTATGGATTTTTCCGTGTGTTTTGGCTTAATTTTTTTGGTTTCTATTCTTCAGTGAAATTTATTTTTCTGTTTTATGGACCCTCAACCATTTTTCTTACATTTTTCAATTTTATCGAATAGTTGCCATTTAAAAAATAGTCAGAAAAACAGAAATTGCTCCAAAAATGATAAAGTAAAACAGCCGGGAGTGCTTCTGTGAAAATGGCTGGAAGTTAATAAGTTACATTTAAAAATGTCTCCAAACGATTATGCGATTGTTGTCAATTAATTTGATAATCGATTACTTGTTGATTAATCGATTAATTTTGACAGCTGTAATTGTCGTACCTGATTTTGCCAGTGGAAAAGAGGCATTCAGTCATATTAGCACATTAGCATGTAAATACAAACGTCCAGTGCATTTTATCAAAGTCAAATCATGGAAGGGTTATGCTACTGTATGGAATAATGATGACTCTGACCAATATGTGATCATATTTTGTGGTATATTTATGATTTCAACAATTAACAGAGACAATTACATTTTTCGGGGTTTTCAATTACTCATGTTTTTTGCTGTTCACAACATAGCTCTGCCCCTAGTACAATATCGGTGATGTCATTGGTACTTAATATAGATACCACGCATGCACAGCAACAAAATATAGATCCAAATCGAGGTATACCACTCCAAACTGGAGAGGCAGAATTGGCGTACAAGCAGCATTAGGGCACAAAGTGCCGTCAGAGTTGTGTGGCATAGGCAAGGGGCGGAGGCTAAAAGAAGGTCACTGCATCAGTTGGCAGGCTGGTGGGAGGCGTTGCTCTAAGATGGAGTTCACTGTGGTCGTCATCCTCCCTCTGCCGCGCCTCCAGGCTGACCACGTTCAGCCACACAACAGAGGCAGCCTTTTTCACCCCTATGTTAATCCTGCCTGCCTCCCCCGCCTTGATACCGCCTCCCCGGCACGCCACCACAAAGAACAAAAGTGCTGGCCCACACTCATTGAGAGAACGTTGCATAAACAGATAGCAAACCGGCTCCGTCGCTGAAGTTACATCCGTGAACCCGAGCCGAGCTCCACGTCACTCGCTTGACCCGAGGCTGCGCGCGGCCGTCATTGTTCCCCCTCATCGCAGCATGTTGGCTTTGTCCGCGTAGCACAATACAGCTCAAAAGAGCAAAGTGAAGCGGACACATTTTTGTTTTTGCACCCATTTACTGGTCAGCGGTGACCCTGTTCAGGATGCATTGATCAGTGCACTGGCCGGGGAGGGATGAGCCTCGCAGGCACTGGTTACGGAGGGGGGGCCGCTATTCAGCTGGTCGCCGGTGACCGCGGGCGCTGCATTAACTGGTTGTGCTGATGCCATCGGCGTTGAGGGCATACTTTTTTTAAGACCTTTCAACAGGGGCACTTACATCGCTAGCATCCATTTTTGAGTACTTGCGAGACGTGGTGGAGCACATTGTCATGACAATCATTTGGCGCTTGATTTTAGAGCCGATATTTTGAAAATTAATCACTTTCACAACGTATTGTACAGCCTTTGTGACGCTATCACAGAATTCCTTCCTGTCATGATACGGGGGAATATTCGATTAAAAAACAAAAACAAACTAGAGCTGCGAGCAGCTATAAAGGGCCCTCGCAGCCCGGGCCACGTTGGGGTCCTTGCACGTTGGGGTACTTGCACGTTGGGGTACTGGCATATTGGAAGCAAAATTTCTTTGAAAATGGCATAATAAACGTTTACATGTAGAATATTTTTTTGCCAGTGTGTGTGTCAAGCTCAACGGGTTTTGGTGATTGTTAAGACCTGCAAAAATCAGCGTCCTTTTTTATTTTTAGGCAATGAGTTGCCCTGATTGGTATTTTTTTGTAAAAGTGTATATACACATCATCGCTCGTTGTACTCATTGCACAATGTTACTTTTATTGTCCAAAGGGGCAATCAAAAATGAATAAAACAAAATGGAAACGTACATACGTTTGGATCGGTGTGAAGCCAGTGAACAATTTGAGTGGTGGAAACTAAAAGAATATTCATAAATGACTTAGTTATCACACTTAGAATGAGTGTACATTTTTTGTACAAAATACCGTATGTGGGGTATTTTTATTTTTTTTTATATAAGCCTCAAGGGCTAGGTGGCGCTGTATTTATAACTGAATGTTGTCATAGAGATACCTTCAGGCCTTGATTATAAGCATACATGTCAAGTGTGGGATTTTTTTTGGGAGCATGTACCGTGGAGTTATTATGCATATCCTTCATTCACGATATTGCTTTTAATGTCCACAGAGGCTATCAAAAATAAATAAAAATATATATATGTTTGGATAAGTCTGATGCCAGTGAACATTTTGAGTGGTGGAAACTAAAAAAATATTCATAAATGACTTAGTTATCACACTTAGAATGATTGTACATTTTTTGTACAAAATACCTTATGTGGGGTATTTTTTTTTCATGCCTCAAGGGCTAGGTGGCGCTGCATATATAACTGAATGTTGTCATAGAGATAACTTCAGGCCTTGACGATAAACATACATGTCAAGTTTGGGATTTTTTGGAACATGTACCGTGGAGTTATCAAGCATATCCTTTTTCATTGTGAAACACAAATTTTGATGCCCCGCCCTCATCATATAGTATTTCGAAAAGTCAAAATTTTTCCCCCTGTCGTTGGCTCAGGTCTTGACATGGTCCAGGCCAAGTCTTAACTCAGTCGGATGAAACGTGTAGGAGAAGTGGGCAAAAGTCTGCCCCCTGTGAATGTGCAAAAATCGTCAAAAATGGGACATTCAAAAATTCGTAGCTCACTTCCTGTTCATTTTAGCATATGGGTACAAGAGACTTTTTTGTAGGTCTTGGGCTCCCTCATACACTTAAAAATATTCGGCGTTCTTGCTTAAACGTACAACCGGGGCTGCTTTGTTAAAAATTTCAAGGGGGCGCTATTGAGTCATTTTTGTAAAAATAGCACAATCAACAATAAAATATTGCTCATTTTACCAGGCCAGATGTGTGTGCCAAGTTTCAGGAGTTTCTGTGCATGTTTAGACCCTCAAAACTGGCGTTGTTTTCTTGGCGAACAGCGCTTAGCCACGCCTACAGCAATTCGCGAAAACTCACAAACTTCGTGTTGTGACATCATGAAGGCCGAAACCCTCCTCTGAGCAAATATGAGGTAGGTCCAGTTAACGTGTTTGGAGAAAAACGTAGAAGAAAATTCGTAAGAAAAAAAATTGCCACTAGGTGGCGCTATCAGTTAGATGAAATGTAAGTTAGTAGATGTCTTTAGAGCTGGACTCTCATCAAATGTGTGAAATTTTGAGAAGATAGGATCATCTCGGTCAAGTTAATGCAGCTTTTATTTTCACGAAAAATCTTCAGATTTTGCGTCACCGTAGCGGCCACGCCCTTTGACGAAAAGTTACAATATTCGGTGTGGGGCATGATCAACATCTTAAGGCTTTTCTGACCAATTTTCAAATGGATCCCTTCAACAAGCTCAGCACAGTAGCTAAAAATGTAAAGTATGACATTTATTGTAACCACTAGGTGGCGCTATATGTATAACTGAATTTTGTCATATAGATGTTTTTAGGCTGTGACTATTACGTTGCCTGAGAAGTTTGAGATTTTTTGGAGCTTGAACATGGGAGTTATTAAGCATTTGCTCTTTCTGGACAAATGAAATTTTAAAGGCAATATTTGATGCTCCGCCCCCGTCGTATAGTATTTCGAAAAGGCAAGATGTTTTGCCCAGCTGTTCTCTTAGGTCTTGAGATGATAAATGCCAAGTTTGAAGTCAATTGGATGAAAAATGTTTGCAAAGGGCGAAAAAGCATGACCACAGTGAATGTGCCAAAATAGGCCAAAATTGGACATTAAAAAATTCATAGCTCACTTCCTGTACATTTTAGCTACATGGTCCCAATAGACTTTTTTGTGCGTCTCGGGGTGCTACACGTGCCTGCCAATTTTCGTTGCTCTAGCTCAAACGTGTCGGGCTTGGTTTTTATTTTTCTACGCTAGGGGGCGCTATAGAGTCGCGTTGTTATAACGACTTCATAATATCAAATTTTTCGCCGGACCTGAGGAGTGTGCAAAGTTTGGTGAGTTTTCGTGAATATTTAGGTACCCAAAATCGCGATTGTTTGCGGAGAATAAAGAAGAAGAAGAAGAAGAAGAAGAATAATAACTAGAGCTGCGAGCAGCTATAAAGGGCCCTCGCAGCCCGGGCCACGTTGGGGTCCTTGCACGTTGGGGTACTTGCACGTTGGGGTACTGGCATATTGGAAGCAAAATTTCTTTGAAAATGGCATAATAAACGTTTACATGTAGAATATTTTTTTGCCAGTGTGTGTGTCAAGCTCAACGGGTTTTGGTGATTGTTAAGACCTGCAAAAATCAGCGTCCTTTTTTATTTTTAGGCAATGAGTTGCCCTGATTGGTATTTTTTTGTAAAAGTGTATATACACATCATCGCTCGTTGTACTCATTGCACAATGTTACTTTTATTGTCCAAAGGGGCAATCAAAAATGAATAAAACAAAATGGAAACGTACATACGTTTGGATCGGTGTGAAGCCAGTGAACAATTTGAGTGGTGGAAACTAAAAGAATATTCATAAATGACTTAGTTATCACACTTAGAATGAGTGTACATTTTTTGTACAAAATACCGTATGTGGGGTATTTTTTTTTATTTTTATATAAGCCTCAAGGGCTAGGTGGCGCTGTATTTATAACTGAATGTTGTCATAGAGATACCTTCAGGCCTTGATTATAAGCATACATGTCAAGTGTGGGATTTTTTTTTGGAGCATGTACCGTGGAGTTATTAAGCATATCCTTCATTCACGATATTGCTTTTAATGTCCATAGAGGCTATCAAAAATAAATAAAAATATATATATGTTTGGATAAGTCTGATGCCAGTGAACATTTTGAGTGGTGGAAACTAAAAAAATATTCATAAATGACTTAGTTATCACACTTAGAATGAGTGTACATTTTTTGTACAAAATACCGTATGTGGGGTATTTTTTTTCATGCCTCAAGGGCTAGGTGGCGCTGCATATATAACTGAATGTTGTCATAGAGATAACTTCAGGCCTTGACGATAAACATACATGTCAAGTTTGGGATTTTTTGGAGCATGTACCGGGGAGTTATCAAGCATATCCTTTTTCATTGTGAAACACAAATTTTGATGCCCCGCCCTCATCATATAGTATTTCGAAAAGTCAAAATTTTTCCCCCTGTCGTTGGCTCAGGTCTTGACATGGTCCAGGCCAAGTCTTAACTCAGTCGGATGAAACGTGTAGGAGAAGTGGGCAAAAGTCTGCCCCCTGTGAATGTGCAAAAATCGTCCAAAATCTGACATTCAAAAATTCGTAGCTCACTTCCTGTTCATTTTAGCATATGGGTACAAGAGACGTTTTTGTAGGTCTTGGGCTCCCTCATACACCTAAAAATATTCGGCATTTTTGCTTAAACGTACAACCGGGGCTGCTTCGTTAAAAATTTCGAGGGGGCGCTATTGAGTCATTTTTGTAAAAATAGCACAATCAACAATAAAATATTGCTCATTTTACCAGGCCAGATGTGTGTGCCAAGTTTCAGGAGTTTCTGTGCATGTTTAGACCCTCAAAACTGGCGTTGTTTTCTTGGCGAACAGCGCTTAGCCACGCCTACAGCAATTCGCGAAAACTCACAAACTTCGTGTTGTGACATCATGAAGGCCGAAACCCTCCTCTGAGCAAATATGAGGTAGGTCCAGTTAACGTGTTTGGAGAAAAACGTAGAAGAAAATTCGTAAGAAAAAAAATTGCCACTAGGTGGCGCTATCAGTTAGATGAAATGTAAGTTAGTAGATGTCTTTAGAGCTGGACTCTCATCAAATGTGTGAAATTTTGAGAAGATAGGTTCATCTCGGTCAAGTTAATGCAGCTTTTATTTTCACGAAAAATCTTCAGATTTTGCGGCACCGTAGCGGCCACGCCCTTTGGCGAAAAGTTACAATATTCGGTGTGGGGCATGATCAACATCTTAAGGCTTTTCTGACCAACTTTCAACTGGATCCCTTCAACGAGCTCAGCGCAGTAGCTAAAAACGTAAAGTATGACATTTATTATCACCACTAGGTGGCGCTATATGTATAACTGAATTTTATCATATAGATGTTTTCAGGCCGTGACTATTACGTTGCCTGAGAAGTTTGAGATTTTTTGGAGCTTGTACATGGGAGTTATTAAGCATTTGCTCTTTCTGGACAAATGAAATTTTAAAGGCAATATTTGATGCCCCGCCCCCGTCATATAGTATTTCAAAAAGGCAAGACTTTTTGCCCAGCTGTTCTCTTAGGTCTTGAGATGATAAATGCCAAGTTTGAAGTCAATGGGATGAAAAATGTTTGCATAGGGGGAAAAAGCATGACCACAGTGAATGTGCCAAAATAGGCCAAAATTGGACATTAAAAAATTCATAGCTCACTTCCTGTACATTTTAGCTACATGGTCCCAATAGACTTTTTTGTGCGTCTCGGGGTGCTACACGTGCCTACCAATTTTCGTTGCTCTAGCTCAAACGTGCCGGGCTTGGTTTTTATTTTTCTATGCTAGGGGGCGCTATAGAGTCGCGTTGTTATGACGACTTCATAATATCAAATTTTTCGCCGGACCTGAGGAGTGTGCAAAGTTCGGTGAGTTTTCGTGAATGTTTAGGTACCCAAAATCGTGATCGTTTACGGAGAAGAAGAAGAAGAAGAAGAAGAAGAAGAATAATAATAACTAGAGCTGCGAGCAGCTATAAAGGGCCCTCGCAGCCCGGGCCACGTTGGGGTCCTTGCACGTTGGGGTACTTGCACGTTGGGGTACTGGCACGTTGGGGTACTGGCATATTGGAAGCAAAATTTCTTTGAAAATGGCATAATAAACGTTTACATGTAGAATATTTTTTTGCCAGTGTGTGTGTCAAGCTCAACGGGTTTTGGTGATTGTTAAGACCTGCAAAAATCAGCATCCTTTTTTATTTTTAGGCAATGAGTTGCCCTGATTGGTATTTTTTTGTAAAAGTGTATATACACATCATCGCTCGTTGTACTCATTGCACAATGTTACTTTTATTGTCCAAAGGGGCAATCAAAAATGAATAAAACAAAATGGAAACGTACATACGTTTGGATCGGTGTGAAGCCAGTGAACAATTTGAGTGGTGGAAACTAAAAGAATATTCATAAATGACTTAGTTATCACACTTAGAATGAGTGTACATTTTTTGTACAAAATACCGTATGTGGGGTATTTTTTATTTTTTTTTATATAAGCCTCAAGGGCTAGGTGGCGCTGTATTTATAACTGAATGTTGTCATAGAGATACCTTCAGGCCTTGATTATAAGCATACATGTCAAGTGTGGGATTTTTTTTTGGAGCATGTACCGTGGAGTTATTAAGCATATCCTTCATTCACGATATTGCTTTTAATGTCCATAGAGGCTATCAAAAATAAATAAAAATATATATATGTTTGGATAAGTCTGATGCCAGTGAACATTTTGAGTGGTGGAAACTAAAAAAATATTCATAAATGACTTAGTTATCACACTTAGAATGAGTGTACATTTTTTGTACAAAATACCGTATGTGGGGTATTTTTTTTTCATGCCTCAAGGGCTAGGTGGCGCTGCATATATAACTGAATGTTGTCATAGAGATAACTTCAGGCCTTGACGATAAAAATACATGTCAAGTTTGGGATTTTTTGGAGCATGTACCGGGGAGTTATCAAGCATATCCTTTTTCATTGTGAAACACAAATTTTGATGCCCCGCCCTCATCATATAGTATTTCGAAAAGTCAAAATTTTTCCCCCTGTCGTTGGCTCAGGTCTTGACATGGTCCAGGCCAAGTCTTAACTCAGTCGGATGAAACGTGTAGGAGAAGTGGGCAAAAGTCTGCCCCCTGTGAATGTGCAAAAATCGTCAAATATGGGACATTCAAAAATTCGTAGCTCACTTCCTGTTCATTTTAGCATATGGGTACAAGAGACTTTTTTGTAGGTCTTGAGCTCCCTCATACACCTAAAAATATTCGTCGTTCTTGCTTAAACGTACAATCGGGGCTGCTTCGTTAAAAATTTCTAGGGGGCGCTATTGAGTCATTTTTGTAAAAATAGGACAATACATGATAAAATATTGCTCATTTTGCCAGGCCAGATGTGTGTGCCAAGTTTCATGAGTTTCTGCGCATGTTTAGACCATCAAAACTAGCGTTGTTTTCTTGGCGAACAGTGCTTAGCCACGCCCACAGCGATTCGCGAAAACTCACAAACTTCGTGTTGTGACATCATGAAGGCCGAAACCCCCATCTGAGCAAATATGAGGTTGGTCCAGTTAACGTGTTTGGGGAAAAATGTACAAGAAAATTCGTAAGGAAAAAAAATTGCCACTAGGTGGCGCTATCAGTTAGATGAAATATAAGTTCGTAGATGTCTTTAGGGCTGGACTCTCATCAAATGTGTGAAATTTTGAGAAGATAGGATCATCTCGGTCAAGTTCATGCAGCTTTTATTGTCACGAAAAATCTTCAGACTTTGCGTCACCGTAGCGGCCACGCCCTTTGGCGAAAAGTTACAATATTCGGTGTGGGGCATCATCAACATCTTAAGGCTTTTCTGACCAATTTTCAACTGGATCCCTTCAACGAGCTCAGCACAGTAGCTAAAAACGTAAAGTATGACATTTATTGTAACCACTAGGTGGCGCTATATGTATAACTGAATTTTTTCATATAGGTGTTTTCAGGCCGTGACTATTACGTTGCCTGAGAAGTTTGAGATTTTTTGGAGCTTGTACATGGGAGTTATTCAGCATTTGCTCTTTCTGGACAAATGAAATTTTAAAGGCAATATTTGATGCCCCGCCCCCGTCATATAGTATTTCGAAAACGCAAGATTTTTTGCCTAGTTTTTCTCTTAAGTCTTGAGATGATAAATGCCAAGTTTAAAGTCAATGGGATGAAAAATGTTTGCATAGGGGGAAAAAGTATGACCACAGTGAATGTGCCAAAATAGGCCAAAATTGGACATTAAAAAATTCATAGCTCACTTCCTGTACATTTTAGGAATTGGCTTCCACTGACTTTTTTGTGCGTCTCGTAGTGCTACACGTGCCTGCCAATTTTCGTAGCTCTAGCTCAAACGGGCCGGGATTGGTTTTTATTTTTCTACGCTAGGTGGCGCTATAGAGTCGCGTTGTTATGACAACTACATAATATCAAATTTTTCGCCGGGCCCGAAGAGACTGCAAAGTTTGGTGAGTTTTCGTAAATGTTTAGGCCCTCAAAAATGCGATCGTTTACGGAGAAGAAGAAGAAGAAGAATAATAATAATTCTTACAAAAACAAGAGGGACCTCGCAGCGGTCGCTGCTCGGGCCCTAACTAGAGCTGCGAGCAGCTATAAAGGGCCCTCGCAGCCCGGGCCACGTTGGGGTCCTTGCACGTTGGGGTACTTGCACGTTGGGGTACTTGCACGTTGGGGTACTGGCACATTGGGGTACTCACATATTGGAAGCAAAATTTCTTTGAAAATGGCATAATAAACGTTTACATGTAGAATATTTTTTTGCCAGTGTGTGTATCAAGCTCAACGGGTTTTGGTGATTGTTAAGACCTGCAAAAATCAGCGTCCTTTTTTATTTTTAGGCAATGAGTTGCCCTGATTGGTATTTTTTTGTAAAAGTGTATATACACATCATCGCTCGTTGTACTCATTGCACAATGTTACTTTTATTGTCCAAAGGGGCAATCAAAAATGAATAAAACAAAATGGAAACGTACATACGTTTGGATCGGTGTGAAGCCAGTGAACAATTTGAGTGGTGGAAACTAAAAGAATATTCATAAATGACTTAGTTATCACACTTAGAATGAGTGTACATTTTTTGTACAAAATACCGTATGTGGGGTATTTTTATTTATTTTTTTATATAAGCCTCAAGGGCTAGGTGGCGCTGTATTTATAACTGAATGTTGTCATAGAGATACCTTCAGGCCTTGATTATAAGCATACATGTCAAGTGTGGGATTTTTTTTGGAGCATGTACCGTGGAGTTATTAAGCATATCCTTCATTCACGATATTGGTTTTAATGTCCATAGGGGCTGTCAAAAATAAATAATAATATATATATGTTTGGATAAGTCTGATGCCAGTGAACATTTTGAGTGGTGGAAACTAAAAGAATATTTATAAATGACTTCGTTATCACACTTAGAATGAGTGTACATTTTTTGTACAAAATACCGTATGTGGGGTATTTTTTTTTCATGCCTCAAGGGCTAGGTGGCGCTGCATATATAACTGAATGTTGTCATAGAGATAACTTCAGGCCTTGACGATAAACATACATGTCAAGTTTGGGATTTTTTGGAGCATGTCCCGGGGAGTTATCAAGCATATCCTTTTACATTGCGAAACACAAATTTTGATGCCCCGCCCTCATCATATAGTATTTCGAAAAGTCAAAATTTTTCCCCCTGTCGTTGGCTCAGGTCTTGACATGGTCCAGGCCAAGTCTTAACTCAGTCGGATGAAACGTGTAGGAGAAGTGGGCAAAAGTCTGCCCCCTGTGAATGTGCAAAAATCGTCAAAAATGGGACATTCAAAAATTCGTAGCTCACTTCCTGTTCATTTTAGCATATGGGTACAGGAGACTTTTTTGTAGGTCTTGGGCTCCCTCATACACCTAAAAATATTCGTCGTTCTTGCTTAAACGTACAACCGGGGCTGCTTCATTAAAAATTTCGAGGGGGCGCTATTGAGTCATTTTTGTAAAAATAGCACAATCAACAATAAAATATTGCTCATTTTACCAGGCCAGATGTGTGTGCCAAGTTTCAGGAGTTTCTGTGCATGTTTAGACCCTCAAAACTGGCGTTGTTTTCTTGGCGAACAGCGCTTAGCCACGCCCACAGCAATTCGCGAAAACTCACAAACTTCGTGTTGTGACATCATGAAGGCCGAAACCCTCATCTGAGCAAATATGAGGTAGGTCCAGTTAACGTGTTTGGAGAAAAACGTAGAAGAAAATTCGTAAGAAAAAAAATTGCCACTAGGTGGCGCTATCAGTTAGATGAAATGTAAGTTAGTAGATATCTTTAGAGCTGGACTCTCATCAAATGTGTGAAATTTTGAGAAGATAGGATCATCTCGGTCAAGTTAATGCAGCTTTTATTGTCACGAAAAATCTTCAGACTTTGCGTCACCGTAGCGGCCACGCCCTTTGGGGAAAAGTTACAATATTCGGTGTGGGGCATCAGCAACATCTTAAGGCTTTTCTGACCAATTTTCAACTGGATCCCTTCAACGAGCTCAGCACAGTAGCTAAAAACGTAAAGTATGACATTTATTGTAACCACTAGGTGGCGCTATATGTATAACTGAATTTTGTCATATAGATGTTTTCAGGCCGTGACTATTACGTTGCCTGAGAAGTTTGAGATTTTTTGGAGCTTGTACATGGGAGTTATTCAGCATTTGCTCTTTCTGGACAAATGAAATTTTAAAGGCAATATTTGATGCCCCGCCCCCGTCATATAGTATTTCGAAAAGGCAAGACTTTTTGCCCAGCTGTTCTCTTAGGTCTTGAGATGATAAATCCCAAGTTTGAAGTCAATGGGATGAAAAATGTTTGCATAGGGGGAAAAAGCATGACCACAGTGAATGTGCCAAAATAGGCCAAAATTGGACATTAAAAAATTCATAGCTCACTTCCTGTACATTTTAGCTACATGGTCCCAATAGACTTTTTTGTGCGTCTCGGGGTGCTACACGTGCCTGCCAATTTTCGTTGCTCTAGCTCAAACGTGCCGGGCTTGGTTTTTATTTTTCTATGCTAGGGGGCGCTATAGAGTCGCGTTGTTATAACGACTTCATAATATCAAATTTTTCGCCGGACCTGAGGAGTGTGCAAAGTTCGGTGAGTTTTCGTGAATATTTAGGTACCCCAAATCGCGATTGTTTGCGGAGAATAAAGAAGAAGAAGAATAATAATAATAATAATAATAACTAGAGCTGCGAGCAGCTATAAAGGGCCCTCGCAGCCCGGGCCACGTTGGGGTCCTTGCACGTTGGGGTACTTGCACGTTGGGGTACTGGCACGTTGGGGTACTGGCATATTGGAAGCAAAATTTCTTTGAAAATGGCATAATAAACGTTTACATGTAGAATATTTTTTTTTGCCAGTGTCTGTCAAGCTCAACGGATTTTGGTGATTGTTAAGACCTGCAAAAATCAGCGTCCTTATTTATTTTTAGGCAATGAGTTGCTCTGATTGGTATTTTTTTGTAAAAGTGTATATACACATCATCGCTCGTTGTACTCATTGCACAATGTTTACTTTTATTGTCCAAAGGGGCAATCAAAAATGAATAAAGCAAAATGGAAACGTACATACGTTTGGATCGGTGTGAAGCCAGTGAACAATTTGAGTGGTGGAAACTAAAAGAATATTCATAAATGACTTAGTTATCACACTTAGAATGAGTGTACATTTTTTGTACAAAATAGCGTATGTGGGGTATTTTTTTAATTTTTTTTATATAAGCCTCAACGGCTAGGTGGCGCTGTATTTATAACTGAATGTTGTCATAGAGATACCTTCAGGCCTTGATTATAAGCATACATGTCAAGTGTGGGATTTTTTTTGGAGCATGTACCGTGGAGTTATTAAGCATATCCTTCATTCACGATATTGCTTTTAATGTCCATAGAGGCTATCAAAAATAAATAAAAATATATATATGTTTGGATAAGTCTGATGCCAGTGAACATTTTGAGTGGTGGAAACTAAAAGAATATTCATAAATGACTTCGTTATCACACTTAGAATGAGTTTACATTTTTTGTACAAAATACCGTATGTGGGGTATTTTTTTTTCATGCCTCAAGGGCTAGGTGGCGCTGCATATATAACTGAATGTTGTCATAGAGATAACTTCAGGCCTTGACGATAAACATACATGTCAAGTTTGGGATTTTTTGGAGCATGTACTGGGGAGTTATCAAGCATATCCTTTTTCATTGCGAAACACAAATTTTGATGCCCCGCCCTCATCATATAGTATTTCGAAAAGTCAAAATTTTTCCCCCTGTCGTTGGCTCAGGTCTTGACATGGTCCAGGCCAAGTCTTAACTCAGTCGGATGAAACGTGTAGGAGAGGTGGGCAAAAGTCTGCCCCCTGTGAATGTGCAAAAATCGTCAAAAATGGGACATTCAAAAATTCGTAGCTCACTTCCTGTTCATTTTAGCATATGGGTACAAGAGACTTTTTTGTAGGTCTTGGGCTCCCTCATACACCTGAAAATATTCGTCGTTCTTGCTTAAACGTACAACCGGGGCTGCTTCGTTAAAAATTTCGAGGGGGCGCTATTGAGTCATTTTTGTAAAAATAGCACAATCAACAATAAAATATCGCTCATTTTACCAGGCCAGATGTGTGTGCCAAGTTTCAGGAGTTTCTGTGCATGTTTAGACCCTCAAAACTGGCGTTGTTTTCTTGGCGAACAGCGCTTAGCCACGCCCACAGCAATTCGCGAAAACTCACAAACTTCGTGTTGTGACATCATGAAGGCCGAAACCCTCATCTGAGCAAATATGAGGTAGGTCCAGTTAACGTGTTTGGAGAAAAACGTAGAAGAAAATTCGTAAGAAAAAAAATTGCCACTAGGTGGCGCTATCAGTTAGATGAAATGTAAGTTAGTAGATGTCTTTAGAGCTGGACTCTCGTCAAATGTGTGAAATTTTGAGAATATAGGATCATCTCGGTCAAGTTAATGCAGCTTTTATTGTCACGAAAAATCTTCAGACTTTGTGTCACCGTAGCGGCCACGCCCTTTGGCGAAAAGTTACAATATTCGGTGTGGGGCATCATCAACATCTTAAGGCTTTTCTGACCAATTTTCAACTGGATCCCTTCAACGAGCTCAGCACAGTAGCTAAAAACGTAAAGTATGACATTTATTGTAACCACTAGGTGGCGCTATATGTATAACTGAATTTTGTCATATAGATGTTTTCAGGCCGTGACTATTACGTTGCCTGAGAAGTTTGAGATTTTTTGGAGCTTGTACATGGGAGTTATTCAGCATTTGCTCTTTCTGGACAAATGAAATTTTAAAGGCAATATTTGATGCCCCGCCCCCGTCATATAGTATTTCGAAAAGGCAAGACTTTTTGCCCAGCTGTTCTCTTAGGTCTTGAGATGATAAATACCAAGTTTGAAGTCAATGGGATGAAAAATGTTTGCATAGGGGGAAAAAGCATGACCACAGTGAATGTGCCAAAATAGGCCAAAATTGGACATAAAAAAATTCATAGCTCACTTCCTGTACATTTTAGCTACATGGTCCCAATAGACTTTTTTGTGCGTCTCGGGGTACTACACGTGCCTGCCAATTTTCGTTGCTCTAGCTCAAACGTGCCGGGCTTGGTTTTTATTTTTCTATGCTAGGGGGCGCTATAGAGTCGCGTTGTTATAACGACTTCATAATATCAAATTTTTCGCCGGACCTGAGGAGTGTGCAAAGTTCGGTGAGTTTTCGTGAATATTTAGGTACCCAAAATCGCGATTGTTTGCGGAGAATAAAGAAGAAGAATAATAATAACTAGAGCTGCGAGCAGCTATAAAGGGCCCTCGCAGCCCGGGCCACGTTGGGGTCCTTGCACGTTGTGGTACTTGCATGTTGGGGTACTGGCACATTGGGGTACTGGCATATTGGAAGCAAAATTTCTTTGAAAATGGCATAATAAACGTTTACATGTAGAATATTTTTTTGCCAGTGTGTGTGTCAAGCTCAACGGGTTTTGGTGATTGTTAAACCTGCAAAAATCAGCGTCCTTTTTTATTTTTAGGCAATGAGTTGCCCTGATTGGTATTTTTTTGTAAAAGTGTATATACACATCATCGCTCGTTGTACTCATTGCACAATGTTACTTTTATTGTCCAAAGGGGCAATCAAAAATGAATAAAACAAAATGGAAACGTACATACGTTTGGATCGGTGTCAAGCCAGTGAACAATTTGAGTGGTGGAAACTAAAAGAATATTCATAAATGACTTAGTTATCACACTTAGAATGAGTGTACATTTTTTGTACAAAATACCGTATGTGGGGTATTTTTTATTTTTTTTTATATAAGCCTCAAGGGCTAGGTGGCGCTGTATTTATAACTGAATGTTGTCATAGAGATACCTTCAGGCCTTGATTATAAGCATACATGTCAAGTGTGGGATTTTTTTTGGAGCATGTACCGTGGAGTTATTAAGCATATCCTTCATTCACGATATTGCTTTTAATGTCCATAGAGGCTATCAAAAATAAATAAAAAAATATATATGTTTGGATAAGTCTGATGCCAGTGAACATTTTGAGTGGTGGAAACTAAAAGAATATTCAGAAATGACTTCGTTATCACACTTAGAATGAGTGTACATTTTTTGTACAAAATACCGTATGTGGGGTATTTTTTTTTTATTCCTCAAGGGCTAGGTGGCGCTGCATATATAACTGAATGTTGTCACAGAGATAACTTCAGGCCTTGACGATAAACATACATGTCAAGTTTGGGATTTTTTGGAGCATGTACCGGGGAGTTATCAAGCATATCCTTTTTCATTGCGAAACACAAAATTTGATGCCCCGCCCTCATCATATAGTATTTCGAAAAGTCAAAATTTTTCCCCCTGTCGTTGGCTCAGGTCTTGACATGGTCCAGGCCAAGTCTTAACTCAGTCGGATGAAACGTGTAGGAGAAGTGGGCAAAAGTCTGCCCCCTGTGAATGTGCAAAAATCGTAAAAAATGGGACATTCAAAAATTCATAGCTCACTTCCTGTTCATTTTAGCATATGGGTCCAAGAGACTTTTTTGTAGGACTTGGGCTCCCTCATACACCTAAAAATATTCGTCGTTCTTGCTTAAACGTACAACCGGGGCTGCTTTGTTAAAAACTTCTAGGGGGCGCTATTGAGTCAATTTTGTAAGAAATAGCACAATCAACAATAAAATATGGCTCATTTTACCAGGCCAGATGTGTGTGCCAAGTTTCATGAGTTTCTGTGCATGTTTAGACCCTCAAAACTGGCGTTGTTTTCTTGGCGAACAGCGCTTAGCCACACCCACAGCAATTCGCGAAAACTCACAAACTTCGTGTTGTGACATCATGAAGGCCGAAACCCTCATCTGAGCAAATATGAGGTAGGTCCAGTTAACGTGTTTGGAGAAAAACGTAGAAGAAAATTCGTAAGAAAAAAAATTGCCACTAGGTGGCGCTATCAGTTAGATGAAATATAAGTCAGTAGATGTCTTTAGGGCTGGACTCTCATCAAATGTGTGAAATTTTGAGAAGATAGGATCATCTCGGTCAAGTTAATGCAGCTTTTATTTTCACGAAAAATCTTTAGACTTTGCGGCACCGTAGCGGCCACGCCCTTTGGCGAAAAGTTACAATATTCGGTGTGGGGCATGATCAACATCTTAAGGCTTTTCTGACCAATTTTCAAATGGATCCCTTCAACAAGCTCAGCACAGTAGCTAAAAACGTAAAGTATGACATTTATTGTAACCACTAGGTGGCGCTATATGTATAACTGAATTTTATCATATAGATGTTTTCAGGCCGTGACTATTACGTTGCCTGAGAAGTTTGAGATTTTTTGGAGCTTGAACATGGGAGTTATTAAGCATTTGCTCTTTCTCGACAAATGAAATTTTAAAGGCAATATTTGATGCCCCGCCCCCGTCATATAGTATTTCAAAAAGGCACGATGTTTTGCCCAGTTGTTCTCTCAGGTCTTGAGATGATAAATGCCAAGTTTGAAGTCAATTGGATGAAAAATGTTTGCAAAGGGGGAAAAAGCATGACCACAGTGAATGTGCCAAAATAGGCCAAAATTGGACATAAAAAAATTCATAGCTCACTTCCTGTACATTTTAGCTACATGGTCCCAAGAGACTTTTTTGTGCGTCTCGGGGTACTACACGTGCCTGCCAATTTTTGTTGCTCTAGCTCAAACGTGCCGGGCTTAGTTTTTATTTTTCTACGCTAGGGGGCGCTATCGAGTCGCATTGTTATAACGACTTCATAATATCAAATTTTTCGCCGGACCTGAGGAGTGTGCAAAGTTCGGTGAGTTTTCGTGAATATTTAGGTACCCAAAATCGCGATTGTTTGCGGAGAATAAAGAAGAAGAATAATAATAATAATAATAATAATAATAATAATAATAATAATTTTTACAAAAACAATAGGGACCTCGCAGCGGTCGCTGCTCGGGCCCTAATAATAATAATTTTTACAAAAACAATAGGGACCTCGCAGCGGTCGCTGCTCGGGCCCTAATAATAATAATAATAATAATAATAAAAAATTTTACAAAAACAATAGGGACCTCGCAGCGGTCGCTGCTCGGGCCCTAATAATAATAATAATAATAATAATAATAATAATAATTTTTACAAAAACAATAGGGACCTCGCAGCGGTCGTTGCTCGGGCCCTAATAATAATAATAATAATTTTTACAAAAACAATAGGGACCTCGCAGCGGTCGCTGCTCGGGCCCTAATAATAATAATAATAATAATTTTTACAAAAACAATAGGGACCTCGCAGCGGTCGCTGCTCGGGCCCTAACTAGAGCTGCGAGCAGCTATAAAGGGCCCTCGCAGCCCGGGCCACGTTGGGGTCCTTGCACGTTGGGGTACTTGCACGTTAGGGTACTGGCACGTTGGGGTACTGGCATATTGGAAGCAAAATTTCTTTGAAAATGGCATAATAAACGTTTACATGTAGAATTTTTTTTTTGCCAGTGTGTGTCAAGCTCAACGGGTTTTGGTGATTGTTAAGACCTGCAAAAATCAGCGTCCTTATTTTTTTTTAGGCAACGAGTTGCCCTGATTGGTATTTTTTGTAAAAGTGTATATATACATCATCGCTCGTTGTACTCATTGCACAATGTTACTTTTATTGTCCAAAGGGGCAATCAAAAATGAATAAAACAAAATGGAAACGTACATACGTTTGGATCGGTGTGAAGCCAGTTAACAATTTGAGTGGTGGAAACTAAAAGAATATTCATAAATGACTTAGTTATCACACTTTGAATGAGTTTACATTTTTTGTACAAAATACCGTATGTGTTGTTTTTTTTTATATATATTATGCCTCAAGGGCTAGGTGGCGCTGTATTTATAACTGAATGTTGTCATAGAGATACCTTCAGGCCTTGATTATAAGCATACATGTCAAGTGTGGGATTTTTTTTGGAGCATGTACCGTGGAGTTATTATGCATATCCTTCATTCACGATATTGCTTTTAATGTCCACAGAGGCTATCAAAAATAAATAAAAATATATATATGTTTGGATAAGTCTGATGCCAGTGAACATTTTGAGTGGTGGAAACTAAAAGAATATTCATAAATGACTTAGTTATCACACTTAGAATGAGTTTACATTTTTTGTACAAAATACCGTATGTGGGGTATTTTTTTTTTATGCCTCAAGGGCTAGGTGACGCTGCATATATAACTGAATGTTGTCATAGAGATAGCTTCAGGTCTTGACGATAAACATACATGTCAAGTTTGGGATTTTTTGGAGCATGTACCGGGGAGTTATTAAGCATATCCTTTTTCAGTGCGAAACACAAATTTTGATGCCCCGCCTTCATCATATAGTATTTCGAAAAGTCAAGATTTTTCCCCCTGTTGTTGGCTCAGGTCTTGACATGGTCCAGGTCAAGTCTTTACTCAGTCAGATGAAACCTGTAGGAGAAGTGGGCAAAAGTCTGCCCCCTGTGAATGTGCAAAAATCGTCAAAAATGGGACATTCAAAAATTCGTAGCTCACTTCCTGTTCATTTTAGCATATGGGTCCAAGAGACTTTTTTTGTAGGTCTTTGGCTCCCTCATGCACCTAAAAATTTTCGTAGATCTTGCTTAAACGTACAACCGGGGCTGATTCATTAAATATTCCTAGGGGGCGCTATTGAGTCATGTTTGTAAAAATAGCACAATCAACAATAAAATATTGTTCATTTTACCAGGCCAGATGTGTGTGCCAAGTTTCATGAGTTTCTGCGCATGTTTAGACCCTCAAAACTGGCGTTGTTTTCTTGGCGAATAGTGCTTAGCCACGCCCACAGCGATTCGCGAAAACTCACAAACTTCGTGTTGTGACATCATGAAGGCCGAATCCCTCATCTGAGCAAATATGAGGTAGGTCCAGTTAACGTGTTTGGAGAAAAACGTAGAAGAAAATTCGTAAGAAAAAAAATTGCCACTAGGTGGCGCCCCCTGTAAGATGAAATATAAGTTCATAGATGTCTTTAGGGCTGGACTCTCATCAAATGTGTGAAATTTTGAGAAGATAGGATCATCTCGGTCAAGTTAATGCAGCTTTTATTGTCACGAAAAATCTTTACACTTTGCGGCACCGTAGCGGCCACGCCCTTTGGCGAAAAGTTACAATATTCGGTGTGGGGCATGATCAACATCTTAAGGCTTTTCTGACCAATTTTCAACTGGATCCCTTCAACGAGCTCAGCGCAGTAGCTAAAAACGTAAAGTATGACAATTATTGTTACCACTAGGTGGCGCTAAATGGATAACTGAATTTTATCATATAGATGTTTTCAGGCCGTGAATATTACATTGCCTGATAAGTTTGAGATTTTTTGGAGCTTGAACATGGGAGTTATTAAGCATTTGCTCTTTCTGGACAAATGAAATTTTAAAGGCAATATTTGATGCCCCGCCCCCGTCATATAGTATTTCGAAAAGGCAAGATTTTTTCCCCAGTTGTTCTCTCAGGTCTTGAGATGATAAATGCCAAGTTTGAAGTCAATTGGATGAAAAATGTTTGCAAAGGGGGAAAAAGCATGACCACAGTGAATGTGCCAAAATAGGCCAAAATTGGACATTAAAAAATTCATAGCTCACTTCCTGTACATTTTAGCTACATGGTCCCAATAGACTTTTTTGTGCGACTCGGGGTGCTACACGTGCCTGCCAATTTTCGTTGCTCTAGCTCAAACGTGCCGGGCTTGGTTTTTATTTTTCTATGCTAGGGGGCGCTATAGAGTCGCGTTGTTATGACGACTTCATAATATCAAATTTTTCGCCGGGCCTGAGGAGTGTGCAAAGTTTGGTGAGTTTTCGTAAATGTTTAGGTACCCAAAATCGTGATCATTTACGGAGAAGAAGAAGAAGAAGAAGAAGAATAATAATAACTAGAGCTGCGAGCAGCTATAAAGGGCCCTCGCAGCCCGGGCCACGTTGGGGTACTTGCACGTTGGGGAACTTGCACATTGGGGTATTGGCACATTGGAAGCAGAATTTCTTTGAAAATGGCATGATAAACATGTGGACTTTTTTTTTTTTTTTTGCCAGGTGTGATGAGTGTGTCAAGCTCAATGGGTTTTGGTGATTGTTAAGATCTGCAAAAATCAGCGTCTTTTTTTTATTTTTAGGCAATGAGTTGCTCTGATTGGTATTTTTCGTAAAAGTATATATACACACATCATCGCTCGTACTCATTGCACAATGTTGCTTTTATTGTCCATAGAGGCGATAAAAAAAATAAATAAAACTAAATAAAAAATACGTATGTTTGGATCGGTCTGATACCAGTGAACATATTGAGTGGTGGAAAGTAAAAGAATATTCATAAATGACTTAGTTATCACACTTACAATGAGTTTACAATTTTTGCAAAAATACCGTAAGTGAGGCATTTTTTTTATGCCTCAAGGACTAGGTGGCGCTGTATTTATAACTGAATTTTGTCATAGAGATACCTTCAGGCCTTGACTCTAAATATACATTTCAAATATGGGATTTTTTGGAGCATGTACCTGGGAGTTATTAAGCATAGCCTTCATTCACGATATTGCTTTTAATGTCCATAGAGGCTATCAAAAATACATAAAACTAAATAACAAAAATATGTATGTTTGGTTAGGTCTGATGCCAGTGAATATTTTGAGTGGTGGAAGGTAAAAGAATATTCCTAAATGACTTAGTTATCACACTTAGAATGAGTTTACATTTTTTGTACAAAATACCGTAAGTGGGGTATTTTTTTTTCATGCCTCAAGGGCTAGGTGGCGCTGCATATATAACTGCATGTTGTCATAGAGATACCTTCAGGCCTTGACGATAAACATACATGTCAAGTTTGGGATTTTTTGGAGCATGTATCGGGGAGTTATTAAGCATATCCTTTTTCAGTGCGAAACACAAATTTTGATGCCCCGCCCTCATCATATAGTATTTCCAAAAGTAAAGATTTTTCCGTCTGTTGTTGGCTCAGGTCTTGGCATCGTCCAGGTCAAGTCATAAGTCAGTCGGATAAAACGTGTAGGAGAAGTGGGCAAAAGTATGCCCTCTGAAAATGTGCAAAAATCGTAAAAAATGGGACATTCAAAAATTCGTAGCTCACTTCCTGTTCATTTTAGCATATGGGTCCAAGAGACGTTTTTGTAGGTCTTTGGCTCCCTCATACACGTAAAAATTTTCGTAGATCTTGCTTAAACGTACAATCGGGGCTGCTTCGTTAAAAAATTCTAGGGGGCGCTATTGAGTCATTTTTGTAAAAATAGCACAATCAACAATAAAAATATTGTTCATTTTACCAGGCCAGATGTGTGTGCCAAGTTTCATGAGTTTCTGCGCATGTTTAGACCCTCAAAACTGGCGTTGTTTTCTTGGCGAACAGTGCTTAGCCACGCCCACAGCGATTCGCGAAAACTCACAAACTTCGTGTTGTGACATCATGAAGGCCGAAACCCTCATCTGAGCAAATATGAGGTTGGTCCAGTTAACGTGTTTGGAGAAAAAATTTACAAGAAAATTCGTAAGAAAAAAAATTGCCACTAGGTGGCGCTATCAGTAAGATGAAATATAAGTTCGAAGATGTCTTTAGGGCTGGACTCTCATCAAATGTGTGAAATTTTGAGAAGATAGGATCATCTCGGTCAAGTTCATGCAGCTTTTATTGTCACGAAAAATCTTCAGACTTTGCGGCACCGTAGCGGCCACGCCCTTTGGCGAAAAGTTACAATATTCGGTGTTGGGCATGATCAACATCTTAAGGCTTTTCTGACCAACTTTCAACTGGATCCCTTCAACGAGCTCAGCGCAGTAGCTAAAAACGTAAAGTATGACATTTATTGTCACCACTAGGTGGCGCTATATGTATAACTGAATTTTATCATATAGATGTTTTCAGGCCGTGACTATTACGTTGCCTGAGAAGTTTGAGATTTTTTGGAGCTTGAACATGGGAGTTATTAAGCATTTGCTCTTTCTGGACAAATGAAATTTTAAAGGCAATATTTGATGCCCCGCCCCCGTCATATAGTATTTCGAAAAGGCAAGACTTTTTGCCCAGTTGTTCTCTCAGGTCTTGAGATGATAAATGCCAAGTTTGATGTGAATTGGATGAAAAATGTTTGCAGAGGGGGAAAAAGCATGACCACAGTGAATGTGCCAAAATAGGCCAAAATTGGACATAAAAAAATTCATAGCTCATTTCCTGTACATTTTAGCTACATGGTCCCAATAGACTTTTTTGTGCGTCTCGGGGTGCTACACGTGCCTGCCAATTTTCGTTGCTCTAGCTCAAACGTGCCAGGCTTGGTTTTTATTTTTCTACGCTAGGGGGCGCTATAGAGTCGCGTTGTTATGACGACTTCATAATATCAAATTTTTCGCCGGGCCTGAGGAGTGTGCAAAGTTTGGTGAGTTTTCGTGAATGTTTAGGTACTCAAAAATGCGATTGTTTACGGAGAAAAAGAAGAAGAAGAATAATAATAACTAGAGCTGCGAGCAGCTATAAAGGGCCCTCGCAGCCCGGGCCACTTTGGGGTACTTGCACGTTGGGGTACTGGCACATTGGAAGCAGAATTTCTTTGAAAATGGCATGATAAACGTGGATTTTTTTTTTTTTTTTGCCAGGTGTGATGAGTGTGTCAAGCTCAATGGGTTGTGGTGATTGTTAAGATCTGCAAAAATCAGCGTCTTTTTTTTATTTTTAGGCAATGAGTTGCCCTGATTGGTATTTTTCGTAAAAGTATATATACACGCATCATCGCTCGTACTCATTGCACAATGTTGCTTTTATTGTCCATAGAGGCGATCAAAAAATAAATAAAACTAAATAAAAAATACGTATGTTTGGATCGGTCTGATGCCAGTGAACATATTGAGTGGTGGAAAGTAAAAGAATATTCATAAATGACTTAGTTATCACACTTACAATGAGTTTACAATTTTTGCAAAAATACCGTAAGTGAGGCATTTTTTTTTTTATGCCTCAAGGACTAGGTGGCGCTGTATTTATAACTGAATTTTGTCATAGAGATAGCTTCAGGCCTTGATTATATGCATACATTTCAAGTATGGGATTTTTTGGAGCATGTACCTGGGAGTTATTAAGCATAGCCTTCATTCACGATACTGCTTTTAATGTCCATAGAGGCTATCAAAAATACATAAAACTAAATAACAAAAATATGTATGTTTGGTTAGGTCTGATGCCAGTGAATATTTTGAGTGGTGGAAAGTAAAAGAATATTCCTAAATGACTTAGTTATCACACTGAGAATGAGTTTACATTTTTTTGTACAAAATACCGTAAGTGGGGTATTTTTTTTTCATGCCTCAAGGGCTAGGTGGCGCTGCATATATAACTGAATGTTGTCATAGAGATAGCTTCAGGCCTTGACGATAAACATACATGTCAAGTTTGGGATTTTTTGGAGCATGTATCGGGGAGTTATTAAGCATATCCTTTTTCAGTGCGAAACACAAATTTTGATGCCCCGCCCTCATCATATAGTATTTCCAAAAGTCAAGATTTTTCCGTCTGTTGTTGGCTCAGGTCTTGGCATGGTCCAGGTTAAGTCATAAGTCAGTCGGATAAAACGTGTAGGAGAAGTGGGCAAAAGTATGCCCCCTGAAAATGTGCAAAAATCGTCAAAAATGGGACATTCAAAAATTCGTAGCTCACTTCCTGTTCATTTTAGCATATGGGTCCAAGAGACTTTTTTGTAGGTCTTTGGCTCCCTCATACACGTAAAAATTTTCGTAGATCTTGCTTAAACGTACAATCGGGGCTGCTTCGTTAAAATTTTCTAGGGGGCGCTATTGAGTCATTTTTGTAAAAATAGCACAATCAACAATAAAATATTGTTCATTTTACCAGGCCAGATGTGTGTGCCAAGTTTCATGGGTTTCTGCGCATGTTTAGACCCTCAAAACTGGCGTTGTTTTCTTGGCGAACAGTGCTTAGCCACGCCCACAGCGATTCGCGAAAACTCACAAACTTCGTGTTGTGACATCATGAAGGCCGAAACCCTCATCTGAGCAAATATGAGGTTGGTCCAGGTAACGTGTTTGGAGAAAAAATGTACAAGAAAATTCGTAAGAAAAAAAATTGCCACTAGGTGGCGCTATCAGTAAGATGAAATATAAGTTCGTAGATGTCTTTAGGGCTGGACTCTCATCAAATGTGTGAAATTTTGAGAAGATAGGATCATCTCGGTCAAGTTCATGCAGCTTTTATTGTCACGAAAAATCTTCAGACTTTGCGGCACCGTAGCGGCCACGCCCTTTGGCGAAAAGTTACAATATTCGGTGTGGCGCATGATCAACATCTTAAGGCTTTTCTGACCAACTTTCAACTGGATCCCTTCAACGAGCTCAGCGCAGTAGCTAAAAACGTAAAGTATGACATTTATTGTCACCACTAGGTGGCGCTATATGTATAACTGAATTTTATCATATAGATGTTTTCAGGCCGTGACTATTACGTTGCCTGAGAAGTTTGAGATTTTTTGGAGCTTGAACATGGGAGTTATTAAGCATTTGCTCTTTCTGGACAAATGAAATTTTAAAGACAATATTTGATGCCCCGCCCCCATCATATAGTATTTCGAAAAGGCAAGACTTTTTGCCCAGTTGTTCTCTCAGGTCTTGAGATGATAAATGCCAAGTTTGATGTGAATTGGATGAAAAAAGTTTGCAAAGGGGGAAAAAGCATGACCACAGTGAATGTGCCAAAATAGGCCAAAATTGGACATAAAAAAATTCATAGCTCATTTCCTGTACATTTTAGCTACATGGTCCCAATAGACTTTTTTGTGCGTCTCGGGGTGCGACACGTGCCTGCAAATTTTCGTTGCTCTAGCTCAAACGTGCCAGGCTTGGTTTTTATTTTTCTACGCTAGGGGGCGCTATAGAGTCGCGTTGTTATGACGACTTCATAATATCAAATTTTTCGCCGGGCCTGAGGAGTGTGCAAAGTTCGGTGAGTTTTCGTGAATGTTTAGGTACCCAAAATCGCGATCGTTTACGGAGAAGAAGAAGAAGAAGAAGAAGAAGAAGAATAATAATAATAATAATAATAATCCGATCGAAAAACAATAGGGACCTCGCAGCGGTAGCTGCTCGGGCCCTAACTAGAGCTGCGAGCAGCTATAAAGGGCCCTCGCAGCCCGGGCCACGTTGGGGTACTTGCACGTTGGGGTACTTGCACGTTGGGGTACTGGCACGTTGGGGTACTGGCAAGTTTAGGTAAGGCACATTGGAAGCAGAATTTCTTTGAAAATGGCATGATAAACCTTGACATGTGGATTTTTTTTTTTTTTGTAAAAATACCGTTAAGTTGGTGTATTTTTTTTTATGCCTCTAGGGCTAGGTGGCGCTGTATATATAATGGAATGTTGTCATAGGGATACCTTCAAGCCTTGACTCTAAACATACATGTCAAGTGTGGGATTTTTTTGGAGCATGTACCGTGGAGTTATTAAGCATATCCTTCATTCACGATATTGCTTTTAATGTCCATTAGAGGCTATCAAAAATAAATAAAAAAGTACATGTTTGGATAAGTCTAATGCCAGTGAACATTTTGAGTGGTGGAAAGTAAAAGAATATTCATAAATGACTTAGTTATCACACTTAGAATGAGTTTACATTTTTTGTACAAAATACCGTATGTGGGGTATTTTTTTGTTTTGCCTCAAGGGCGAGGTGGCGCTGCATATATAACTGAATGTTGTCATAGAGATACCTTCAGGCCTTGACGATAAACATACATGTCAAGTTTGGGATTTTTTGGAGCATGTATCGGGGAGTTATTAAGCATATCCTTTTTCAGTGCGAAACACAAATTTTGATGCCCCGCGCTCATCATATAGTATTTCCAAAAGTCAAGATTTTTCCGTCTGTTGTTGGCTCAGGTCTTGGCATGGTCCAGGTCAAGTCATAAGTCAGTCGGATAAAACATGTAGGAGAAGTGGGCAAAAGTATGCCCCCTGAAAATGTGCAAAAATCGTCAAAAATGGGACATTCAAAAATTCGTACCTCACTTCCTGTTCATTTTAGCATATGGGTCCAAGAGACTTTTTTGTAGGTCTTTGGCTCCGTCATACACGTAAAAATTTTCGTAGATCTTGCTTAAACGTAGAATCGGGGCTGCTTCGTTAAAAATTTCTAGGGGGCGCTATTGAGTCATTTTTGTAAAAATAGTACAATCAACAATAAAATATTGTTCATTTTACCAGGCCAGATGTGTGTGCCAAGTTTCATGAGTTTCTGCGCATGTTTAGACCCTCAAAACTAGCGTTGTTTTCTTGGCGAACAGTGCTTAGCCACGCCCACAGCGATTCGCGAAAACTCACAAACTTCGTGTTGTGACATCATGAAGGCCGAAACCCTCATCTGAGCAAATATGAGGTTGGTCCAGTTAACGTGTTTGGAGAAAAATGTACAAGAAAATTCGTAAGAAAAAAAATTGCCACTAGGTGGCGCTATCAGTAAGATGAAATATAAGTTCGTAGATGTCTTTAGGGCTGGACTCTCATCAAATGTGTGAAATTTTGAGAAGATAGGATCATCTCGGTCAAGTTCATGCAGCTTTTATTGTCACGAAAAATTTTCGGACTTTGCGTCACCGTAGCGGCCACGCCCTTTGGCGAAAAGTTACAATATTCGGTGTGGGGCATGATCAACATCTTAAGGCTTTTCTGACCAATTTTCAACTGGATCCCTTCAACGAGCTCGGCACAGTAGCTAAAAACGTAAAGTATGACATTTATTGTTACCACTAGGTGGCGCTATATGTATAACTGAATTTTATCATATAGATGCTTTCAGGCCGTGACTATTACGTTGCCTGAGAAGTTTGAGATTTTTTGGAGCTTGAACATGGGAGTTATCACACTTAGAATGAGTTGACATTTTTTGTACAAAATACCGTATGTGGGGTATTTTTTTTTCACGCCTGAAGGGCTAGGTGGCGCTGCATATATAACTGAATTTTGTCATAGAGATACCTTCAGGCTTTGACTATAAACATACATGTCAAGTTTGGGATTTTTTGGAGCATGTACCGGGGAGTTATTAAGCATATCCTTTTTCAGTGCGAAACACAAAATTTGATGCCCCGCCCTCATCATATAGTATTTCCAAAAGTCAAGATTTTTCTGCCTGTAGTTGGCTCAGGTCTTGACATGGTCCAGGTCAAGTCTAAAGTCAGTCGGATGAAATGTGTAGGAGAAGTGGGCAAAAGTATGCCCCCTGAAAATGTGCAAAAATCGTCAAAAATGGGACATTCAAAAATTCATAGCTCACTTCCTGTTCATTTTAGCACATGGGTCCAAGAGACTTTTTTGTAGGTCATGGACTCCCTCATACACCTAAAAATTTTCGTAGATCTTGCTTAAACGTACAATCGGGGCTGCTTCGTTAAAAATTTCTAGGGGGCGCTATTGAGTCATTTTTGTAAAAATAGGACAATACATGATAAAATATTGCTCATTTTGCCAGGCCAGATGTGTGTGCCAAGTTTCATGAGTTTCTGCGCATGTTTAGACCATCAAAACTAGCGTTGTTTTCTTGGTGAACAGTGCTTAGCCACGCCCACAGCGATTCGCGAAAACTCACAAACTTCGTGTTGTGACATCATGAAGGCCGAAACCCCCATCTGAGCAAATATGAGGTTGGTCCAGTTAACGTGTTTGGAGAAAAATGTACAAGAAAATTCGTAAGAAAAAAAATTGCCACTAGGTGGCGCTATCAGTTAGATGAAATATAAGTTCGTAGATGTCTTTAGGGCTGGACTCTCATCAAATGTGTGAAATTTTGAGAAGATAGGATCATCTCGGTCAAGTTCATGCAGCTTTTATTGTCACGAAAAATCTTCAGACTTTGCGTCACCGTAGCGGCCACGCCCTTTGGCGAAAAGTTACAATATTCGGTGTGGGGCATCATCAACATCTTAAGGCTTTTCTGACCAATTTTCAACTGGATCCCTTCAACGAGCTCAGCACAGTAGCTAAAAACGTAAAGTATGACATTTATTGTAACCACTAGGTGGCGCTATATGTATAACTGAATTTTTTCATATAGGTGTTTTCAGGCCGTGACTATTACGTTGCCTGAGAAGTTTGAGATTTTTTGGAGCTTGTACATGGGAGTTATTCAGCATTTGCTCTTTCTGGACAAATGAAATTTTAAAGGCAATATTTGATGCCCCGCCCCCGTCATATAGTATTTCGAAAACGCAAGATTTTTTGCCTAGTTTTTCTCTTAAGTCTTGAGATGATAAATGCCAAGTTTAAAGTCAATGGGATGAAAAATGTTTGCATAGGGGGAAAAAGCATGACCACAGTGAATGTGCCAAAATAGGCCAAAATTGGACATTAAAAAATTCATAGCTCACTTCCTGTACATTTTAGGAAATGGCTTCCACTGACTTTTTTGTGCGTCTCGTAGTGCTACACGTGCCTGCCATTTTTCGTAGCTCTAGCTCAAACGGACCGGGATTGGTTTTTATTTTTCTACGCTAGGTGGCGCTATAGAGTCGCGTTGTTATGACAACTACATAATATCAAATTTTTCGCCGGGCCCGAAGAGACTGCAAAGTTTGGTGAGTTTTCGTAAATGTTTAGGCCCTCAAAAATGCGATCGTTTACGGAGAAGAAGAAGAAGAAGAATAATAATAATTCTTACAAAAACAAGAGGGACCTCGCAGCGGTCGCTGCTCGGGCCCTAACTAGAGCTGCGAGCAGCTATAAAGGGCCCTCGCAGCCCGGGCCACGTTGGGGTACTTGCACGTTGGGGTACTTGCACGTTGGGGTACTGGCACGTTGGGGTACTGGCAAGTTTAGGTAAGGCACATTGGAAGCAGAATTTCTTTGAAAATGGCATGATAAACCTTGACATGTGGATTTTTTTTTTTTTTGTAAAAATACCGTTAAGTTGGTGTATTTTTTTTTATGCCTCTAGGGCTAGGTGGCGCTGTATATATAATGGAATGTTGTCATAGGGATACCTTCAAGCCTTGACTCTAAACATACATGTCAAGTGTGGGATTTTTTTGGAGCATGTACCGTGGAGTTATTAAGCATATCCTTCATTCATGATATTGCTTTTAATGTCCATTAGAGGCTATCAAAAATAAATAAAAAAGTACATGTTTGGATAAGTCTAATGCCAGTGAACATTTTGAGTGGTGGAAAGTAAAAGAATATTCATAAATGACTTAGTTATCACACTTAGAATGAGTTTACATTTTTTGTACAAAAAAACGTATGTGGGGTATTTTTTTGTTTTGCCTCAAGGGCGAGGTGGCGCTGCATATATAACTGAATGTTGTCATAGAGATACCTTCAGGCCTTGACGATAAACATACATGTCAAGTTTGGGATTTTTTGGAGCATGTATCGGGGAGTTATTAAGCATATCCTTTTTCAGTGCGAAACACAAATTTTGATGCCCCGCGCTCATCATATAGTATTTCCAAAAGTCAAGATTTTTCCGTCTGTTGTTGGCTCAGGTCTTGGCATGGTCCAGGTCAAGTCATAAGTCAGTCGGATAAAACATGTAGGAGAAGTGGGCAAAAGTATGCCCCCTGAAAATGTGCAAAAATCGTCAAAAATGGGACATTCAAAAATTCGTACCTCACTTCCTGTTCATTTTAGCATATGGGTCCAAGAGACTTTTTTGTAGGTCTTTGGCTCCGTCATACACGTAAAAATTTTCGTAGATCTTGCTTAAACGTAGAATCGGGGCTGCTTCGTTAAAAATTTCTAGGGGGCGCTATTGAGTCATTTTTGTAAAAATAGTACAATCAACAATAAAATATTGTTCATTTTACCAGGCCAGATGTGTGTGCCAAGTTTCATGAGTTTCTGCGCATGTTTAGACCCTCAAAACTGGCGTTGTTTTCTTGGCGAACAGTGCTTAGCCACGCCCACAGCGATTCGCGAAAACTCACAAACTTCGTGTTGTGACATCATGAAGGCCGAAACCCTCATCTGAGCAAATATGAGGTTGGTCCAGTTAACGTGTTTGGAGAAAAATGTACAAGTAAATTCGTAAGAAAAAAAATTGCCACTAGGTGGCGCTATCAGTAAGATGAAATATAAGTTCGTAGATGTCTTAAGGGCTGGACTCTCATCAAATGTGTGAAATTTTGAGAAGATAGGATCATCTCGGTCAAGTTCATGCAGCTTTTATTGTCACGAAAAATTTTCGGACTTTGCGTCACCGTAGCGGCCACGCCCTTTGGCGAAAAGTTACAATATTCGGTGTGGGGCATGATCAACATCTTAAGGCTTTTCTGACCAATTTTCAACTGGATCCCTTCAACGAGCTCGGCACAGTAGCTAAAAACGTAAAGTATGACATTTATTGTTACCACTAGGTGGCGCTATATGTATAACTGAATTTTATCATATAGATGCTTTCAGGCCGTGACTATTACGTTGCCTGAGAAGTTTGAGATTTTTTGGAGCTTGAACATGGGAGTTATCACACTTAGAATGAGTTGACATTTTTTGTACAAAATACCGTATGTGGGGTATTTTTTTTTCACGCCTGAAGGGCTAGGTGGCGCTGCATATATAACTGAATTTTGTCATAGAGATACCTTCAGGCTTTGACTATAAACATACATGTCAAGTTTGGGATTTTTTGGAGCATGTACCGGGGAGTTATTAAGCATATCCTTTTTCAGTGCGAAACACAAAATTTGATGCCCCGCCCTCATCATATAGTATTTCCAAAAGTCAAGATTTTTCTGCCTGTAGTTGGCTCAGGTCTTGACATGGTCCAGGTCAAGTCTAAAGTCAGTCGGATGAAATGTGTAGGAGAAGTGGGCAAAAGTATGCCCCCTGAAAATGTGCAAAAATCGTCAAAAATGGGACATTCAAAAATTCATAGCTCACTTCCTGTTCATTTTAGCACATGGGTCCAAGAGACTTTTTTGTAGGTCTTGGACTCCCTCATACACCTAAAAATTTTCGTAGATCTTGCTTAAACGTACAATCGGGGCTGCTTCGTTAAAAATTTCTAGGGGGCGCTATTGAGTCATTTTTGTAAAAATAGGACAATACATGATAAAATATTGCTCATTTTGCCAGGCCAGATGTGTGTGCCAAGTTTCATGAGTTTCTGCGCATGTTTAGACCATCAAAACTAGCGTTGTTTTCTTGGCGAACAGTGCTTAGCCACGCCCACAGCGATTCGCGAAAACTCACAAACTTCGTGTTGTGACATCATGAAGGCCGAAACCCCCATCTGAGCAAATATGAGGTTGGTCCAGTTAACGTGTTTGGAGAAAAATGTACAAGAAAATTCGTAAGAAAAAAAATTGCCACTAGGTGGCGCTATCAGTTAGATGAAATATAAGTTCGTAGATGTCTTTAGGGCTGGACTCTCATCAAATGTGTGAAATTTTGAGAAGATAGGATCATCTCGGTCAAGTTCATGCAGCTTTTATTGTCACGAAAAATCTTCAGACTTTGCGTCACCGTAGCGGCCACGCCCTTTGGCGAAAAGTTACAATATTCGGTGTGGGGCATCATCAACATCTTAAGGCTTTTCTGACCAATTTTCAACTGGATCCCTTCAACGAGCTCAGCACAGTAGCTAAAAACGTAAAGTATGACATTTATTGTAACCACTAGGTGGCGCTATATGTATAACTGAATTTTTTCATATAGGTGTTTTCAGGCCGTGACTATTACGTTGCCTGAGAAGTTTGAGATTTTTTGGAGCTTGTACATGGGAGTTATTCAGCATTTGCTCTTTCTGGACAAATGAAATTTTAAAGGCAATATTTGATGCCCCGCCCCCGTCATATAGTATTTCGAAAACGCAAGATTTTTTGCCTAGTTTTTCTCTTAAGTCTTGAGATGATAAATGCCAAGTTTAAAGTCAATGGGATGAAAAATGTTTGCATAGGGGGAAAAAGTATGACCACAGTGAATGTGCCAAAATAGGCCAAAATTGGACATTAAAAAATTCATAGCTCACTTCCTGTACATTTTAGGAAATGGCTTCCACTGACTTTTTTGTGCGTCTCGTAGTGCTACACGTGCCTGCCAATTTTCGTAGCTCTAGCTCAAACGGGCCGGGATTGGTTTTTATTTTTCTACGCTAGGTGGCGCTATAGAGTCGCGTTGTTATGACAACTACATAATATCAAATTTTTCGCCGGGCCCGAAGAGACTGCAAAGTTTGGTGAGTTTTCGTAAATGTTTAGGCCCTCAAAAATGCGATCGTTTACGGAGAAGAAGAAGAAGAAGAAGAATAATAATTCTTACAAAAACAAGAGGGACCTCGCAGCGGTCGCTGCTCGGGCCCTAATAATAATAATAATCCGATCGAAAAACAATAGGGACCTCGCAGCGGTAGCTGCTCGGGCCCTAACTAGAGCTGCGAGCAGCTATAAAGGGCCCTCGCAGCCCGGGCCACGTTGGGGTACTTGCACGTTGGGGAACTTGCACGTTGGGGTACTCGCACGTTGGGGTACTGGCACATTATGAGCAAAATTTCTTTGAACATGGCATGACAAACCTTTACATGTGATTTTTTTTTTGCCAGGTGTGATGTGTGTGACAAGCTCAATGTGTTTTGGTGATTGTCAAGATGTGCAAAAATCAGCTTCATTTTTTATTTTTAGGGAATGAGTTGACCTGACTGTTTTTTTTTTTGCAAAAGTATGTATACCCATCATCGCTTGTACTCATTGCACAATGTTGCTTTTATTGTCCATAGAGGCGATAAAAAAAAATGAAACTGAATAAAAAAACTACTGTTGTTTGGATCGGTCTGATACCAGTGAACATCTTGAGTAGTGGAAAGTAAAAGAATATTCATAAATGACTTAGTTATAACACTTACGAGTTCACAAATTTTGTTCAAAATACCGTTTTTTTTTTTTTTTTGTTTTTTTTTTTTTTAATGCCTCAAGGACTAGGTGGCGCAGTATTTATCACTGAATTTTGTCATAGAGATACCTTCAGGCCTTGACTATAAATATACATGTTAAGTGTGGGATTTTTTGGAGCATGTACCGGGGAGTTATTCAGCATATCCTTCATTCACGTTACTGCTTTTAACGTCAATAGAGGCTATCAAAAATAAATAAAACTAAATAAAAAATACGTATGTTTGGATAGGTCTGATGCTAGTGAAAATTTTGAGTGGTGGAAAGTAAAAGAATATTCATAAATGACTTAGTTATCACACTTAGAATGAGTTTACATTTTTTGTACAAAATACCGTATGTGGGGTATTTTTTTGTTTTGCCTCAAGGGCTAGGTGGCGCTGCATATATAACTGAATGTTGTCATAGAGATACCTTCAGGCCTTGACTATGAGCATACATGTCAAGTTTGGGAATTTTTGGAGGATGTACTGGGAAGTTATTAAGCATATCCTTTTTCAGTTCGAAACACAAAGTTTGATGCCCCGCCTTCATCATATAGTATTTCGAGAAGTCAAGATTTTCCCCCCTGTCGTTGGCTCAGGTCTTGACATGGTCCAGGTCAAGTCTGAAGTCAGTCGGATGAAACGTGTAGGAGAAGTGGGCAAAAGTATGCCCCCTGTAAATGTGCAAATATCGTCAAAAATGGGACATTCAAAAATTCGTAGCTCACTTCCTGTTCATTTTAGCATGTAGGCCCAAGAGACTTTTTTGTAGGTCTTGGGCTCCCTCATACACCTAAAAATATTCGTCGTTCTTGCTTAAACGTACAACCGGGGCTGCTTCGTTAAAAATTTCTAGGGGGCGCTATTGAGTCATTTTTGTAAAAATAGCACAATCAACAATAAAATATTGCTCATTTTACCAGGCCAGATGTGTGTGCCAAGTTTCATGAGTTTCTGTGCATGTTTAGACCCTCAAAACTGGCGTTGTTTTCTTGGCGAACAGCGCTTAGCCACGCCCACAGCAATTCGCGAAAACTCACAAACTTCGTGTTGTGACATCATGAAGGCCGAAACCCTCAACATTTGTCACACTTAGAATGAGTGTACATTTTTTGTACAAAATACCGTATGTGGGGTATTATTATTTTTTTATATATATATATATATATATATGCCTCAAGGGCTAGGTGGCGCTGTATTTATAACTGAATTTTGTCATAGAGATACCTTCACGCCTTGACTATAAATATACATGTCAAGTTTGGGATTTTTTGAAGCATGCACCAGGGAGTTATTAAGCATATCCTTCATTCACGATATTGCTTTTAATGTCCACAGAGGCTATCAAAAATAAATAAAAATATATATATGTTTGGATAAGTCTGATGCCAGTGAACATTTTGAGTGGTGGAAACTAAAAGAATATTCATAAATGACTTAGTTATCACACTTAGAATGAGTTTACATTTTTTGTACAAAATACCGTATGTGGGGTATTTTTTTTTTATGCCTCAAGGGCTAGGTGGCGCTGCATATATAACTGAATGTTGTCATAGAGATACTTTCAGGCCTTGATGATAAACATACATGTCAAGTTTGGGATTTTTTGGAGCATGTACCGGGGAGTTATTAAGCATATCCTTTTTCAGTGCGAAACACAAATTTTGATGCCCCGCCTTCATCATATAGTATTTCGAAAAGTCAAGATTTTTCCCCCTGTCGTTGGCTCAGGTCTTGACATGGTCCAGGTCAAGTCTGAAGTCAGTCGGATGAAACGTGTAGGAGAAGTGGGCAAAAGTATGCCCCCTGTAAATGTGCAAAAATCGTCAAAAATGGGACATTCAAAAATTCGTAGCTCACTTCCTGTTCATTTTAGCATATGGGTCCAAGTGACTTTTTTGTAGGTCTTGGGCTTCCTCATACACCTAAAAAATGTTGTAGCTCTTGCTTAAACGTACAACTGGGGCTGTTTCGTTAAAGATTTCTAGGGGGCGCTATTGAGTCATTTTTGTAAAAATAGCACAATCGACGATAAAAAATTGCTCATTTTGCCAGGCCAGCTGTGTGTGCCAAGTTTCGTGTGTTTCTGTGGCAGTTTAGGCCCTCAAAATTGGCGTTGTTTTCTTGGCGAACAGCGCTTAGCCACGCCCACAGCGATTCGCGAAAACTCACAAACTTCATGTTGTGACAGCATGAAGGCCGACACCCTCATCTGAGCAAATATGAGGTAGGTCCAGTTAACATGGTTGGAGAAAAACATTGAAGAAAAATCGTGAGAAAAAAAATTGCCAGTAGGTGGCGCTATCAGTAAGATGAAATATAAGTTTGTAGATGTCTTTAGGGCTGGACTCTCATCAATTGTGTAAAATTTTGAGAAGATAGCATCATCTCGGTCAAGTTAATGCAGCTTTTGTTGTCACGAGAAATCTTCAGACTTTGCGGCACCGTAGCGGCCACGCCCTTTGGCGAAAAGTTACAATATTCGGTGTGGGGCATGATCAACATCTTAAGGCTTTTCTGACCAATTTTCAACTGGATCCCTTCAACTAGCTCAGCACAGTAGCTAAAAACGTAAAGTATGACAATTATTGTTACCACTAGGTGGCGCTACATGGATAACTGAATTTTATCATATAGATGTTTTCAGGCCGTGACTATTAAGTTGCCTGATAAGTTTGAGATTTTTTGGAGCTTGAACATGGGAGTTATTAAGCATTTGCTCTTTCTGGACAAATGAAATTTTAAAGGCAATATTTGATGCCCCGCCCCCGTCATATAGTATTTCGAAAAGGCAAGATTTTTTCCCCAGTTGTTCTCTCAGGTCTTGAGATGATAAATGCCAAGTTTGAAGTCAATTGGATGAAAAATGTTTGCAAAGGGGTCAAAAGCATGACCACAGTTAATGTGCCAAAATAGGCCAAAATTGGACATTAAAAAATTCATAGCTCACTTCCTGTACATTTTAGCTACATGGTCCCAATAGACTTTTTTGTGCGTCTCGGGGTGCTACACGTGCCTGCCAATTTTCGTTGCTCTAGCTCAAACATGCCGGGCTTGGTTTTTATTTTTCTATGCTAGGGGGCGCTATAGAGTCGCGTTGTTATGACGACTTCATAATATCAAATTTTTCGCCGGGCCTGAGGAGTGTGCAAAGTTTGGTGAGTTTTCGTAAATGTTTAGGTACCCAAAATCGTGATCGTTTACGGAGAAGAAGAAGAAGAAGAAGAAGAATAACTAGAGCTGCGAGCAGCTATAAAGGGCCCTCGCAGCCCGGGCCACGTTGGGGTCCTTGCACGTTGGGGTACTTGCACGTTGGGGTACTGGCACGTTGGGGTACTGGCATATTGGAAGCAAAATTTCTTTGAAAATGGCATAATAAACGTTTACATGTAGAATATTTTTTTGCCAGTGTGTGTGTCAAGCTCAACGGGTTTTGGTGATTGTTAAGACCTGCAAAAATCAGCGTCCTTTTTTATTTTTAGGCAATGAGTTGCCCTGATTGGTATTTTTTTGTAAAAGTGTATATACACATCATCGCTCGTTGTACTCATTGCACAATGTTACTTTTATTGTCCAAAGGGGCAATCAAAAATGAATAAAACAAAATGGAAACGTACATACGTTTGGATCGGTGTGAAGCCAGTGAACAATTTGAGTGGTGGAAACTAAAAGAATATTCATAAATGACTTAGTTATCACACTTAGAATGAGTGTACATTTTTTGTACAAAATACCATATGTGGGGTATTTTTTTTATTTTTTATATAAGCCTCAAGGGCTAGGTGGCGCTGTATTTATAACTGAATGTTGTCATAGAGATACCTTCAGGCCTTGATTATAAGCATACATGTCAAGTGTGGGATTTTTTTTGTGGAGCATGTACCGTGGAGTTATTAAGCATATCCTTCATTCACGATATTGCTTTTAATGTCCATAGAGGCTATCAAAAATAAATAAAAATATATATATGTTTGGATAAGTCTGATGCCAGTGAACATTTTGAGTGGTGGAAACTAAAAAAATATTCATAAATGACTTAGTTATCACACTTAGAATGAGTGTACATTTTTTGTACAAAATACCGTATGTGGGGTATTTTTTTTTCATGCCTCAAGGGCTAGGTGGCGCTGCATATATAACTGAATGTTGTCATAGAGATAACTTCAGGCCTTGACGATAAACATACATGTCAAGTTTGGGATTTTTTGGAGCATGTACCGGGGAGTTATCAAGCATATCCTTTTTCATTGTGAAACACAAATTTTGATGCCCCGCCCTCATCATATAGTATTTCGAAAAGTCAAAATTTTTCCCCCTGTCGTTGGCTCAGGTCTTGACATGGTCCAGGCCAAGTCTTAACTCAGTCGGATGAAACGTGTAGGAGAAGTGGGCAAAAGTCTGCCCCCTGTGAATGTGCAAAAATCGTCAAAAATGGGACATTCAAAAATTCGTAGCTCACTTCCTGTTCATTTTAGCATATGGGTACAAGAGACGTTTTTGTAGGTCTTGGGCTCCCTCATACACCTAAAAATATTCGGCGTTTTTGCTTAAACGTACAACCGGGGCTGCTTCGTTAAAAATTTCGAGGGGGCGCTATTGAGTCATTTTTGTAAAAATAGCACAATCAACAATAAAATATTGCTCATTTTACCAGGCCAGATATGTGTGCCAAGTTTCAGGAGTTTCTGTGCATGTTTAGACCCTCAAAACTGGCGTTGTTTTCTTGGCGAACAGCGCTTAGCCACGCCTACAGCAATTCGCGAAAACTCACAAACTTCGTGTTGTGACATCATGAAGGCCGAAACCCTCCTCTGAGCAAATATGAGGTAGGTCCAGTTAACGTGTTTGGAGAAAAACGTAGAAGAAAATTCGTAAGAAAAAAAATTGCCACTAGGTGGCGCTATCAGTTAGATGAAATGTAAGTTAGTAGATGTCTTTAGAGCTGGACTCTCATCAAATGTGTGAAATTTTGAGAAGATAGGATCATCTCGGTCAAGTTAATGCAGCTTTTATTTTCACGAAAAATCTTCAGATTTTGCGTCACCGTAGCGGCCACGCCCTTTGATGAAAAGTTACAATATTCGGTGTGGGGCATGATCAACATCTTAAGGCTTTTCTGACCAATTTTCAAATGGATCCCTTCAACAAGCTCAGCACAGTAGCTAAAAACGTAAAGTATGACATTTATTGTAACCACTAGGTGGCGCTATATGTATAACTGAATTTTGTCATATAGATGTTTTCAGGCTGTGACTATTACGTTGCCTGAGAAGTTTGAGATTTTTTGGAGCTTGAACATGGGAGTTATTAAGCATTTGCTCTTTCTGGACAAATGAAATTTTAAAGGCAATATTTGATGCTCCGCCCCCGTAGTATAGTATTTCGAAAAGGCAAGATGTTTTGCCCAGCTGTTCTCTTAGGTCTTGAGATGATAAATGCCAAGTTTGAAGTCAATTGGATGAAAAATGTTTGCAAAGGGGGAAAAAGCATGACCACAGTGAATGTGCCAAAATAGGCCAAAATTGGACATTAAAAAATTCATAGCTCACTTCCTGTACATTTTAGCTACATGGTCCCAATAGACGTTTTTGTGCGTCTCGGGATGCTACACGTGCCTGCCAATTTTCGTTGCTCTAGCTCAAACGTGTCGGGCTTGGTTTTTATTTTTCTACGCTAGGGGGCGCTATAGAGCCGCGTTGTTATAACGACTTCATAATATCAAATTTTTCGCCGGACCTGAGGAGTGTGCAAAGTTTGGTGAGTTTTCGTGAATATTTAGGTACCCAAAATCGCGATTGTTTGCGGAGAATAAAGAAGAAGAAGAAGAAGAAGAAGAAGAATAATAATAATAATAATAATAATTTTTACAAAAACAATAGGGACCTCGCAGCGGTCGCTGCTCGGGCCCTAATAATAATAACTAGAGCTGCGAGCAGCTATAAAGGGCCCTCGCAGCCCGGGCCACGTTGGGGTCCTTGCACGTTGGGGTACTTGCACGTTGGGGTACTGGCACGTTGGGGTACTGGCATATTGGAAGCAAAATTTCTTTGAAAATGGCATAATAAACGTTTACATGTAGAATATTTTTTTGCCAGTGTGTGTGTCAAGCTCAACGGGTTTTGGTGATTGTTAAGACCTGCAAAAATCAGCATCCTTTTTTATTTTTAGGCAATGAGTTGCCCTGATTGGTATTTTTTTGTAAAAGTGTATATACACATCATCGCTCGTTGTACTCATTGCACAATGTTACTTTTATTGTCCAAAGGGGCAATCAAAAATGAATAAAACAAAATGGAAACGTACATACGTTTGGATCGGTGTGAAGCCAGTGAACAATTTGAGTGGTGGAAACTAAAAGAATATTCATAAATGACTTAGTTATCACACTTAGAATGAGTGTACATTTTTTGTACAAAATACCGTATGTGGGGTATTTTTTATTTTTTTTTATATAAGCCTCAAGGGCTAGGTGGCGCTGTATTTATAACTGAATGTTGTCATAGAGATACCTTCAGGCCTTGATTATAAGCATACATGTCAAGTGTGGGATTTTTTTTTGGAGCATGTACCGTGGAGTTATTAAGCATATCCTTCATTCACGATATTGCTTTTAATGTCCATAGAGGCTATCAAAAATAAATAAAAATATATATATGTTTGGATAAGTCTGATGCCAGTGAACATTTTGAGTGGTGGAAACTAAAAAAATATTCATAAATGACTTAGTTATCACACTTAGAATGAGTGTACATTTTTTGTACAAAATACCGTATGTGGGGTATTTTTTTTTCATGCCTCAAGGGCTAGGTGGCGCTGCATATATAACTGAATGTTGTCATAGAGATAACTTCAGGCCTTGACGATAAAAATACATGTCAAGTTTGGGATTTTTTGGAGCATGTACCGGGGAGTTATCAAGCATATCCTTTTTCATTGTGAAACACAAATTTTGATGCCCCGCCCTCATCATATAGTATTTCGAAAAGTCAAAATTTTTCCCCCTGTCGTTGGCTCAGGTCTTGACATGGTCCAGGCCAAGTCTTAACTCAGTCGGATGAAACGTGTAGGAGAAGTGGGCAAAAGTCTGCCCCCTGTGAATGTGCAAAAATCGTCAAATATGGGACATTCAAAAATTCGTAGCTCACTTCCTGTTCATTTTAGCATATGGGTACAAGAGACTTTTTTGTAGGTCTTGAGCTCCCTCATACACCTAAAAATATTCGTCGTTCTTGCTTAAACGTACAATCGGGGCTGCTTCGTTAAAAATTTCTAGGGGGCGCTATTGAGTCATTTTTGTAAAAATAGGACAATACATGATAAAATATTGCTCATTTTGCCAGGCCAGATGTGTGTGCCAAGTTTCATGAGTTTCTGCGCATGTTTAGACCATCAAAACTAGCGTTGTTTTCTTGGCGAACAGTGCTTAGCCACGCCCACAGCGATTCGCGAAAACTCACAAACTTCGTGTTGTGACATCATGAAGGCCGAAACCCCCATCTGAGCAAATATGAGGTTGGTCCAGTTAACGTGTTTGGGGAAAAATGTACAAGAAAATTCGTAAGGAAAAAAAATTGCCACTAGGTGGCGCTATCAGTTAGATGAAATATAAGTTCGTAGATGTCTTTAGGGCTGGACTCTCATCAAATGTGTGAAATTTTGAGAAGATAGGATCATCTCGGTCAAGTTCATGCAGCTTTTATTGTCACGAAAAATCTTCAGACTTTGCGTCACCGTAGCGGCCACGCCCTTTGGCGAAAAGTTACAATATTCGGTGTGGGGCATCATCAACATCTTAAGGCTTTTCTGACCAATTTTCAACTGGATCCCTTCAACGAGCTCAGCACAGTAGCTAAAAACGTAAAGTATGACATTTATTGTAACCACTAGGTGGCGCTATATGTATAACTGAATTTTTTCATATAGGTGTTTTCAGGCCGTGACTATTACGTTGCCTGAGAAGTTTGAGATTTTTTGGAGCTTGTACATGGGAGTTATTCAGCATTTGCTCTTTCTGGACAAATGAAATTTTAAAGGCAATATTTGATGCCCCGCCCCCGTCATATAGTATTTCGAAAACGCAAGATTTTTTGCCTAGTTTTTCTCTTAAGTCTTGAGATGATAAATGCCAAGTTTAAAGTCAATGGGATGAAAAATGTTTGCATAGGGGGAAAAAGTATGACCACAGTGAATGTGCCAAAATAGGCCAAAATTGGACATTAAAAAATTCATAGCTCACTTCCTGTACATTTTAGGAATTGGCTTCCACTGACTTTTTTGTGCGTCTCGTAGTGCTACACGTGCCTGCCAATTTTCGTAGCTCTAGCTCAAACGGGCCGGGATTGGTTTTTATTTTTCTACGCTAGGTGGCGCTATAGAGTCGCGTTGTTATGACAACTACATAATATCAAATTTTTCGCCGGGCCCGAAGAGACTGCAAAGTTTGGTGAGTTTTCGTAAATGTTTAGGCCCTCAAAAATGCGATCGTTTACGGAGAAGAAGAAGAAGAAGAATAATAATAATTCTTACAAAAACAAGAGGGACCTCGCAGCGGTCGCTGCTCGGGCCCTAATAATAATAATAATCCGATCGAAAAACAATAGGGACCTCGCAGCGGTAGCTGCTCGGGCCCTAACTAGAGCTGCGAGCAGCTATAAAGGGCCCTCGCAGCCCGGGCCACGTTGGAGTCCTTGCACGTTGGGGTACTTGCACGTTAGGGTACTGGCACGTTGGGGTACTGGCATATTGGAAGCAAAATTTCTTTGAAAATGGCATAATAAACGTTTACATGTAGAATATTTTTTTTGCCAGTGTGTGTCAAGCTCAACGGGTTTTGGTGATTGTTAAGACCTGCAAAAATCAGCGTCCTTTTTTATTTTTAGGCAATGAGTTGCCCTGATTGATATTTTTTGTAAAAGTGTATATATACATCATCGCTCGTTGTACTCATTGCACAATGTTACTTTTATTGTCCAAAGGGGCAATCAAAAATGAATAAAACAAAATGGAAACGTACATACGTTTGGATCGGTGTGAAGCCAGTGAACAATTTGAGTGGTGGAAACTAAAAGAATATTCAGAAATGACTTAGTCATCACACTTAGAATGAGTGTACATTTTTTGTACAAAATACCGTATGTGGGGTATTTTTTTTTTATGCCTCAAGGGCTAGGTGGCGCTGCATATATAACTGAATGTTGTCATAGAGATAGCTTCAGGCCTTGACGATAAACATACATGTCAAGTTTGGGATTTTTTGGAGCATGTACCGGGGAGTTATTAAGCATATCCTTTTTCAGTGCGAAACACAAATTTTGATGCCCCGCCTTCATCATATAGTATTTCGAAAGGTCAAGATTTTTCCCCCTGTCGTTGGCTCAGGTCTTGACATGGTCCATGTCAAGTCTTAACTCAGTCAGATGAAACGTGTAGGAGAAGTGGGCAAAAGTCTGCCCCCTGTGAATGTGCAAAAATCGTCAAAAATGGGACATTCAAAAATTCGTAGCTCACTTCCTGTTCATTTTAGCATATGGGTCCAAGAGACTTTTTTGTAGGTCTTGGGCTCCCTCATACACCTAAAAATATTCGTCGTTCTTGCTTAAACGTACAACCGGGGCTGCTTCGTTAAAAACTTCTAGGGGGCGCTATTGAGTCATTTTTGTAAAAATAGCACAATCAACAATAAAATATTGCTCATTTTACCAGGCCAGATGTGTGTGCCAAGTTTCATGAGTTTCTGTGCATGTTTAGACCCTCAAAACTGGCGTTGTTTTCTTGGCGAACAGCGCTTAGCCACACCCACAGCAATTCGCGAAAACTCACAAACTTCGTGTTGTGACATCATGAAGGCCGAAACCCTCATCTGAGCAAATATGAGGTAGGTCCAGTTAACGTGTTTGGAGAAAAACGTAGAAGAAAATTCGTAAGAAAAAAAATTGCCACTAGGTGGCGCTATCAGTTAGATGAAATATAAGTCAGTAGATGTCTTTAGGGCTGGACTCTCATCAAATGTGTGAAATTTTGAGAAGATAGGATCATCTCGGTCAAGTTAATGCAGCTTTTATTTTCACGAAAAATCTTCAGACTTTGCGTCACTGTAGCGGACACGCCCTTTGGCAAAAAGTTACAATATTCGGTGTGGGGCATGATCAACATCTTAAGGCTTTTCTGACCAATTTTCAAATGGATCCCTTCAACAAGCTCAGCACAGTAGCTAAAAACGTAAAGTATGACATTTATTGTAACCACTAGGTGGCGCTATATGTATAACTGAATTTTATCATATAGATGTTTTCAGGCCGTGACTATTACGTTGCCTGAGAAGTTTGAGATTTTTTGGAGCTTGAACATGGGAGTTATTAAGCATTTGCTCTTTCTGGACAAATGAAATTTTAAAGGCAATATTTGATGCCCCGCCCCCGTCATATAGTATTTCAAAAAGGCAAGATGTTTTGCCCAGTTGTTCTCTCAGGTCTTGAGATGATAAATGCCAAGTTTGAAGTCAATTGGATGAAAAATGTTTGCAAAGGGGGAAAAAGCATGACCACAGTGAATGTGCCAAAATAGGCCAAAATTGGACATAAAAAAATTCATAGCTCACTTCCTGTACATTTTAACTACATGGTCCCAATAGACTTTTTTGTGCGTCTCGGGGTGCTACACGTGCCTGCCAATTTTTGTTGCTCTAGCTCAAACGTGCCGGGCTTGGTTTTTATTTTTCTACGCTAGGGGGCGCTATCGAGTCGCATTGTTATGACGACTTAATAATATCAAATTTTTCGCCGGGCCTGAGGAGTGTGCAAAGTTCGGTGAGTTTTCGTGAATGTTTAGGTACCCAAAATCGCGATCGTTTGCGGAGAATAAAGAAGAAGAATAATAATAATAACTAGAGCTGCGAGCAGCTATAAAGGGCCCTCGCAGCCCGGGCCACGTTGGGGTACTTGCACGTTGGGGTACTTGCACGTTGGGGTACTGGCACGTTGGGGTACTGGCAAGTTTAGGTAAGGCACATTGGAAGCAGAATTTCTTTGAAAATGGCATGATAAACCTTGACATGTGGATTTTTTTTTTTTTTGTAAAAATACCGTTAAGTTGGTGTATTTTTTTTTATGCCTCTAGGGCTAGGTGGCGCTGTATATATAATGGAATGTTGTCATAGGGATACCTTCAAGCCTTGACTCTAAACATACATGTCAAGTGTGGGATTTTTTTGGAGCATGTACCGTGGAGTTATTAAGCATATCCTTCATTCACGATATTGCTTTTAATGTCCATTAGAGGCTATCAAAAATAAATAAAAAAGTACATGTTTGGATAAGTCTAATGCCAGTGAACATTTTGAGTGGTGGAAAGTAAAAGAATATTCATAAATGACTTAGTTATCACACTTAGAATGAGTTTACATTTTTTGTACAAAATACCGTATGTGGGGTATTTTTTTGTTTTGCCTCAAGGGCGAGGTGGCGCTGCATATATAACTGAATGTTGTCATAGAGATACCTTCAGGCCTTGACGATAAACATACATGTCAAGTTTGGGATTTTTTGGAGCATGTATCGGGGAGTTATTAAGCATATCCTTTTTCAGTGCGAAACACAAATTTTGATGCCCCGCGCTCATCATATAGTATTTCCAAAAGTCAAGATTTTTCCGTCTGTTGTTGGCTCAGGTCTTGGCATGGTCCAGGTCAAGTCATAAGTCAGTCGGATAAAACATGTAGGAGAAGTGGGCAAAAGTATGCCCCCTGAAAATGTGCAAAAATCGTCAAAAATGGGACATTCAAAAATTCGTACCTCACTTCCTGTTCATTTTAGCATATGGGTCCAAGAGACTTTTTTGTAGGTCTTTGGCTCCGTCATACACGTAAAAATTTTCGTAGATCTTGCTTAAACGTAGAATCGGGGCTGCTTCGTTAAAAATTTCTAGGGGGCGCTATTGAGTCATTTTTGTAAAAATAGTACAATCAACAATAAAATATTGTTCATTTTACCAGGCCAGATGTGTGTGCCAAGTTTCATGAGTTTCTGCGCATGTTTAGACCCTCAAAACTAGCGTTGTTTTCTTGGCGAACAGTGCTTAGCCACGCCCACAGCGATTCGCGAAAACTCACAAACTTCGTGTTGTGACATCATGAAGGCCGAAACCCTCATCTGAGCAAATATGAGGTTGGTCCAGTTAACGTGTTTGGAGAAAAATGTACAAGAAAATTCGTAAGAAAAAAAATTGCCACTAGGTGGCGCTATCAGTAAGATGAAATATAAGTTCGTAGATGTCTTTAGGGCTGGACTCTCATCAAATGTGTGAAATTTTGAGAAGATAGGATCATCTCGGTCAAGTTCATGCAGCTTTTATTGTCACGAAAAATTTTCGGACTTTGCGTCACCGTAGCGGCCACGCCCTTTGGCGAAAAGTTACAATATTCGGTGTGGGGCATGATCAACATCTTAAGGCTTTTCTGACCAATTTTCAACTGGATCCCTTCAACGAGCTCGGCACAGTAGCTAAAAACGTAAAGTATGACATTTATTGTTACCACTAGGTGGCGCTATATGTATAACTGAATTTTATCATATAGATGCTTTCAGGCCGTGACTATTACGTTGCCTGAGAAGTTTGAGATTTTTTGGAGCTTGAACATGGGAGTTATCACACTTAGAATGAGTTGACATTTTTTGTACAAAATACCGTATGTGGGGTATTTTTTTTTCACGCCTGAAGGGCTAGGTGGCGCTGCATATATAACTGAATTTTGTCATAGAGATACCTTCAGGCTTTGACTATAAACATACATGTCAAGTTTGGGATTTTTTGGAGCATGTACCGGGGAGTTATTAAGCATATCCTTTTTCAGTGCGAAACACAAAATTTGATGCCCCGCCCTCATCATATAGTATTTCCAAAAGTCAAGATTTTTCTGCCTGTAGTTGGCTCAGGTCTTGACATGGTCCAGGTCAAGTCTAAAGTCAGTCGGATGAAATGTGTAGGAGAAGTGGGCAAAAGTATGCCCCCTGAAAATGTGCAAAAATCGTCAAAAATGGGACATTCAAAAATTCATAGCTCACTTCCTGTTCATTTTAGCACATGGGTCCAAGAGACTTTTTTGTAGGTCATGGACTCCCTCATACACCTAAAAATTTTCGTAGATCTTGCTTAAACGTACAATCGGGGCTGCTTCGTTAAAAATTTCTAGGGGGCGCTATTGAGTCATTTTTGTAAAAATAGGACAATACATGATAAAATATTGCTCATTTTGCCAGGCCAGATGTGTGTGCCAAGTTTCATGAGTTTCTGCGCATGTTTAGACCATCAAAACTAGCGTTGTTTTCTTGGTGAACAGTGCTTAGCCACGCCCACAGCGATTCGCGAAAACTCACAAACTTCGTGTTGTGACATCATGAAGGCCGAAACCCCCATCTGAGCAAATATGAGGTTGGTCCAGTTAACGTGTTTGGAGAAAAATGTACAAGAAAATTCGTAAGAAAAAAAATTGCCACTAGGTGGCGCTATCAGTTAGATGAAATATAAGTTCGTAGATGTCTTTAGGGCTGGACTCTCATCAAATGTGTGAAATTTTGAGAAGATAGGATCATCTCGGTCAAGTTCATGCAGCTTTTATTGTCACGAAAAATCTTCAGACTTTGCGTCACCGTAGCGGCCACGCCCTTTGGCGAAAAGTTACAATATTCGGTGTGGGGCATCATCAACATCTTAAGGCTTTTCTGACCAATTTTCAACTGGATCCCTTCAACGAGCTCAGCACAGTAGCTAAAAACGTAAAGTATGACATTTATTGTAACCACTAGGTGGCGCTATATGTATAACTGAATTTTTTCATATAGGTGTTTTCAGGCCGTGACTATTACGTTGCCTGAGAAGTTTGAGATTTTTTGGAGCTTGTACATGGGAGTTATTCAGCATTTGCTCTTTCTGGACAAATGAAATTTTAAAGGCAATATTTGATGCCCCGCCCCCGTCATATAGTATTTCGAAAACGCAAGATTTTTTGCCTAGTTTTTCTCTTAAGTCTTGAGATGATAAATGCCAAGTTTAAAGTCAATGGGATGAAAAATGTTTGCATAGGGGGAAAAAGCATGACCACAGTGAATGTGCCAAAATAGGCCAAAATTGGACATTAAAAAATTCATAGCTCACTTCCTGTACATTTTAGGAAATGGCTTCCACTGACTTTTTTGTGCGTCTCGTAGTGCTACACGTGCCTGCCATTTTTCGTAGCTCTAGCTCAAACGGACCGGGATTGGTTTTTATTTTTCTACGCTAGGTGGCGCTATAGAGTCGCGTTGTTATGACAACTACATAATATCAAATTTTTCGCCGGGCCCGAAGAGACTGCAAAGTTTGGTGAGTTTTCGTAAATGTTTAGGCCCTCAAAAATGCGATCGTTTACGGAGAAGAAGAAGAAGAAGAATAATAATAATTCTTACAAAAACAAGAGGGACCTCGCAGCGGTCGCTGCTCGGGCCCTAATAATAATAATAATAATAATAATAATAATAATAATAATTTTTACAAAAACAATAGGGACCTCGCAGCGGTCGCTGCTCGGGCCCTAATAATAATTTTTACAAAAACAATAGGGACCTCGCAGCGGTCGCTGCTCGGGCCCTAATAATAATAATAATAATAATAATAATAATAATAATAATAATTTTTACAAAAACAATAGGGACCTCGCAGCGGTCGCTGCTCGGGCCCTAATAATAATAATAATAATTTTTACAAAAACAATAGGGACCTCGCAGCGGTCGCTGCTCGGGCCCTAATAATAATAATTTTTACAAAAACAATAGGGACCTCGCAGCGGTCGCTGCTCGGGCCCTAACTAGAGCTGCGAGCAGCTATAAAGGGCCCTCGCAGCCCGGGCCACGTTGGGGTACTTGCACGTTGGGGTACTTGCACATTGGGGTACTGGCACATTGGAAGCAGAATTTCTTTGAAAATGGCATGATAAACATGTGGATTTTTATTTTTTTGCCAGGTGTGATGAGTGTGTCAAGCTCAATGGGTTGTGGTGATTGTTAAGATCTGCAAAAATCAGCGTCTTTTTTTATTTTTAGGCAATGAGTTGCCCTGATTGGTATTTTTCGTAAAAGTATATATAGACACATCATTGCTCGTACTCATTGCACAATGTTGCTTTTATTGTCCATAGAGGCGATCAAAGAAAATGAAACTAAATTAAAAAAGTACATATGTTTGGATCGGTCTGATGCCAGTGAACACATTGAGTGGTGGAAAGTAAAAGAATATTCATAAATGACTTAGTTATCACACTTACAATGAGTTTACAATTTTTGCAAAAATACCGTAAGTGAGGCATTTTTTTTTTTTTTTTATGCCTTAAGGACTAGGTGGCGCTGTATTTATAACTGAATTTTGTCATAGAGATACCTTCAGGCCTTGACTATAAATATACATTTCAAGTATGGGATTTTTTGGAGCATGTACATGGGAGTTATTAAGCATAGCCTTCATTCACGATATTGCTTTTAATGTCCATAGAGGCTATCAAAAATACATAAAACTAAATAACAAAAATATGTATGTTTGGTTAGGTCTGATGCCAGTGAACATTTTGAGTGGTGGAAAGTAAAAGAATATTCATAAATGACTTCGTGATCACACTGAGAATGAGTTTACAATTTTTGTAAAAATACCGTAAGTGGGGTATTTTTTTTTCATGCCTCAAGGGCTAGGTGGCGCTGCATATATAACTGAATGTTGTCATAGAGATAGCTTCAGGCCTTGACTATAAACATACATGTCAAGTTTGGGATTTTTTGGAGCATGTACCGGAGAGTTATTAAGCATATAATTTTTCATTAAGAAACACAAATTTTGATGCCCCGCCCTCATCATATAGTATTTAGAAAAGTCAAGATTTTTCTCCCTGTCGTTGGCTCAGGTCTTGACATAGCCCAGGTCAAGTCTGAAGTCAGTCGGATGAAACGTGTAGGAGAAGTGGGCAAAAGTATGCCCCCTGTAAATGTGCTAAAATCGTAAAAAATGGGACATTCAAAAATTCGTAGCTCACTTCCTGTTCATTTTAGCATATGGGTCCAAGAGACTTTTTTGTAGGTCTTGGGCTCCCTCATACACCTAAAAATATTCGTCGTTCTTGCTTAAACGTACAACCGGGGCTGCTTCATTAAAATTTTCTAGGGGGCGCTATTGAGTCATTTCTGTAAAAATAGCACAATCCAGGATAAAATATCGCTCATTTTGCCAGGCCAGATGTGTGTGCCAAGTTTCATGCGTTTCTGTGCCGGTTTAGGCCCTCAAAATTGGTGTTGTTTTCTTGGCGAACAGCGCTTAGCCACGCCCACAGCGATTCGCGAAAACTCACAAACTTCGTGTTGTGACATCATGAAGACCGAAACCCTCATCTGAGCAAATATGAGGTAGGTGCAGTTAATGTGGTTGGAGAAAAACATTGAAGAAAAATTGTAAGAAAAAAAATTGCCAGACGGTGGCGCTAACAGTAAGATGAAATATAAGTTCGTAGATGTCTTAAGGGCTGGACTCTCATCAAATGTGTAAAATTTTGAGAAGATAGGATTACCTGGATCAAGTAAAAGCAGCTTTTATTGCCACGAAAAATTACCAGACTTTGCGGCATCGTAGAGGCCACGCCCTTTGGCGAAAAGTTACAATATTCGGTGTGGGGCATGATCAACATCTTAAGGCTTGTCTGACCAATTTTCAACTGGATCCCTTCAAAGAGCTTGGCACAGTAGCTAAAAACGTAAAGTATGACATTTATTGTCACCACTAGGTGGCGCTATATATATAACAGAATTGTATCATATAGATGTTTTCAGGCCGTGACTATTAAGTTGCATGAGAAGTTTGAGATTTTTTGGAGCTTGTTCATGGGAGTTATTCAGCATTTTGTCTTTGTGGACAAATTAAATTTTAAAGGCAATATTTGATGCCCCGCCCCCGTCATATAGTATTCCAAAAAGTCAAGATATTTTGCCCAGTTGTTGTCTCGGGTCTTGAGATGACACATGGCAAGTTTGAAGTCAACTGGCTGAAAAATATTTGCAAAGGGGGAAAAAGTATGACCACAGTGAAAGGGCCAAAATGGGCCAAAATTGGACATTCAAAAATTCATAGCTCACTTCCTGTACATTTTAGGAAATGGCTTCCACTGACTTTTTTGTGCGTCTCGGGGTGCTACACGTGCCTGCCAATTTTCGTAGCTCTAGCTCAAACGGGCCGGGATTGGTTTTTATTTTTCTACGCTAGGGGGCGCTATCGAGTCGCATTGTTATGGCAACTACATAATATCAAATTTTTCGCCGGGCCCGAAGAGACTGAGAAGTTTGGTGAGTTTTCGTAAATGTTTAGGCCCTCAAAAATGCGATCGTTTACGGAGAAGAAGAAGAAGAAGAATTCTTACAAAAACAAGAGGGACCTCGCAGCGGTCGCTGCTCGGGCCCTAATAATAATAATAATCCGATCGAAAAACAATAGGGACCTCGCAGCGGTAGCTGCTCGGGCCCTAACTAGAGCTGCGAGCAGCTATAAAGGGCCCTCGCAGCCCGGGCCACGTTGGGGTCCTTGCACGTTGGGGTACTTGCACGTTGGGGTACTGGCACATTCGGGTACTGGCATATTGGAAGCAAAATTTCTTTGAAAATGGCATAATAAACGTTTACATGTAGAATATTTTTTTGCCAGTGTGTGTATCAAGCTCAACGGGTTTTGGTGATTGTTAAGACCTGCAAAAATCAGCGTCCTTTTTTATTATTAGGCAATGAGTTGCCCTGATTGGTATTTTTTTGTAAAAGTGTATATACACATCATCGCTCGTTGTACTCATTGCACAATGTTACTTTTATTGTCCAAAGGGGCAATCAAAAATGAATAAAACGAAATGGAAACGTACATACGTTTGGATCGGTGTGAAGCCAGTGAACAATTTGAGTGGTGGAAACTAAAAGAATATTCATAAATGACTTAGTTATCACACTTAGAATGAGTGTACATTTTTTGTACAAAATACCGTATGTGGGGTATTTTTATTTTTTTTTTATATAAGCCTCAAGGGCTAGGTGGCGCTGTATTTATAACTGAATGTTGTCATAGAGATACCTTCAGGCCTTGATTATAAGCATACATGTCAAGTGTGGGATTTTTTTTTTGAGCATGTACCGTGGATTTATTAAGCATAGCCTTCATTCACGATATTGCTTTTAATGTCCATAGAGGCTATCAAAAATACATAAAACTAAATAACAAAAATATGTATGTTTGGATAAGTCTGATGCCAGTGAACATTTTGAGTGGTGGAAACTAAAAGAATATTCATAAATGACTTAGTTATCACACTTAGAATGAGTGTACATTTTTTGTACAAAATACCGTATGTGGGGTATTTTTTTTTTTTTTTATATAAGCCTCAAGGGCTAGGTGGCGCTGTATTTATAACTGAATGTTGTCATAGAGATACCTTCAGGCCTTGATTATAAGCATACATGTCAAGTGTGGGATTTTTTTTTGGAGCATGTACCGTGGAGTTATTAAGCATATCCTTCATTCACGATATTGCTTTTAATGTCCATAGAGGCTATCAAAAATAAATAAAAATATATATATGTTTGGATAAGTCTGATGCCAGTGAACATTTTGAGTGGTGGAAACTAAAAAAATATTCATAAATGACTTAGTTATCACACTTAGAATGAGTGTACATTTTTTGTACAAAATACCGTATGTGGGGTATTTTTTTTTCATGCCTCAAGGGCTAGGTGGCGCTGCATATATAACTGAATGTTGTCATAGAGATAACTTCAGGCCTTGACGATAAACATACATGTCAAGTTTGGGATTTTTTGGAGCATGTACCGGGGAGTTATCAAGCATATCCTTTTTCATTGTGAAACACAAATTTTGATGCCCCGCCCTCATCATATAGTATTTCGAAAAGTCAAAATTTTTCCCCCTGTCGTTGGCTCAGGTCTTGACATGGTCCAGGCCAAGTCTTAACTCAGTCGGATGAAACGTGTAGGAGAAGTGGGCAAAAGTCTGCCCCCTGTGAATGTGCAAAAATCGTCAAAAATGGGACATTCAAAAATTCGTAGCTCACTTCCTGTTCATTTTAGCATATGGGTACAAGAGACGTTTTTGTAGGTCTTGGGCTCCCTCATACACCTAAAAATATTCGGCGTTTTTGCTTAAACGTACAACCGGGGCTGCTTCGTTAAAAATTTCGAGGGGGCGCTATTGAGTCATTTTTGTAAAAATAGCACAATCAACAATAAAATATTGCTCATTTTACCAGGCCAGATGTGTGTGCCAAGTTTCAGGAGTTTCTGTGCATGTTTAGACCCTCAAAACTGGCGTTGTTTTCTTGGCGAACAGCGCTTAGCCACGCCTACAGCAATTCGCGAAAACTCACAAACTTCGTGTTGTGACATCATGAAGGCCGAAACCCTCCTCTGAGCAAATATGAGGTAGGTCCAGTTAACGTGTTTGGAGAAAAACGTAGAAGAAAATTCGTAAGAAGAAAAATTGCCACTAGGTGGCGCTATCAGTTAGATGAAATGTAAGTTAGTAGATGTCTTTAGAGCTGGACTCTCATCAAATGTGTGAAATTTTGAGAAGATAGGATCATCTCGGTCAAGTTAATGCAGCTTTTATTTTCACGAAAAATCTTCAGATTTTGCGTCACCGTAGCGGCCACGCCCTTTGATGAAAAGTTACAATATTCGGTGTGGGGCATGATCAACATCTTAAGGCTTTTCTGACCAATTTTCAAATGGATCCCTTCAACAAGCTCAGCACAGTAGCTAAAAACGTAAAGTATGACATTTATTGTAACCACTAGGTGGCGCTATATGTATAACTGAATTTTGTCATATAGATGTTTTCAGGCTGTGACTATTACGTTGCCTGAGAAGTTTGAGATTTTTTGGAGCTTCAACATGGGAGTTATTAAGCATTTGCTCTTTCTGGACAAATGAAATTTTAAAGGCAATATTTGATGCTCCGCCCCCGTCGTATAGTATTTCGAAAAGGCAAGATGTTTTGCCCAGCTGTTCTCTTAGGTCTTGAGATGATAAATGCCAAGTTTGAAGTCAATTGGATGAAAAATGTTTGCAAAGGGGGAAAAAGCATGACCACAGTGAATGTGCCAAAATAGGCCAAAATTGGACATTAAAAAATTCATAGCTCACTTCCTGTACATTTTAGCTACATGGTCCCAATAGACTTTTTTGTGCGTCTCGGGGTGCTCCACGTGCCTGCCAATTTTCGTTGCTCTAGCTCAAACGTGTCGGGCTTGGTTTTTATTTTTCTACGCTAGGGGGCGCTATAGAGCCGCGTTGTTATAACGACTTCATAATATCAAATTTTTCGCCGGACCTGAGGAGTGTGCAAAGTTTGGTGAGTTTTCGTGAATATTTAGGTACCCAAAATCGCGATTGTTTGCGGAGAATAAAGAAGAAGAAGAAGAATAACTAGAGCTGCGAGCAGCTATAAAGGGCCCTCGCAGCCCGGGCCACGTTGGGGTCCTTGCACGTTGTGGTACTTGCATGTTGGGGTACTGGCACATTGGGGTACTGGCATATTGGAAGCAAAATTTCTTTGAAAATGGCATAATAAACGTTTACATGTAGAATATTTTTTTGCCAGTGTGTGTGTCAAGCTCAACGGGTTTTGGTGATTGTTAAGACCTGCAAAAATCAGCGTCCTTTTTTATTTTTAGGCAATGAGTTGCCCTGATTGGTATTTTTTTGTAAAAGTGTATATACACATCATCGCTCGTTGTACTCATTGCACAATGTTACTTTTATTGTCCAAAGGGGCAATCAAAAATGAATAAAACAAAATGGAAACGTACATACGTTTGGATCGGTGTCAAGACAGTGAACAATTTGAGTGGTGGAAACTAAAAGAATATTCATAAATGACTTAGTTATCACACTTAGAATGAGTGTACATTTTTTGTACAAAATACCGTATGTGGGGTATTTTTATATTTTTTTATATAAGCCTCAAGGGCTAGGTGGCACTGTATTTATAACTGAATGTTGTCATAGAGATACCTTCAGGCCTTGATTATAAGCATACATGTCAAGTGTGGGATTTTTTTTGGAGCATGTACCGTGGAGTTATTAAGCATATCCTTCATTCACGATATTGCTTTTAATGTCCATAGAGGCTATCAAAAATAAATAAAAATATATATATGTTTGGATAAGTCTGATGCCAGTGAACATTTTGAGTGGTGGAAACTAAAAGAATATTCAGAAATGACTTCGTTATCACACTTAGAATGAGTGTACATTTTTTGTACAAAATACCGTATGTGGGGTATTTTTTTTTTAATCCTCAAGGGCTAGGTGGCGCTGCATATATAACTGAATGTTGTCACAGAGATAACTTCAGGCCTTGACGATAAACATACATGTCAAGTTTGGGATTTTTTGGAGCATGTACCGGGGAGTTATCAAGCATATCCTTTTTCATTGCGAAACACTAAATTTGATGCCCCGCCCTCATCATATAGTATTTAGAATAGTCAAAATTTTTCCCCCTGTCGTTGGCTCAGGTCTTGACATGGTCCAGGCCAAGTCTTAACTCAGTCGGATGAAACGTGTAGGAGAAGTGGGCAAAAGTCTGCCCCCTGTGAATGTGCAAAAATCGTAAAAAATGGGACATTCAAAAATTCATAGCTCACTTCCTGTTCATTTTAGCATATGGGTCCAAGAGACTTTTTTGTAGGACTTGGGCTCCCTCATACACCTAAAAATATTCGTCGTTCTTGCTTAAACGTACAACCGGGACTGCTTTGTTAAAAACTTCTAGGGGGCGCTATTGAGTCATTTTTGTAAAAAATAGCACAATCAACAATAAAATATGGCTCATTTTACCAGGCCAGATGTGTGTGCCAAGTTTCATGAGTTTCTGTGCATGTTTAGACCCTCAAAACTGGCGTTGTTTTCTTGGAGAACAGCGCTTAGCCACACCCACAGCAATTCGCGAAAACTCACAAACTTCGTGTTGTGACATCATGAAGGCCGAAACCCTCATCTGAGCAAATATGAGGTAGGTCCAGTTAACGTGTTTGGAGAAAAACGTAGAAGAAAATTCGTAAGAAAAAAAATTGCCACTAGGTGGCGCTATCAGTTAGATGAAATATAAGTCAGTAGATGTCTTTAGGGCTGGACTCTCATCAAATGTGTGAAATTTTGAGAAGATAGGATCATCTCGGTCAAGTTAATGCAGCTTTTATTTTCACGAAAAATCTTCAGACTTTGCGTCACCGTAGAGGCCACGCCCTTTGGCGAAAAGTTACAATATTCGGTGTGGGGCATGATCAACATCTTAAGGCTTTTCTGACCAATTTTCAAATGGATCCCTTCAACAAGCTCAGCACAGTAGCTAAAAACGTAAAGTATGACATTTATTGTAACCACTAGGTGGCGCTATATGTATAACTGAATTTTATCATATAGATGTTTTCAGGCCGTGACTATTACGTTGCCTGAGAAGTTTGAGATTTTTTGGAGCTTGAACATGGGAGTTATTAAACATTTGCTCTTTCTCGACAAATGAAATTTTAAAGGCAATATTTGATGCCCCGCCCCCGTCATATAGTATTTCAAAAAGGCAAGATGTTTTGCCCAGTTGTTCTCTCAGGTCTTGAGATGATAAATGCCAAGTTTGAAGTCAATTGGATGAAAAATGTTTGCAAAGGGGGAAAAAGCATGACCACAGTGAATGTGCCAAAATAGGCCAAAATTGGACATTAAAAAATTCATAGCTCACTTCCTGTACATTTTAGGAAATGGCTTCCACTGACTTTTTTGTGTGTCTCGGAGTGCTACACGTGCCTGCCAATTTTCGTAGCTCTAGCTCAAACGGGCCGGGATTGGTTTTTATTTTTCTACGCTAGGTGGCGCTATAGAGTCGCGTTGTTATGACAACTACATAATATCAAATTTTTCGCCGGGCCCGAAGAGACTGCAAAGTTTGGTGAGTTTTCGTAAATGTTTAGGCCCTCAAAAATGCGATCGTTTACGGAGAAGAAGAAGAAGAAGAACTAGAGCTGCGAGCAGCTATAAAGGGCCCTCGCAGCCCGGGCCACGTTGGGGTCCTTGCACGTTGGGGTACTGGCATATTGGAAGCAAAATTTCTTTGAAAATGGCATAATAAACGTTTACATGTAGAATATTTTTTTTTGCCAGCGTGTGTCAAGCTCAACGGGTTTTGGTGGTTGTTAAGACCTGCAAAAATCAGCGTCCTTTTTTATTTTTAGGCAATGAGTTGCCCTGATTGGTATTTTTTTGTAAAAGTGTATATACACATCATCGCTCGTTGTACTCATTGCACAATGTTTACTTTTATTGTCCAAAGGGGCAATCATAAATGAATAAAACAAAATGGAAACGTACATACGTTTGGATCGGTGTGAAGCCAGTGAACAATTTGAGTGGTGGAAACTAAAAGAATATTCATAAATGACTTAGTTATCACACTTAGAATGAGTGTACATTTTTTGTACAAAATACCGTATGTGGGGTATTTTTTTTATTTTTTTTATATAAGCCTCAACGGCTAGGTGGCGCTGTATTTATAACTGAATGTTGTCATCGAGATACCTTCAGGCCTTGATTATAAGCATACATGTCAAGTGTGGGATTTTTTTTGGAGCATGTACCGTGAAGTTATTAAGCATATCCTTCATTCACGATATTGCTTTTAATGTCCACAGAGGCTATCAAAAATAAATAAAAATATATATATGTTTGGATAAGTCTGATGCCAGTGAACATTTTGAGTGGTGGAAATTAAAAGAATATTCATAAATGACTTAGTTATCACACTTAGAATGAGTTTACATTTTTTGTACAAAATACCGTATGTGGGGTATTTTTTTTTTATAAAGCCTCAAGGGCTAGGTGGCGCTGCATATATAACTGAATGTTGTCATAGAGATAGCTTCAGGCCTTGACGATAAACATACATGTCAAGTTTGGGATTTTTTGGAGCATGTACCGGGGAGTTATTAAGCATATCCTTTTTCAGTGCGAAACACAAATTTTGATGCCCCGCCTTCATCATATAGTATTTCGAAAGGTCAAGATTTTTCCCCCTGTCGTTGGCTCAGGTCTTGACATGGTCCAGGTCAAGTCTTAACTCAGTCAGATGAAACGTGTAGGAGAAGTGGGCAAAAGTCTGCCCCCTGTGAATGTGCAAAAATTGTCAAAAATGGGACATTCAAAAATTCGTAGCTCACTTCCTGTTCATTTTAGCATATGGGTCCAAGAGACTTTTTTGTAGGTCTTGGGCTCCCTCATACACCTAAAAATATTCGTCGTTCTTGCTTAAACGTACAACCGGGGCTGCTTCGTTAAAAACTTCTAGGGGGCGCTATTGAGTCATTTTTGTAAAAATAGCACAATCAACAATAAAATATTGCTCATTTTACCAGGCCAGATGTGTGTGCCAAGTTTCATGAGTTTCTGTGCATGTTTAGACCCTCAAAACTGGCGTTGTTTTCTTGGCGAACAGCGCTTAGCCACACCCACAGCAATTCGCGAAAACTCACAAACTTCGTGTTGTGACATCATGAAGGCCGAAACCCTCATCTGAGCAAATATGAGGTAGGTCCAGTTAACGTGTTTGGAGAAAAACGTAGAAGAAAATTCGTAAGAAAAAAAATTGCCACTCGGTGGCGCGATCAGTTAGATGAAATATAAGTTCATAGATGTCTTTAGGGCTGGACTCTCATCAAATGTGTGAAATTTTGAGAAGATAGGATCATCTCGGTCAAGTTAATGCAGCTTTTATTTTCACGAAAAATCTTCAGACTTTGCGTCACCGTAGCGGCCACGCCCTTTGGCGAAAAGTTACAATATTCGGTGTGGGGCATAATCAACATCTTAAGGCTTTTCTGACCAATTTTCAAATGGATCCCTTCAACAAGCTCAGCACAGTAGCTAAAAACGTAAAGTATGACATTTATTGTAACCACTAAGTGGCGCTATATGTATAACTGAATTTGATCATATAGATGTTTTCAGGCCGTGACTATTACGTTGCCTGAGAAGTTTGAGATTTTTTGGAGCTTGAACATGGGAGTTATTAAGCATTTGCTCTTTCTGGACAAATGAAATTTTAAAGGCAATATTTGATGCCCCGCCCCCGTCATATAGTATTTCAAAAAGACAAGATGTTTTGCCCAGTTGTTCTCTCAGGTCTTGAGATGATAAATGCCAAGTTTGAAGTCAATCGGATGAAAAATGTTTGCAAAGGGGGAAAAAGCATGACCACAGTGAATGTGCCAAAATAGGCCAAAATTGGACATAAAAAAATTCATAGCTCACTTCCTGTACATTTTAGCTACATGGTCCCAATAGACTTTTTTTTGCGTCTCGGGGTGCTACACGTGCCTGCCAATTTTTGTTGCTCTAGCTCAAACGTGCCGGGCTTGGTTTATATTTTTCTACGCTAGGGGGCGCTATCGAGTCGCATTGTTATGACGACTTAATAATATCAAATTTTTCGCCGGGCCTGAGGAGTGTGCAAAGTTCGGTGAGTTTTCGTGAATGTTTAGGTACCCAAAATCGCGATCGTTTGCGGAGAATAAAGAAGAAGAAGAAGAATAATAATAATAATAATAATAATAATAATAATAATAATAATAATAATTTTTACAAAAACAATAGGGACCTCGCAGCGGTCGCTGCTCGGGCCCTAATAATAATAATTCCTACAAAAACAAGAGGGACCTCGCAGCGGTCGCTGCTCGGGCCCTAATAATAATAACTAGAGCTGCGAGCAGCTATAAAGGGCCCTCGCAGCCCGGGCCACGTTGGAGTCCTTGCACGTTGGGGTACTTGCACGTTAGGGTACTGGCACGTTGGGGTACTGGCATATTGGAAGCAAAATTTCTTTGAAAATGGCATAATAAACGTTTACATGTAGAATATTTTTTTTGCCAGTGTGTGTCAAGCTCAACGGGTTTTGGTGATTGTTAAGACCTGCAAAAATCAGCGTCCTATTTTAATTTTAGGCAATGAGTTGCCCTGATTGGTATTTTTTGTAAAAGTGTATATATACATCATCGCTCGTTGTACTCATTGCACAATGTTACTTTTATTGTCCAAAGGGGCAATCAAAAATGAATAAAACAAAATGGAAACGTACATACGTTTGGATCGGTGTGAAGCCAGTGAACAATTTGAGTGGTGGAAACTAAAAGAATATTCAGAAATGACTTAGTCATCACACTTAGAATGAGTTTACATTTTTTTGTACAAAATACCGTATGTGGGTTTTTTTTTTTTATATAAGCCTCAAGGGCTAGGTGGCGCTGTATTTATAACTGAATGTTGTCATCGAGATACCTTCAGGCCTTGATTATAAGCATACATGTCAAGTGTGGGATTTTTTTTGGAGCATGTACCGTGGAGTTATTAAGCATATCCTTCATTCACGATATTGCTTTTAATGTCCACAGAGGCTATCAAAAATAAATAAAAATATATATATGTTTGGATAAGTCTGATGCCAGTGAACATTTTGAGTGGTGGAAACGAAAAGAATATTCATAAATGACTTAGTTATCACACTTAGAATGAGTTTACATTTTTTGTACAAAATACCGTATGTGGGGTATTTTTTTTTTATGCCTCAAGGGCTAGGTGGCGCTGCATATATAACTGAATGTTGTCATAGAGATAGCTTCAGGCCTTGACGATAAACATACATGTCAAGTTTGGGATTTTTTGGAGCATGTACCGGGGAGTTATTAAGCATATCCTTTTTCAGTGCGAAACACAAATTTTGATGCCCCGCCTTCATCATATAGTATTTCGAAAGGTCAAGATTTTTCCCCCTGTCGTTGGCTCAGGTCTTGACATGGTCCAGGTCAAGTCTTAACTCAGTCAGATGAAACGCGTAGGAGAAGTGGGCAAAAGTCTGCGCCCTGTGAATGTGCAAAAATTGTCAAAAATGGGACATTCAAAAATTCGTAGCTCACTTCCTGTTCATTTTAGCATATGGGTCCAAGAGACTTTTTTGTAGGTCTTGGGCTCCCTCATACACCTAAAAATATTCGTCGTTCTTGCTTAAACGTACAACCGGGGCTGCTTCGTTAAAAACTTCTAGGGGGCGCTATCGAGTCATTTTTGTAAAAATAGCACAATCAACAATAAAATATTGCTCATTTTACCAGGCCAGATGTGTGTGCCAAGTTTCATGAGTTTCTGTGCATGTTTAGACCCTCAAAACTGGCGTTGTTTTCTTGGCGAACAGCGCTTAGCCACACCCACAGCAATTCGCGAAAACTCACAAACTTCGTGTTGTGACATCATGAAGGCCGAAACCCTCATCTGAGCAAATATGAAGTAGGTCCAGTTAACGTGTTTGGAGAAAAACGTAGAAGAAAATTCGTAATAAAAAAAATTGCCACTAGGTGGCGCTATCAGTTAGATGAAATATAAGTCAGTAGATGTCTTTAGGGCAGGACTCTCATCAAATGTGTGAAATTTTGAGAAGATAGGATCATCTCGGTCAAGTTAATGCAGCTTTTATTTTCACGAAAAATCTTCAGACTTTGCGTCACCGTAGCGGCCACGCCCTTTGGCGAAAAGTTACAATATTCGGTGTGGGGCATGATCAACATCTTAAGCCTTTTCTGACCAATTTTCAAATGGATCCCTTCAACAAGCTCAGCACAGTAGCTAAAAACGTAAAGTATGACATTTATTGTAACCACTAGGTGGCGCTATATGTATAACTGAATTTTATCATATAGATGTTTTCAGGCCGTGACTATTACGTTGCCTGAGAAGTTTGAGATTTTTTGGAGCTTGAACATGGGAGTTATTAAGCATTTGCTCTTTCTGGACAAATGAAATTTTAAAGGCAATATTTGATGCCCCGCCCCCGTCATATAGTATTTCAAAAAGGCAAGATGTTTTGCCCAGTTTTTCTCTCAGGTCTTGAGATGATAAATGCCAAGTTTGAAGTCAATTGGATGAAAAATGTTTGCAAAGGGGGAAAAAGCATGACCACAGTGAATGTGCCAAAATAGGCCAAAATTGGACATAAAGAAATTCATAGCTCACTTCCTGTACATTTTAGCTACATGGTCCCAATAGACTTTTTTGTGCGTCTCGGGGTGCTACACGTGCCTGCCAATTTTTGTTGCTCTAGCTCAAACGTGCCGGGCTTGGTTTTTATTTTTCTACGCTAGGGGGCGCTATCGAGGCGCATTGTTATGACGACTTAATAATATCAAATTTTTCGCCGGGCCTGAGGAGTGTGCAAAGTTCGGTGAGTTTTCGTGAATGTTTAGGTACCCAAAATCGCGATCGTTTGCGGAGAATAAAGAAGAAGAAGAAGAAGAAGAAGAAGAAGAAGAAGAAGAAGAAGAAGAATAACTAGAGCTGCGAGCAGCTATAAAGGGCCCTCGCAGCCCGGGCCACGTTGGGGTCCTTGCACGTTGTGGTACTTGCATGTTGGGGTACTGGCACATTGGGGTACTGGCATATTGGAAGCAAAATTTCTTTGAAAATGGCATAATAAACGTTTACATGTAGAATATTTTTTTGCCAGTGTGTGTGTCAAGCTCAACGGGTTTTGGTGATTGTTAAGACCTGCAAAAATCAGCGTCCTTTTTTATTTTTAGGCAATGAGTTGCCCTGATTGGTATTTTTTTGTAAAAGTGTATATACACATCATCGCTCGTTGTACTCATTGCACAATGTTACTTTTATTGTCCAAAGGGGCAATCAAAAATGAATAAAACAAAATGGAAACGTACATACGTTTGGATCGGTGTCAAGCCAGTGAACAATTTGAGTGGTGGAAACTAAAAGAATATTCATAAATGACTTAGTTATCACACTTAGAATGAGTGTACATTTTTTGTACAAAATACAGTATGTGGGGTATTTTTATTTTTTTTTATATAAGCCTCAAGGGCTAGGTGGCGCTGTATTTATAACTGAATGTTGTCATAGAGATACCTTCAGGCCTTGATTATAAGCATACATGTCAAGTGTGGGATGTTTTTTGGAGCATGTACCGTGTAGTTATTAAGCATATCCTTCATTCACGATATTGCTTTTAATGTCCATAGAGGCTATCAAAAATAAATAAAAATATATATATGTTTGGATAAGTCTGATGCCAGTGAACATTTTGAGTGGTGGAAACTAAAAGAATATTCAGAAATGACTTCGTTATCACACTTAGAATGAGTGTACATTTTTTGTACAAAATACCGTATGTGGGGTATTTTTTTTTTATTCCTCAAGGGCTAGGTGGCGCTGCATATATAACTGAATGTTGTCACAGAGATAACTTCAGGCCTTGACGATAAACATACATGTCAAGTTTGGGATTTTTTGGAGCATGTACCGGGGAGTTATCAAGCATATCCTTTTTCATTGCGAAACACAAAATTTGATGCCCCGCCCTCATCATATAGTATTTCGAAAAGTCAAAATTTTTCCCCCTGTCGTTGGCTCAGGTCTTGACATGGTCCAGGCCAAGTCTTAACTCAGTCGGATGAAACGTGTAGGAGAAGTGGGCAAAAGTCTGCCCCCTGTGAATGTGCAAAAATCGTAAAAAATGGGACATTCAAAAATTCATAGGTCACTTCCTGTTCATTTTAGCATATGGGTCCAAGAGACTTTTTTGTAGGACTTGGGCTCCCTCATACACCTAAAAATATTCGTCGTTCTTGCTTAAACGTACAACCGGGGCTGCTTTGTTAAAAACTTCTAGGGGGCGCTATTGAGTCAATTTTGTAAAAAATAGCACAATCAACAATAAAATATGGCTCATTTTACCAGGCCAGATGTGTGTGCCAGGTTTCATGAGTTTCTGTGCATGTTTAGACCCTCAAAACTGGCGTTGTTTTCTTGGCGAACAGCGCTTAGCCACGCCTACAGCAATTCGCGAAAACTCACAAACTTCGTGTTGTGACATCATGAAGGCCGAAACCCTCATCTGAGCAAATATGAGGTAGGTCCAGTTAACGTGTTTGGAGAAAAACGTAGAAGAAAATTCGTAAGAAAAAAAATTGCCACTAGGTGGCGCTATCAGTTAGATGAAATATAAGTCAGTAGATGTCTTTAGGGCTGGACTCTCATCAAATGTGTGAAATTTTGAGAAGATAGGATCATCTCGGTCAAGTTAATGCAGCTTTTATTTTCACGAAAAATCTTTAGACTTTGCGGCACCGTAGCGGCCACGCCCTTTGGCGAAAAGTTACAATATTCGGTGTGGGGAGTGATCAACATCTTAAGGCTTTTCTGACCAATTTTCAAATGGATCCCTTCAACAAGCTCAGCACAGTAGCTAAAAACGTAAAGTATGACATTTATTGTAACCACTAGGTGGCGCTATATGTATAACTGAATTTTATCATATAGATGTTTTCAGGCCGTGACTATTACGTTGCCTGAGAAGTTTGAGATTTTTTGGAGCTTGAACATGGGAGTTATTAAGCATTTGCTCTTTCTGGACAAATGAAATTTTAAAGGCAATATTTGATGCCCCGCCCCCGTCATATAGTATTTCAAAAAGGCAAGATGTTTTGCCCAGTTGTTCTCTCAGGTCTTGAGATGATAAATGCCAAGTTTGAAGTCAATTGGATGAAAAATGTTTGCAAAGGGGGAAAAAGCATGACCACAGTGAATGTGCCAAAATAGGCCAAAATTGGACATAAAAAAATTCATAGCTCACTTCCTGTACATTTTAGCTACATGGTCCCAATAGACTTTTTTGTGCGTCTCGGGGTGCTACACGTGCCTGCCAATTTTTGTTGCTCTAGCTCAAACGTGCCGGGCATGGTTTTTATTTTTCTATGCTAGGGGGCGCTATCGAGTCGCATTGTTATGACGACTTAATAATATCAAATTTTTCGCCGGGCCTGAGGAGTGTGCAAAGTTCGGTGAGTTTTCGTGAATGTTTAGGTACCCAAAATCGCGATCGTTTGCGGAGAATAAAGAATAATAATAATAACTAGAGCTGCGAGCAGCTATAAAGGGCCCTCGCAGCCCGGGCCAAGTTGGGGTCCTTGCACGTTGGGGTACTTGCACGTTGGGGTACTGGCACGTTGGGGTACTGGCATATTGGAAGCAAAATTTCTTTGAAAATGGCATAATAAACGTTTACATGTAGAATATTTTTTTGCCAGTGTGTGTGTCAAGCTCAACGGGTTTTGGTGATTGTTAAGACCTGCAAAAATCAGCGTCCTTTTTTATTTTTAGGCAATGAGTTGCCCTGATTGGTATTTTTTTGTAAAAGTGTATATACACATCATCGCTCGTTGTACTCATTGCACAATGTTACTTTTATTGTCCAAAGGGGCAATCAAAAATGAATAAAACAAAATGGAAACGTACATACGTTTGGATCGGTGTGAAGCCAGTGAACAATTTGAGTGGTGGAAACTAAAAGAATATTCATAAATGACTTAGTTATCACACTTAGAATGAGTGTACATTTTTTGTACAAAATACCGTATGTGGGGTATTTTTTTTTTTTTAATATATAAGCCTCAAGGGCTAGGTGGCGCTGTATTTATAACTGAATGTTGTCATAGAGATACCTTCAGGCCTTGATTATAAGCATACATGTAAAGTGTGGGATTTTTTTTGGAGCATGTACCGTGGAGTTATTAAGCATATCCTTCATTCACGATATTGCTTTTAATGTCCACAGAGGCTATCAAAAATAAATAAAAATATATATATGTTTGGATAAGTCTGATGCCAGTGAACATTTTGAGTGGTGGAAACTAAAAGAATATTCATAAATGACTTAGTTATCACACTTAGAATGAGTTTACATTTTTTGTACAAAATACCGTATGTGGGGTATTTTTTTTTTCACGCCTCAAGTGCTAGGTGGCGCTGCATATATAACTGAATTTTGTCATAGAGATACCTTCAGGCCTGACTATAAACATACATGTCAAGTTTGGGATTTTTTGGAACATGTACCGGGGAGTTATTAAGCATATCCTTTTTCAGTGCGAAACACAAAATTTGATGCCCCGCCCTCCTCATATAGTATTTCCAAAAGTCAAGATTTTTCCGCCTGTCGTTGGCTCAGGTCTTGACATGGTCCAGGTCAAGTTTGAAGTCAGTCGGATGAAATGTGTAGGAGAAGTGGGCAAAAGTATGCCCCCTGAAAATGTGCAAAAATCGTCAAAAATGGGACATTCAAAAATTCATAGCTCACTTCCTGTTCATTTTAGCACATGGGTCCAAGAGACTTTTTTGTAGGTCTTGGACTCCCTCATACAACTAAAAATCTTCATAGATCTTGCTTAAACGTACAACCGGGGCTGCTTCGTTAAAAAATTCTAGGGGGCGCTATTGAGTCATTTTTCTAAAAATAGCACAATCAAGAATAAAATATTGTTCATTTTACCAGGCCAGATGTGTGTGCCAAGTTTCATGAGTTTCTGCGCATGTTTAGACCCTCAAAACTGGCGTTGTTTTCTTGGCGAACAGCGCTTAGCCACGCCCACAGCGATTCGCGAAAACTCACAAACTTCGTGTTGTGACATCATGAAGGCCGAAACCCTCATCTGAGCAAATATGAGGTAGGTTCAGTTAACGTGTTTGTAGAAAAACGTAGAAGAAAATTCGTAAGAAAAAAAAATTGCCACTAGGTGGCGCTATCAGTAAGATGAAATATAAGTTTGTAGATGTCTTCAGGGCTGGACTGTCATCAAATGTGTGAAATTTTGAGAAGATAGGATCATCTCGGTCAAGTTAATGCAGATTTTATTGTCACGAAAAATCTTCAGACTTTGCGGCACCGTAGCGGCCACGCCCTTTGGCGAAAGGTTACAATATTCGGTGTGGGGCATGATCAACATCTTAAGGCTTTTCTGACCAATTTTCAACTGGATCCCTTCAACGAGCTCAGCACAGTAGCTAAAAACGTAAAGTATGACATTTATTGTTACCACTAGGTGGCGCTATATCTAGAACTGAATTTTATCATATAGATGTTTTCAGGCCGTGACTATTACGTTGCCTGAGAAGTTTGAGATTTTTTGGAGCTTGAACATGGGAGTTATTCAGCATTTGCTCTTTCTGGACAAATGAAATTTTCAAGACAATATTTGATGCCCCGCCCCCATCATATAGTATTTCGAAAAGGCAAGACTTTTTGCCCAGTTGTTCTCTCAGGTCTTGAGATGATAAATGCGAAATTTGAAGTCAATTGGATGAAAAATGTTTGCAAAGGGGGAAAAAGCATGACCACAGTGAATGTGCCAAAATAGGCCAAAATTGGACATACAAAAATTCATAGCTCATTTCCTGTACATTTTAGCTACATGGTCCCAATAGACTTTTTTGTGCGTCTCGGGGTGCTACACGTGCCTGCCAATTTTTGTTGCTCTAGCTCAAACGTGCCGGGCTTGGTTTTCATTTTTCTACGCTAGGGGGCGCTATAGAGTCGCGTTGTTATGACGACTTCATAATATCAAATTTTTCGCCGGGCCTGAGGAGTGTGCAAAGTTTGGTGAGTTTTCGTAAATGTTTAGGTACCCAAAATCGTGATCGTTTACGGAGAAGAAGAAGAAGAAGAAGAAGAAGAAGAAGAATAATAATAACTAGAGCTGCGAGCAGCTATAAAGGGCCCTCGCAGCCCGGGCCACGTTGGGGTCCTTGCACGTTGGGGTACTTGCACGTTGGGGTACTGGCACGTTGGGGTACTGGCATATTGGAAGCAAAATTTCTTTGAAAATGGCATAATAAACGTTTACATGTAGAATATTTTTTTGCCAGTGTGTGTGTCAAGCTCAACGGGTTTTGGTGATTGTTAAGACCTGCAAAAATCAGCATCCTTTTTTATTTTTAGGCAATGAGTTGCCCTGATTGGTATTTTTTTGTAAAAGTGTATATACACATCATCGCTCGTTGTACTCATTGCACAATGTTACTTTTATTGTCCAAAGGGGCAATCAAAAATGAATAAAACAAAATGGAAACGTACATACGTTTGGATCGGTGTGAAGCCAGTGAACAATTTGAGTGGTGGAAACTAAAAGAATATTCATAAATGACTTAGTTATCACACTTAGAATGAGTGTACATTTTTTGTACAAAATACCGTATGTGGGGTATTTTTTATTTTTTTTTATATAAGCCTCAAGGGCTAGGTGGCGCTGTATTTATAACTGAATGTTGTCATAGAGATACCTTCAGGCCTTGATTATAAGCATACATGTCAAGTGTGGGATTTTTTTTTGGAGCATGTACCGTGGAGTTATTAAGCATATCCTTCATTCACGATATTGCTTTTAATGTCCATAGAGGCTATCAAAAATAAATAAAAATATATATATGTTTGGATAAGTCTGATGCCAGTGAACATTTTGAGTGGTGGAAACTAAAAAAATATTCATAAATGACTTAGTTATCACACTTAGAATGAGTGTACATTTTTTGTACAAAATACCGTATGTGGGGTATTTTTTTTTCATGCCTCAAGGGCTAGGTGGCGCTGCATATATAACTGAATGTTGTCATAGAGATAACTTCAGGCCTTGACGATAAAAATACATGTCAAGTTTGGGATTTTTTGGAGCATGTACCGGGGAGTTATCAAGCATATCCTTTTTCATTGTGAAACACAAATTTTGATGCCCCGCCCTCATCATATAGTATTTCGAAAAGTCAAAATTTTTCCCCCTGTCGTTGGCTCAGGTCTTGACATGGTCCAGGCCAAGTCTTAACTCAGTCGGATGAAACGTGTAGGAGAAGTGGGCAAAAGTCTGCCCCCTGTGAATGTGCAAAAATCGTCAAATATGGGACATTCAAAAATTCGTAGCTCACTTCCTGTTCATTTTAGCATATGGGTACAAGAGACTTTTTTGTAGGTCTTGAGCTCCCTCATACACCTAAAAATATTCGTCGTTCTTGCTTAAACGTACAATCGGGGCTGCTTCGTTAAAAATTTCTAGGGGGCGCTATTGAGTCATTTTTGTAAAAATAGGACAATACATGATAAAATATTGCTCATTTTGCCAGGCCAGATGTGTGTGCCAAGTTTCATGAGTTTCTGCGCATGTTTAGACCATCAAAACTAGCGTTGTTTTCTTGGCGAACAGTGCTTAGCCACGCCCACAGCGATTCGCGAAAACTCACAAACTTCGTGTTGTGACATCATGAAGGCCGAAACCCCCATCTGAGCAAATATGAGGTTGGTCCAGTTAACGTGTTTGGGGAAAAATGTACAAGAAAATTCGTAAGGAAAAAAAATTGCCACTAGGTGGCGCTATCAGTTAGATGAAATATAAGTTCGTAGATGTCTTTAGGGCTGGACTCTCATCAAATGTGTGAAATTTTGAGAAGATAGGATCATCTCGGTCAAGTTCATGCAGCTTTTATTGTCACGAAAAATCTTCAGACTTTGCGTCACCGTAGCGGCCACGCCCTTTGGCGAAAAGTTACAATATTCGGTGTGGGGCATCATCAACATCTTAAGGCTTTTCTGACCAATTTTCAACTGGATCCCTTCAACGAGCTCAGCACAGTAGCTAAAAACGTAAAGTATGACATTTATTGTAACCACTAGGTGGCGCTATATGTATAACTGAATTTTTTCATATAGGTGTTTTCAGGCCGTGACTATTACGTTGCCTGAGAAGTTTGAGATTTTTTGGAGCTTGTACATGGGAGTTATTCAGCATTTGCTCTTTCTGGACAAATGAAATTTTAAAGGCAATATTTGATGCCCCGCCCCCGTCATATAGTATTTCGAAAACGCAAGATTTTTTGCCTAGTTTTTCTCTTAAGTCTTGAGATGATAAATGCCAAGTTTAAAGTCAATGGGATGAAAAATGTTTGCATAGGGGGAAAAAGTATGACCACAGTGAATGTGCCAAAATAGGCCAAAATTGGACATTAAAAAATTCATAGCTCACTTCCTGTACATTTTAGGAATTGGCTTCCACTGACTTTTTTGTGCGTCTCGTAGTGCTACACGTGCCTGCCAATTTTCGTAGCTCTAGCTCAAACGGGCCGGGATTGGTTTTTATTTTTCTACGCTAGGTGGCGCTATAGAGTCGCGTTGTTATGACAACTACATAATATCAAATTTTTCGCCGGGCCCGAAGAGACTGCAAAGTTTGGTGAGTTTTCGTAAATGTTTAGGCCCTCAAAAATGCGATCGTTTACGGAGAAGAAGAAGAAGAATAATAATAATAATTCTTACAAAAACAAGAGGGACCTCGCAGCGGTCGCTGCTCGGGCCCTAATAATAATAATCCGATCGAAAAACAATAGGGACCTCGCAGCGGTAGCTGCTCGGGCCCTAACTAGAGCTGCGAGCAGCTATAAAGGGCCCTCGCAGCCCGGGCCACGTTGGGGTACTTGCACGTTGGGGAACTTGCACATTGGGGTACTGGCACATTGGAAGCAGAATTTCTTTGAAAATGGCATGATAAACATGTGGACTTTTTTTTTTTTTTTGCCAGGTGTGATGAGTGTGTCAAGCTCAATGGGTTTTGGTGATTGTTAAGATCTGCAAAAATCAGCGTCTTTTTTTTATTTTTAGGCAATGAGTTGCTCTGATTGGTATTTTTCGTAAAAGTATATATACACACATCATCGCTCGTACTCATTGCACAATGTTGCTTTTATTGTCCATAGAGGCGATAAAAAAAATAAATAAAACTAAATAAAAAATACGTATGTTTGGATCGGTCTGATACCAGTGAACATATTGAGTGGTGGAAAGTAAAAGAATATTCATAAATGACTTAGTTATCACACTTACAATGAGTTTACAATTTTTGCAAAAATACCGTAAGTGAGGCATTTTTTTTTATGCCTCAAGGACTAGGTGGCGTTGTATTTATAACTGAATTTTGTCATAGAGATACCTTCAGGCCTTGACTCTAAATATACATTTCAAATATGGGATTTTTTGGAGCATGTACCTGGGAGTTATTAAGCATAGCCTTCATTCACCATATTGCTTTTAATGTCCATAGAGGCTATCAAAAATACATAAAACTAAATAACAAAAATATGTATGTTTGGTTAGGTCTGATGCCAGTGAATATTTTGAGTGGTGGAAGGTAAAAGAATATTCCTAAATGACTTAGTTATCACACTTAGAATGAGTTTACATTTTTTGTACAAAATACCGTAAGTGGGGTATTTTTTTTTCATGCCTCAAGGGCTAGGTGGCGCTGCATATATAACTGAATGTTGTCATAGAGATACCTTCAGGCCTTGACGATAAACATACATGTCAAGTTTGGGATTTTTTGGAGCATGTATCGGGGAGTTATTAAGCATATCCTTTTTCAGTGCGAAACACAAATTTTGATGCCCCGCCCTCATCATATAGTATTTCAAAAAGTCAAGATTTTTCCGTCTGTTGTTGGCTCAGGTCTTGGCATGGTCCAGGTCAAGTCATAAGTCAGTCGGATAAAACGTGTAGGAGAAGTGGGCAAAAGTATGCCCTCTGAAAATGTGCAAAAATCGTCAAAAATGGGACATTCAAAAATTCGTAGCTCACTTCCTGTTCATTTTAGCATATGGGTCCAAGAGTCTTTTTTGTAGGTCTTTGGCTCCCTCATACACGTAAAAATTTTCGTAGATCTTGCTTAAACGTACAATCGGGGCTGCTTCGTTAAAAATTTCTAGGGGGCGCTATTGAGTCATTTTTGTAAAAATAGCACAATCAACAATAAAATATTGTTCATTTTACCAGGCCAGATGTGTGTGCCAAGTTTCATGAGTTTCTGCGCATGTTTAGACCCTCAAAACTGGCGTTGTTTTCTTGGCGAACAGTGCTTAGCCACGCCCACAGCGACTCGCGAAAACTCACAAACTTCGTGTTGTGACAGCATGAAGGCCGACACCCTCATCTGAGCAAATATGAGGTAGGTCCAGTTAACATGGTTGGAGAAAAACATTGAAGAAAAATCGTAAGAAAAAAAATTGCCAGTAGGTGGCGCTATCAGTAAGATGAAATATAAGTTTGTAGATGTCTTTAGGGCTGGACTCTCATCAATTGTGTAAAATTTTGAGAAGATAGCATCATCTCGGTCAAGTTAATGCAGCTTTTGTTGTCACGAGAAATCTTCAGACTTTGCGGCACCGTAGCGGCCACGCCCTTTGGCGAAAAGTTACAATATTCGGTGTGGGGCATGATCAACATCTTAAGGCTTTTCTGACCAATTTTCAACTGGATCCCTTCAACGAGCTCAGCACAGTAGCTAAAAACGTAAAGTATGACAATTATTGTTACCACTAGGTGGCGCTACATGGATAACTGAATTTTATCATATAGATGTTTTCAGGCCGTGACTATTAAGTTGCCTGATAAGTTTGAGATTTTTTGGAGCTTGAACATGGGAGTTATTAACCATTTGCTCTTTCTGGACAAATGAAATTTTAAAGGCAATATTTGATGCCCCGCCCCCGTCATATAGTATTTCGAAAAGGCAAGATTTTTTCCCCAGTTGTTCTCTCAGGTCTTGAGATGATAAATGCCAAGTTTGAAGTCAATTGGATGAAAAATGTTTGCAAAGGGGGAAAAAGCATGACCACAGTGAATGTGCCAAAATAGGCCAAAATTGGACATTAAAAAATTCATAGCTCACTTCCTGTACATTTTAGCTACATGGTCCCAATAGACTTTTTTGTGCGTCTCGGGGTGCTACACGTGCCTGCCAATTTTCGTTGCTCTAGCTCAAACGTGCCGGGCTTGGTTTTTATTTTTCTATGCTAGGGGGCGCTACAGAGTCGCGTTGTTATGACGACTTCATAATATCAAATTTTTCGCCGGGCCTGAGGAGTGTGCAAAGTTTGGTGAGTTTTCGTAAATGTTTAGGTACCCAAAATCGTGATCGTTTACGGAGAAGAAGAAGAAGAAGAAGAAGAAGAAGAATAATAATAATAATAATAATAATCCGATCGAAAAACAATAGGGACCTCGCAGCGGTAGCTGCTCGGGCCCTAATAATAATAATAATAATAATAATAATAATAATAATTTTTACAAAAACAATAGGGACCTCGCAGCGGTCGCTGCTCGGGCCCTAATAATAATAATAATAATAATAATAATAATAATAATAATAATAATAATTTTTACAAAAACAATAGGGACCTCGCAGCGGTCGCTGCTCGGGCCCTAAAAAACAAATACAACAGTAAGCATGCTGTGACGTTACGCTTCTGCTATGGCGAACTGGTGGATGATCACTGTCTGTTTGTGGCTCAATAGTTAAATCTTTGTTGATCACAAATCCTAATTTAAGTCATTTTTTTGTTTTGTTTTACACAGTATCCGCAACCCCCTAACCGACCTCTGCCAGCAGCCAAACCAGTTTGGGGGACAGTTGTTTGTCTTAAAGGTTAAACCCCCACCAGTTGCCCTTTTTTAATTGTTTTTTTTTTTAACTAGCATGAGAAATAGCAAGAACTGCGTATCCAACTAGACACTGCAGGTGGAATGGTAAATAAAACATGTGCACCATACAGGCTCTATGTGCTGAACACACCTGGAACACAGAAGCTCATTAATTTCTCATTTGTCCAAGGTTTACCATGATCCCAACATAAAGGTTACGAACAGCATGCTCAGTTACCATGGAACTTAACTGTTTTATTGTTTAATTTAGATTTAAGGCCAATAAGTGGTTTTTATCTAAATATTTACTTCCGTATAAATTTTAAGTCACTGTTGTCGCTCGTTGCAAGGCTAGCCCAAAGTCACATTCCATTAGAAAATGGTCCATGTCCAGTAAATCTCAATTATTGTGGGAAACAGACAGGTAGTAAAAAACTACTAGGTGTCCGAGGCAAAATAAGCTAGTTTGTGGTGTGGCGTAATGATCCGAGGCAGATCCTTTCATTTTCCATACTTCGGCCTTTCCACCTTGTCTGAGACCAAGATGTACCAGAGTGATGTAAAGGCCAAAATATGTTGAAAGAAAGGATCTGCTTATGACACAAAACACACAAGCTCATCTGTGAAGCTAATGTCATGTCAACAAACTAAATAGCCCTTATTGATGATGTAACTCATTATAGCAGCAGCAGAAAAAGTAACAAAAAAAAAAAAAAAAGTTTGTCTGGCAATTTTCATTAGAAGACGCATTTTACCTGGAGGGAAACAAGAACTGAAAGAGGCTGCAGTAAATGCCTGGCAAAACATTTCAAATGAAGAATGCCAACAGTCTGGTGCAGTCAATGGGTCACATGCTTGAAGCAGTTATTGCCAAGTAAGGGTTATGCCACCAAGTAAATATTTAATAACATCTGCTCGAATACTTTTGCTCACTTGAAAAGTGGATTGGTTCAAACAATAGGTGCTATACATCTAGATGTAAATACAATGAAATAAATGCTGGAATTCTGAACGTTCGTCTCATATTCACCTTTCGATCTGAAACCCAAATAGCTCTAGTATGCAACAAAAACAAATTTTCAATTTACCTTGCTGTTCAAATACTTTTGGAAGGGACTCTAACTAACTTAGCTAGCTTCCTGAAACTGTAATTGTCTGAAACTCCTGCTTGACAAGACTGTTTACTAAACAGTTTTATAGCTAACTACAAAGGTAAACTGCCATTAGAAAAGGTTCCATGGTCTACTCAATAGAGCACACGTCATCACGTGTGTTTACACAGCTTCGGGTCGCAAAGTCACCGGGTTCACGCGTGGGCGTGGTTTCCCCACAGCCTTCGTGCGAGCCGGGCGCTGAAGGCGGAAGTAGTTGTGGGAGAAATAAACGTTGATGAAAGCAGTGGCGTCTCCGTTAAAAAAAAAAAAAAAAAAAACGTCGCCATACGTCTCTACGTAGTCTGGTGGTGGGTAACGTAACGCGTTTTTTTTTTGTTTTTTTTTATCCTCGAATGACCCCTCAGTGCTGAGGCGAGAACATCCCGTTCGTGATTTATTAATAGCTCGCCTTGCGTCACCCAACTGCCGCGCTGCTAGACACGCAACGGAGCTGCTAACTGTGCCAGCCACACATCCTCCTTAGGAAAAAAACCGCTTATAAAACAGCTAGTCGACGTCCTCCAGCTGCCAGAGTGTCTCACGGCTCACGTGATTACCACCTGTAAGTGCTACCCACACAAACACGAAGGGGACACGAGGATATCACAAAACAAATGAGTCAAGCACGTTATGTCACTTAGCAACAACACGACTGTTCTTTTTTTTTTTTTTAAATATTATTATTATTATATCTGGAGGTGAACTAAAAAGCAGCTAAGCCAAATGTTACAATAACCTCAAGTCCCTTCGCCCATAAAAGCCACAAAGTTGGACCAGTCCAGTTCCAGAGGATGAGGTGAGGGAGGACAAACTCATTCGAAGCTATGACCCGAAAATGTTGTATGTAGGTGGGCTGCTGCAAATCAGCTGAAAAAAAAAAAAAAACTAAACATTTCCCTGCAATGGGTTTAGTGTAAATATTTACAAACAGTGGCGGCACGGTAGACGAGTGGTTAGCACGTCCGCTTCCCAGTTCTGAGGTCTCCGGTTCGAGTCCAGGCTCGGACCTTCCTGGGTGGAGTTTGCATGTTCTCCCCGTGCCCGCGTGGGTCTTCTCCGGGTACTCCGGTCTCCTCCCACATTCCAAAGACATGCATGGCAGGTTAATTGGGCGCTCCGAATTGTCCCTAGGTGTGTGTCTGAGTGTGGATGGTTGTTCATCTCTGTGTGCCCTGCGATTGGCTGGCAACCAGTCCAGGGTGTCCCCTGCCTACTGCCCAGAGCCAGCTGAGATAGGCGCCAGCAGCCCCCGCGACCCTTGTGAGGAATAAGCGGTCAAGAAAATGGATGGATGGATTTACAAACAGTCTCGCTGCTTCTGGTGTGGCTGGCCTTCCTGAGCACCACGCCCACCCAGGCACAAGAAGAAGGGTGGTGCCTGTGTTGTGTGATTTAATCATCCCTTCCATGCTGTGACTGCATACATGTGCAGCTCCGCCACACCTGCAGCCACACGTCCAAAGGCCAAGGCTCCACACTCAGATGACGCATCGGGGTGTGCTCACAAGCCAAAGGAGGCATCAAGTTGATATATGAAGTGGTTCAATGGCAAACCGTTCCATGAAATGATATAAAAAAAAAGTGGTGTTTTTCAAATATCACATGGTCCTCATCAGTAGATGGATCAGGGCAAACAAGGCCAAACTATTCAATAGGCTTGGATGTCTGCCATATTGAATGTGCCATATATGCAACATAAACTAATTTGAGTAAGAGAATAGGTAACCAGAGGTATTATTCGGTATTTTAAACCCAAATAAGCGCCATTTGGTGTGCGTTGATACATCCTTGGTTTAAGCTAGCCGAAAAGAACAATTCTCTGCGTTCTTGCTTTATTCATAATTTGGATTGGAACAGTACTTGGGCCACAACTGATGACGTTTCACAAGATCACACTGACGTAAGAAGAGACAAGAACACAAATTGAGAAACGGCTTTTTTGTCAATAAGCGGGATGCACCCTGGCCTGCCAATCACAGGTTGCAGTTTTTCTTTTTTAACGTCTATAATGGAGCAGCTGTCAAAATTTATCGATTAATCGACAAATAATCTATTCTTAAATTAACCTGCAAATACTTTAGTAATTGTTTGGAGCCATATTTTGAGATTTTAAAGTTGTCCAAATTCTGTAATTTCAGCATATCAACTGTAATTGTTCACTGATTGTAGTACTTCATTAAAGAAGACTGATTATTTTTGGTGTTTAGTTAAAATAAGACATTAACAAATATCAGTTTTTTTACTTTGGAAAAAATGACTGAACCGGTAACATAGTACAACATCATTCCTCTCCCCCCCTTTTTTAAATTACTATACAAATACAAAGTACGAAATAAACACCAATCACTGGTTAATGAACAACATTGGACTATATGCACTAATGACTTCCACGTCACGGCTATTTGTGCATAGAGTCCATGTTTTTGTAAAACACTAATGCAAAAGTTAAATTAATAACATTTGTTGATTAATCAATTGAATAATCAATAAATTAATCGACTCAAAAAAATCAATAGATTAGTATGCTAATGCTAGTTTAACATGCTAACGCTTATGCTAACTTAGCATGTTAATGTTAATGCTAACGTTTATGCTAACTTAGCATGTTAATGTTAATGCTAAGTTAGCATGCTGCTAATGTTAATTTTGCATGCTAATGTTAAGTTAGCTTAGCATGCTAAGCTAATGCTGAATTACCTCAGCATACTTAAACTAATTCTAAGATACTGCTAAGCTAATTTACAATCTACTAATTTACATAATTTCAACCTGACATTCAAAACATTCAACTCTTTCATTTCACTTTAGGGATGATTTTAAGTCCATTAGTTACTTGATTCTTTCAACATTATTCCATTTTGTACTTGATTCTTCAAACCTTACCCCATTTTTGTTTTTCTGCTCTAATTTCTTCATTTACTCACCGATTCTCACCGTTCAAACGTTCAATCGTTCAATCGTTCCGCTATTTCCAGGTCATTCTGCATCATTCAATGCCATTCAATATCATTCCAGTTTTTCATTCATCCTTCCAACCTTCACACGCAATTTCCCCAAAAATTGCATTCTCTAGTCTATAACAATGTACAATTTTTAAGAGGAACAAAGAGTCAAAAATGTGACTCACGAAATTTAATGCTTTACATCAGGCAGTTTCTGTATCGCATCAGTGGTTTCCCAGCCAAACTAGACTTCCTGTGTACGCGAGGCAACACTTTGACATCATGGAATTTACACAGATTCAGAACATAAGCAGAGGCAGACTAATGGGCTTTCACTTTCGGAGCAGATTTGTGTGTATGTAGCTCAAGAGCGGATCAAGTAGAAGGGCGCCTTCTTGTATTGAAGTTTGAAGATTTTGCTAGCATCATAATATGTAAATAAGATTTCTGGATTTGATTGATAGTTTTCAACAGCAGTACCTGACTTTCTGTGGTTGTATTTATATGACACGGTTCAAGTCACAAGCCATTAGCAGTGGAGTGGTTCACGTGACTGACTTTAATACAGGATAAGAGCGAGAATGTGGATTGATGGATAGTTCTGATTAGCGCCATGGATGTACGCACCTGTTCAAATGCTGTATTGTTGTTATAAGATACTTTTTTGAACCAACTCAAATAAATCAGACTTTTGAAACCAAGGTAAAATAACAAACAAACAAACTCTTTGACTATAAATTAAGTAGTACAGGTTATAGGTCATATAATACAAATACCTGAACATGGATGTTTAGGGTTTTTATAGCCACACTATGCAGAAAGGAATGTGCGAAAGGGAGTCTGACGTCCTTTAGACTTGTATTAAAAGTAACATAAACTTCACAACTGTATTGCACCCTGGAGCAAAAGCACCATTAGTATTACAAACTTCTGTTTTAGATAACTGTGTTACATTCCCATCTCCAAAATTGCAAAAAGAAAGCTACAAATTCTACTGAAAGGACTTGTACAAGTTGACAGAGGGGTAAATCGTTGCGTCAAGTAAATGTTTTATCTTGAGTCAGCGCGAGTCTTCGCCAAAGATTTGTCTTCTTGCACGGCCCCAAATGATTACCTTTCTCCCATTTTGCTCAGTCTCCAAACGCCATCTGTGTTTGGGATCATCCCGGTCCGTCGTAATTACCAATGCGAGCAAGCACCCATAGATAATTACAATGCTGCTATGCTCAGCAGGATTAGACAGGTGCTTGTCAACTTGCTTTGACTTGGGCTTTATGGTCTGTAACGTCGCTGACAATCAGTTGAGGGAGGCGTTTGCCTGCAGACTGTATAAACGATGGACCGTGCTTCTGCTCCGTGAAGGACTTTGTGTTAAAACCTCCAGTCCTTCTCAACTAGATTATGCGGAAATGTGAAGATTACACAGCTTCCCTCTTGCTTGATCTATGAATGTATATAATCTCAAACGTGACATAGCTAAAACTCTTGCCTAAATTGAAATGGAAAACTCAAGGCTGCAAAACGTGGGTGTACAAAGCAGTTGATTACATGAAAACATTTTGACGTAATAAGTTTAATCACCTTTATTTAGATTGTGTTTAGAATCATATTGTGTTGACGTTGTCAAATCTCATCAATCACTTAATTGGCTTCAAAAGTCATCTGTCGGTCAGCTTCTCATAACACAGTTGGCTCCATTGAAAATAAAACCGAAACTGGTAAAACTGGTTTCCTGCATTACCAAACGTGTGTTAGCATTAATCAGGATCATGTCTTTCATGTAATTTAACAACTCTGCGTGCAGTTGGGGTGTGTCAATAAGCCGTCTGAGCGTCATGCTCTGAAATTTGCGGTTGATGTTAAGTGTGCCCTGAGGGTGATAACCGGTGACTCACGGAAGGGAGTTATCTCAAAGGGCATGTCAGTGGTTCAATTGAATTTGAAGCCAATCGACCTACATTTAATAACTGATATGTGGTTAATTCTGTAGGAGCCACCCATTTTTATTGTCTTGAACACATTAAGCCACACATCAGGTCAGGCTCATGGCATTTAAAAATGAGTTAGCATCGGTGTTATCTGCTCTTAGGGATAGAGGAGACTTGACCACATGGAACCCCCAGCACCTGACCCTTAGTACCCTTGTGCCAACCACTGAATCAGATTTGGGGCGGGCCAATGCTTTGGCTTCTCCACCATCACTGTTGTGTCCTTGAATGCATCATTTCAAGGCATTCACGTGCCTGTAGACAAGAAGTATGACAAACACTAAGTGCCATCCACGTCCTGATTGTATTGTGAGCAAAAACAAAGGCCTTTGTGGCAATTCCCCTGATGTGGGCTTTTGAAGTTTTTGAGCACAATGTAATGATTGAATAAGGGACTGTTTAAACAAGTGTGTGTGTTAATGTATCTAACTCAACTTGTTTGGAGGTTGTCAGTCAGAAGGAGCAGTTGAGCTTGTGGCTTTTGCATGTCAGATAACACTGATGACCCATTCTTAGAAACGTCACGGGATTATTTTGAGCCACTAGAGAAGATGTTCGTGACATCTGAAGTCTGGAAATTATTGGAAAAAAATGTTTTGGGCTGATAATACAACAATAATCTGGTGCACAGCAGGTTTTAGGGTGAAGAGGTAATCAAATGAGCACGGCATTTGACTATTGATTCTACTTGTTAACGTCCCTCTCATTTACTTCAATTAAACGGTGCCATGGGTTTTTGGTTACGACTTTAAAGATATGAAACAAAACAAAAATAAATGCAAATCATGTCTATTTGTGCACAGATTTCAGAATCATTTGACTCATTTTGGAAACCTGAAGTGAACCTGAACCTGAATGTGGCTTGACATTTAGGCACTGCAGAGAACAAGGAGTGATTGGCAGATCTTGACCGGTCAGAAGATTGGTTACATTTTGAGTTTTTCTGAAAACCTAGTGTACAGTTACCACTCGTTTTGAAAAACCTTGAGGTTTATAATCTCAGTAAATTGAGGTGTGCCCATAAGAAGATCATGGCAAAGCCAGCCATCCATTTTCTATAGCTTGTGTCTCTTTGGGTCCAGAAGGTGGCTTATCCAGGTCTAGAAAGAAAAAAAAACTGCCAAAGCCAAACTGTGGCAGGGTTTTCTGCTTTCTGGACCTAATTTTTCCACGTCTTAGCTACAGTTCAGCCAGAGCCGGTCCCAGCAGACTTTGAACAAGAGATTCTGAGAGATACATTCTGGACTTGTTTCCAACCAAACGCAATCATGGCATAAGTTGTTTTCTTGTCATGATCCGGGGCACCGAACCCCTTCTCCATCTGTTTGATGTTTAACAATAATCTAGAAACCCACATCGCTGCATTGAAAAGGATTTGAGGGGAAACAGCTCACACCCAAATGTAGAAATTGAGCAGTCAAGTTGTGGCTCTCATCGCGGGTAATTTGCTCCAGCAGTGCTTTACTTGGAGTGAAGTTCAAGTCTTCCTTTGATCAAATCCCCATCCCTATAAATGTCCGTCTCTGGTGTGTGAGTCCCACATCTGGTTTTTTTGGCGTTGTTGGATGATGAGCTGCGAGTGGAAGTTTGTGCAGCTGAGTGCAGGGCTCCACTGGCCCCCTTTTTCCCAGCGAGAAGATCTCCCTCACTGCTCCCTGGGAACGAACGGCTTATGGGCTTTCCGCTCTGACGGAACAAGACACTGCAATCACAAACAAGATTTTGTACCACTTTGTAGGATATACATGTGATGGAGCCAGTAGTGCCAGTGGCTTCATGCAGGTCAAGAGATGCTGCTGTACAGCCCCTTTTGTGCCCGGCATATGGATTCCATGTTAACCTTTGTGTGGGCCCCAGGTCAACATTGGAAGTGCCCTATGTCAGCATGCATTCTCAGAAGAACAGAATAGAAATGTGCAGTGAGAAGGAAATTCATGTTGCAGGAACATTTTTGACCATTAACGTCCAGTAAACATACTGATCGCCACTGAGGAAGTCGTTAGCCTCGAGTCGCATTCTACTCGGCCACGCCTCGCTCCTGTCTACTTCCCTAAAATGCATTTGTGCTGACAGAGGCGCAGCGAGGGACCACTCCTATGAGCACGCAGACCTCTCTTTCGACAGCACTTCACTTTTTCCCCCCTTACCCCTGACCCTGTTCTGGCCATCACTGAGCTCTAGACATCAAACTGTGGCTTCTTTTGAGATGCATGCAAGCAGCTTTTAGTCTTGACCTAGATTGCTTCTAAAGCTTCACTATATTAGGGACAGCGCTGCAATAGGATGTGATCCTTTACATCTTTGCTTTTACTAGATGCTAATAAACAGGAGTAGAACTTTAATTTGTTGAAACTGCAGTCAGATTTCCAGCTTCTGATATTTACCATTTACATGGTGAGATATATTTTTTGGCTAGCCATTCACAAACATAACGGTAGGGGCAGAATCGTCATGGAATTTGTAAGACGGCTGAAAGGTTTTGTCAAATGCCACACCAGTTGTCTGCATATCTTGGGAAACTTCCACTCAGTGAGCATCTAACAGATTATTTCACCAAGTATGTTGGCTTCTTGGGAAAATGGTCAATGGGCTTCAACCTCTGTAGGGATTTTCTACCTCAGGTACTTAAAATGTTGCTGACGATAGCAGCAGAAGCAACAAGGGGTGCCTTCAGTCAATTTGGTCAAGGATGTCTCTTGACATAGTAACTGGTTCTCAGGATCGAACCCACAACTTTCAGGCTGGAAGATGTATTGAGGCATTCCGCCCAACAAAGAAACAAAAAACATGATTATGACAATTTTGCTGAAAATCAAATATACACCAGCTTCTTACCAGGAACTATTTCCTATCACATTTAATCGTGAGTCAATCTGGTGACTGGTGGTTGTGTTACTTTAGCTAATGCTCTCTTGGTTGACAGTGCTAAACAAGACAATGCACTCACCATTATACAACCTTTTTTTGCTCGGTCACGGCAGCTATTGGAAGCTCAGCTTGTGTTGGTTCCAACTGGTGACCGCAGTATTAGGCTAGAATGACTATATTTCCCATGATTCCCATGACAGAAGCAGGAAGTAGTTATAGTTCTGGTATGACGAAAACATGCCTGCTACCGGATGGGAATAAGAACGCTAATGTGAATTTGAAAGTAAATAGGAACGACTATAACAGTTAAATTCAGTTGAATTGTTTTATTGTATGAATTGCGATGACAACTGTGATTGACATACACATGGCCCAAACAATTGGCTTAAAAATGAGATGACGGGATGGGATCTGCGTAAATGTGCGACAAAACAATGGAACTGGCAAAATCCGCTGGCACTTGGGACACAAGGCTCAAAATGCGAAAAACTGGATATGACCTATGTAGCCTTATCGGTCTGTCCTTTCAACAACAGAAGAACAAAATATACCCAGCAAAGTCAGCCATCTTTTTACACTTGTTACGATAATAATGTTACTTACAACATTGCCTGTACAGATTAGTCAAACTACACGATGGTAAAAATTTGACCCTGGTTACTTTCTATCAATGTATTAGTGTTTGATGCGGTTGGGATAACTACTGCTTCTCTATGAACATAAAGTAGAGGGAACATGTCCTAACATGCCCTACTCTTCACAAACCACCACTTATTGGCCTCATAGTCCAGCCATGTGTTTAGTCTGTCATGAAAAATGAGACGCCAGCACCCTCACGCCGTCAACTGTTTTTCTTTATCTCCTTTCCTACTTGTAATTGTGTTTTTAACCTATTTATCCGAGTCAGTACTCGATTGTAAATGCTGTTTTCGTTCACTAGCCGCACTGAGGGACGGAACACGCCTCAGTGTGTCTCAGGTGTGTGTATGTGTGGGTAGTCTGTTTCCCCAGCAACCAGTGTTGTGATGAGCAGAGCCAAAAACACGCCGGTTGTATTGTGTTGATTTCCTACACGGGCAGTAGCATACATCAACAAAGCAGCATCATGCCTTCGCTTGGTGTGTTTTTGTTGTTTTAAGGTCCACCTGTAATTAAAGTGCAGCAGGTGGGGCACCACTCCCAAAACGGCGCCTCCTTCCAAAAGCGTCACATCCAAGTTGTTTCCCCTAATCGTTTCTGTCAGTATGTGATTTCATCTCGTGGTTTGGCTGAACTGATGGACAAAACACAACATGAGCTAAATTATACTCATCACGGAGGGGTGTGGGGGGGGGATCGTCAAACATCCCCTGTGACCTCGTGGTCAGAACAAAGAGGCTGTATGAGCGTTGAGAGCGCCATCGTGTGGTCAAAGTTGAGTTTCCCAACCTTTTTTTTTTTAGCCTAGGCATCCATTTTTATAGAGCAAAAATGATGACATAATGATGATCTCGTCTGAATTCAGGCACAAATATACTTTAGTTACACTGTGTGAAATCTGGGCCTGTTTTAATTATTTAAAAAAATAAAAACAAAGAAAGAAAACTCTGGATATTGGAATTAAATAATGCTTGAATTATCTTTGACAAATTCAGGAAAGGGTAAATGTTATGAGTGTCTGTCTCCCTTCATTCATCATCTCGTTTGAAGTGTTAAATAATGTCAGCTTATAAATTCAAAGCTACTAACCGACGATAAAGCCTCTTTAGTGTTTGCTTACGCAGAGAATGGAGGTATTATCCATTACAAAAGGCTGTCCGTACACATGGCTGTGTTGAAGTACTTTCCGCGGGAGTTGTTGTTGTTGTTGTTGTTGAAAATGAAGTTCTCTCTCTATCATTAGGATTCAACCACCGGAGGAATGTGTCTGACACTCTTCCCATATCAGGTAACGTTTGCGTGTGTGATGCAGAATGTTGTGCGTTAGTAGCCTACTGTATCTTTTGGCTCATCAGAATCCTGGAAGTGCTATCTTTACATGACTTTAAATTGATATTGCTACTGACAGCTCCATCAAGTGAATTATTCATTCTCAATCAAAGGAGGACTGAATGAATTAGTGTTTATCCAACGTAGTGAGCATGAAATAGATGAATTAGTTACAAAAAAACAAAAACAAAAACGTGTTGAAAAGCATACCTAACAATATAATCACAACAATATACAAAACGGGCAATGGACATGGAATTTGTGAAGGTCAAGTTTAGAAGAAAAATCGTAACAGTTGCAGCTACCATCCAATAGAGGGAGTTGTTGCATAAAATAGTTTTAGATGTAATAGGTTGCATGCAAGGCTGATTCAATATCACATGAATGGGCAACATGAATAAATAGCTGATTAAAAAAAAAAAAGAGAGATTTTTTTTTTTTTTTTTTTTTAGTCCAACATGAAGCTCCAATTTATTTGCAATGTGTTACTTTTTGGGGGAAATACCTTCTATGTCGTTATAGACTTACAAAAGGAATATAAATTCAAATTTCGATGAGATTCACAATTGCACTCCATTTTAGCAGATACAAAGTCTTTTTGTCTTAATTTTAATTCTCTTGAATAGTGAAAACAAACACATAATGTTATGTAATTTAACCAACATTAGGTAAACTGATAAAAGCTGTATTTAGGTATTAATGAAATAATTATTATAGTTTAATGTAACTGTCTATGTTTCATATTCAGAGCCATTGCTGCTACATTGTGCCTGTTAGGTGAGAGGAGTAAAATCCAGTGGTGCCTTAACTTAAGTTTAATTATGTTCTTTGAGCATAATTAAACGATGTGTATTGTGTAAACGATAACACTTGTATCTCAAGTTATCATCCCCTTACTGAAATGAATTGAAATGCCTTTTCAGTAATCTTTTACAGCCTCAGCGTAACTTGTGCTTCATCTGTTGTGCGCAGCATGGCCACCAGGGGGCAGTATAATATAGACTCACAATGAAGAGCTTCACAACTGATTCCAAATCTGGAGTAATATTCGAGTTTCACAGAGGATAAATAATATAGGCATGTTCATAAATTTACCAAACCGGTCAGAATTTATAAGTTGTGTGATCAGGCAAAACACAGTTTATTTTATTTTTATTTTCTTTTATTTTTTTTATGTCATTCAAATTTAACGATAAAGCATTGTCACAATTACATCACAAGTCAAAATGGCGGTCTAACTCGGTGAAATGACGCTCTCCGCTCATTGAAAAGCAATGGACTTTGGGTTGTTGTAATCTGATTTGTGAGATTTATTTTGATTACAAAATGTGATGAAATGTCGTTTGAAAATCTGCCTGGTTTCTATGCTAGTCAAAGGTAAAATTAATACAGCACTGTTTTTTTTTCACCGAGTAAGGTGCATTGCATTACAAAATTGTCTTTACACAAAATAACGACATGTCAACATTCAGTCATCAGTTATAAAATAAAACTCTGAATGGACGTTCTTCGCTAGCCCATCTATTTTGTATTAGCATTAAGCTAGCGGACGTTCCTAAAGCAAAGTCATGTGGTTATTTTAAATACAGCAACTTGTAGATCTTCTTCTTTTATGTTTAGTTCATCAGAAAACTTAAACTGGGTAAGTTAATAAGACAGCTTGAAGCAATGAAGCCTTTTTATTTATTTTTTGGGAAGAATTGTTCACAGTTCGACAAAGTGTAGCTTCTTGTTGTCTTCAGTTGTGTGAGTGTTATTTTCAGACTTTATATATATATATATATATATATATATATATATATATATATATATATATATATATATATATATAAAGCTGGTAAGGAACAATTGAGCTCAGTATGTCCTGGCCTGTCTTGCCACTGAGAGCGTCTCGTCCTCGAATTTTCCGTCCTGGGACAACCTTTGCCTCTCGGCCCGCTAACTACTGCTTCACAGCTTGCATGGTTGCGCTAAGCCTTTTTTTGGGGGCTTGTGGTGTGCGAAAGTAGATTTACCTTCAATAACCATTTAATAAAGCTCTCTCCATTAGACTCGGCGACTGCCGGCCGCATTAATCCTGATTACGGGATGCGCGGCAGAGGAAAAGGGTCTATGTGTCAAGTATGCCATCGAGTGATTTATATCCCCGCTCGGGATGTGTGTCTTGTCAGTCGGCACTGAGCCCAGTTGAGGGGAGAAGAAGCGCTCAGACAATTGTGACTATAGTTTGTGCCGCCTTGCTTTCACAGTGGCTCTCTGGCGCTGATGTTGGCCTTGACTTCTCGGAGCCGCTACCGACATCTTCAGCATGGACCCCAAGGGCCCCAGTGGCACCTTCAAGAGGACCTCCCTCAAACGCAGCACGTCTGGCTCACAGAAGGTAGGAAACTTTTGATTAAGTTGGATCTGGAAGTGTTTTAAGTGACTAAATAAGAGACATTGTTGTTCACTTTGACATATAAGAAATGCTCTTGTTTCATCACATGCATCCACGTCCCAACCAATCATATTTCAGGCCTGCTTACGATACGCAGCATGTATTTGGTATTTGCATGTTGTGTGCCGCAAACCGGACCGTGCAAGCATACTGTTAAGAGCTGAGCGGGCTTCAAGCAAGAGCCGCCCGCTGCTTTAATCCTGCATAATGGCCCAGTATGGCCAGCACGGCAGATTAAAGTCCTGTGATATGTTTTTATAAAGTCTGCTTTCATGTGATTAACACTCCGATTAATACGTCCTTGAAAGCAACCATTGAGGTTTATCATTTATGTGTGCCCAGCTCAGGCTGGGGTGTATTCCGGGATTGTGGTACAAGCATCGAGTCTGTGAAATAATCATTTAAAATCAAGAACATTGGCAAGAATTTATTTATATTTTTTTTCTGACTAAATGTCACTAAAAGACTAAAATAAATTTGCCAGTAAACCTTAAAAATGTTTGCCAGATCTTTAGTTTACATGATTTTTTTATTTTTTATTTTTTATTTTTTTAAGGGAGGAAAAAATACAAGTTGTGCTGCATGTGTTTGTTTTTTAAAGAAGTAAACTAGAAATTAACATTTAGATTTATTATCACAATTATTACTTTGTTTTTTTGTTTTTGTTTTATTTTTTATCCTTTATTGCCACAACACATTGTTACAGCAATATATTTTTTAAGTACTCTAATGAATAATAATAATGAAAATGTGTATGCCTGATCTTATTGAGCAATTTAATGGGTAATGCAATTCTTTCAGCCATTCATTAAACTTATATCATATCTACAAAGCATTATGATTTAAATATACATTAAGAACTTTGTCAAGCAGAAAAGGAATGAGGCTTTTTTTTTCTTCAAATGGAGCTTTCAAATTGTAAAATATCACAATTGGCAATTTTCTTGAAATTATTACATCACGTAACGTTCCAGCTAAATTATCGTGTGGGCTAACTCATAAATTTGTCAGGATATCAAGAGTTCATTTTGATCTTTTCATACATTCAACAACTAAATGTCATGAATTATGTATTTCACATGTTCTGTGCTCACTATTTGTATTCCCAAGGATTTAGACTAGTGCAATCAGCATATCACCATGGTGGCATTTTTTGTTTTTTTTAAGGAGAGGTCAACCTAAACATTTTCTTTACAGTAATATATTGTATGTGGCTCCACTAAACTCAGCATTCTGTTTAATATTGCATTTGTGGAATTTGAGCTAAGCAGTAATAGCCACCTGTTTTTTTATACATCTCAGGAGGGCGGCCATTTTGCCATTTGCTGTCGACTGAAAATGACATCACAGTTGCTCAGGTAACGACCAATCACGGCTCAGCTTGAGAAAACTGGTGAGCGTGATTGGTCATTAAACCTCGATTTGACCACAGTGGAGTGCAGTGAAGTTCTACACAACTGCAATAATAAATAATGAGCATAATTGTTCATTTAATGGAACAAAACTGAATACTATCTTTTTTCTACACGTTGTTTTTGAACGATGTGATCCTGTCTTAACAAACACGATCTGTTTCATAAGATCACATGTGAGTCAGCGCATAAGCTGGGCCTAGCTGATCTGTGTGACCTTTCGCGAAAGAACGGCGTCAGCTTTACGGCTCGGCTGTTGCAAAACTAATAACTAATATCACCGAGCCTCAAGTTGGAGCTCTTTGAAATGACTTCAATTTCCCATTCCATATTTTGTTGTAAGAATGCACTGATTTTTTTTTTTTTTTTTTAAAGGATCCACAATTGCCTATTGTACTAAGGAGATCACATGACTGTGTCAGGCCCAAGTCAGCAGAGAGCTGATGCCTTTAGGCCAGAGGTCAGCATTAGGACTAATCAACGTTGGCGGTCGCACAACTATGTTAATGTTTTTAAATATTGTTTTTAATTTGTAACATTTGCCTCTCTGTGTCTGAATGAAATGATACACATTATAAGGCAAAAAACTAAGAGTATTTATTTATCTATTTTGTATGATTGTAAACTACTTACTTGCTTACTGTAAATAAAATATTTCACTTTGTTTAAATAAACGTCAAAAATAAATAAAATAAAATAAATAAAAATAATTTTTTTCCTAAAATCAGGATTGTATTTTTCATCTCATGAATATTTTAATTTTGATATTTAAATATCACAATATTGTTAAAAAAAAAGCTCATAATTAAAAAACAAACAAACAATATTGTGCTTTTGTGCACAACAGCAATGCAAATAAACCACTTACAATCTCTAATAACAATATTGAGGCACTTACTTGCTAATGCAAGCACGCATTGATCGCTTCACAAGCAAATCAGGTTCCCCTTCATCTGACAATTAGCATAGATTTTAAACATAGAAGGCCAAAACATCCCTAATGAAAATGAAATTACACTAATAAACAAGCCACTAGAGGGTGCTAGAACTGCACAAATGGAAATCAAGCTGACTTTTTTTAACAGATGTGTTCCTTTTAAATATTGTGAACATGGCGATATTGTGGAAGTTTTAATATCACGATATCACAATATTGCCCTTATTGCCCTTAGGGGACCTAAAGAAGCATCATGGCATCACAGGTGATGCCCTTAGGGGACCTAAGGGCAATAAGACCACCATACGCTGGTCATCTCCCAACCCAGAGGTTGTGGGTTCGATCCCAGGCGATTGTGACCACGTCGAAGTATCCTTGAGCAAGATACTGAACCCTCAATTGCTCCTGATGCTGCGTCATCAGTAGGTGAATGGGTAGTCAAAAATGTAAAGCGCTTTGAGGTCCTTAAAGGTGGAAAAGCGCTATATAAATGAAGTGCCATTTGCCATTATCGTTACATCCCTAATGTTCAGTGTGGATTCCACACTGTGGAAACACTAATCATTGGTCAAACTTGATAATTGTACAAAATGTATGTTTATGATGATGAGCACTACAGAAACAGATGGATGGATAACTCCCTAGTTTTGAATTGAGTCAAGGGGGGTAAAATGGGTGGCAGCATTAAATTGCATGGAATGTCACATTTCACCTTTAGTTTGACACCTTTTGTAAAGAGTATTTGATTAACCTAAGAATTATGTTGATGAAATAACAAATTGTTGAAAAGATAGTTTTGAACAAATCACAAATTTGGCAAGTTCAGACTGTATTATGTTAAATCATGAAGCCATAACCATCTCAGCAAATTTAAAAAAACTTTAAAAAAACTAATAATTTCCTATCTGTGAAGTAGTTGTCTTGGCTGCAACATTCCTGGGGGAGTAGCCTCTTTAAAACGTGTCCCATGACCGCGTCCACTGGCGAGGCTAATCAGTGACATGTTGCACTCATGTGATGGCTAACTGGATTTTCAAACCCAGGATGACAATCGAGCGCATTTACAGCGAGTGAAAACGTTCACAGTTAACGCAAATTTGTCTACCACGAGATCGAGGCCGTATCTCGTGGGGCAAATGCCACCCCACCCCCACCCCCCCCGATCCCCCCTAGTCAAGCGCAAGCCGGAGAAAGGCGGCTTTTTATTCGGCCCTCATGGGATCCAACGTGCCTCTGAGATATTCCTTAAACAGTAAAATGATTCCACACGGGTTTCCTTCCCTTCACGCCGCATCAAACTCCAACCACGCCGCTGTTGAGCGGCAAAACCAAGCAATTAGTGGCTTTTATCTTCAACCTTGGTGACATCACATTCCACACAGGACCCCCAAATCCTTTATGACCAAATTCAACTTGTGCTTATTCTCCTTTTCACTCCATTCACAGGATACTCGCGGATCTGTCAGTGTCACTTTTACACAAACATTCTTCACTGAACAGAACAAGGAAACTCCTGAACCATTTTTACTCAATTCTTGCGTTTTTTGTGATATGTTAAGCGGGATTGTCGCTGCAGTGGAACAAATTGGCTGTGATCTCCTTTCTTGCTAAGCTGCGGGTCAGGAGACCTGGCCCATGTGACCGCAGCACACAAAGGCGAGTATAGCAGAATATTGACGACAGTCTAATTATTGAAAAGGGATTGTCAATTCTCATTTTAAAACTTCCATGTCCAGAAGTGGTCTCTGTCAACACATAAATATTCCAATTTTCAGCTGACATTGTAGCAATGTAATCCATTTTCACTCAGTTGGTCAAAAAAATTGTTGTGTTTTTGTGGCAGGTCCTTCATCTGCCATAATGACAAGCAAATAAATCATAGTTGTATGACTCATTAGATTAGTTATCTGTTGCTATTTATATAACAGTAATACAGCTTTGTGTTCAAGTACACAAGCTCACATTTTACACTGACAAGATCAGCATTATTGCAGTACACTGTGTACTTTTTTTTTGTTGCCATTTTTGTTTAATGGTATACGGCTATTTGCGGCCCCATCCATATATACTAAAAATGGCATTTGACAGTTAAAAAAAAACAATGTTTGGAGCTCGTCAAAGTAAGAAGGGAGGGTGTCGAAAAAATAGGTTCCACTATTACAAATAATTTGGTTTATATACTGTAGCATTTTCTCTAGATATACAAAATTATTTCGGATTAAACACAATTCTCTTCATAACATGATGTGGCCCTTGCAGCCTTCTGATATTATGTACGTGGCCCTAAAGTGACAAATATTAGGAAACGTGGCCTATAGTAGATTCCTTTAGAAGTAACCAGAATTCAATTTCTAAAAGGTTTAAGAGCTTCTTTTTCCATTATTTTTCAACTTGTGGATTTGATCGAACAACAGGTGTTCAGTGAGTCATTTTCAGGTGTTCGATGGTTGTCAAGTCACGCACCTGACTCCAGTAATTTGGTCATACATCATTGGTTTCAGTTGCTCAAGCTACATTGTTTGACTTATCTGTGCTGCGGGGAAATTGGTGCGCTCAGCAGTCAACTTGTGGCTTTGTGATGTGGTATGTCGTGCTATTTCTTTATGATTGCAATCCCTTCATACTATGTCGAGGAAGAAAAAAGTAAGTGGTCAGGTGAATATATGCAATATGAATTGATTTGTGACGGAATGTATGGCGTTCCACAGGGTTCAATTCTGGGGCCTCTGCTGTTTTCATTCTATTTGCTGCCCCGGGGTGGTTGTTGCTCCAGTAAACACTATACCTATGTCTTGAATTAAAACAACAATAAAATAAATTATACTCCAAATGTTGCCAGAGTGTGAATGAATACTTTTGGTGAAACTGTCATTTCCAAAGTGCTCATAAGAAATGTAGTGAAATTTCCATCCACCCACAATGCTCCATTATCTTGTTGTGCTTGCTGTTTCCTCACTGCCGCATGTTTGGAATGAATGCTGTTTATTGTGCCGAGGCTTGTCTTAATTCTCGTTAATTTTCCCCGTGTGACACAATGTGATCCGCTAGCATATCCAAATCTTCAAGGTTTTTTCGCTAAGCGCTCGGAGGCAGCTGTAGCGAGGCAGCTGCTTGGAGTTTTCACGGCCCGGGCTTAATGAGTTTAAGTACGCTGAAGCAACTGCGTCACGTCGGCCAAAACGCTCTGAAAATGCCTTTTGTTTTCCTTTTCTATAATTAAAAACGGCCCCCAGAGCGCGACCAAAATGTGTCTAGATAGGGACATTTCAATTTGTCTTTTCAAGCCTCCCACAACTTTTTTTTTCCCCACACTGACTCCCAAGTGTTCAACCATAAAAGGAAATGCTGGTACAACCATTTCACGTAAGGAAATGTGTGCTTGCTAACTTCCAGCTCAGCTAATGTCTTCATCTGCTTATTTAAGCAAGCACCACAAAGCCCTTGATAACTTGAAATAGTTATAATTCACACACTTTTATGCTGTCATTTATCAACATACAAACAATAACCCCCAAAATTGCCAAATATGACTGACATGAAGATATAGCGGCGGCCGTTTGGCGTTATCTTTTCCACCGCCAGAATGCGGTGGAAATAGAGATTAACTGCAATTAGTATTAGCCGACCTTGCCCCCAGCTGGAGAGCAGTCATGTCTTAACGAGGCGCCCTCCAAAAGAATGCCTGCATCCAATTCTCTCAATTATGCAAATTTGGGTTGAAATCAAAAGTAGCTGGAAATGATGGCGGTGACGGGATGCTTTAAAGTAGGACCTTGTTTCTAATTCTAAATGAAAAGTCCGCTAACATCGAGTCGTCGTGGCGCACAAACAAAACGTCGTCTTCCACACCGCTGCGAGGGGCAACGCCAAGAAAAGAGTTTGAGCAAATTGGGAGATTAGGGGCCGCTTATCAAAGTGGATTTATTGTGCCGGGTGAAAATACCCCGTGGGCATGGGGAAGGGGGTCATGGGACTCCCAAAAGGATTACCTTGAACTGGAGTCATGAGACTTGGGCCGAACAAAGAGCCCGCTCACATGCTCATCATATTAGCTGGCCCTCATAAAGTGAACAAGTGTCATGTCCTGTGGGATTCAGTGAGGCTGCTGCTGCAGCAGCAGCAACTTCCAGCTCCAGCTCGCTGGCGACTCTGCACACTCGGATCAAAAGTTTTTATGTAAGTGGAACGACTGCAATGCTTTAAAATGTAAAATAACTGCTATAATGTAGGGGCAAAAATAGAAAGCTTTGCTAGAAAGTGAATTTATTTGTGAGTGAGCAGCAGGTTGATTTATTGAATCATCCACACTGAGAGGCAAAAAACTAATATGTGATTTAAATTTATTACAATTATTTGCTTTTAACCATTTTGTTGAAGTAATTGTTTTTCAGCAGTACATTGTTTTGACGGGGAAAAAAAAAAAATTGGTTAAAAAATGTTTTTTTGTTTTTAAAAAGCCAACCATTACTGGTCGTAGCTATTGTAATGTATTCATTTAATCATCAAATATTCAATGAGAATAAAGGGGGGAAAAAATGTAAACAATAGATAAAGAAAATATATAAAAGTAACGACTAAATAAATATATTATTCTAATAGTCTACATTCTTTGCCAAGGGCCTTTTGCTGGGATCAAAACAGAATAGTAGCAGCACTCGTGATTCCAAATCACAAGGCATCCGTAAGAATCCATTAGTCGTGTCTTTCAGTCACGCTCACATGATCTTAAAAGTTGAAACGAACAAAGAAAAAATAACTGCAGGAAAATTGTTGAAGCTAATGAAGCGATGAAAACAAAGTTCCTGTTTTTCAACTGTTTTCACTGCTGCTGCCAACTCTTTCCTGGAAAGCGGAGGTCCCGTCGCTCTACTTTTAATTAGTCATTCAATCTCGACAATGGCGCAGAATTGTTTTCGCTCAACTCAGGTTATTTTCTGCTCCCGGCTGGAAAGGCATCAGAGGAGAAGCGCTTTTGGGACGCAGTGTGCGGCCGACTGCTTTTGTGCGATGAATCTCGGCGGCCCGCTTCTGCCGTGACAAAAGAGTGATGCAAACGCTTTGTTTTTTTCCGTTTTTTCTTCTCAGGCGCAGCGAGTTTGGATTGAGAGGACGTTTCTGAAAAGGGAATGCATTCACATCTTTCCCACCAAGGACGTCACCAGGTAATTGTGGTTTTCTAAATATGGATTATCAATTTGTAGGAAGAAGAAAGAGTTGGATGTATTGTGTTTTATTGAAATAGTTTCTTGGCTAAAAGATATTAAAAAAAAAATATATATATATATATATATATATATATATATATATATATATATAAAATTGTTTTTGGTGAGTTAACATTTATCTCTATTTTCTGTTTTATTATTCTTAATTTTTTTTAAATTTTGCCAAAACTGGTGGTGAGTACTAACAACTTGGGTCTAAGTTTAGGGTGTGGACTGAACTACTCTTGTTCAGAATTTACCTTAAAGGGATAATTGACTCACTGAGCCATTTTCAACTGAAGATATTTTTTTATCTATAATTAATGTGATAATTATTTTTCATGAATCGTAAATACCTTTAAAGTCTAATTGTGCCACTTGTTGTCGACTGAAGATGACATCACCTGTGCTGAAGGCAGGTAATGACCAGTCATGGCTCAATTTGCTGACCAAACCCAGAAAACAGGTGAGCCATGATTGGTCATGCTCTATTTCCTCAGCACAGGTGACAGCAAGTGGAAAATTTGGTTTTTAAAGGTATTTATTGTACAAGAAAAATAATGAAGTCATCACAAATTTAATCTGGAGAATATATTATTTTTTTTACTGCTGAAAATGGCTCAATGAATCAAGTATTCCTTTAAGCTTCCTCATGGCAAGTAAAAACTGGACTAGCCCATCATGTACCCCAACATTGGGCTGTAGATCAAACAAGAAATGTGTAGTACATGTATACCTAAAACCACAAGTTGTAACTGCAAAAGCGCACAATATATCTGAACCACACTGTGGAATTCATTTAAAAAATTAAAGTAAGGGGGGAAAATTAACCTGGCTTTAAAAGCATTTACACTCAGTACTGATTTCACTGTGCTGGCAGATTAATTCATTTGTGTGCAGCATAACAGCTAAATGCCGCTTCACCATGTTTACTTTGAACTCTAGACTCTACGAATTGATCAGAGTTTGCTTTATGTTTTTTTGTTCAACATTTCTGTCACATATTCCAGGCCAAAACCGTTCCATGAAAGTAGCTTAGTCCAGAATGTACCCTCCCCTCCGTGGTTAAAAACTACTCAATCCCCAAAATGCTAATCCTAATCTAACACCATTTATCGATGCATTGCGTTTAGATGTTCGTGCGGTCAGCTGACCACGCAGCACGTAGCCATCCCGCCCGGCGCCAACTCTCTGGAGGAAGCCCACCAGCTCGTGCAGATCGACACCCACAAGGACAAATGGAGTGTGATCAAGCACACCAGGACCTACCCGACGGACTCTTTCGGCGTGATCGAGTTCCAGGGCGGAGGCTTCATCAACAAGGCCATGGTGAGAGAAAGGAACTGCCTCTAAACTCATTCACTGCCAATGACGTCAAAAGACGTCAAAAGATTTATTTTAATCTGGAATCTCACGGCGTCTCGCGTCCTCTCCGCGCTAGTACATCCGAGTCTCCTACGACACCAAACCAGACAACCTGCTGCATCTGATGGTGAAGGACTGGCAGCTGGAGCTGCCCACGTTGCTCATCTCGGTGCACGGGGGCCTCCAGAACTTCGACCTCCAGCCCAAACTCAAGCAGGTTTTCGGCAAAGGCCTGATTAAAGCCGCCGTCACCACGGGTGCTTGGATCTTCACGGGTGGAGTCAACACAGGTGAGGACGGCCACCGCAATAATTCCATTTGCTGTTCACTTAACAAATAACTATTAGTGCCATTAGGAGATTAACCCTGCACTCAACTGTTATTACATAATGCTTCTGCAATTTCCTGACTGGGACGGGGGGGAGACTGACCCATTGTGACAGGTTTAAACATTACAATTAAGAGCTTTTTGAGGGCGCAATTCATCGTGAATGTTACATCTTACTACTTCTATGATAGCTTCACTGAGGAAATTATCCCCTTTGGCTAAACTGGTACAAATGTTCTCATCTTCTAACAACAACTTGTGCATCTTTGCCCATCTATCTATGCCAGTGATGTATAATGACAGGCTGAGTAGTTAAATGCTCTTCCTGTCTATCCACCTTCTCATACTTGTGATAGACCGATATGGTTTTTTCAAGGCAGATACTGGTACAGATTAGTAGTAAAGGAGACCGCTAACCAATATTTCGAGCCGATATTCATTTGCATATATATATATATATATATAATATTTTTTTGTATTTATTTTTATTTTTTTCATTTGAAACATAACCAATTGACAGCTTTGTTTAAAATGATAAAAAAAATTGCAGGGAGCTTCGAGGGTCAGCAACACGTGTTAAGCTAATTAAAAACTAAGCACATAAATAGTAAAAGTTTTCTACTGTAAATACAGTTATCAAAAATTTCAACATCATTTCTTAATTTTTACCTTTTTTTTTATTTTTAAAAATAAAAAGTGTAGGGAGTTCCCAGTGTCATCTTAATTTTTTTTTATAAAGTAGAAATTTTAATGTCACTGAGCGACAAATGCATGTGAATGTAGCTAATTAGTTTTTTTTTTGTCTGGGTTTGTAAAGGGTAAAAAGTTTTTCGCAAACAGTGAAAAATTGTCTAAATATGTTCAAAATGTCTGCAACAAGTAAGAACTGTGAAAATCTTACAAATCCGGATGAAAACCATAAATTTGCTACCATTGCAAGCATTCATCGCTCAGTGAGGTACCAGCTTTTATTGGCCTTCAGGTTCGTAAAAAAAGGCCAATGCCGATATTTGTCAAAATGCCAAATATGTTTGTTTATTTTTTTATATTTTTGCTTGCTATTGTACCCTGACATTTTCCTAAGGCAACAACATGTTTTCCTTAGGCGTGATCCGTCATGTGGGAGACGCCTTGAAAGACCATTCGTCCAAGTCACGAGGGAAAGTATGTGCAATCGGGATCGCCCCGTGGGGCATCCTGGAGAACAAAGAGGACCTCATTGGGAAAGATGTGAGCGTGCAAAGCCGAAACAACGGTTACCCTTCATCGAAAAAGCAGCTGATGAAAGCGTCGCCTTTCAGGTGACCAGACCATACCAGACGATGGCCAACCCGCTGAGCAAGCTGGCCGTGCTCAACAACAGCCACTCTCACTTCATCCTGACCGACAACGGCACCTGCGGCAAGTACGGCTCCGAGGTCAAACTGCGCCGCCTGCTGGAGAAGCACATCTCGCTGCAGAAGATCAACACCCGTAAGTGACGAGTAATCCGGTTTGATCGCCCCGTATTCGTGGACGGAGAGCTTCTTCTGTGACCCATGGGCTTCCCTTTGTCATCCTATGCCTGGAGCTCAGATAAGGCAGGGACAGCAAAGGGATGCTCAGCTGTCACCACAGACTTCACTCGCTCTCCCCCTTGCGTGTTTTCTGTGTCCCCACAT